>NC_141037.1:39825000-40467500 GCF_052040795.2 Danio rerio
TTTTCAGTTTCACACAGACTTTTAATATTCACATCGTGGATTGAATAAGGTGACGAAAAACATTCCTTACCTGACTCTTCTGCTGTAGCTCATCTCCTTGAAAATTTGATTTGTTGTGCATTAAGAGATGCATTTGAATCATCTAAACCAGTCCGGTCATTCTCCTCTGACCTCTGACAACAAGGCATTTTCGCCCCCAAAAAACTATTACTCACTGCACATTTTCTCCTCTTTTGGATTATTCTTTGCAAATGTTAGAGTTGTCTGGATGTTAATAGTTTCTGAAATAATCAGGCCTGCAACAGCCTTGCTCCATCGAAATTCACCAGCATCATTTTTCTTCTTCTTTATTCTGATTCTTGGCTTGAACTTCAGCCGATCATCTCGACCATGACTATATCCCTAAATCCGTTGTATTGCAGGCATGTGATTGGCTGATTAGATATTTGTATTAATTAGCAGTTGAACTGGTGTACCTAATAAAGTAAAAGGTAAAGATAGTACGTGTCACAGAAGATGTGCAGTAAAGACCTGATTTAATAAATGCAATTCAATTTTTTATTGTTCTTTTTTCATGAAATTGGTCAGTTTGAACAGAAATCTGAATGTTATTTCATATGTCATGCTCACATTAGTGGGGATATAATCACAATGCAGCTAGTAACTGTAATTAAATTACTTATGCACTGAAAAGTAATGTAAGGGATTACTTTAAATTTTTAGGTCATTTAGTAAGAGCTACTTATATATTATAAGCTATTATATACAATATTCAACAGTTATGTAAAAATCAGTTTAGGGAGTAATGGTATTATTTGTTATATAAATATATGTGACAGAATATATTAATATATTAAGAAGCTTATTTATACACATTTCTGACAATTGATATTGAAACGATAAATTAAATAGGGAATTATTGACTATATATAGTGGTTCTTTAAGTATTATGTTTTTAAATGTAGCTAAAGACTCAGTTTGACTTTAGGGATTAAGAAAGTTTCATTTTCATTGTTCATGTTGAAATTTTTAGGGATTTCATGTCATTGTCTATTTTAAATTTTACTGAGTAATTCTATTCTTTTTCAGACACCATAATTAGACAAGTAATTCAAATACAATATTAATTATGTAATCAATTACTTTTTGAAGTAATGCCACGGTCACACTACAGTTTGTGCTTGCAAAATTCAGTCATACGGCAAGATGATTTAGACATTAAAAACAGCGTTCGATTGGTCTATATTTAAATTTCTGTACAGAGAGGTCATGTTTTGATCTTCTATTGGTCTCAAGCAGTCCGATGATGCAATTTTGCGGGTCAGAGTTCACCAAGCTGGATCTTTAAACCCAGAAAACTGTGAAACTTTTTGCACGAGCTTGTGTTTCTGGTCTGTCGCGTTTGCATGTGGATGAATGAAAGTCTATGGGAAGAAAAGTGCAGTGTGGAGGCTCATAAACACCGGGATGCTTTTCGCTTGCGTTTATCTTCAGCAATTTCTGCATTAAAATCCAAGTGATTTACACTGGCGTCGAGCTAAAGAGTATGCAAAATCACTCTACGTTAGATGGCGCTTAATGAAAAACGTAAAGACCCTGGTGCAAAAGGTGGCACTACACAACTTTAATAATAAGAAGAAAGTTGACATGCCTGTTGTTAAAGTTTCTGGTGATTCGAACAAGCATGGATGGCATGCTCCACGTTCATATCGCCTCTGTGCATCTTCTTCAGTGTGTGCTCGCATTGACAGTTTTGTGCTTGAGCGCCCTTAAGTGATCTGTACTGTAACTTCAGCAGCTCCATGCACATGAACAAAAGTGCCAATCTGATTGGTGTAGAAGTTTTTGACATGGCTCCTCAAAACCATAAACAAGCATGAGGTGTTTCTTTAAAAATTACGATTTTACAACTGGCGTTTTACGCGTTAGTGTACACTATCACATTGACACCCTTTATTTAGTTATGAAGCATTGAACGTAAATGAAAAAGCATACAAAAAGTGTTCCATGTGAAAACGGGCCTTGATCGTGGCTTAACTAATACAACACTGGTCGGGGTTTATAGGGTTAACCATTTATTGGACAAAGAACTATATATGGTAACTTCATTGAATTTGAATTTTCATAAAGTCATTAAAGTTGTAAGGTGTTCCGACCCATTTTTTTTTCAATGAATGCCCTATAAGGGAATTTACATATGCAATATAGCCTGATTCCCAAACAAATTACGATAATGAGTAGGAATTTCAGTAAATTTTAGCTTAGAAATTAAACGTCTTCTTTCTCAGTTGAATCAACTAAATATGATGCTTACGTGTGCAACTTAGCTTAGTGTTATATAGTTAAAGATGCATGTTACGCATTCTGTCAGAAAAATCTTAATGAAAATAAAAAAAACAAGAAAGAAGGAATGATAAATAGAAAGAAAAAGCAAATGAATCACGGCCTCACACTAGAGTCACTCAGTATGGAGTAAACAGGTTGTGGGTCGGTACTAAACCTTTACAGCTTTTGGGTGCCCTGCCAAGACCTCTGGCTCTGTGAGTAACTCCCCTCACACATACGCGATGAAGTTTCACATTTTCCGCTACCGTTTTCTGGTAAATAAACTTTTTGAGATGATAATTAGGTTGAATATTTCTACTTTGAAGTGGAAGCGTGATAGTCAAGGTGGCTTGTTTGTGTTGCGATGCGTGGATTTGCATGTGTTTGTTTGTGGCCGTGTGTCTGTGTGTACTCTTGTAGCGACATTCGATACTCTAGAGTCCTGTAGAGTGATTTAGTATCTAGTTGTCCTGGTAGAGGTTTATTACAGGTAAGGCCACAGTTAGGCCACTCTTTCCTCACACGGGGTCAGGGTTAAAAGTGCACTCACTATTTTCTTTGTAATGCTCTTCCTCGAGAAGTGATAAAAGCACTGTCTAAAGAGCGCCAGTTTTATTTATTTGTTTTCTGTGGGTTTCACTGTTAACAGGAGCGCATCTACTCAACTGCATAACGTATACGAGTGTGGCTCGCATATGTGCCCTGATTTTCAGTTTCAGAGTAAATATCCATCTGTCTGTCTGGATGTCTGTCATTCTGTCTGTCTGTCTTTCTTTTTTCTTTCTTTCTGTCTGCCAGTCATATTGTTATATAGATTCTTATGTAGTTAATCCAATTTCTATCCATATATTTTTCTATCCATCCATCCATCCATCCATCCATCAATCTTTCCTTCCAGTTATCCATCCATCAAATTTTCTGCCATCGTTTCATCCATTGCTGTATCGTTTTAAGATTATATGTCCATCAGTCCATCCATTTTGTCCAATACTGTCATTCTATTTCATCTAACCATCTATTCATCTACTCATCTACTCATCCATCCATCATTTTATCTATCTAAAATTTGTATCATCTCTCAATCTATTTGTTAAAAAATGTTAAATTGGTTTATCCAGCCATCAATCTATTTAACCATGCATCCATCCACTATCCATCCATCTATTTCTTTTATCCAAAGTTCAAGCAATCCAACTATCCATCCATCAATTCATCCATTCATGTCAATAATGTATTTCTGACCAGTAAATCCATCTGTTTAAGGTACTATCATTCTATTAATATTTATTTTAATATATAATTAATATAATCTAATTAATGCCAACCAACCAACCAATCTAAACCAACTAATTGATCTAACCAACCAACAAATCAAACAACTTAAACCAACCAACCAACTAACCAACTAAACCAACCAACCAAGCCACCAACCAACCGACCAACCAACCTAAACCAACCATCTGACCTAAACTAGCCAACCAACCAACAGACTTCAACCAACCAACCAACCAACCAACCAACCAATCATTTAACCTAAACCAACCAATCAACCAACTAACCTTAATCAACCAACCGACCTAACCGAATCAAACAATCATCTAACCTAAACCAACCAATCAACAAACCATCCAATCAACCAATCTAAACCAACCTAAACCAACCAACTGACCTAAACCAACCAACCGACTTAAACCAACCAAGCAATCAACCAAAATCAACACAACAACCAACCAATTGACCGACCTAAAACAACCAACCAACCCACCAACCAACCAACCAACCTAAACCAACCAACCAACCGATCAACCGATCTAAATCAACCAATTGACCTTAACCAACCAACTGACCTAACCTAACCAACCAATCATCTAACCTAAACCAACCAATCAACCAACTAACCTTAATCAACCAACTGACCTAGCCCAACCAACCAATCATCTAACCTAAACCAACCAATCAACAAACCATCCAATCAACCAATCTAAACCAATCAACCAACCAACCAAACAACCAACCGACCTAAACCAAACAACCAACTGAACAACAGACCAACCGACCTAAACCAACCAACTGACCTTAACCAACCGACCAACCAACCATCTAACCTAAACCAACCAATCAGCCAAATAACCTTAATCAATCAACTGACCTAAACAAACCAACCATTCACCCAACCTAAACCAACCAACCAACCAACCAACCAATCAATCAACCAACCAACCAAACAACCAACCAATAACCAATCAACCGACCTAAACCAACCAACCAACCAATGATCCGACCTGAACCAACCAACCAATAACCAATCAACTGACATAAACCAACCAACCAACCAACCTAAACCAACCAACCAACCAACCAACCTAAAACAACCAACCAACCAACCTAAACCAACCAACCAACCAACCTAAAACAACCAACTAACCAACTGACCTAAACCAACCAACCAATCAACCGACTTAAACCAACCTAAACCAACACACCAACCAATCAACTGACCTAAACCAACAAACCAACCAATCAACCGACCTCAACCAACCAACCAATCAAACTACCTATACCAACCAACCAACCAACCAACCAACCTGTTCTCTTTTAATGTATTTCTTTCTTTCTTTCTTTCTTTCTTTCTTTCTTTCTTTCTTTCTTTCTTTCTTTCTTTCTTTCTGTTCGTCAATCAATCACTCAATCAAACAATCAATTGATTTTTCCGTTCATTTATCTAAGCATCCAGTAGTTACTCTAACTGTTCTTTATCTGTTTATGCTTCTATCGGTCCATCTACCACTCACTCCATCCATGTTAATGTAATGTAATGTAATGTGTATTTATATAGCGCATTTATTGTGTTTAAGTTAAGTGCTTCACAATCATGAGTCTCTCCACACAACCACCACCAGTGTGCAGCATCTACTTGGACCCTGTTCTGTCTATTATTCTTTCGTTCTATATGAAAATATTTTGCTCTGTCTGTTTTGATCTAATTCTTCAAATTTTCCAAAACAATCAGATACAACTTTGCTGTGGTGGCAAGCTTCAAGTGTTCAAACACTGCTTACATGTAACCTTAAGAAAATATCAAAATGAAGTGCTATGTTTTTCATGTTCCCCTTTTCCTTACTCTCTCTTTCTCTTGGGTTTTCAGCTACACTAAAGCTGGCTAATTGGGGGAATGAAAGGTTAGTAGAGCTGAAATCTATTAGCATAGGTCTCAGAGAGCTGCTGAAGCACAAATGCCCAGCACACCTCCTCTCCATGAGAGCTGCAGGAATGGCTCCTATTAGTGACTGGCTGCCGCTTTAATGTCCGCTGCTCCAAATTAGATGCCAACTAGAGTGAACATTTTTCCCCCCTCTCTCTTTCTTCAACAAGCCGCCTTGGTGGAATCAAAGGCTTTTTTTGTGAGGCGAACCTGACAAAAATGTATACTCAGGAATACATATTTACCCTGTGCAAATGAGGGTGCTGGAGCCATGTAGAGGCGGAGACAGGAATTAGACGACTGAGGGGGCCGTCAATCATACAAACTCACAAACAAACATCTGGAAGCAGATTAGCAGAACATTAAGAGGATGTATTTCAAGGCCATGATTGTTTGTAAGGTTAAATCAATGTTTATTTTAAATCTTACCTCCATTTTTCATACATGTTTACATTCTGGATCAAGCACTTCCAGCTGAATGTAAAATTACAGGTCTTTTCTCCTCTGACTGTCATACAAGTCGCCGGCTTATATCCAGATGATTTCCTTCACAAATAAACGTCACCTCAATAGGACAGGCCTATGTAACACTTATATTCATTTGCGTTCAACGGTGCTCATTTCTGTGTTGGAATGTTGGTGTTTTTTTTCAAAGGGGGCTTGCTAGGCTGAGAGTATGGGGTTTTGGGGGTTAGTTAGACTTCTAAGGAGACAGTGAGACTGGAGTTACAGCTTTTCATTAACCTGGAAACCACCTAGTTACATGGTTCATGGGCTGGTCTCAGCTCACTTGGAGGTAACAAAGGGTGTCAGGCGGCACATTCGGCAGGGGGCGGCTGCTCGGGGCACCCCATCTGACTCTGATCATCATGCCGGCCGCCCTGCCGCACTCATTAGAGACCAGGAATGAGCTTGCATTGCTCTTGTTGAAGGGCTCCGGTTACGTTGCATCACCCCACCTCAAACATGCCATAAACTCCTCCTACAGTCTGTGTTCTTGTATTTTTTTTTTAACAAGGAAGGAAGGTTTGTATTGGAAAATAAATTATCATTAATTGATGACTATATAATGAACTACAGTAATCATTATGTTTATTATGTGTACTGATTAATTAGTCAACTGCATAATAATTAAACACAGAATTGAAAGTTCTTTTTAAAAGAGAAACGATTCTTTAAAACATTTTTTATTGTTTTAATACACGATACTAGTTATTTTGCAACATATAGCATCAGCTAAAAGTTCAATTTAAACTAATGCTTAACTAGGTTTATTTGTTTAATTAGGCAAGTCATTGGGCAACAGTGGCTTGCTCTGTAACCGATAAACAAAACTCAGTGTGTTGACAATATTGACTTGATCATTTTTTCTTTTTTAATATATTTTTTTTATTTCACCCAAGTTGAAATAAGAAATAAGACTTTCTCCAGAACAAAAATATAATAGGAAAAACTGTGAGAAATTATATGAAATATAAATAATAAATAGGTAAATGTATAAAAGAAATGTTGAGAGAGCAAACAATAAATAAGATTTATTTGCTGTTGATTTATGTCTGTATTTTTTGTATTTATAATAAGCAGTTGTGAGTATGCATGTAAAAAGCCCCTACCGTGAGTTTTTGAAAATTACCTTCCATGCAGTGTGCAATACTTCTCTAATTGATGAAAAACAAAAGATTTGACTCAGAGTCATTTAAATTATTTGTCCTTTGTCCGGATCTTTTGCCAGCTCACATTGACGTCGACACGAAACAATACCAAATATGAATGACAATCCAGTAAAAACATGAACGCGCCTTTCACTTCAGACACTAGTGGAGAGCAAAAGATCATGGGATTATCTGATCATGACGTGAAGATTAGTATCACTGAGAGATAGCCAGACATGTGGCTGTGGGGAATAAAGGGTTAGAATTTGTTTTTAGAACAACACCACAGTATAGCCAATTGTTGCTAAGGCCTCCTTTTGTTATTAAAGGGAGGGTCAGCAAAGAATTCTAATGGATGGCACTTTGTCAGTAACTGTTACACAGCTTATATGGACCAGTTTCTTCTTCCTCCAGATCTGTAAATCTCAGGTTATATCTTTATGGACTTTTCACATATTGCATCCAAAACTGCGGTGAAATTGCGATGCATGCTTCTTCCTTTACTGATTTTAATGTGTTTTGTGCTCGCAGTCTCCTTTTGCTTGTTACCATGGCCACCATCTATTGTTCTCACACGCTGTCAGTTTTCAAAATAGTTCAACGATTAATATTGAATGTGTGTCGTTGTTATTACTTGGTTAAGAATAGAGGAATATGCTGGAGACTGCATTGCCTTAATGCACTTCTGCATTGGGCTCACACATACACTCTGTACTCTGAATACTTATTGTGCGTTTTTCTCCGTCTCATGCTGAATGCAGTCAACCAATCACAACAGATTGTGTCATCGGACCAATCAGCACAGATTAGCTTCGCGCTAAGGAGGGGTTTGGGAATGTAGAATCGTTGAACAAATCATATGGGAGTCGTTGGGATAATTAGGTGAAAATAAATGCATTTTATAAGACAATGAAAATGTGTTTTGACCTTCATGCATAGAGACCTGTTGTTGAAGACCCCAAAACCAAAATATGACATTTTAAATTGCAAAATAGGGGTTCTTTATTAATTATTTTAAATTAAAACATAACATATTGTTAAACAAAAAAACAGAAAATGTAGTCAACCATTGTTGAAACTGTCACTGTCATCTGTCAATGCTGAGTGACATTTTTGTCATCAATCCACACATACTTGTGTTCGTGGATCACTTATGATTAAAAAACTACACAGTCACCTACTCATGAGAGTTAGTATGATGACTCAACCGTCGCCAGATCCCACTACTCTTGAAAGTGAGCTTCACGAGACCAGTGACAGATGACGTCCTCTTCTCATGAACGAATGAAGCTGAGAGAGGAGCCCACATGCTTCTACCCCCGACTGGTGACTGAACCCTTGTGCACTCTTGATGGAATCCCTCAACCAGTCCTTAAACAGCAGGATTCAAAGCTCAGAGGACTAAGAGCCGATCCGGCCCAGTAAAGCAGCACGTCACTCAGCTGTGCTCCAGTGATCTCTTAATCCAACCCTGCCCTGGCTGACAGGGTAAACTGCACATGGGTATCCAATTGGGTCTATCTGTGCTTGGAAAAACTGGACTCCAGTCACATCAGCAGTCGGAAAGTAACAACTCAAAAGTCCAGTGAAAAAAGTCCTCTGAACTTCGGTTGTGGCAGTATTTATTATTAAGGGGAAATGTAAAGTCAATACAGAGTAACACAAGACGCTACTATTTTTGGTTTAGTTAATACATTAAAAAGCTTTTATATTAGTGGCTTACCACTGACTTTTTGGCCAAGAGTACAATACTGACTGCCACACCTAATACAGATCACTGGAAATATGGAAAAATTCATTTGTAGTAATAATTATGGAAGATAATGGTAAATAATAAGAGCAATTTGACAATTCTGAAAACACATCAAAAGCTCTGGAGTAATATATTGTAAGACAAATTTTACCTTCCAAACTTCCAAACTCCATTGGAGAACTGTGTTCTCAAGTTCACTGAAGCTAAATTACATTAAATGTGTGTTTATGTAGAATGAATGAAACTTGGCACCAGAATTACTCACACTGAGCATGAAAGACATTTTCATCAGTGAAAAGTTTACATACCTTAACAAAAGCAAAATTCAGCCTTCGCCTTTGTGGGTTTAAATATGGGATGTTTTCACTTTCCTTGAACAAAACAATTGAAGTATAGGAGTTTGATATCCTGACATATGATTGTATTACTGTATGATGGGAATACCAATTTTCTAGTGTTAGTTTTAATACAAATTACTATACCAGGACTGGTGCAACACATCTGGTACTTTGTAGGTTTAAAGTGTATATATTAAACACATTCCTGTTAACATATCACATTTCACCTGAAAAAACTAAAATAAAAACTCCAGTCTTCATTTACTCAACTTCATGAATGACAGTAGAAATGATTGTAGCAAGAAGCTCTGCTATGAACTTGATCATCTTCCACTGGCCAAAGTTGCCCAGCTACATTAAATGCATCCATTGTTTGCTGCATATCCAGGGCCTGGGATTCCATCCCTCTCCTCAAACATCTCCTCTTGCCAGATTCCAAGGCATTTCAAGGCGAGGTGAAAGACATAGTCCCTTCAGCGTGTTCTGGGTCTTCCCCGGGTCCTCCTCTGGTGGGACAAGCTCAGAACACCTCCAAGAAGGCTTCCAGGAGGCATCCGATACAGATGTCCAAGCCACCTTAACTGGTTTCTCTTGATGTGGAGGAGCAGAGGCTCCACTCTGAGTTCCTCCTGCATGACAGAGCTTCTCACCGAATAGTCACCCTGCCAGACTATGAAGTTAATTTTGGCCGCTTGTATTAGAGACTTTGTCCTTTTGGACAAATGCTTATGACCATAGATGAAAGTAGGATTGTAGATTGGCTGGTAAATTGAGAGCGTTGCCTTTCAGCTGAGCTCCTTCTTTGCCACAACAGACTCGTCATTGACCACATTACTGCTGCTGCTGAACCATTCTGTCTGTCAATTTCACGTTCCATTTTTCCCAAACTCATGAAATGAAACCTACTTCAACACCTAACTGGGGACAAAGACTCTCCTATAACCTGTAGATGGCTAGCCACCTTTATTCCAGACAGCCATCATGACCTCGAACTTAAAGGTGTGAATTTTATCCCCACTGCATCACACTCTGCAGCAAGCTGTCCAAGTTCAAGGTCCAGGTCTGATGAAGCCAACAGGACAACATCATCTGCAAATATCAGAGGTAAAATCCTGTGATTTCCGAACCAGACCCCCTTTGCATAATTTGACCTCAGAAATTCTGCCATTAAAAAATAGTGAACAGAATCTGTGACAAAGGGCAGCCCTGCCGGAGATCAGTCCTCTGGCATAGACTTTTCCGGGGACGATAAGAAGTAACACTCCAGTCCCTTCTAAAAAAGGGAACCACCACACCAGTTGCCCAGTTCAGAGATACTGTCCCAGATTTCCACATGATGTTGTAGAGGCGTGTCAGCAAAGACAGCCTCACCCCATCCAGACACTTAAGATACGCAGGGGGGAACTGCTTCCACACTAACACTGTCCACACTATCACTTATAGTAGAGGTGAGGACATTGCTTTAAAACAGGGGTGTCAAACTCAATTCCTGGGCGGCCGAAGCCCTGCACAGTTTAGTTCCAACCCTGCTCCAACACACTTACCTGTAGGTTTCAAACAAGCCTGAAGGACTCAATTAGTTTGATCAGGTGTGTTTAATTAGGGTTGGAACTAAACTGTGCAGAGCTGCGGCCCCTTTGGAACTGAGTTTGACACCTGTACTTCAAAGGTTCAGGACACCCTGGAGAACTTTTTTTTTATATTAACAGATTTGTGTGTGTTGAGCATCAGTTAAGACAATGTTAGCACCTGTCAGCTTTAATTGTGGGGAAAACTGCATAATTTTGAGCTTTTGTCAGCTAATTTCAGCTTCCGGGTTTAAAGGGATTTTTGGGGCGGGATCAAAATCGGCGACGTAGCGCAGTACTGCAAGTGCAATGATGACGCGTCAGTTTCTCATTATTATTCACAGCAGAGATTTCTTATCCTATGAGAAGAGCCGGCTGCTTAATTATTCATGAGACCTGCCAGACCTGCCAGTGTCAAGCCCGAGCTGTGAGACACGGACGGACCCATATGCGTTTGTTTTCATGATCCACGGGTTTGTTGCATGTTTTCCCCCGCGATCTCGTCAGGGCCGATCACACAGCAAAGCTGTGTGTGTGCTGCAAGCATTTTCGTCGGGAGAGCAGCACGAGAATTAGAGAATGGCGGACGCTGTCTTTTATCAGGAGTTTGTTTACATTCAGACACATCACTGTGCTGCTGTGTTTGCCTAAATCCTCCAAATTACCAGCAGGGCTAATGGTTAAAATAGACAGGTCAGGAGACCTGCTGCGCTGAGTCTGCTGGATACGGGGATTGAGGGAGAAGTCCTCATTTAAAGGGTTTACATGAACACACTTATCTTTATAATGCTATAAATTGTGGTTATGTGTATATGAAATTACGAATAACAAATGTAGCAGGGCATTAAATCACTGTTCATTTCTTTGCATTTTAACTTTGTAAACTATAAACTCATGTGTCTCCTCACGGTTTGTCTCATTTTTGTGAGCCAACTGACAACAACAGTTGTTTGCTCACGTTCTCCCCTGCTGGCTATGCCCACTCCTGCCCGATGCTCGCAGAGCTCCATGCCCATTAATCATGCTTCTTTTGAAAAAATTCTGAAGTAGACTTTAACCGAAATTGGGGGTTGTCATGGCCCTTTAAAATGTTCCATGTATCATCAAGGGTTTCAGTCACTTTAGAATGGCTCACCATTTTAAATTGTAAGTGGATTAGGAAACTTCTAACCAGGTGCCAGATTAACATCACGGACAGGGAGAAATCTAACTCAAAGTTACTCAAATTTACTTAGTTACTCAGAGTACTCGGTCACACTTTACAATAAGGCTTATTAGTTAATGTTAATTAATGCATTTACTAAGATGAACACACTATGAATGATACATTTACTACAGTATTCATGTTAGTTAACGTTAGTTAATGAAAATTCAGTTGTTCATTGTTTGTTCATGTTAACTTAGGTGCATTAGCTAATGTAAACAAGCAGGGACTTGGATGTTAATAATGCATTAGTAAACGTTCAATTATGATTAATAAATGCTGTACAAGTGTTGTTCATGATTAGTTCATGTTAGTAAATGCATTAACTAATGAACCTTATTGTAAAGTGTTACCGAGTACTCAAATTTTGATGAGTTTTTTTTTTCCTCCAAATATCATTCATTCATTCATTCATTCATTCATTCATTCATACACTTTCCTTCAGCTGATTCATAATCAACACTCGCAATAAAACGTCAACTACTCTGGCATATGTTTTATGCAACAGATGCCCAACCAGGTGAAACACAGAACCACCCTCTTGGAAACTCTCCTGATTTCTTTAAGGGGAGGCATCTGTGTGCGGGTTTTTGGGCTATTTTTGTTCTGATATTTCAAAATAAGTGCACACACTTTACATACTCTATGAATGCAAGACAAGGAAATAGGATAGCTATTTTTGCTCCAATAGCTGCAACTGCAAGACTACATTGACACATGCAAAAAGTTCAAAACATTTAATTCCCAGTTCACTTCTATAATTTTACCTCTTGTCCACTTAGTGTGGACAAAACTGCATCTTATTTCTGAGTGTAAGCATGTCATGGAGACCAAAAGCCAAGCTCCACTTGCATTTCCTTCAGAAAATGAACAACTACTGTGCTCATGGCCCACGTACCGGAGGTGTGACTTCCCGCTGATGTGACTGCCATTGCACATTATGACCTGGTATTAAACAAGTCTGCTGGAAGGAGTTGTCACAAACACCCAAATGCATTAAGTTACAAACTTACTGAATAAAGCAAAAATGTCCCAGTGTGCTGAAATGACCCGTTTTAGAGAAGCAGTAAAGTGCCTGATGAAAACTCATTTGTCTCCGATGTCTGTCAGACGCCTCACAGCATCTGTGACCCACTCCTTCAGGGTTTTGTTTTGCAGCGGTCGCGTTCCTAACAAGCAGGGGGTAAGAGGCGCAAATGGTGAGTTGTAATTCAAAGACTCTGGTTTCTGTTGCAGAAGAAGCAGTGAATTCAGTATTGATGAGCATGTTCTGCACTGTCCTGACTGTCTGTGTAATAGCTGCCAGTCTCCTGCTGTCTGAGAGGTCTCAGTCAGCCATTTCCTTACTTCAAAGCAGCCATAAGCTGGACTGAGAGAAATTATCTAGAGTCTCTCAATCTTATATTTCCAGTGCAGCAATGTTTGCTTAGATGAGCAGAAAGAATAAACCTACATGCATTCTCTATCATTGAAACTAATGTTTCACTACTTATTCATAGTTAAATAGTTTTCTATGACTAAGCAAGTGTATAAATATTTGCAATTAAATAATAATATCTAAAAGAAAACTCTGTAAAGTATTTTCAAGCTAATCAACTTGCACTCAGGACCATTCTCTGAGACAGTGGATTTATACTATATATTTATATAATAATAAGGTAATATTTTTATCTATCTCATCTGATTTATATATCGCTTCTGATTACTGTGCAATATTCTGCAATATCAGAACTGGTACAGCCTCTTCACCCTTCTGTATTACTCCACCCACATAGAGTGACAGCTGATCAATAAACTCACTACAGTTTGACAAATCGACGAATTATAAGGCTATATCTGACATTTTTGTCAAAGTTGAGTTATTGAGAAATTCTTATTAATTGACAACTTGTTTACATTATGGGGTGTTTTTTATAAGTTGTTTACATTTTAAGACTATTTTTTTTTTAAAAAGCAAATGTTATACAGATACTGTTTGCTATGGAATGCAAAAACTTTGAAGCTTAATATTTCAAAACCATTCAGAACGCAGATAGAACCTTATAATTGCAAGGTGACGAAATATTGCAGATGTAGGACAACATATTGCACTATAGAGGCCTCTTTAGGTGAGAATGTAGTTGTTTAGATTGTGTCTTTTATTCATTTTCTTGTCGGCTTAGTCCCTTTATTAATCCGGGGTCGCCACAGCGGAATGAGCCGCCAACTTATCCAGCACGTTTTCACACAGCGGATGCCCTTCCAGCCGCAACCCATCTCTGTGAAACATACTGTACACAACCACATACACACACACACTCATACACTACGGACAATTTAGCCTATCCAATTCACCTGTACCGCATGTCTTTGGACTGTGGGGGAAACCAGAGCACCCGGAGGAAACCCACGCGAATGCAGGGAGAACATGCAAACTCCACACAGAAACGCCAACTGAGCCGAGGTTCGAACCAGCGACCCAGTGACCTTCTTGCTGTGGGGTGACAGCACTACCTACTGCGGCACTGCATCACCTAGATTGTATCTATGCAGTTTATTCATAAGGATAGTGTAGTGCCTATTTTAAAATATTTATAATTTCTGAGAGACCGCATCAACGGCCATTAGCCTGTCTCACTGAGCAAAGACATTGGACGTTGTCCATCCACAAGATGTTTACAGAGACCATGTAATAAGCCCTAAGGCGTTTTTTTTTTTTTTTTTAACTACAGCTGAACAAAACTGGTGAGCGACATTCTAATCTCTCTCTCTCTCTCTCTCTCTCGTGTATGTTGTAGTGCTGTATTTACTGTATGCCATAGTAATTGCAGTATATTGAATATGAGATGGGACTCACATATTAGGAATGTATTTATTATGTGTTGGCCACTCTTTGTATAACCCTGAGTTACTTTTTGGTTGACCATCTGTCTCTAATAAGTCTCCTGTTTTCATTACAGCAGACTAGTTAAGCAAAAAGAAAGAAGAAATGCCTGCATGTGTTTAGCATTTTTCCTTATCGCAAACACAACAGTAGTCTGGTAGTCATTGTGTTGCTTTGGCTTTTTCAGGGTTAATTATTGTGATATCCAGATTGCAGCAGAGAAATACTGGAAAATGTCTCTAGACTAATGGCATTTTATGCCTTTCAGCCTTATAATAATAAAATGTGAGCAAAATTACCTGTTTTGTCATCACTTTAGACATTACGCTAGAGAATCATTTAAATAATAGCTCTAAACTGACATTGGTGAATTAGTAAAGGCTTCTGCTGTTCTGAGGTCAGCTGCAGATGTGAAGGAATGGTAGAAGAAAGTACTTCCTCGTACAAAAAGCATTTTTAGACTGTGTGAGTTTGATTTTCTTTTTTCTTTACATGACTAGGCCATCAAACTGTTGTATAAAAACAATATCACACTCGTAGCAGTGCAATATGGCTGTATATCGTCACTAAATACTCTTGAGTTGTATACCTCCCAACAGTGCCGATATACAGCCATATCACGTACTGCTAGTCTATATATGTGTTATAGATCTTGAAGTGTTGACTTGTTGACTTATATTATGAAAGAACCACCATTTCAGCTTAAACACCTTTAATATTATATGAAAAAATTGCCTAAATAATTCTAAATAAATTTATTACACATTTAGTTTTACTTTATATTAAACGGTCATAGTTAAGGTACACAAACATAAAGTACAATTTACTTACTGTGTTCATATTTTATTGTAGAACACATATTGAAGTAGGATGCTGGAAAAGTTAGGAACAGGTCTGGTGATATGGATAGGTTTAAGGGTGGGTTAATGTGAAGGTATGGGTCAACAGTGTAATTATAAATGTTGTTACAGAAATTAATTATACTACGAATATAATTATAATATTATTTATAAAATTGAAGTACAAATTACAGGTACAGTATGTACACAATAAGTGCATTCTACCAAATGATTCATTTAAATCTAAGTACGTAGTTAAGACCACTTAATATAAAGTGGGACCACAAATTTTAACATTGGGGTTAAAAAATTCTCTTTATGAGGTGTATCGACCAGAAATACTTTCAACTTTTATGAACCAATTTCGTTGCAAGAATGTGTTTTATGGAAAAGCCTCATTAGAAAGGTGTCCGGTTGGGTTCAGTTAAATCTGTAACTTGCATATTTTTACAGAACATTTGTTGATTAGCTTATACATAATCATCACTTGCTTGTGCTTGGAATGTCAAAGCTAAGTTTTCACAAGAGGTCAGCCAGAGTTTGGCAACCTGGGGCACAAATCAGAGTGGCTGCGAGAGGAGAGCATTTTGTTGGATTTCTAACTGGCCATCTTAAGGACGTCATTCCTTGTCATCCCCCCATCCTGGACTGCTTCATTACCTTATTCTCAGTAGGTCCTGTTGGCCTGTGGTGCCGCTGAAACCCAAGCTGTCCTAACCCAGACCAAGACCTAGAAGCATGTGGTGTCACAAGCGCCATGACTTTATCACTTCCCTTTTGCCCCATCTTCCATCTTTGGCTTTATCTCCTTCCCTCCAAAGGCTCAGCTTTATAGGCCACCTCCAGCCACAGGCCCAGCGGTATTAACCTGCAAAGCCAGAAGAACAGAGGACGGCAGCTATGTATGTCTGCTGTGAATCAAGATGCTTTTACTTTTCCCTGTGGTTTCTAGAGGCATTGCATTTCATTGGTTTTATGTCTATTTTCACCACGCTGTTCAAGTATCAATGGTGTTTTGCTTGTGTTCAGTCCGATTAATGCAGTTGCACCACATCATTTTGCTGTTCATGGGTATCATGATCACAGACAGTCGATTGGTCCTCGCTGCTCTAAGTTTGATTGGATGTCGGCATCTGCCATATTGGAGCATTTAGGTTAGAGAGGTTTAACCTCATGTACCATTGCAATGGACGTCTGCCATCTTTATGATCCTGCTCATTAAAATTAACTGTCTGGCTGTAAAAAATAGATTTCCTTTTAATGCTGCCTTCTGGATTCTCTTATGCGCCGCTGATTGTGTGTAAAAGAAACCTCGCTCACATGCTTCTTTCGCTTTTTCTAATTTTACTTTCATTTCAGCTCTTGATGAAAGTGTTGTTGGTTCAGAGGCAGCAAATGAAAAACATATTAACATGGCTAATGAATAATTGAAATCGATAAATACCTTGCCCAAAAAACACTGGTAAATAACTCAATTTAGTTGAGAAATGGTTTATGGATGGAGCGATTGAGGCAAATATATTGCTACAAATTACAATAAAATTGAATGTGTAATCATTTGCCAGAAGTTTTTTTTATGCATACTACACAATATTTAGTTATCATGGTACCAGACTTGAAACATAGACTGCCAATAATAAATGCCAACCGTTGATACATTTTCCTGTGACAGCTAAAGTAACGCCGTGGTAAAAATGAAAAAGTAATTCCTGCTAAAGTTATAAATGGCACATTTGCCGGATGGTTTTCCATTCATGAGACCTTGTTTATCATGATTGATGTTCATAAATGAAATAATGCAGTTCCCGCTCCACGCTCTATTCTTTGGGGGAATACCCCTTCATTTAACAAGGCAAATTTAAGAGACCATTTTAAAAGTTTAGCCTGCCCCTTTAAAGGCAAACCCATCAACTCAATTCTTTTGATCAACCCAGTAACCTCCCGCCCTTCCCAAAGGGCTTTTTTTAACACCATCATTATTAGGCCTCAACCCATCAAGCTTGTCTTCCAGCAGGTCACAGCCCCCCCTGTCGGACCCAGTGCTGGCCTATTACATACAGGGTCTGAAAAGGGACAAGGCCCTAGAACACTTCACTCCTGTCTATAAAAATACAAAGAGAAGGTGTTCTCCTGCTCTTTATTCTCTCATTTACCTTCCTGTCAGAGTGCTCAAAGTTCGCATTTTACAGGGAGTTTGGGGTCAGGTGGAGATGGTTGGGTTATTTACCCCTGGTGCTTATTTCAACCACAGAGGCTCCATGTTGGCCTTACCTTCACCTTCACCTGGCTATCCATGATGACGCTCTGGTCCTATAAAAACAGTACAGAAGGTCATTGAAGGTTTTTGATGAACTCACAGATATCATCACCCGCAAGTATATCTTTTCTTTTTGGGTTTACTTTGAGAGGGATTCTGAGAGCTGGATCTTTAACAAAGCCCCTGGGCTTTTCACAGTTCCTCTGTTTGTTGACTTTACAACCAGGAGCTTGACTGCAAGGTCGATTGAATCAGCCATCAACTCTTTTTTACTGGAGTCTCTGAACTGTCAATTTCTGTCTTCAAATTTGGATATACCTCTTCTTCTGGGCAGAGAATTCATGCAAAGACAAAACTGTCCACAGTATCTACAGCTCATTTGGCATTCAGCAGAGAAGACCTGGTGACACTTTCTGAGAGTCCAGAGGCATCTTCTGTTGCCAAATCTTCCTTATTATCTTCCACTCCCCGGGCCATGACGTTTGGTCCAGAGCATTTATGGCAGGGTAGGCAAGGGGCATGAGGAAATGAGGTGACCCCAAGGTCAACAGCGGAGTCAGGCGGCTGAACGTGAACCGTAGCCCTGCCACCTCTGGGCTCGCATGGGTTGGGCCATCCAAAAATGGAAACTTGGGCATCTGTGGGACAAAGCTGTCTTCATTCCTTGACCTTCCTCTCATGTGTCTTTAATTAAGTCCGATTTGAATTTGTTTACAAGCTCCACTGGTCTTAAATCTTTTGGTTCGTTGCCCCATGCTTTTGCATGCCCCATCCCTACATTCCCACTCACTTGACTGCCTGCTGTTTCAGAGTCCCTCTTTTCTTCTTTCTCTTTAATATGGTGTTGGACGTTCGTTTATGATGCTTTTTTAACTGGTTCTTAGGCACAAGTTACAAGCTATTTGGGAATCTACAAAATTGGATGCTGGGGACACCCCTCTAAGATGTTAATCTGTTGCCGATATGAAAGGCTGCTCACCTCGGTAAACCCCCTCATCCGATTGAACCAGGGCACTTTTATGGCCCCATCAGGCACCCGCCTGGATGACTTACTGCTGACCTATTGACCTGGCAGTCAAAGCCATATGAGGAGAATCTTTCTCTTTCTGTGTCTTCTCAGTTTGGTCTGAGTTCATCTTTTTACACTTTGAGGGCAAAGGTTGATTTATTTATCGTTACTATAGTGCCCAAAAGATACCCAGCCTAAACCGCTGTAAATTATCATGGCATGTCAGCCTGTAAACAGATCATACCATGTGTTGTCAAAGTACCAAAGGTCCTAATGTTGCTTTTGTTCATTTCTTTGTGCTAAAATGTCTGTATTTCATGAACCATGTTGGTGGTGTTGGGGGGCGGCGGTAAAGCAGTAAATCCTTTTCCCCAAGCTCACGCTCAGCGCTAGTTCCACGTTAAACATTTACATGGTTCAGTTTGCTCTTTATTAGGGAGTTACTAGCATGCTTGTTGCTACAAAAACACATCTTGACCATTTGTATCGTATTAAAACATTTACACAGAACTTCAGAACTGTTACTAGGAGGTTACTAGCATGTAGGCGACAAAGTTAGCAGCTTCAAGGTCTGTGGCTATTGGAGAAGCAAAGCTAATTGGTAAGGATGGGTCAAGTAAATGTTTGAGTTCTCCACTGTGCTAAAGGGACCGAGAAAGTCTGTGCTGCCTCGGAAAGAACAGAAGGTGAAAGCAGGAGTCTGGACTCAAGTATGACTTGTGTCGGCACTTTGCGCAGATTAACCAGTGTCCCACATTTTCTGCACACAGATAATTGATAGCATATGGTGGTCATGCTCTATGATCTCTTAGTCATCTAAGCGGAGGAATGCTGAACATAATGTGTGCAGAAGTGATGTTTTCCAGAATTTATGAATTTTTAATCATTGTTATTTTACCTGGACATTATTTTGGACAATTATTTGGCTCATTTCCCAAATTTAATGTGTAGCCATAGTACACATAAATTATGACTTCTGGTTTACAAAGATCTTGTTTGTTTATGTTTATCTTATTTATTTCAATGACTCTTATTATAAATCAATCATGTGCCATCCATGAAAAAAGTATATTAATTTCTTAATTTAATAAATGTGTGTATATTTTTTTCCAAATGCAATTTTGTGGTTGACCAGTTGACTTTTTCTTTGTCTTTGTTTTGTCTTTCAGGTTTCAAATACAACGATGGAAGAGTGACCCAAATAGCTATAAAGGCCTTGGAGACTGTTTCAGAACTATATTTCGCACTGAAGGGTGAGTTGGTAGCCCTTTATTTACAATGTACACACTACATACACTATCAGAAATAAAGGTACGCGAGCTGTCACTGGGGTGGTACCTTTTCAAAAGGTACAAATTTGTACCTAAATGGTCCATATTAATACCTCAAGGGTACATATTGGTACTTAAAAAGTACAAAAGTGTTACCCTTAAAATTTCAGGTATTAATATATATGTTTGAGGTACCAATATGCACCCTTTAAGTACAAATGTGTACCTTTTGAAAAGGTACCACCCCAGTGACAGCTTCTGTACCTTTAGTTTTTAAGAGTGTACCTATCAGAGTTAATACATAAACTGGGTAGTCCATATCCATAAGCCTTACTTAACCCAGTATTTTAAAAAAAGCGATAGTCCACCAAAAATGAACATTTCATTATCATTTACTCACATTTAAGTGGATCCAAACCATGAATTTCTTTTTTCTGTTGAATACAAAACAAGATAGTCTGAGGAATGTAAAATCAACAACAACAAAACAAAAAATACTATGGAAGTTTTTTCTCCAGCATTCTTCTTTTGTGTTCAACAGAAGAAAAAATCTTGGCAGGTTTGGGACAAGTGGAGAATAAATAAATGTTTAATTTTTTTTTTTTGGGTGAACAATTCCTTTATATAAGAAAAATAAGCAAGTACTGTAAAATAAAGTTATATTATATTTCTCTGTCTGTATTGTTTTGTGTTATCTTGTATTGTGTTCAAGGACATAGATTAGCTCTTGACATTGGTGGCGACGTACATCCCTAGAGTACATGCATGGCTCAATGCTTATTAAGCCTTTAAAAGTACTTAATAATATAAAATAAACACTTACATGTAATAGTACAAATAACAATTAATGAATCGCATTACATGTCAATTTATATGATTTTACTGCAATCTGGCTTTGAGGAGGTATGAATATAGAGAAATTTGGAGAGGTGGGTGAACTTGAAAATTGAACTGTTGTATCCCGATTATTCATTCATTCATTCATTTTCTTTTCGGCTTAGTCCCTTTATTAATCTGAGGTCGCCACAGCGGAATGAACCGCCAACTTATCCAGCATATGTTTTACGCAGCGGATGCCCTTCCTGCTGCAACCTATCACTAGGCAATATCCCGATTATTGTTTTTCTTAATCATAGAGACCATAATCGAAACTGAATTTCAAATAATTGCACAGCCTTGATTAATAGCATTGTATTTAACTCATAGCAAACTTGACTTTAACCCTTTGTGAACTGGTAGGTTACTTAGGGTTGATGGAGCAAAATGTTATTATGAAGTCAATTAAATTATTGTTTGGGACATTTCAGTAATTGGTGGATATTGGTGGGTACATGTCCACTTGTCCATGCCAATTTTACGCCCTTGATTGCATTTCCATATCATAGAAATGTCACTTTTTGATGCCATTGACTTCATAAATGTAAATATTCATAAATGAGTTCTGCCTTATTTAACATTTAATGTGAAAATAACTGACAAAAATAGTGTTTTAAAACTGCTTTATGCTGTGTACAGTTTAGTATTGTTTTTAAAGCTTTTATTTTAAATTGTAACTTTATTTGTAACTTAACTTACGTTTAATGTATGCTGCAAGTGTGCATGTCACTTATGGTTTGTGATGTTTCTTTCAATGCATGTTATTTATATTTTCAGTATGTATTTTGTGTAAACTAGGCACAGGCACATGCTGTATGCATGGTAGTGACAGGAAATATCTGGAGCTTTGCAAAACAATAAACCCTGTGTACAAATACATTTTAAACCCACCTTCACTGGAATATGCAGTTTGTCTCTAAAGTTATAGGCTTATATTATGTATTAGCCAACGGCTAGCTCAACATGCATCATGCTAACTACTCATAGGCATTCACACACATGAAATAATGTGCTCAAGGCAGAGATTTATTCATCCTCGTTTTCTTTCTATCCCTCAATGATTAGCTTTCCTCTCAGTTTTCCCTCACCTCCCTCCGATACACAACATGAGGCGCGTGTCTGATCCTAGACAGGGTGCAGACTTGAAAGAAAGCTCTGTTTGATGACAGGTTTACAGTGGATCTAAAGCCGATCCGCAGCAAGGTGTGAATATACTTGCGTGTGGCCCCGGGTTACACTGACACAACACAGCAAAATAAAATTACCGCAAATACAAGAAATAAATGAATGATTTAAGAAGATGTAGACTAGAAACAGGTCAATTTATCTGCCAGTGCTGTAAGATAATTATACTTGGTCAGATTTTGTTGAAATAAGAAAACCTACCTAGGCTTAAGTAAAGGCATATATTTCTTAAAATAAGTATTTAATGCAAGCAGTGCATTTAGTCTTAAAACTGGCTGGTTAATAATTTTTTTAACTGTTTGAATTTCTTATTTAGCTTGAAGGGTCTAAAAACTAGTTACTGAACAGGAAAACTTCTCTTAATTCATGAATTTCCATTCTTAAAATGAGCCAAAGCATTTAGACATAAAACAAGATTATTGTACATATAGTGTCTACAAGGTTTATTCAGATTAAGACTTGACAGTAGTTACAATGCAAAAGTATTACTTGTTGCTTCTCAAAATATAAAGAACAAAGTGAGCATTTTAAAATGAGCAAACACAAACAGATAGTTCCCTCAAAATGTTACAAAATATTAATTAGAAAATCAGTATTTACTCACCCCCAAATGGTTCCAGTGTTTCTTTCTTTTGGTGAACACAAAGGAAGATATTAAAAAAAAAATGCTAAAAACAATGCTGGTTTTCAGCATTCTTCAATATATATTATATAATTTTGTATATATAAAGGTCAGAAGCAAGTAAAGAGTGTGTAAATTATAACAACATTTTTATCTATTTATTTTTATTCTTAAATTTTATATAGTTAACATGATTGTAATTTATTCCATTTAAATTTTTAGTTTTATTTTGTTTGAGTGCATTCCAATATGCAGTGGATATAACATTAACATAATATATATTTTATACAATAACATATTATTTATGTGTGTTGAAAAAATATATATATTCATTTTGTTTTTACTAATTATTAAATTAAATAAATTCAGGTTATTTTAGGTTTATGGCTACTAGACAACCATTTTCCAAACAGAAATGTTTTATGAATGTACAGGATGTTCCTGTAAATGTCCAAAAAAGGGACTTAATAAGAAACCTCAAACAGATAATTTGCTCAAAATGAAACATTACTCAGTATTTACTCACCCCCAAGTACTGTAGTTCCAAAGTTTCTTTCTTTTGTTGAACACAATGGAAGATATTTTAAAGAATGCTGAAAACCTGTAACCATTGAAACAGACACTTTGGAATTCAATGGTTACTGGTTTTCAGCATTCTTCAAAACATCTTATTTTGTATTCAAGTGAAGAAAGACACTCATAAAGGTCTGAAACAAGTAAAGGGTGAGTGAATTATAACAACCTTTTTATTTATTTATTTTTATTCTTAACTTTTTATATTGTTAACATGATTTTATTTTTATTCCATTTAAATTGGGATTTTATGTTATTTGAGTGAATTTAAATATTCAGTGGATATAAGATTATCTTAACATATATATTTTATACAATAACATATATTATTTATTATATGTTTTTTTTTTTTTTTTTACTATTTATTAAATTAACAAAATTCTTATAGTGGATTATTTTAGGTTTATGGCTGCTAGACAACCATTTCCCTAACAGAAATGTTCAGATACAGTGTGTTTCCTGTTAATGTCCAAAAAGAGACTTAATAAGCAACCTTAAAAAGGTAATTTACCCTAAATTAAATTTTAATCAATATTTACTCACCCCCAAGTGGTTTCAAAGTTTTTTTTTACTTTGAAACACAAAGGAAGATATTTTAAAGAATGCTAAAAACCAGTAACCATTGACTTCCATAGTTGGAAAAACAAACACGATGGTTACTGGTTTTCAGCATCCTTCAAAATATTTTAGTTTGTATTCAGCAGAAGAAAGAAACCCATAAAGGTCTGACTTAATTAAAGGGTGAGTGAATTATGACATTTCTATTTATTTATTTGTTTTTATTCTTACATTTTTGATCATTAACATGATTTTAATTTATTCCATTTCAATTTTGGACTTTATTTTATTTGAGTGCATTCCAATACACAGTGGATATAAGAATAACACAACATATATATTTATTATACAATAACATTTATTATTTGCGTATGTTGAAAATAAAAATATATTCAGTTTTTACTAATTATTAAATTAATAATTTACCCAAAATGAAAATTTACTCCGTATTTATTCACTCCCATGTGGTTCCAAAGTTTCTTTCTTTTGTTGAACAAAAAGGACGCTATTTTGAAGATTGCTGAAAACCTGTAACCATTGACTTCCATAATGGGAAAAATAAACACTTTGTTATTCAGTGGTTACTGGTTTTCAGCATTCTTCAAAATATCTTATTTTGTAACAGAAGAAAGACACTCGTAAAGGTCTGAAACAAGTAAAGGGTGACTGAATTATAACAACCTTTTTATTTAGGAGTGAACTATCACGTAAAGTAAGTTACTACAGCTAAAATAAGACTGTAATTAAGCCTTTTTGGGCAAACTTAAGCAAGTTATTACAATAAAATAAAGCCTTAGAATACAACACTGGTCTTAAATTATGTCTGTGATTATAATTAAGCTAAATTTACATTTACAATACTTCACTAACACTAAAAAAAAGCAAACAGTCTTAAAACGTTCATAATATTCTCACAAAATGTGACCCTGCATAGTATTTTATTCTTAAAACAAGATCAATACAAGTGTTTTTGTCTAGAAGTATGTCACTCTTAACTAGATGAGTTTGCAGTGAAAGAGTCTGGTTCCTTCAGTAATTTCTCTATGGTACTTTCTCTCTCCACAAGCTGTCATCGGCTGCATCCCACAGGCCTTCCCTACAGATTATGGTGCTTCTTTTCTTCCTAACCAATTATCACCCTCCGTGTGTTTGTGCTGTGGCTGGAATCACCACACAGTAGCCGGTAGCAAGGTCTGCCCCAGGCTGAACCACTTAGTTTTAATTTACACAAATGGTGGCGGGAGTTATTGTTGTGAAATTATTATTGAAAATAAACACGCTGTTGCTGTATGGGCCAGGATTGCACTTTCACTCTCAGTCCATATTTTGCTTCAGCTCGCCCCTCTGTGCGGTAGAAACCCGAGCCCTTTGGCTTCCACACACCAATTAGTTCAAAGCTGGGTTCAGTCTGTGGCTCTGAGAAATGCTAAGTAAGTTACTTGCGTCATGATGTAGCCTGTGTGAATCGTCATAGAAAGTACTAATAGTTTTAGATTGCACAAATAAATGGTTTAACTGTGCATGATTAGTTCACATGATGTTGCAGTTTGTCGAGCTATTTCTTGAGTGGTTGAGCTTCACGTAAGTGGACAAAGTAAAAGTTTTACTATTGATCAAATGTTTACAGGTATTTTTGCGTTAATAAAACAATTTTATTTTCTATAAAGCAGAGCAAAATATTTTGATAATTTAAGTTTGTTTAATTTATTCATGGCAATGGGGGGTCGCCAAAGTGCAATGAACCGCCAACTTATCCAGCATATATTTTGCACAGCAGATGCCCTTCCAGCTGTAACCCAGTACTAAGAGACTTAATTTAGTTTAATTAATTTAATTTAATTTAATTTAATCTTATTTTATTTTATTTTATTTTATTTTATTTTATTTTAGTCCCTTTATTAATCAGGGGTTACACAGCGGAAGCCCTTCAAACTTCAAACCAATATTGGGAAACATTAGTTTAATTTAATTTTATTAAAATTTTAATTGACTGTTTAATTATTTAATTGACTATTAATTATGTGATTTTTAAATACAATAAATAAAACTTCCTTAAATGTTTATATAATAAACATTTTTATTTTAATTTCATTTATTCCTTTTAAGTTATAGATTTTATCTTATTTTAATGCTTTTCAATACAGAGTGGGAAAAATGTCTGCGTAATACTCTAAATAGACTAATAATAACATTTATTTGTGTAATCTATTATTCTGTTGCTGTATTTTTAATATCACCCAATCTTCTGTTAAATGATTGCAATCTCTGCATTTTAAATGATTTGTTTTCTTAAAATTAATTTGCAACTAAAAATATTAAATATGTTTTTTTATGAATTTGACTGATTGACCGCTCCATGAAATTTTACTTTGTAATATTATTATAACTACACAGCATTACATTATTATAATAATATTATACTTGATTGTATAATAAGTAATATTTAATTACGTTAATATAGTACTCGTTTAACTCTCACAAAATATGGTAGAAAACAGGTAGTTCATTCATTTTCTTTTCGGCTTAGTCCCTTATTTAATCAGGGATCGCCACAGCAGAATGAACCACCAACTTTTCCAGCATATGTTTTACCCAGCAGATGCCCTTCCAGCCCCAACACAACACTGGAAAACACCCATACACTCTTGCATTCACACATATACGCTATGGCCAATTTAGTTTATTCAATTCACTTGTATCACATGTGGGAAAATCTGGAGCACCCAGAGGAAACCCCCGCGAACACGGGGAAAACATACAAACTCCACACAGAAATGCCAACTGACAAAACAATGATAATATATTATTTTTAATTTTTAATAATATTTAATTATGTTAAAATCGTATTTGTTTAACTCTCACCATACAAAATATGGTAGAAAACAATGTGATATAGATATATTTATACTTCTAGATATTAATAGAACTCCACCATATTTCTTGGGGCCCAAAGTGGCCGCTTAACCTCGCTTATTGGTTAAACCGTTATTTGGTTATAAATGTCCAAAAAAGGGACATTATTTTCATTTACATTACATAGATTTTTCTTATGTGTATGTATATGGTTGGCACAGACCTCTATGTATATTTTATAGCTCACCCTTAAATAAGCCACATGCTAACAACATTTTTATTGATACTTTATTGTTTACCTGACACAATTGATCATTTGAAAGCAGCACAAATATTTAATAGTTCCCCTTAATTTTAAAAGTATATGAATTCATTATAAATGCAGTTCTTCTTTTAAATTCCTCATAATTCCATATAATTCCATCATAAATTGGAATAATCAAATCAGTCTCTGTGTTACTTTTCTGTAATCAGAGGAGGCGATTAGCTAATTTACTTTGTCTGTCAATACAAATGTGACTTCAAAGCTCAAACCACAAGAAACGTCTCCTCACTCCTTGATTTACGAGCCTGGAGTTGTTGTGTCACCCAAAACCAATGTCAAGGTTAAACATTCATGAGGCAAATGGCAATATTTGCAGATCAAGCATTCAGCTTGTTGACAAGGGATGAGACAGGAAGAGCTCAAAGTCACCTGAGCCACCATATATACCGATACAACTGTACACATTAGATAAAACAAATATGAACATAATCCATAGACTTTTCCACATCAAGCCTAGTGATTGACTGACAATCAGTCCCCTAACAGGGATCAAACATTTCACCCCATTATCCGATTTGGCTAATGTATCATTTCCTTCCTCTCCTTTTGTCATGTCGAAGGATGTGGCGATCAGCTGAATGGGAGAAATGGGGTTTGATGCAAATCAAAGACAAATCACACCTATACAAACTCCAGCAGCTGGACCCACACGTACCTAAATGTGTGAGCATTTGCTTATGAGGGCCAACTGCGTGCTTACATTTAGAGTCAAATTGGCATTCAGGCATAGTCAAACCAGCCGTAGTCAAATGGGGTCTTAAGTGCGTGTGTAACAAATTGGAGCTTTATCTCACCACCTGATGTTTCTTAGACTGACCACACCCAGGAAACATGCGGCTGGCGTTTGCATGCGCCACAGGAGAGGGGGCTTCCTTTTTTCGGACAAACAAAAGCCTAATGCGGTGCTCAAACACACTTTTTTAGTGACTGACCTGAGAAGTGAGGCTTGTGATGTCTCAGTGGTGGACAGAAACATTATTTTTAATTAAAGGATAGTTCATGAAAATGAATCACTTACTCACAGTTAAAAAACATATAATTTTATTCATTTCTTTCTTCAGCTGAGCACCTAACAAGATATTCTGGGCAGTGTTGAAAATCAGCAGCCATTGACATTCATTGTAGGAACCAAAAAATACCACAAAAATGGTATGAAAAAATGACTGATGCTTAATTCGAGACTCTCCCTTTAAAGACATATTCTGTATCTTTATCTGAGTATTGAGAGTTTCAAATTCCTTTGAAAGGAATTTAAAAGGAAGCTTTCTGTTCTGAGTCCGTCTCAGCTAAATGACTAGCTTATTCGAATGATCCGTTCAGAGTGATTCTTCACTAAACAACTCGCTCATTGAAATGAACTGTTTTGAGTGAGTCTCCACTAAACAACTCGCTGATTCAAATGATCCATTCAGAGTAAGTCTCCACTAAACAACTCACTCATTTATATGATTGGTCAGAATGAGTTCAACTAAATGAATCACTCATTCATATGATCTGTTCAGAGTGAGTTCAACTAAATGACTCACTGATTCATATGATCTGTTCAGAGTCAGTCTCCACTAAATGACCAGCTTAATCAAATGATCCGTTCAGAGTGATTTTCATTAAACAACTTGCTCATTGAAATAATCTGTTCAGAGTGAGTCTCCACTAAACGACTCACTGATTCAACAGATCTATTCAGAGTGACTCTCTGTTAAACAACTCGCTCATTCAAATGATCCATTCAGAGTGAGTCTCCACTAAACAACTCACTCATTTATATGATTGGTCAGAATAAGTTCAATTAATGACTCACTCATTCATATGATCTGTTCAGAGTCAGTCTCCACTAAATGACCAGCTTAATCAAATGATCCGTTCAGAGTGATTCTTCATTAAACAACTCGCTCATTGAAATAATCTGTTCAGAGTGAGTCTCCACTAAACGACTCACTGATTCAACAGATCTAATCAGAGTGATTCTCTGTTAAACAACTCGCTCATTCAAATGATCCATTCAGAGTGAGTCTCGACTAAACAACTCACTTATTCATATGATTGGTCAAAATGAGTTCAACTAAATGACTCACTCATTCTTATGATCTTTTTAGAGTGAGTCTCTTCTAAACAACTCACTAATTTGTATGATCTGTTCAGAGTGATTTCAACTACACAACTCACTTATTCATATGATCTATTCAGAGTGAGTCTCTCTCTACTAAACAACTCACTCTTTCATGTGATCTGTTCAGAGTGATTTCAACTAAACAACTCAGTCATTCATGTGATCTGTTCAGAATGAGTTCAACTAAACAATTCACTTATTCAAATGATCAGTTCAGAGTGCGTTAAACTAAATGACTCATGCATATGATCCATTGAGAGTTAGTTCAAATAAATGACTCACTCATTCATATGATCTGTTCAGAGTGATTTCAACTAAACGACTCACTTATTCATATGATCCATTCAGAGTAAGTTCAAATAAATGACTCATGCATATGATCCATTGAGAGTTAGTTCAACTAAATGACTCACTCATTCATATAATCTTTTCAGAGTAAGTCTCTGCTAAATGACTTACTGATTCAACTGAGCCATTCAGAGTGAGTCTCCACTAAACAACTCTTTCTTTTAAACATTCTGTTTAGAGTGAGTTCAACTAAACAACTCAGTCATTCATGTAATCTGTTCAGAATGAGTTCAACTAAACAACTCACTTATTCAAATGATCAGTTCAGAGTGCGTTAAACTAAATGACTCACTCATTCATATAATCTTTTCAGAGTAAGTCTCTGCTAAATGACTTACTGATTCAACTGAGCCATTCAGAGTGAGTCTCCACTAAACAACTCTTTCTTTTAAACATTCTGTTTAGAGTGAGTTCAACTAAGCTACTCACACATTCATATGATCTGTTCAGAGTTCAACTAAACAACTCACTTATTCATATGATCCATTCAGAGTAAGTTCAAATAAATGACTCATGCATATGATCCATTGAGAGTTAGTTCAACTAAATGACTCACTCATTCATATAATCTTTTCAGAGTAAGTCTCTGCTAAATGACTTACTGATTCAACTGAGCCATTCAGAGTGAGTCTCCACTAAACAACTCTTTCTTTTAAACATTCTGTTTAGAGTGAGTTCAACTAAGCTACTCACACATTCATATGATCTGTTCAGAGTTCAACTAAACAACTCACTTATTCATATGATCCATTCAGAGTAAGTTCAAATAAATGACTCATGCATATGATCCATTGAGAGTTAGTTCAACTAAATGACTCACTCATTCATATGATCTTTTCAGAGTAAGTCTCTGCTAAATGACTTACTGATTCAACTGATCCATTCAGAGTAAGTTTCTACTAAACAACTCTCTCATTTAAACATTGTGTTCAGAGTGAGTTCAACTAAATGACTCATTCATTCATATGATCTGTTCAGAGTGAGTTTCCACTAAAAAACTCACTTTTTCAAATTATCCATTCAAAGTGAGTCTTCACTAAACAACTCGCTGAACAACTCGCTGAGTCTCTAGAAAACATGTCACTGAATTTACAAAATGATCTTAATGGGTAAGTTTTATTTTAAAGCTGTATACAATAAAAACTAATGTCAAGTATTCATAATTTTGTCGGCTGAAGTGCTTGATAGATTTAATGTTAGTATGGTTACATAGCATTCTTAGATGTAAACACATTTTTTAAACATTATATCACTTCTATATACAGTATATGTATAATTTATATGTCAGCACAAATAAAAGCATCGCTTTTGTTTGTGTTATACACTAGAGTATATGATATAATTTTGTTATTTTCACATGTTTGCACGGTTGAATTGTAGTGAATTATTAGTATAGTTCACAGTTTTTTTGGAATACAATTTTCTTGCCAAATAAATGTTCATTTATTCAACAAGTACTATTAATAAATTAAAAATCAAAGGCTTCTGTTCTTTCACTCGAGTAAAACTGTAAAGGAGGACTTTATACTTTTACTGGAGTAGTGTTTTATTGGTGCATCTGTATACTTTTACTCAAATGGCAGATTTGTGTACTCTGTCCACCACTGTCTGACACATCTTGATGCTGGTGAGATGGAGATCCGATGAGCCGTGTTGTAGTCATTAGCTGTGGGTCAGAGGTTTTTAGAGTGGTGGTCAGATTCGCTAGTGCTAATCGCCTCATCTCTGTTCGCCCAAATGATAATATTTACACCCCAACTAAATCAGCCGAGGACATCTCTGTTGACTGCTGGGGCATGTTTTCACAATAAAACGACAGAAGTTCACTTGCAGTTGTCACGCTAGTCTGTCCACCCTGTCCACACACATTCAGTGAGAGAGAGAGAGAGAGAGAGAGAGAGAGAGAGAGAGAGAGAGAGAGAGAGAGAGAGAGAGAGAGAGAGAGAGAGAGAGAGAGAGAGAGACACACGTGTGTTCAATATCAATGTCTGCTAGAACTGAGACTGAGAGATCGGTTTCATTTTCTCTCCGTCTACTGCCAGGTTGTATCAGTCCTCTTATGTGTACATAAATGAATGTTGCGTGATCTACAATAAAGCTTTAGTAAGGCTGTTAAAGGTAAAGGTTTAAGTTCACCAAGGAATAAAACATTTTTTATTTTTTTATTTTAAGTGTCTTTCTTTTTTTCTTTCTTTCTTTCTTTTATGAAACATTGTCATATTTACCATGTTTACCAAGAGCTGGCAAAACAATACCTTTACATTAAAAATATAAAATTAACTTGATGCTTTTTGTAGTTACCATTAAATGCTTTTTACGTCTATTTGTCTGCAATATAATGTATTTGACTTTTTTTTTCTAAAAATATTTTACAATATTTTTTCCCGAATTCCTATTAAGCATCATTGTTTAAAGGTATTGGGATTATATATATATATAAATATATATATATATATATTTTTTTTTTTACAGTAAATAAGTAAATAATTAATGTGCTTCAGGTCTCTTATGCTCACCATTTTGCCATTTGTTTAATCTTAAACACAGTAATAGTATTGATATTGTGAAATAGAATTAATTATTAGTAACTGAACAGAATTAATAGTAACTGTTGTGCTTTATTGTAAGTTTACATTGTAAATGTCTTTCACATTTGATCAAATTAATGCATACTTGTTATGTATGTTTGTGCATTTTTATACAGTTGAAGTCAGAATTATTAGCGCGCTTTGATTTTGTTTTCTTTTTTAAATACTTCCCAAATGATGTTTAACAGAGCAAGAAAATGTTCACAGTATGTCTGATAATATTTTTTTCTTCTGGAGAAAGTCTTATTTCTTTTATTTTGGCTAGAATAAAAGCAAATAATAATTAAAAAAAAACATTTTAAGGTCAAAGTTATTAGCCCCTTTAAGCTATATTTTTTTCATTGTCTACAGAAAAAATGATCAGTGTACAATAACTTGCCTAATTACCCTAACCTGCCTAGTTAACCTAATTAACCTAGGTAAGCCTTTAAATTTTACTTTAAGCTGTATAAAAGTGTCTTGAAAATTATCTAGTATCTAAATATTATTTCCTATCATCATGGCAAAGAGAAAATTATTAGAACTGAGTTATTAAAACTATTATGTTGAAATGTGTTGAAAAAAATCTTCCCTCCATTAAACAGAAATTGCGGAAGAAAATAAACAGAGAGCTAATAATTCTGACTTCAACTGTATATAAAACATACTGTACAATACTTTATTGGTATATCTTTGTACAATTCAATACTTTAAATACTTTTGAAGGGTATATCTAAATAATTTAGGTATTATATTGAATGAATTTATTCATTTAAAAGGGACATGAACAATAATTACATTAACTTCAAAAAGAAAAGATGCATAGTGGTAGGCTGTGAGATTGTTATTGTCCACCTTACCTGTACAGGTAAAAATGTAAGCAATAATAATCAATTAAATAAAAAGTCAGTTAAAAACATACAGGCATAATCACATATACACTGAAACACTGACAAGTCAAAAAAATCACTCCGTGTGTACAAATTTGATTTGACCAAAACCCCCTCCTAGTCAGGCGTGAAAACATCTTATTATTTGTACTTTTCTGTTGGGAGAGGATTCCATAGATTTGTGGCTTTATACATAAAAGAAGATTGACCAAAAGACGTCTTACATCTAGGGACAATATATTCCTCTCTTATCAGAGAACGTGTCATTGCTATGTTTTCTCTAATGCGGAATTAAAAATATATATATATATTGATGGAGCAGAAAGATTGTGAATAATTTTAAAAACAATACTGTTTTTATATATATATATATATATATAAGTGATGGTACAACGAGGCTTTTTATTATGAATTTTAAGTGCTCTCTTGTATAATAATTGCAACAGTGTTATAGATAATTTACATGCCTGAGACCAGCTGGTTATACAGTACAACATATATGGAACAATCATAATATTTAAATACACACCGGACGCCTCATAAGATAGAGAATCTCTAATATGTATAAAATTTCTTAAAAGTTTAAAAAAGTTTAAAAGTTGTCATTTGTATATATAAATATTTATGTGTGTGTGGGTATACATTGTTAATGTTAATCCTTTAGTTGTGGTAACAATTACAGTTGTTAATCCTTCCTTGTTTTTATTTTTATTTTAGTTTGACAGTAAACAAAATGAAATCACAAAATGATTTTTTTGCCAAATAGAAATAATATTTAACATAACATAAGGTGCATGTGCGTGTGTTTATGTTTAATTATTTCCCTAATTTCTGTTTAACAAATAAAAGATTTTTTCAACACATTTCTAAACATAATAGTTTTAATAACTCATATCTAATAACTGATTTATTTTCTCTTTCCCATGATGACAGTAAATAATAATTGACTAGATATTTTTCAAGACACTTCTATACAGCTTAAAGTGACATTTAAAGGCTTAATTAGGTTAACTAGTATTAACTAGTATTGTATAACTATTGCTTGTTCTGTAGAGTATTGAAAAAATATAGCTAAAGGGGCTAATAATATTGACCTTAAAATGTTTTAAAAAAATATATAACTGCTTTTATTTTAGGCTCAATAAAGCAACTAAGACTTTCTCCAGAAAAAAAAATATTATCAGACAGACAATTTCCTTGCTCTGTTAAACATCAATTGGGAAATAATACAAAAAAAAAAAAAGAAAAAATCATTTGGGCTAATAATTCTGACTTCAACTGTGTGTGTGTATATATAAATTTATATACTGTTAAAGTCAGAATTATTCTTTCACAATATAAACACGTTAATTTAATACATTATTTTATACATGTATACATTGAAGTTTAAAAATATGCATACATTAAGGTTTATGAAATCATACATTTTAACACTCAAAACAATAACACATTTTATGAAAGTGCTGGTTATTTTTAGTTGGTGAAATCCGACCCATTGTTATTAATGTTAACAAACTGGACTGTATTATGGCTTAAGTGTTGCCAAAATACTGACACTGATAGCAGTTTAACTGTGATTAATGTGATTGATGAGCATATCGTGTCAGTAATTAGTTTTAGTCCAATACGTTGAATACCTCTGACATATAGCATAGAAAGTTTTTGAAACTGATTAAATTTGTTATAACATTGCTGCATCAATTTATTCAAGTTTTCAAGTGCAGAACAAGTCGGTATCATCTTCATTCTCAATTTGAATACTTAAACTTAACAGTGTGAGGACTCCAAAGCATGAAAGTAAGTTTTTAAATAAAGTTTAACTAGAATACAACTTAAAAACTAGGCAAAATTGCATGATAATTTCAAACATCCACATGTATTGTCATTCCTATACTATCCAATTGTATCACACCACACAATATATCCAATGGCTGACCTTTTCTTTTTGACATTTAACTACAATACCGAACCTACACACACAACTCTAGGTAAATGTTAGCTCTTTACCATACTGCAGAGTTGTGTTGTTGTTTTTTTTGTTTTTTGTTTTTTGTATGAGAGAAAGAAAAGCTCAGGTGTTTCCCTTGCTCGGGCTTGTCCTGACTTTCAGATTGACAGAAAGCAAAACAGAGTCAGGTTTCAGCTTCAGAAAAAGTACATGTGCTCTCCAAACAATGTCTGCTTCTCAAAGTGCACATGTCTGCATTTAGAGTTGGCGTGAACGTGCCGAAGCATTGATCTGACTGGAATCTTTAAACTAGACACTTCTTTTTGCTCACCGTTGAGCTGTGAATGTCCATGATGGCTTATTTCATATTTAACATCAAAGCTAATATTGGAATATAACATAAACCTTAAAGTTACACTGTAAAAAGCGATATGTTGACTTTACTTAAAGAGAGAGAGTAAATGAGATGCCTTGTAACTTATAAGTAAACAAACTATGTGCATAATTATAAAACTTAAGACAGCGTTTACTGACCTTTTTTAGGTCAAATCAACTTGTTGCTTTTAAGGCAATGGCTTTACTTTTAAAGTAAAGAAACAAATCGCTCTTTATATACACTTGGTGTCGTTAAAACGTTGAACCCATTTCACGACAGTTATGCAAGTAGCCAAGTTAGAGTGGCATCTAGATAACTTCAAACTTATTTCAGCTCTTTAGGTATAATCAAATGAGCAAAGATATTAGTGATAATGCTGCTGGAAGACAAAGACTGTTTATGTGTTAATTTGCTTATCATACAGATACCAGTTGAAGGTTGCCATGTATGTCTATTTGCAGTTCAAACTCTATAATTTAATAAGTATCCCTTTGAGCTATTTTCTTTGAAGGTATACTGCAACAGTTATGCTTCCTTGACTAATAATTATATGGTAGACGCTGAAGAATCTCACCCGTTTTGACACAAATGCCAAGAAACGATTTGACTGTCTTAAGCTGTTTAGACATTGGAAACCGAAAAATGTAGTCTATTTGGTTTAGGGCTTTTTGTTTTTCATTTATAAGTGCTTGTTTGTGTGTTTAGACCAGTTTAACCTGTTCAGTACCCTGGAAACAGTGGAGCATGACAACTGAAGCTGAGCTCACTGAATGATAATGGGGGTGGATTTCCATAGAATTGGCACATGCTGTGTGTGGTACCGTGAGTCAAGATGTCAAATAGTTGAAAATAGGAGTCAAATCTGTGTCTTAGCCTTGCTGTTGTCCTAAAATGCTACATACACCATTGACCCTTTGGGCCAAAAATCACCCACCTTCACTAAACCTCTAATATAAAGCATGTAGCGTCCTGGTTAAAACATGACTAAGTCTTTCACTGATGGTTCACGATTAATTTATTGGTCACACTCTGTAGAATTAGTATGTATTATTTCATCATTAATCAGCATAAAAACTAGAGAGAAAATAAACAAAAAACAAACACAAATGAATCCCGAAAGTTAAAACATTAAGCCAACATCAACAATCAAACATTAATCCTAAACAAATAAACCAAATTACCTAATTTTTCCCTCAAACCAGGAGCTATAACTCATGAAGGAGGAATCCGTGAAGCAACCATATACCTGTGCCCCTTTTACCGTGTTTCACCTAGCATTCCATACTTTGTTTTCATTCATTACTAAACGCAATATATACATGCGGAAGGCTCCGCAATTTTGACGTCATAATTAAAGTCCCCAAACAACTTAATTCATTCAACAAATCAAACCGTATCCAAAATACAACAAAACATAAAAAAAATCACACATTATTTCAAGTTTTTTTTACACTCAAATCTGTTTTGCATGAAGAAACGACTTGATCCTCATCACAAACTCTGTTTAGGTGTTTCAGTCATCAGTGTGGAGTTTTAATGAATGTTTAATCACTTGTTTTTGACTGAAGTAAAGGGTATATTTTCTGATGTAAAAACAAGCAAGACAGTATTCATTTAAAACTGTTAAAACAGCAGATTCTCATTGTGTGTGTGTGTTTGTGTGTTGAAGTGTGCAATAGGCATGGGCCAGAATAAGATTGTGATGGTATAAAATATCATGGTTTTACGGTATTGTAATTACTGCTCCTAAATATGTTCTTTTTAAGTGTATGGAAAAAAACTTTTCCCCTGTTGATCACAGTATGTTTCATTTCAAGAAACATTTGAAATATTTTGGAACAGTAGCTTTTGTTGTGGAGCCTCCTTTTCTGCTGGAGATACTGTTCCCCCTAAAAATGAAATAAAATAGTTGCAAAAAACACATTAATAAACAGAGAAAATGTATAGAATGTAACAGAAAATTCTGGCAGTTTTAAAACCTTGACTTTTCCAAACCACAGTAAACCTTTAAACTGGTCATCATCCTATGGCTATTGAGCACTGTGGGGGATAGGCTTAGGGTTGAGGTTGGGTGTGCACATAAAGAAGTATTGCATGCAGCTCACCTTGCAAGTGCATGAAGTCTGAATCCAGACCCATCTCCAAAATCTAGACATTCACAGATCTTTTTGTCAAATGAAGGGATTGATTCTTTGAACAAAATAGGTTTGAGAATTTAAATTTGATTTTGAATTGAGAATTTAAATTTTTGATTTGAAACAGAATTCTAAGACCACATTGGACAATGGTTTACACTTTTAAAAAAAAAAATGTTAGCACTTTCAATGATCTGATCTCTCAAGTGGTAAACCAAGATTCATTCCTAAATGGGTTTCTTATGATCACTTCTTATGATCACTTGTTCGAGACACTTTCATCACACTCAACGTTGCTTTTGGAGGAGCGCTTTGTTTGATGGATGAGTACTATTAAATGGATGAATCCTTGTTATGTGGCTTTTAAGAAAGCTTAAGGATGAAAGGATAATAAGGAGTTAAAATTGTAGGAAGGTTGATTGTAATGCGTGTGCTTTGGGTTAAAGCAGCGCAGTATGATTTGAGGCTCTGTGATGAAACAATGATGAATGTTCATGTGCATTTTGTCAGTAAAGAGAGTTCTAGTAAACTTCCAGCTAATGCTTTAAAGTAGAGCAACATTTACTGCGCAGAGTTGTAGTTAACTGAGAAGCTACGCAAAATTGTGTTCAAAACCAAATTAATTAAATCGGATAATAATGCAATCGAGATAATTATTCTGTGATAATGGCAGCTGTTTGCGTGCTTCTCTATGAATCACAGCTCTGTTGAATAAATTGTTTCATATAAATACCTTTATTCGAGTGTTATGAATCCCCATGAGAGATGATTCTGTTGTCATATGATTGTTAGAATCAATGAACACAGTTGACTAACTATTAAAATACTTTAACTATTAATATTGAAAACAAAATTATTCTATTATTAATTAATCCCCCTTATGTTGTTCCAATCCCTTGAGACCTTCATGCTAAAAAAGGTAGAAAATTGTCAAAATATTCACTTTAGTAACTGTGATCAAACGGAGCTCCAAAAACACCTTTGTCTGCCACTGAAAAAAAAATTTGCTTTGTCTTCTCTTCAGCATCGCGTGCACATTTATTTAATATGGATAATATGAGGGCTTCTGAGGCCCAGAAGAGGCAACTGGGAAAGGTGGTAATAACAGCAATTGTATGGGGAGACTTGTTAAATGTTAATAATAATACACATTTACAAAGCGATGTAATGCTTTCAGAAAAATCACAATCGATATATATATATATATATATATATATATATATATATATATATATATATATATATATATATATATATATATATATATATATATATATATATATATATATATATATATATATATATATATATATATATATCCATGCCTAATATCAGATGGCCAGAAAGTGATATTTTTTATACATTTTTTAAGTCCAGAGACTGATGTGTATACCATGTGTGATAGGACTTTAAAGTGGTCATAAATGAAGTGAATGAATGAATAAGTAGCTGCTTGGACCCAGAAACAGTATTTCATTTGTCACGACTTATCTAGCGGATACAAAGAAAAAGTATTAAATAAGGCTTTCATGATTTTCAATAAAGGCATTCTTTATCATACACTTTTAAATTGTTACCATTAGGTTGTGGACTTTGTGTTACCAGATGCTTAAGAAGTGGGACTAAATTATCATTTATACCTCAAGCAGTTAAGTTTTTAATTTCTTTCTTTCTTAGTAGCAGTTGATGTCCAGTATACTGGATAGTTATTTAGAGAAGGGGAACCATGGTATGTTAGGTTTTTAAATTATTTATTTCTATAAATGCCAAATGAAATTTTGATACGTGGACAAATAATGTTAACTAACTAACTAATGACGCTTGCGAGTTGTGCTGCAGAATCTAATGGGTATTTGTTCAACTGATGCAGTTTCTGTTCTTTTTTTAATAGGTAAAAGTTTTGTATAGTTTCACATGCTCATTCATTCATAAATCATGCATAAATCACTTGTCATATTTAGACAGCATCATCTTGGGTGTCAGAATTACATTTTTGTACAGCTAAAATCACTCTGGTTTGATGATTACCATACATAGTAACATTTCATTCTCAATTAAGTCTAATAACAAACAATTTGTGGTTTCTGCACATTTTAATGGGATAGTTTAAAATTCTGCCACCCCTGAATCATCTTCTATGTTTTCCATATCTGATGAGTTTCTTATAAAGGAAAATATACTGAAGAATGCTGGTGGAAAAAAGCAATTGACTTTTACTATGGATGTCAGTGGCTGGATTTTTCTAACTTTTTTTTTTTTTTTTTTTTGAATATCTTGTTTTGTGTTCAACAAAAGTCATAAAAGTTTAGAACAGAGAATCCCAAACTAGGGCCCGCTGGCCAAAGATGGCCCATGGTTGCCTTTGATTTGGCCCACCATCCCATCTGAGAAGAGAGTAAGAACAATAATGTTGGTTTAGAGACTGTCATTTCATATTTTACTAAATCTTTTATTTGTTTGTTTTATTGTTCTGAAAATCGTAAAAAAATGTAATCTTTTCATTTAAAATTAATCAGATTTATTTTAAAATGTGCATACTGTCCACTGACGGTTAGAGGACAACACAGAGACTTTGGTGAGCAAATCAAGGGCAGATTCTGCTTGACTAGTGTATTCAGCATTAAGCTTCAATGTGTAATAAATGGGATTGGTTATGGTTTTGGTTAGGGAGTTATAATAAAAAAAAATTGTTAATACAATGTAAAGCAATGTTTTCCATTTATTGAAAATAATATGAAATGAATTAGGAAATGACCCATGGCAACTTTAATGTAAAATAATTTGCTATATTTATCTTTGGGCAACTGCTCTCAGTGATATTTGGTTTTTGGCCTTTCATACAAAAATGTTTGGGCACCCCTGGTTTATAACCTCTTGAGTGTGAGTACATAGTTAGGAAAGTTTTAGGTGATCCTTTAATGGGCTAAATAAATGTTTAAATGTTGCCTGTTCTTAAATCTTTATTAATTTAATAAGCATCTTAAACTCATAGATTGATGTCTATTTTCTCAACAGGGTCTATGGCTTCTACAAGGGAATCCTTCCCCCCATTTTGGCCGAGACCCCAAAAAGAGCAGTGAAGGTAACAGGAACAGCATTTGACTCCAAGCTTAAACCCATCACTTAAACTATACACACTCTGATCTTTTGCAACCTGGCCTGCAGAGTGTAAACACACACACACACACACACACACACACACAGACCACATATGAATGTCCTCAGCAAAAACACTCATCCCCTCTCTGTGTTTGTCGTCATGCCACATGTGTTTGCTGTTGAAAACTCCCATTATTGACCTACATGGATAGATATTGCTACTGGCCTCACTTCAGTATCATGTATAAACAGTGTGTATATACACGCTTGAGTTTAGATGAGCACTTAGTGTGGCTTTAGGCCATCGGTTATGGGTTCCTCACAATGGCTGTCTGAAAGAAGAGCGAGCCCATTATTTGCTTTCGATTGGTAGACTTAACATGCTTTAACAGTTTAACTGAAAAAAATCTTCACCTGACATGGAAATTCTGTCATCATGTAGTCCTTCTCATGTCATTCAAGTTGTTTGAATGACACTCTTAAAAATAAAGGTTAGTGCTACAGAACCAAGCCCAAATGGCGCATTTATACAGTTTAGTAACCATATTGTGACTCACAATACGTCTAACTATAACATAACAAGGTTTTAAAATTGTTTCTTTATAAATACAGTCATGTCTGCTAATTATATCATTGTATAATGTGTTATGAACATGTTTAATCTGAAATATGTTACTAATAAGTATTAATAATACTATTATAAATGTGGCGATAAAACTGTAATTAAGAAAAATGAAAGGTTTTGTTGTGTCTTTTTAGATATTTTTAAAGAACAGACGTTTATTGAACTGTTATGCATTATAAATGCAGCTGTTATTTATTATGAGCACGAACTTCATGGAAAGTGTTGCCCTGTTTCTCATGGAACCTGAGATTGTTTGTTTATGAAATTGCGATGAATGTGATTTGGCATTCTGCAAAGTAGTCTACATGCAGTTAGTTCAGCATAACCTAAGTATTCTTTAAGCTTTTGTCAAAGAGATTAAAGATTTAATCTGCTGTTTGCTGAAATCTTCCCTTTTTAGTGTAGGTGCAGTCACCAGATTATTGACTGATATGTGAATGTATCATCCAGAGTGAACTAGAACAATAAAAACTCTCTAAACAATCTTTAGCTCTCTTAACTAAAATCCTTGTATCTTATAATATTCTGTTAGTTGGTTCAGAAATGAACAATGTTTTTTTTTTTCAAATTAATTTATTTTATTTTATTGTATTTTATTATTTTTTATTTAGTTTTATTTTAATTTGTTTTACTATATTTTGTTTTATTTTTTAATTTAATTTAATTTAATTTAGTTTAGTTTTATTAAGTTTTATTTTATATGATTGTATTTATTTTTATTAGTTTTTTGTTTTGTTTTTGTTTTATTTTGTTTTATCCATTTATTTATTTTTGATTTATTTTTTATTTTTTTAACATTTTTATTTTTTATTTTTTTTTTTAGTTCTATTTTTTTCATTTAATTTATTTTAATTTGATTTGGTTTTGTTTTATTTTATTTTACTTTGATTTATTTTTTTTATTTTATTTTGTGATATTATATTTAGTTTTTTATTTAGTTTAATTTAATTTAGTTTATTTTATTTATTTTTATTTATTTTTGTTTTATTTAGTTTTTTGTTTTGTTTTGTTTTATTTAGTTTTGTTTAGTTTTTATTTAAATATGCATTTCCATATATAAAAATAATTTTGTCGATTTAATTTAATGCAGATAACAAAATCTCTTCTTGATCTGTTCTTCAGGGTAAAAAAAAAAAAACACTTTTGTAAAGACTTGAAATATAGGGCACAAGTTGGTGCTACATTTATCATTTTGGAGCTTGACAGCTCCAGTCCTCACTCACTTTGTACTGAAAAGAGTGGCCGGGACATTTTTCAAACCACCTTTTGTACTCCACAGAATAAATAGTCATAAGGATTTGCAATGACATGAGAATGAGTTTAAAAAAAAAGAGTATCCTTAAATAGTGATCCATGAATCCACCTGACGCTCCACATCTGGTGCTTTAAACCAACTGAACAGCATATCTACAGGCCCTGGCCTCCATCAGTCTTGCTGGATGTTTTATTATCTAATATCTGTCAAGCCGAGCGATGCTTAACTTAATATAAAGAATTCTACTCTGCACTGCTAGTCATCTATGTGGGTATTTCTGTTTGCGCAGTGTCATGTTGACAGCTCGAGTGTTCTCATTCACTACAGTTGAGCTGTGTTTGCTCAAGGTGTGAGCATTCATCTTGTCTGCGTGCATTTTGCGTCTGAAAACACTTCCTGACAAGTTATCCTGATCTCTTTTTTTCGCAGTTTTTTACCTTTGAGCAGTACAAGAAGCTGTTGAGCTTTACTTCTTTATCGCCCGGCATGGTAAGTCATCTGATATAAGACACTGTACACACAATCACATTCACAGTCAAGCCAAGCACTCTCCTCATTACATGGCATTCTGGCAGAGAGTGCGAGCTGTAATCGAGACGAATGCTGCTCAGCCAGGCGTATGAGAGATCGCCCATTACTTAGACAGCAGTCTGTCAGTGTGGCAGCAGGCTTGATGGCTGAGCCCAGCGGCGGATCTCGCGTCTTCAGCCTTAAAACCTCCACCTGCCTTATCAATCACACCTGTCTCCGCCTTCTCCAGCTAGAGATGTCAATCCACACACACAGCCCACAGGCACAGGGAACAGAAGAGTGATGTGTGGAGTGTGTGAGAGTGAGTGTGGCAAGCCGTTTAGACGTAGATTCATTCAAGGCTTGTGAAGTCTTCAATTTCATTGACATTTTCAGAAGTTAAAATAAATTTAAAAATTAAGTAAAGCTTTTTTTAAATGAATTTTAATCCAGAATTTAAAATTTGAATTCAAATACACCATAATCTGTTTTTGTTGAAAAAACTTGACATTAACAACACAACAAAACTTGTCATAAATCTGGAATAAACATGACTGTCTTGGGGTCATTATAATCATGTCAAAGATATTTTTTTCTGATCACTTTTTTTCCAATAGAACAAACAATTGTTTTTAAAACTTGTGTTTAAAATTGTCAAGTTATTTTATAAAAGCATCATTAATATTTACAGACATCACCTATATTGGCTACTGTTAACACCAATTTATTGATTACATTTGCTCTGCATCCAAGGACCAGTTGTTTAATACATGATAACTTGTTTTGTACTTGATATGCTCAACTGAAATAAATAGTTTATTTAAATAAATTAGTCTTAAAATTATAGGTGGGCATAGGTTATTTTTTTTTTAATCTAGATTAATCTAGACTATTATCGGAATCAATCTAGATCAATCTAGATTAAAATGGCTCATTTGAATTCTGCCAAAGGCATTCAGAATATGTGTGCTACCCAAATAATAAGTCTTTGAGAACGGGTTTCTCAAGCCAGGTGGCGCATTAGACCAGTTGCTCATCTCCTGTTTCCAAAATGCGTCACAAACAGCTTGAGAAACTGTTCTACTGTGATAATTAGTGATAAAAAAAAATGATGTTCAATAAGATGTACTTGTGTTTACTAACTGTTTATTTAGTTAAGAATACATTTTGAACTGTAGGCCTACATAAGCTCAAAACAGCGCTTTTTGATTACCTTAATTCCAGTCATAACTGAGCTAAACAGAAATGGAATTAAGACATGTGGAGTATGCAGATATTAGTGGATTTATTGAAGTAAACACAGCGATCAACCTATTACCGTCATGTAGGACTTTTCACCATATTTTCCGACAAGATCCACACACGCGTCTGTCATTAAAGGAACGCACACACACACACACACACACACACACACACACACACACACACACACACACACACACACACACACACACACACATCGCAAAATGCGGAAGTTTTATTTAATTTTTTTTCCATTTGGTGTGCGTTATTAAATTCCATAACACTCTCACCAGTCCTTACTCCTTTTTTTTTCATCTAATACCCCAGTTTGTCATGGGGCCATGAATGAAATGTTCACTTTGAGAATAGATTAACGACGATATATTTTTTTTATTGCCCGATAAGAGTCTCACGTTAACGTGCCTATAACAGCCCACCACTGCTTGAAATACCTCCTTTTCATGTAATTTCCTGTTAACATGTGCTAGTTTTTGCTTTATGTTAAAATCTATTTGTGTTTAGGTATTATAACAAATTAAGTCCTAACAACTATATAGCTATTAAAATGGTTTGAGGAAACTGATTGCGGCAAACCCTTTAAGTTGACCAACTTTGTTTGGACTCGATTCGTTTAAGTTAACGGAACTCAGATTTGATAAGTGAACATAAAATCTTTAAGTTACTTATACTCTAAATGTTTGATGATATTAATTCAAATAGAATAAGTGAAGATGATTCAGTATATATAATTTTACAGTACTCAAACCATTTGGTTTTAAAACTCAAACAGTTTGCTGCAATTGTTTTCCTCAAATGGGTTTTACAGTGTATTGAACTGCAGGTTAAGTATGTTTATATAATAACTTTACCTGTTTAAAGCTATCAGTTACTAGTTAATTAGTTAAAGTTATTAGTAATTAATACATTTATGGTAACTAATTATCTTAACATTTCCGAATTTGATTGTAATGCAATCATCTGCACCTTTTGTAAAGCTGTTTTGAAACAATAATTATTGTGAAAATGCTATACAAATAATGTTGAATTGAATTGATATTCAATTTGTACCACTGTAGTCAAGAAACATATTAATGACACTGTTATAAAATGTATGATACAGTTATGACCTTGTGATTATCATGTTTATGACAGGTTTTGTTTGTTTGTCAAGTTGTCACAACAAAGACATCACAAACAATGTGACCTTTGCATTTAAAATATCATAACAGAGCTAATGACACTTAATGACAGTCATCATAAGCATGCATAAAATCTCATACATTCATGACGTGTCATGTTATATTTAGAAAGGTTTCATGACGGTGAAACACCCCTTCAAGTAGTGTCATCACACTTTAAAATTGCTTTCTGTAAATTGAGTTTTCAGCATTTTGTAATTCATGTTTTTCCCACTTATTTATCCTTTTGAATTGCATTATGGGACATTGATCTTTGCATTAAGAGATTTTCATGTTGAAAAGTTGACTTTTATTGAAATTTTAATAGTAATAGTAATATATTTTCTGGGTTGGTGTTTTAAAATACAGTCCAAAAACAAGCTGGCAGTGCATTATTTCTCTATATATATTATTTCTTAAACAATATATATTGTCTCAAACTACTCAAATATCATGAAAAGTCTCTTTGTTAAACCTGCAGAGATGATTTTTCTAAATCAAAAGTGGACAAAGCAGAGATAAAAATCCCACTATACAATTCACAACCATAAATAATAAGAAAACACCTGTAAAACTAGCAGAAATTTAGTTCTTGATAAATTTAGTACAAGTAAAATTTCAGATATCAAGAATTACACTTATTTTCCTATCTGAAATTAAATTACTGATATAAATTCAATTGCTGTGAGAAATAATCTCATTATTGATATCAAGAATTACCATTCTTGCTAGTATAAATGTAATTCCTGATATAGAAAATGTGATTACACTGCAAAAATCTCGTTTCAAGTTCAAATATCTGAAAAAAATCTTAAATCAAGATGTGTTTTCTTGACAAGTAAAAAATATTGTCTTGTTTTAGAAATAATTTGTCAAAATTAAGAGTCTTTTTCTTAAAACAAGTAAAGTAATTTGCCAATGGGATAAGCAAAATCATCTTATTTCAATACGAATACACACATCTTTTGCTTACCCCCTTGGCTGATTGTTTAGCTTGTTTTGAGGAAGAACGCTTATTATTTCTGAAAACAAGAATAGTTTTTACTTGTACATGATGCTTCTTAATTGAAGAACTTTCACATATTGGGACTAAAACAAGACAAAAATTCTAATCAAGAAAGCATTACTTAGCAAAAAAGCAAAAAATCTAATTACCAAGAATTGGCAATCAATGTTTTAAATGTTGCCATTATTGATATCTACTAGTGGATAAAAAAATAAAATGCATTTATAACAGTCAAACTGGCTTGCCATATGTAAGTGAATTCAAGCGAGTGATTGAGCCATATATTTAGCTGAAACAACTGTATGATTGATGAAGACGTGTGCTGAAATATGACAAATAAGAAATGGCTGCCTTTGTAAACACGGTCAAGGAGATGTCCGGTTTTCAGAAACAAAATGAGTAATGAGGCGCACACACTGTCTTGTATTGTATGCACAAGCATGTATACATGCTATGCAATCAGATGTGCATAAAGTGCAAATGTGCGAGTGTAGTGATCTCACACACACACACACACACACACACACATGTGCGTGCACATTTGGAAGGTATTAATTGAGGGTGTGGGTGTGTACGATCCCCAGCTCACCTTATGCAAACACACTCAAACATCTCCTTTGTCACTTTTAAAGTAGGCCTGAAGCCTGCTGACATACGGGTCAAGTGCTTGAATGCAGAGTCACTAATCATAAAGTAAAAATTAACCGCATATTATTTTGAAGCAACATTATTCTATTCAAGCTTATTGACTAAAATATGTTTTGACGAAAGAAGAGATGGACGATTCACCATTAAAGTGACTAAACAGTGAGTATTTTTAAAATAAGAATTTATTTTAAAAATCTTTGAAACATAAAAGCCACTTTTTTAAATGATTCTGATTCACTTCAGGGTTGGAAAGTTGAAGAAATAGTGTTTTTATAAATGTAGGTATTAAGAGTGACATTCAGATGAATCGCCTAAATTTGTCAGCCGCTATTTTGCTGTTTTACTCTAAAAACATTTTGACAAGTTTTTTTTATAAATAGTAAATTCTATTGTGTTGAAATTTAAACCAGTATCTTTTTTGCATTTTTATTCTATATACTTGTATGCCACTGGCCATTAAACCAGGGGTTCCCAAACTTTTCAACTCACGACCCCCAAAGTAACAATGCCAATGTCAGACGACCCCCAATGTTGGTTATAAATATAAAAAAACTTGCACACTATGGCACACTATAGTATATATATATATATATATATATATATATATATATATATATATATATATATATATATATATATATATATATATATATATATATATATATATATATATTTTTTTTTTTTTTTTTTTTTTTTTTTCAGAAAGTTTAACCTGGTGCTATAAAATCTATGTGCTGCATCTGACGCTATTGCTGTGTCTTCAATACAACATAATCACTCTAGTGGTTGCAAAAAAAATCGAAAGGCTAATGACTTCTGATGTAACTTCTGTAGGTTAATAAAATGAAATAATCACCAAGTGAATTCACCAAGCGATACTGTACAAATATTCATATTTTAATAGGTACAAGTCAGAATATGTATACATATGAATAAATGACTAGGCTCCTTCTGTCAGAATTGTTGAACATCTGCCTGGTCGGTCTCTTTGGTCATCAAACCAGAGATTGTTATGTATCAGTCGAGGCTGAAATGCAGGGCTGATAGTTCTTTCGCAGTAGCTGGTCCTAAATTGTGGAATGCTCTGCCCCTCCGCATTAGATCTATATGATTTCTGTCTGTTTTTAAATTTAGGTTAAAAACGTATTAAAATTATGTATTAAAAATTTTGTATCATAAAATGTGTCATGTTTGTTTCATTTATTGTTATTTTAAACAAAATCATTATATATTTGACATAGAAAAAGAATATTTTGCTGATATATTAAAGGACAAAGTTTAAAATCGTAGAAAATGTATTATGTATGTATTATAATTTATGCAATATAATAAACTATATACAATTTACTTATTATTTGATGTATTTAGTATTTCACTTATGATTTGTTTCATTTGTGCATAAATGTAGTTGTTACACTGGATGATTTTTTAACTAATTCCACTCATGTTTTATTTTCACAAAAAGTATTTGACCCATTCATGTACCCAGTTTTACTGAAACTGGTATATTTACATTAAGTTTTCCTGAAAGCTATTTGAAACATTTATGTAGACACTTATAAAGCGGATATAATATTACAGAATGCATGTTTGACACTATATTCTAGTGTAGTAAAGAATCATTCTTTTAGATGTATAATTTATTTTATTGAAAAATAAATCCATAACATATTCATATTGTAAAGTACTAACTGAAATCAAAAACTGTTTTTCATTCAAACACAAAAACTGTGACTAAATAAGCTTAAGCTGGACGTGAAAATGAACACTGCTGTTAATTTGGTGCCATTGTTAATCTGTGAGCATGAAAATATAAAACCTTTTGCTCCTCCAGTCGAGCAGTTATTGCGCCATCTGAAGTCATTTATCTTTGTCCCAGTCATTTTGTCTGAGCCGCTTCATTCATCTCTGATTCCCGTCTGTGTTTCCTTTCTGAAAATGATTGACGACGGCAGTTTTATTCATTCACTCATTCATTCATTTGTGGGTTAAAGTCAAGTTCTGCGTCTATACAAACACGTTCCTGAAAGGCGAAGTGTCACACTAGCATTGTTCCTGTGAGTTATGCCATTTATGTGTGACATTCCTTCAGTGTCGACTGGTCATCTAAAAAAAAAAAATACAGTCTGTTCTGAATTAAACACAAAGGTACTTTCTTTATAGTCTCCGTGTCTTTCTCGTTCGTCATGTGGCTTCATGTTCTCTTGTAATGTAACTCTGCTAGGCTCTGTCTGTGGCTGGCCTGGGGTCAGGGTTAACCGAGGCACTGGTTGTAAATCCATTTGAAGTAGTGAAAGTGAGCCTACAGGCCAACAGGGATTCATTCAAAGTGGTAAGAGGCTGCAGCTGCTAATTGTCATCACGCTATTGTTTTTGGCTTTTGCCTTGTCATAGAGGGTCCTGGTGACGTTGTTTCTGTGTTTCTTCCATGCAGCAACCCTCTACTTTTGCACAGGCCAGAAATATTATAAACACAGACGGCTTTGGTCTCCGTGGGCTTAATAAGGGCCTGACCTCCACGCTAGGACGGCACGGCGTCTTCAACATGATCTACTTTGGTTTCTACTTTAATGTTAAGGATGCCATTCCTGCGAGTCAGGTAAGCAAATTTCAAATTCTTTCATTGATTCACCTTCAGTGTTGTTTAAAATATGAATTATTGTCTTAAATATTTAGCAAAAGGTCTTTCTTTTGTTTTTGTTTCTTAAATGTTTGTATAGAAGAGACATCTTTAGTTCCAGAGTGGACCTTTTGGTGAAAAGATTATTTTTGGCGAATATGTATGGAATCTTTTCTGTCCACAAAAAGGTTCTTTATATTTGAAAAGTGTTTCAGAATATTAAAGGTTTTGTTCAGCCAAAAATGAAAATTCTGTTGTTAACTATTCTCCCTTATGTAGTTCCAATCCTCTGAGACCTTTGTTCATCTGCAGAAGTTAAAGGGATAGTCCACCCAAAACTATACTGACTAGTTACTCACCCTCAAGTGGTTCCAAATTGCTATGAGATTATTTATTTTGTTGATCACTAAAGAAGATATTTTGAAGAATGCTAAAAAACTTAGTCGGGAAAGCAAATACTATGGAAGGCAGTGGTTAAAGGCGTCCTGCTTACTATAAAATATTTTCTTTTGTCGAGAAAGTAAGACTAACAGGTTGGGGACAAATAAAGGCTGAGTAAATGATGATAGAAATGTAGTTTTGGTTGAACTATGTTCTTTAAGATATTTTAGATGAAATCTGAGAGCTCTCTTATCCTATATAGACAGCATTGGTCCAGAAAATTAATCAATTAATTTCAAGCATTGTCAACAATGTGACTTGACTTCAGTCATTCAACTGTAATCATATAAAGCTTCAAGAACACATTTGTGCACTAAAAAAAATATGTAAAAATGACTGTTTACCTTTGTCTACATGTTTATTATGGGCAAATATTTTTATTGTTGTGTGTTGCACTGATGACTGTAATGACATTGTCATACTGTAGTAATCACACACTGTGACCTGAAGGGGAATATAAGACAAAGGTGAACCTAGTTGTTTTTGTAAAGTCCCATAAAATGTTTTGACAATGTTTTTGGTTCTTTTTCTTGAGATGGTTGCTGTCTGTGTAGGGTCAGAGAGCTCTTGGGTTTCATCTAAAATACAAGGGTCAGCAATCAATAACAGAATTTTTGGTGAACTAATCCTTTAATATGTGTTACACTATGAAAAACATTAAATAGTTCCTTTATAAACTGTTCATTTAACTATTTGCTTCTTTGAGGAACCAAAAATGGTTCTACTGTGGCCTTTATTTAGATTTTTTTTTTATTTCTATGAAAAACATTCAAATATTCTACAGAACCTTTTCCTCTACTAAAAAAACTTCTTGTGGGATGGAAGGGTCCTGCAGACTATAGAAATGTTCATCATGTAACCATTTTCAAGAACAATTTAATCTGTAATCAGTTACTGATTTCTAAGTAAGGAATTTCGAAGTAGCACTGAAAGTACAATAAAGTTTGTTCCATATGAATAGAAGTTTTAAAGTCCTGTAAAGCAAACTCAACTCAAGAAATTTGCTGTGTCCCAAAGTTAAAATTTGGTGAGCTTGGCCTGCAAATTCATATTATGTGTGAACAATGAAGAATAAATACATCACAAAATTACCTCTTGGCTGAACTGAAACAAATAAGAAAAAATTAAGAGGAAGAAGTGTGTATGCTATATTTTTAAATTAGGATATATTCAGCCTGATCTTAAAGGAAACACAACTATTTTATGTTTTGTCAGTTTAGTGTCTAATTCATACTAGTTCAGTCGTAGGAAAATGCATGGTTTAAAAAAGGAGGCGTGGCACCCAACCCCACCCCTAAACCCAACTGTCGTTATGGATATGCAAATTCTGCTAAATTGTATGAATGAGATTATGAATGAGATCATAAGAATTAATGCGAATTTGCCACTAAATTAAAAAGTTACGAATGGCCGTGAGATACTGTTGGATATATTAGGTACCACAGAATGTGATGTTATATTATAAACTTCACAGTGTACATCTAGTCCATTTTATGTGTTTGTTTATCTCCACGTTTTGCCGATAGAATCTGAGAATCCTTTTCTTTTTATGTGATCTTTTCAACATATGGTTAGTGACACAGTTGATATTAAAAACATATATAGGCGATTTTATACCCAAGCAAAAATGAATGTTGAATTTTTAATGAATGCATTTCCTGTCAGGGAGCAAATTCCATTTATATTGCATGCATATTTCATCTAGTTATTTATGATGCATAAAGAACTGTATTTATCTGCCATGTGTTACATGAGTAAACCACTTTCTTAAAACTCTTAGTTCAAGCTTTACAACTACAATGGAGTAATGCAGCTTTTCCACCTATACTTTAGAATTTGTTCTGGTTTTTATGAGCAAAATAAATCATACATTTTTACTATGATTTACCAAAGACAGCCACAAAAATGACATTCTACTTAGATAGCAAAGAAAATAAGTCATATCGTCACCTTAGAATTATAAGGTTCTATCTAACCTTTTTTTTGTCAAAATTTAGTTATTTACAAATTCTTATTAAATGACAACTTATTTACATTATGTCATGTTTTTTTTATAAGTTGTTTACATTTTAAGTCTTTTTATTTAAAAAAAACAAAAAAGGTTTTTTTTACAAAGTTGAACTCTTGCTTGGCTCTATAAGGTTCTTTCTGCATGTGAGCCAATCAGCATTTTTAATGTACGCACGAGGACCAATCAGGATCGGCTTTCTTTGTCAGACTGCTCCATTGAGAACGGGAAACACCAGAAAGGAAAAATCACACAAGATCAGAGTCGACTAAATAATGCCGCACCACGCAAAACTGAGATGTGTGTAATGTGATGATTTAAAAGCATTTCTTGACATTGAAATTCATTCATTTTCTTATCGGCTTAGTCCCTTTATTAATCTGGGATGCGACCCATCACTGGGAAACACCCATACACACTCATTCACAAACATACACTATGGCCAATTTTAGCTTACCCAATTCACCTGTAACGAATGTCTTTGGGCTTGTGGGGGAAACCAGAGCAATCCCACACCAACACAGGAAGAACATGCAAACTCCACACAGAAATGCCAACTAATCCTGCCGAAGCTCGAACCAGTGACCTTCTTACTGTGAGGCGATCGTGCTACCCACTATGCCACCGCGTCACTGACATTGAGATGAAATGTTAAATTTTACATTGTTGAAAAAGAAATGAATATTTAAAAAATGTATTTATTAAATGTGAAATATATTTATTCGTTTACATATAATCAGTGAAACACTTTCAGTGTTTATTAAACTCATTTGGACATTGTCTGTTTCTTTTAAAGTCTTTCAATTTAATATTAAGCCTTGAAGGGTAAATACTTAATTTAATTAATAAGGCATATAATTTAATCAATGTCATTCAATAATTCATATAAAGCATAAAATGCAATCAATACTAACATATTAATTAGATAAAACTAACATCTGCACAAGAAAAAAAAATATTTAGCACATTTATTTTTATATATAAAAAATATTTAGGACATATATTTATTCTTGAGAAGTAATGCTTCAATGAATGATCTGCCACATAGAACCTTATAATCCCAAGTGGAAAATGCCTTTTCAGAATGAGAAGCTTCTTTCTGCATTTACCGTGGTTTATTTACTCCAATTTGCTAATGTAAGAGAACTTTAATAATTTACATTTAGAGAACCCTTAAGGTCTCTGTCATGTTAATGTATGAAAGACAAATGTTACACACATATTGTTTGCTATATGGAATCCAAAACCTCAATATCTCAAAATCCTTTAGAACGCAGATAGAACCTTATAATTCTAAGGTGATGATATTTAGAACAAAAATCATTTGATGACTAAATAAAAGACTCACCCAAAAATAAATATATGACATATATATTTTAAATATTTATTTATTTATTTATTTATTTTCCTGTTGGAAACTGGAAAACATAGACTTCCATAGTACTTGTTTGTTCCTACTATAGATGGTAATGGATAGTGGTATTCAACAAGAGAAAAAAAAGAAGAAGAAAAAAGGTTCGGATTTTGTCAAGGGTGAGAAAATTATGAAATAATCTTTATTTTTGGTTGAACTATCCTTTTAAGAATAACAATGCAGCCCTAAAATACTAATTAATTGTCATTTTAAATCATTATACTCCACCACTACCCTTCAAACCTAGGTTTTAGCCGTTTTTCTATCAAAAAGGTAATCATTTACAATTTAGTATGATCACTTATACTTTTACATATTAAAATAAGTACAGAATTTTGTAGCATGTTGTTCAGTGTTGCCAGATTAGGCTGTTTTGAATTTGATTGTAGGGTAAAACATGGCATAGGCAGGTGAACGACATTTAGGGCGGTTTTAAAACGTAAATTTTACATGCACCTTATTTAACAAAACATAACTGTGTGCTCCTAATCCATTCAGTTAGTAGTGACCAGAGCATAGCGCAAACTGCACAGGCCCACCTGCAAGAGGAGTTGAAGGAAAGTTGTATCAAAATCTCCCCAGACAAACCTGTCTCACCTTCATGTGTACGCACATCACACAGTGCCTGCAGTTAAACTCACAGCGGTTTATCATAACACTTATTGTTTTGTTTTTTTTTACCTGCAAACAAACATAGAAGAGTTGCATGATTGACAAGCCGCACCTAACTATGTTCAAAAGATTTTAAAACGCCAAATGAGATGAATATATTTATTAGCCGAAAAGAAAATGAATTATTTAATCTAACATTTTGGCAGGTTTTGGACAGCTTTTAAACAACAATGGCATAACTGATGGCCACACTGATGTTGTTTCTTTAATACAGATATAACTTATTGTACTGAATGAGGATAAATATTTTGTTCGCCCTTATTTTAACATTTCACTTTGACATAATGCATATGACACATTAAAGCAGACCTTTTGCTTGCATTTATGCTCATAAATAAAATCATTTTTGTAAATGTATTTATATGAACAAACCAAAATTTAGACAACTCATCTTATTTATTTAATTTTATTTTCAAATACATTAACATTACAATATAATATCAGGAAAATATGGTAAAGTCTGCACAGAAAATAACATCTGAACAGACAAAAAAAGAAAAGTAATCATAAACATCAATCGAAAAAAAGAACAAACGTCTCATCTTTGATGCATCTTCCAAAACTTTCGATTTGAGATGCGCGACCAAAAGTAAGATGAAATGAAGAGTTGACTTTTCAAACACATCCACAAGCTGATGAGCCGATAAATATCTGTGTCTTAGCAAATGAAAGCAGGGATCAGCCAAGCACATTAACAGAAGGAGAGAGAGAGAGAGAAAGAAGAGGGAGGAGGAGAGGAGCTGCTAAGATAAACCTCACTAATACCTTCCCTGTTTGCTCTCCATCACATCCTCAAAGGTTCAGATTACACATCCGGCAGGGCTCAACTCCCAAACAAAAGTTAATTTTGTTTAATGGAAACGTTACCGTACGCCTGTTCCACATGTATAAACTGGAGCATTAGATTTACTCAAATGAACTAATTGGAAGCAGACTGAGGTATTTGTTGGGGAAGGGGGGGGGTTTACAGTTGAAGTCCTACTGAAGATTTGTATTCCCCTTTCAGCTGGTGCTAGAATCGGCATTGCTAAGAAGCCAAAAACCTCCAGCGCTCAATCGTATGCTCAAACTCTGATTTCACTGTCCAATTTTTACATATCTCAAAAGCAGATCTGGCTTTTTACTCTGAACTTCTACTTTTTTCCCTCAAATAAGTCACTCATTCTTTCTGGAGCAATCTTTCTCCATTGCTTTCAAGCCATCAACCATCACAGATCTGCATTTCAAAGAACGTTTGCATTAAAGCTCATGGAAAAGTGTGCTGCAGATGTAATATCACTGAAGAGAGTGTTTGGTGTGGATTTTACAAATTAGTTTTCTTTGCTCACCGAGGCTCCACCTTTAATGCGGTGGGACGTTCGCTTGAGCTGTTGATGCTGGGTGTCCTTCTGGGCTTCTGTCATTTGTAAAAAATATCCTGGCCAATTAGATGTCTTGGTTCGTGCTTCTTTTAGGTACAGTATTACACCAGTGTCGAGTCGCAGACCAATTAACCAAATTGTCCCCATATGCCTCCCAGTCTGCCTGCATGAACTCGGTTTATAAATCCTCTCCCAAAGTTTGCCCTCGGTCACGTGACCTGTTTTGTCCAATCGTAGAGCCTCGTGAAGAACCAGTCTGTGCCCCCGCTATACCATAAAATGATCTGGGTTTTTCAATTCCAGGTCTGCTATTTCATCTTTGGCTGCTTCTTTCACTTGCTTGTTTTTTTTTTCTCCTTCCATCTGCATTTTCATATCTGGGGTTATTAGTTGCTTTATCTGCTTTACGTTGCGTCTGTGTTTGGTTATTTGCATTTTCCGATCAAGTAGAGTGTTATCGCAGAGTTTTGAATATATGACCCTAGCTATAAAACTGTCAGCAGAAAGTTGTCGTTTTATTGGTCATTAATGGAATAGTCCCCTAATAGTGCACGAGCAATCAACTGCACTACTTCAGTTATTTCTTTTGCAAAAGCAAATCTCAGAGGTACAACAAGGTTTGTCTGTAAACGTTAAAATGTTCCCTGTTTTATTTATAAAGTAACATGATGTAAATACTATTCATTCATTTTCTTTTTGGCTTAGTCTTCTTATTAATCAGGGGTCGCCACAGCGGAATGAACCACCAACTTATCCAGCATATGTTTTACACAGCGAATGCCCTTCCAGCTGCAACCCAACACTGGGAACAATCATATATATAAAAAAAATATTTAATTTGATGTTTCCTATACAGTAATTTAATATTTAATGGTATTTATTATTTAAAATATGCATTTGAATATAGTATCTTAGATCATTTGTTGTGTTTTTGTATTTTCTATACTTTATAGTTTATCTTTTATATGTCTGTTTGAATTCTATTTTTAAGAACATTTAATATATTAAATTAGGGGCGACGCGGTGGCGCAGTGGGTAGCACTGTTGCCTCACAGCAAGAAGGTTGCTGGTTCTTGCCTTGGCTGGATTATTGCGGTTTCTGTGTGGAGTTCGCATGTTGTCCTCTTGTTCACATGGGTTTCCACCGGGTGCTCTGGTTTTCCCACACAAGTCCAAAAACATGCTAAAGGTGAGTTGATTGAACAAAATTGTCCGTAGTGTTTAAGTGTGTGGATGAGAGTGCATGGGTGTTTTCCAGTAATGGGTTGCGGCTGGAAGGGCATTTGCTGTGTAAAACATATGCTGGATGGGTTGGCGGTTCATTCCGCTGTGGTGACCCCAGATTAATAAAGGGACTAAGCCGAAAAGAAAATGAATGAATGAATGAATTATACATTAAATTAAACTGAAAGAACTATCTGAAATATAAGTTTATAAATACACTGTATATATCTATTTATTTATTTGTAAATTTTATCAGTTAACATTATTTTAGATTAATTTAGTTCATTTTATTTAAGGTAGAAAATGGTAAACTAATAAACAACACTCCTGTATTTATTTGACATTACATCACATTTAAAGTCAGGTTTACATCTGAATGTACAGACTATTCCTTCAATGCATATTTCACATCTTTAACAATTACGAAAGTTTACTATTGTTTGTGTCTTTTATTTATAGCAAATATATAATATTGCTAAATGTGCTGGTCATCATTAATTCTAAGCCAATCAAACTCAATAATTGAAATGAAGTCATAACCTCTCTCTCTTTCTTTCTGTAAACACACAATCTAGGGACACGGTTTTCAGTGACGAAAAGTAGGAAGTTCCCATGTTTACTAAAATATTTCAAATAAAATAAGAAATTAAAGTGTACTAAAATAGTTGCAATAGGCAGCACGGTGGCGCGGCATATAAACAATTATTACAGTTGTAAAGTGATTATATAATACACATGCATATATATATACACACACTTCAACTCATTCATTCATTCATTCATTTTCTTTTCGGCTTAGTCCCTTTAATAATCTGGGGTCAGCGAAATGAACCGCCAACTTATCCAGCATGTTTTTACGCAGAGAATGCCCTTCCAGCTGCAACCCATCTCTGGGAAACATCCATTCACACCCATTCACACACATACACTATGGCCAATTTAGCTTACCTATACCACGTCTTTGTACTTGTGGGAGTAACCAGAGCACGCAGAGGACACCCACGCGAACGTGGGGAGAACATGCAAACTTCACACAGAAATGCCAACTGACCCAGCCAGGGCTCGAACCAGCGACATTCTTACTTTGAGGCGACAGCACTTCCTTCTGCGCCACAGCATCGCCCCACGTTATATATATATATAGTTGAATCAGAATTATGTTTAACAATGATGTTTAACAGAGCAAGGAAATTTTCACATTATTTTATATAATTTTTTTCTTCTGGAGAAAGACTTATTTGTTTTATTTCGGCTTATTTCGGCAAGTTTTTTATTTTTTCTGTTTAACGGAGAGAATTTTTTTCAGCACATTTCTAATAATAATAGTTTTAATAACTCATTTCTAATAATGGATTTATATTCTCTTTACCATGATGACAGTAAATAATATTTTACTTGATATTTTTCAAGACACTTCTATACAGCTTAAAGTGACATTTAAAGGCTTAACTAGGTTAATTAAGGTAAATAGGCAGGTTAGGGTAATTAGGCAGGTTATTGTATAACAATGGTTTTTTCTGTCGGATATCGAGAAAAAATATAGCTTAATGGGGCTAATAATTTTGTCCCTAAAATGGTGTTTTGAAATTAAAAACTGCTTTTATTCTAGCCGAAATAAAACAAATAAGACTTTTTCCAGAAGAAAAAATATTCTCGGACATACTGTGAAAATTTAATAAACACCATTTGGAAAATATTTAAAAATGGAGAAAAAAATTTGAAGGGGGCTAATAATTCTGACTTCAACTGTATATATATATATATATATATATATATATATATATATATATATATATATATATATCCTTGTTTTTCTTCCTGCGTCAGGTCAGTAGACGGACTAAAGTCCAGTTGAGATGAAGCATCGAGCACACTAACTGTATTTTAGGGAACTGATTGATATTGATACTTGGGTGGAAAAGGAGTTATTTCTATCTAGGGCAACAAGGTGTTGTATGACTAACCTAGATAGAGTTCCTGACCCCTGTTTGAAACTAGTGTTGTTCTAAATCAAGTGTACATGGGAAACCATGAGCTTGGCTAAACCAAAATTATTATAGAGAACAGAAGTCAGTTATATTTATAATAATGGCCATGACCTGATTAGAAACAATATTGCCTTTAACTCAATTATGTAAATCTATGGGGACTAATCACAAATACTTTAGAATAAGCAAGAATAGAAATGGCCATCTAAAAGTATTAGTCAACTGCTGAGACTGCTGAGAGTGTGACCATAAGGGACCCCACCGGCCGAGGTGATTCCTCTGAGTGACATGAGCACCCGAATGAACAAATGTAATAGTTACAAAGACAAGGTTCAAACATTCATCTAAATTATATTTTGATATAATATTCTTAATGTTTTATAATTGGAGGCAGATATAATGAAAGATAAATATATTAACATTCTTAACTACCTCATATTAAATATGTAGTCAGATATGAGTAAATTTAAAGAAATTCAACATTGTGTACTGGAAAGATTGAACACCCACTGAACTTTCATCCAGCAGTAGACACCTTCACTGGGCCGACTGGCTTGACCCTACAGTCTGTAATATCTCACAGTCTGTCCTATTTTAGCCCTTTAAACACACTGTAAAAATGTTTGTGAATTAACCTAAAATGTAAAAATGACACAGTAAAAATATGTACCTGTTTAACAGTAAGTTTCCTTATTATATACAGTAAATAACCTTAGAACTAGTTTTTGTCTGTGTAACAAAGTTAAGTTGTGTAGATATTAGTGCTTTAAAACATTGATCACTGACAAAAAAATTTACAAAATATGGTAATTTACCAATTACGTTTCCATGTTTAAAATAGTTTACTTCTATAACTACAAAATACGGTAATTTACCAATCACGTTACTATGTTTATAATAGTTGACTTCTGGTAACTATAGCTACAAAATATGGTAATTTACCCATTATGTTACCATGTTTATAATAGTTTACTTCTGGTAACTATAGCTACATAATACGGTAATATACCATTTATGTTACCATGTTTATAATATTTATAATAGTTTACTTCTTATAACTATATCTACAAAATACGGTAATTTACTAATTACGTTACCATGTTTATAATAGTTAACTTCTGGCAACTATAGCTACAAAATACAGTAATTTACCAATTACGTTACCATGTTTATAATAGTTTACTTCTGGTAACTATAGCTACAAAATATGGTAATTTACCTATTACGTCGCCATGTTTATAATAGTTTACTTCTGGTAACTATAGCTACAAAATACGATAATTTACCAATTACGTTACCATGTTTATACTACTTCTGGTAACTATATAGCTACAAAATAGGATAATATACCATTTACATTACCCTATTTATAACAGTTAAATTTTGGTAACCATAGCTACAAGATACAATAATTTACCATTTACATTATCATATTTATAGTAATTAAATTCTGGTAACCACAGCTACAAAATACTGCAATTGACTAAAATTTCATATAGTTTTTTACATTACTATTAACAATTAAATTTCAATTTGTGTGTGTGTTTTTTTTTTATTATTTTTTATTATTATTATTACATTACCTTATTTTTAACAGCTAAATTCTGGTGACCACAGCTACAACATGTGATAATTTAAATATGATTAAAACATTTTTTAGATTACTTTTAACAGTTAAATTTTGTAACCATACCTACAAAATACAGTAATGTACTGTACATTTTACAGATATTTCTTTTTATAGTGCTGCTCAGGTATTCTGCTTTTCTATAATCAGTCCCAGTCATTTCTCTCTCTCTTTCTGTCTGTCAGGACCCTCGGCTGGAGTTCATGAGAAAGTTTGCCATTGGTTTGGTGTCGGGAACGGTTTCATCCTGCGTGAACATTCCTTTCGATGTGGCTAAAAGTCGAATCCAGGGTCCTCAGCCTGTTCCAGGAGAGATCAAGTACCGCAGCTGCTTTCAGAGCATGGCACTGGTGTACCGTGAGGAGGGGTAAGACCTGAGCCACAGCTTCAGGTGTCATAATAGGCTTTAACCAAATCCTAACAGCAGCAGGCTTCACCTGCAACAGAAAGAAATGACACAATATTTTCTACTTATCATTTGCCCATGGGGACAAAAAAGCAAGTTTAAACAACCTCTAAATCTCTATTTATTTGGTCCTTTTGATCTGAAGAACATGATTTAGTAAATTCTAAAAATAAATACTAATTTAGTTTGTGTCATTTCATTTGTCCAGATCTGTGTGAGTGACATAAATTTGATAGATGTAGTTACATAAATATAAAACATAAGTGCAGAAATGTTCCAACCTCTCTCCACAGTTATGCTGTGTCAGGGATACATGGCTATTTTTTCATATGAATTTATTCCAACATACATGATTTAAATTGTTATGCATAAAAACGTAAATGCACATATTCTGTGATGAGCATGTTCTTTAGTTCATACTTTAACATTTATTATGATTTGTATTATTACATGTTATATATGTTTTAGTCGGCAGCTAGCTCTCTGCAACTCTCACATGGTCGCCCACTGAAGCTAAGCAGGGCTGCGCCCGGTCAGTACCTGGATGGGAGACCACATGGGAAAACTAGGTTGCTGCCGGAAGTGGTGTTAGTGAGGCCAGCAGGGGGCGCCCAACCTGCGGTCTGTGTGGGTCCTAATGCCCCAGTATAGTGACGGGGACGCTATACTGCTCAGTGAGCGCTGTCTTTCGGATGAGACGTTAAACCGAGGTCCCGACTCTCTGTGGTCGTTAAAAATCCCAGGATGTCCTTCGAAAAGAGTAGGGGTTTAACCCCGGCATCCTGGCCAAATCTGCCCACTGGCCTTTGTCCATCATGGCCTCCTAACCATCCCCATATTCAATTGGCTGCATCACTGTCTCCTCTTCACCAATCAGCTGGTGTGTGGTGTGCGGTCTGGCGCAAAATGGCTGCCGTCGCGTCATCCAGGTGGATGCTGCACACTGGTGGTAGATGAGGAGATTCCCCCCACTGTGTAAAGCGCTTTGAGTGCCCAGAAAAGCGCTATAGAAATGTAAGGAATTATTATTATTATTATTATTAGTAATATGGTTTTGTGTACTATTAATTAGTTGTTGAAGCTTTTTATAGTTTTAATCCTAATCTTTTTATGGTGGCATCAGGGATTTTTTTTCTCTTATGTGTTTTATAGTTGATGTGTTTGTGTATATAGTTATATTTTATAATTTTATCATTATTACTTGCAAAATAGTTTTTCTATCTATTTTTTCTATAAATAGATTTTCTGCTTATTAATGTGGGGGGAAATACAGCTTTTAATATAAAAAACATTTAGTGTATAATTACAAATAGCAATTATTTGGTTAGTTACAACAATGAGAAATATTTTCTTGCATTCAGCTAAAAAAATGTGTAAATGATTGATTGTTTTCAGTTAAAATACATGTTATTTGAAGAAAATAATAAATATATACGGCGGTTCATTCCACTGTGGCGACCCCTGATAAATAACAAGGTCTTTAAAAGTCTTAAAATTACTAAAATTTCAAAAACAAAATTTTAGGCCTTAAAAAGTCTTAAATTCACTGAAATATTGTGGTGTGGGTCTTAAATCATTTTTAACAGGTCTTCATTTTTTTATGTCTATGTAAAGCTACCCAATCAGGCTAACACCCATACATTTACATAACATTCCATCTCAATAAAGGTTTTAACAAGTGTTTATTTATTAACTCAATTGACCGTTATAGTTTAATTATCTTCTTTAAATAAAATTAGTTTTTAATGTCTTTTTTTCTTACTTGGCCTTTTAAAAAAAATCAGGCTTTTAGCCTGATGTTAGTCTGAAATTTAATTCATACAGGTCTTAAAAAGTCCTGAATTTGACCTGCAAAAACTCTGAAATAAGCGACTAAGCGGAGGGGAGATTAATGAATGAGTATATGAAGAGTTTAGATGCAAAAACCTCAAAAAGCCGTTTAAAATTTCCTTAAAGAATTGGCATTTTCTACACAGTCCTGTGTGTAGGTTCAGTAATTTCAAGTTTATGGCACAGAATATACTCTTTTAAAGGTCTTCAAAATTAAATAACTCAACAATAAACATAGGAGTCTGAGAAAAATGCTTATTTTTGATGGAAATTTCAGATTGCACTTTGTGGTTTTTGCATCTGAAGTCTTTATATATAGCTAGATATTAATACATTTAATCTGCAAGCATGCATTAAATAAAATTATATGACCCCAAATTATTTGCTTTATTGATTTGTATTTAGTAAGTAGTAAAATCATAATTTTAACAATCTTGACTGCATATTAATATCAAAAAGTCCACTCTTAATAACTTACAAACTTTTTACCATTTAATGACAAATAAGAATAAGATCCAAAACTGAAAATTCAGTCATTTCAGTAAACATCTAATGCAATTTCAATTTTGCATTTCAGCATGCAAATCCTGAAATCAACTGACATCCTAATATAACTTGTGTCCATTGACACTGTAAACTTTGTGCTGATTCTGAAATGATCTGGAGTCTCTAATGATGTCAATCAGCATCTCCATGAATTGAGAAGCCTCATGTGATGTTTAAGACAAAATCAGTAGGTTCATGACTTCTCGGATGGTCCGCTCACTCTGTACAAAGGCAACAGCAGCTCATTCCTTATTAAAGACCAGAAACTGGGGCCTTGTGTGTGTTTGTGTGTGTGTGTGTGTGTGCGTGCATGCGTGCGTGCGTGCGTGTGTGTGTGTGCGTGCGTATGTGTGTGTGCGTATGTGTCTGAGTTAAATAGAGACACTGAAGCTGTTTTAGTTTTAGGGGTGCTGAGAGGGTACCCCATCCTGTCCAGCCCTCTAACACGACACAGTCCTGGCTAATTAGTGGTCCCTATGGGAGACGTCGTTAAGCAGGTCCTAACGAGGCGCGCGGCGCTCAGCGGGTCAGTCTAATCAGACAGCGGGGCAGAGAGGAAGTGGCTCAAGCCTTATTAACACCAGCACAAGCAGAGGACATGAGGCTGAGCGCCAGGCGCAATGCCACAGTCCAGCTTGAACACATTAGGGCAGGTACACAAGCTATTAGTGCCCTTTACCTGCTCCAGCATCACACACACATCCCGCCACTGTGGAGTCTAGCCTTTCGTTGTATGCTAAGTATAGGGCTGTACAATAAATCAAACAATTTTGGCCATCAATAATTATTTATTTACAATCATAGATATAAAATGATCATTGTTCCCCATTCTGTCCTTTTTCCAGCGGTGTGCTTTTGTTCCTCTAAAAAAGCAGTTTTCACATGCAAATCAGGAAATTATGTAACGTGTTTCTAAAACCGCTAAAGAGAACTTGTGCTTCCTCAGAAGTGTATCTAACATGGACTCATTGGAAATACGTGCTTCAGCCTACATGTTTGGTGAAACCGCAAAACATTCTTAAACACACGCTTGACTGCAGTTCCTATATAAAACACTATGGGGCAGTACGACGGCAACAACTTTTGTTTCTTTTCACACTAATGATATTTACAGGAACATTTTATCATTTGATTAAACGATTATATTAATGCAATTCTTGGCACAACACCAAATAAATATAACAAAACAATTTAACAGTGTCTATGATTTGTAATTAAATAAGTTTGTCTCACCTATCTGTCTCCATATGAACAACTTTTCTGTTGTGGTCAGTTTGTTCGGTAGCTCACTTTGTCCGATGTTGTAATGCTAAGCGCTTAAATTTTAGACTGATGAAACACCTCCACAAAAGAGTGTTATGTGTTTAAGTAATTAAGTTGCAAAAGACATTTTTACAACGTTATTTACAATAATTAAAATTTACAATTTATTAATTATTAAACATTATGTGGTTGCACTGCCCTTTTCTCATATGTGGGTTTTTGAAAACACTTTATATTAAGTGGCCTTAATTACTATATACTTACACTAGAAAATAGGTACAATATACTTATTGTGTTCTTAAAGTATTGCACTCCACTTCTGGTCATCTTGAAGTGGGATACGGGTAAGGTTAGAGACAGTTCTGGGGATAGGTCAACAGTGTAGTTCTGAATGTAATTACAGCATATAGATGTAAAATAGATTAAAATATTAGTACAGTGTAAAAACATGTATGTACATAATAAAAGCATTGTGCTAAATTATTAATTTCAATGTAAGTACATAGTAATCAAGGCCACTCAATATAAAGTGGGGCTGAAAACACTATTGGTTGGGTTTAGGGTCAGTGGTTTGCTGGTCTAGGTGACCTGATAAGACCTGCATTACCTTTGATGTGTACAAGACTCCTATATGAAACGTATACCAAAACATACCCTGAGTCACGACATTCACAAAAATGTAGACAGTTACCTCTAGTGGTTTATCATCTGAAACATGCAATAAAAATGTACCCGGAGCAAAGTATTTTACGTTTTGCAAAAAATTTCTATGATGAGGATTCTCAAGAGGATTACGTGCCTAATAATTATATAAACCTTCTTCTGTCATGTAATAAATATACAGTTGAGAATGAAAATACATGCGTAAATTGGATCTGTGTGGCTCTTTAAGGGAAAGCGGCCTTTATTCCTGCTGCTGACTGTGCGCTTAAATTGATAATTCACCCAAAAATGAAATCTCTGTCATCATTTACACATTCTTGTTTGAGTCTCCAATTTGAGTTTTTTTCTATTGAACACACCACAAGTATTTTAAAACATGCTGGTTGATGGTACCTATTGACTGCCATAGTATTTTTTCCAAATATGGAAGTCAATTGGCACCATCAACCAGCATTTTTCCAAATACTTACTTAGTGTTCAACAGAAGGAATAAACTCATAAAGGTTTCAAAATCACATGAGGAAGAGAAAATTGAAGGAAGTTTTCATTTTTTGGTGAACTATCCCTTTAACCCCTTTAATGCTAACCACACTGTAAAAAAAGCCTTCATGTTGATTATGGAAACTAATTCAAAAGTTGCAAATATAGGAAGATTGAACATAACCCAATTAATTAAAGGAAATAAAATGTGTGGTTTCAGCCCATTTTAAATAAGTGTTTTGAACAATTATTTTTGAGTGAACAAAAAAACTAATTCACCATCACTCACAGCTCTTGAGTGAATGACTTTTGTAGCTTTTATAAGTGCTACATTCAAGTGTTCTAAAGTAATGAGATGTGTGTAAGAATGATCAGAAGTTAAGGGAATAGTTTATTTATGCACCCTGATCTTCCAAAGAAGGATAGTTTAACCTTTGTGTATCCTTATGGACATTGTTGTCTCCTTATTTTTCTGTTCTTTTTTTCTTTTTGATTATTTTGACTGTGTTAATGCAAACTGCATACATTTAGCAAATAAAAAATAAATTAAAAAAAAGTAGTTTTTCCCTTACTTGATGTACAAAAAATTTTTACACTCAGGGCCGTAAAGACACAAATGATCTGAACTTCCAACTGATCGATTTACAGCAGCAATATTTTATCTAAGTCAGTTAATTTCAACATTTTTGTCTGCCGATGTGTAACTTCTTTGGGTTTGTTCTTGCATATCAAGTACAGTTGACCTTTAGTTTACCATATTAAACTGCATTTATTAAGTTCTAAATGTGCATTGATTAATATAAATAAAATCCTAACTGAATGTGAGAACCTATTGCATTTGGGGACGTTAACATTTGAATTGAAAATTGTAAGTGCAATTGAAAATTGGCCATCACTAACACAAACTCCATGCTTTTAGAAGACTTAGTAGTATAGCTTATTGGAGTCGCTGCATTGTGCAAGAAAAAAACACTGCATTAAAGGGATAGTTCACCCAAAATTGAAAATTCTGTGATCATTTACGCATTTTTTATTTGTTCCAAACCTAGAGTTTGTTAATCACAAAATAAAATATTATGAAGAAAACTGGAAGCCTGATTTTTTATAGTATCTGTTTTTTTCTACTATGGGAGTCAACGATTACTGGTTTCTAGCTTTCTTCATAATGTTTCTTTTAGGTTCAGTAGAAAACAAACGTAAAAAAAAGTTTGGAACCAACTGACAACAATTACATAGTGAGTACATTTTCATTTGTGGGTGAACTATTCCTTTTACATTTTTCATTTTTCTTCATTAGTTTCTAACAAATAAAACTGATGCCTATGTCTAACTTTCTCCTTCTAGATATCTTGCCTTATACAAAGGACTGATTCCCAAGATAATGAGACTTGGACCAGGTAACATAACATATGATAAACATATAATAAATGTTTTGCCATATTAAAGTGATGCAAAAATGAAAATTATGTCTTGCTAAACTCAATTACAAACATTAAATACGATTTTCAGACTTTTTAGGAAAGTTGTTAGGCTACCAAAAATCTTACAAATATATTTTGTGTGTTTTATGCAGAGGGACAAAGTCATATACAGCTTAAATCAGAATTATTACACCCCCTTTGATTTATTTTCTTTTTTTAAACATTTCTCAAATGATGTTTGACAGAGCATTCATCATTCCCAAATGATGTTTAACTTTAAGCTATATATATATATTTTTTTTAATTCAGGGTGTTTAATAATTCTGACTTCAACTGAAGCTTTGGAGTGGGGTTGAACAAATTATCAATTTTTATTTTTGACAAACTATCCCAATAGCATTACACATATACATACTTTTTACTTTTAGTTCACCCTCACCCTAATGTCGTTCCAAACTCCCAAGATCTTTAATTATCTTTAGAATACAAATTAAGATAGTTTAGGTGAAATCTGAGTACTCTCCCATCCTACATAAACAGCAAGGTTCCCTAATAGTTTAATGTCCAGACAAATACCAAAACACATCCTCAAAACAGACCATATGGCTTCAGTGGTTCCACGGGAATATTATTAAGCTATGAGAATAAAACAAAATAAAGACTTTATTCAGCAGTTTCTTCACCTAAGTGTCAGTATATTGTGCGCATGCAGAAGCTCTGTGCAGTAATGTACAGTATACCTTGGATGCATGCGCGACTTGAATAAAGTGGTTATTTTTATTTTATGTGCGCACAAAAGTATTCTCATATAACTTCATAATATTCCGATTGAACCACATATGATCTGTTTTGAGGACAAGTCGGGAACCTTGCTGTCTATGGAGGATGAGAGTACTCAGATTTCACCTAAAATATCTTTATTTATGTTCTGAAGACAAATGAAGCACTCGGGGGGTTGAAACAACATAAGGGCGAGTAATTAATAACATACTTTTAATTTTTGGGTGATCTAAATCTTTTATTGACAGTTGCTTTCTGTATATAGGAGGCGCAGTCATGCTGCTGGTTTATGAATACATGTCAGGCTGGCTACAGAAGAACTGGTGATCTTCAACAATCTGTACTCCAGGTCTTTCAGACAGAACGCCATACCTAACCCAAACAATCACACTACTAGTGCATTTAATAACCACACTTCCTCAGACATGGCACGTTGGCTCTCCACGACAGCATCGTTACTCCCTGGATCAACCTTACATTCCTACTTTTGTTTATATATCACAGAACACAACTATTGAGACATTCAAGAGTCACCTGTCCACATGCCTGCATATGCAATAGGAACCGCACACCCTATACCAAATACAAACAGCAGCTCGCTTTTAACTCAAATTTAGAAAATATCTGACTGAGCATGACTGAAGCCTGACGGACGCTATCTTTAGCTGGCAACCATTAGACTAGGATTTAGTAAATCTGTGCTTTAAGCACTTGGATATCAAAGTTTCAAATCCAGAATGCAAACAGATTTTTTTATTTAGATAAGAAGGTTGAAATTGTGTTAAAAAGATAGTTGCCCCCAACACCCCCCACCCGACCCAAAAAAATATATATATATATACAATTTCTCAGTTTTCTCTTCCTCAAGTATTTTCAAACTTTTATATTTTCTGGTGAAAACAAATGAAGCCATACAAATACACAGTAGGAATGAAATTATTATGGAAAGTGAATGGCTACTGGTTTTCAGCATTTTTTTTAAATACCTGTGTGTTGTGTGTGTTTAACAGAAAAAAAGAGGCTCAGAGAGGTTTATTTGGCTGAACTATCCCTTTAAGCATATCTTACTCAGGCAAAGGGGTATTAATAAATTTTGTAACTATATGAAATGTCTGGTAAATTTTGGCTCAAGCAGGAATTGATTTATGAGTAATCAAACTCAACGGAAGTTTTCTGGGATTTCAAAATCATTTTGGGATAAACAGTGATTGTTAAAACAGCAATTAAGATCTCCCAATCTCCAAAGAGGTTAAAACAGTTCATTTAATGGCTGTATTTTGCTAATAAATGCTCCTGAACTACAATAAATTGGTGTGGTCTTTTGTTGGTGCCTAGGAAAACAACTTTCTTGTTGGAAATTTACTAACGCAGGACTACCACACATTTTGAATAATGAAGTTTTATGATTTTTCCTGTTGCTTGTGATTGTCGGATGAAGATTATTTCACACAATCTTTGTTTTGTCTTTGTCCTTGGTCTGGGCATCAAAGTTTTCAAAACTCCTTGATAGTGCAATGATTTCCATAACCATTGACCTACTACTGTTGAAACACTGTTTGATGTTGTTTAAATCAGATTTTAAAGCTGGATTTAATTCACTGGTTTGAAACTTATAATTCTTTGTTTTTAGTAATAACAGATTACAGTGAGGGAGGAATCTCTGTGGTTTTACTTTGTGGTGACAGTCACTACTAGTGATGAATCACCTGATTTGTTTTATTTTTTTAGCAATCTTTTTTTCTCTCTTTCTCTCTTCCTTCTTACTGCAATCCAGTATGTCATCATAGCATCATAAGCCAAGACGCTCACTCTCACTCATCTCTCCAGGCCTGCAGGCTGCTTCATCATAGCTCAGCACAACTTGAAATAACAAAACTGAAAAATGCAAATAAAATCTAAACAATCAGGACGGCCTCTGAGTGCTGTCATAATAGAAAAATGAAGCTCTTGTCGGTACAGACAGTTTCATATTGTTCGCAGACACTGCTAGCACTGCGTCGCTTAAACACAACTTGTTGGATGAGTTAAAACAATATGTCATCCTTTGAATCCACCCTGACCAGTTCACATTTCCCTCCCCCTCTCTTTAAATGTCATGTTTTACCTCATTCGGTTGACTTAAAGACAGTGAATGCTTTTGTTATACTCGCCTGGTGTCTGCGATGCTCATCCTCTATTTCAACTCTTGTTCGCTGTCAATCCTTTCAACGGCCTTTTGAAGCTTCTCTTCTCCAGACGCATTTTCAGACTGTGCTCATAGTTTCCCGCTAAGACTTTTTCCGAGTCATTTGAAGCATTATATCAGATAATTTATTTTTTTGTTATATAATCCCTTAACCTTTCTCCCCCTTCACTCTTTAGTTTGAAGTTTTTCCTTCATCGCAGAAGTGTGGCAAAGAGATGTGCACTGTAGCCTACCAATGACCAGTGCGTTCCTCTGAGCGCCCGAAACACACTCCCAGCTTCACGAAAGGAAAAACAGTCTGCTTATGGTCAGTCTCCCAAAAAAATCAAATTTGCACCTCGGGCCGGTTCAGTCTGTGCAGTGTCCATACTCCTGTCTGAAGCCTGATTGCACACAGTCAGCTAAAGATAACCATGTGACATTTGACTTGACTTTCCATACGAATTAATACTAAACAGATGTGGGCGCGTGAGCAAGTGTGTTTTCACTTTTCCTCCGTTTCAATGGTGGCTTTAAGATTAAGGTGTTTGTCATGTTTCCTCCTATCACGACTGCACCGCCTTGGAAAAATACACATTTTCTGGGTGTTATTTCAAATGAAAAATTGTGATTTTAAAGTTAGATTAATCTGCAAAAACTTTTTACCAAAGCTCTGAGTTTATATTTCTCCAACAGGCCTGTCTTTTTGTACGTCTGTTGACCCTGTGTGAAATGAACGGCTGTGATATGTGCGTACAGTCGATGCGTTTGTATTGTCAGCAAAGCCAACGTCCGTATCAGTGGCTACAGAGTAGGCAAAATGGCATTCAAAGCTGTCAATTTGAATAGAATAGGGTCTGGGGAGTTGTGACATGCGATGGCCTCTATTTGTGGTGGTTTCGTGTCTGCCTTTTTGGTGGTTTATATGTGCCCAAAACAGCACCTCGATCCTGAAAGCAACGGTCCGTGACCACGGGGTTGGGGTGAAAGTGTTTTCCAAGTCAAATAAGCTGCAATGCCTGCCAGAATGACTGTTTGCACTGCAACATGTGGGGATTGTCTATGTATATCGTAATGTTAGGGACTGTTTGTGTTAGGGTTTTGACTGTAGATGTATTCTGTTTTATTGATCATGTTTTTGTCCAGCAGAAAATGAAGGCAGTGGGTGTTTAAACAGTTGGGAGGCTTTGCCCCATTATGATATGAAGCCCTCAGCGATATAAGCTTTTCCTTTCTATCTTAAATCGTCTCACATCAATTGCCACTTTAGACAAAGCTCAGTCACGAGAGCTCTCAGGAATGTATGGCCATTCATGTAACACCTGAGCGAAATGCCTTGCAATAGTGTTTGTGCGTTCATGTTGCAGCACGTGTGTGTTTTCGTAGAAGTTCAAAGATATGCTATGCAAATCAAATAACTAAAAACAGGGTCTAAATTAATTGCGGCTGGTGTGTATTATTAATTATAGATTTAGTTAGATGTTTTGTTAGCTGTATTTATATATTTTTGTAAAACCATTTTTTTTAGAAATTTGCTGCCTGCTTTTCAGGAATTTTCATGTAACACAGCTAATACTGTTTATAATTACATTTGCATTTACTAAATTAATAAAACTTTTCTAAGTCATTATTTTAATGGAAGGCAGGACACCGAATTTGGTTATTTCCATATATTCTAATATCTCTAAACAAAAAAATATGATTAAATGTGTGGAAATTTACTGTAACTTTAATAGCCATCTTATAATTATTTTAATAGTAATAGAGGTGTAATAGAGGAGCAATTAGGTGATAATAGTGGCAGTTAGTATTTAGAATTACATCAAGGGCTACACCCTGCCAAAAATGTTAAATTTCTTCAACCAAAATATGTGTGAAATATTGACAAGTCAATTGGGTTAAACTTATATAAATTTTTTTTACCTAACTGTTGAGTTTATCCATAACGTACCAAAGTTTAGGTTGAAATACAGTGCTCAGCATATATAAGTGCACCCCTCACAAATCTATCTTTTAAATTAATATTTTTAATAGGAAGCTATAAAATATTATATTTGTGCAAATACATTAGATTAGTCAGTACTGAAGCCAAATCTGGAGCTTATCTAACAAAAAACCTCTGATAAAGGTCCAAAAACGAGTACACCCAAATTGATATGTTATAGAAAAATATTAAATACAAATTAGAAAAAGAGGAAAAATCACGAGAAGCAAAAAAAAAAGTTACATTTTAGTTGAAATTTTGTAGATTGTAATTTTGTTTTGCAATGTTTTTCTTGAATTTAATTGTATGATATTTCTATTTCTAAGTATGTTTGGTGACAAAAATATTATTTTAATAAATATATCTGTATAATAAATCTGTAAGTGCACCAAAATACTTTGCCTATATTCACTGAGAAATGGATAAAAATATTCATTTTCAAAATGGGCTGTACTCAATTATGCTGAGCACTGTAACTCTATAATAGTATTAAACTGATAGACATAACGAACATTGTATGAAATGATCAATAAAAACAATATCATTAATGATATCAAGAAATCAAAATTAGTTTACAAATAAAAAAGAAAAGACAATTGTAACAGAGTTTTACACATGTCTCTTTTAATAAGATACATTCAATTTCATTGTGCAATGTCTGGAGGTGTGCAGCTTCTCTGATCATTAATTTTGCCTGAATGAATGAATGCTCCTGTTATCATATGTCCGTCAATGTCCCACATAATGCCTTTTCTCCCCATGTCAATTGCACTTCATTCAACATACCTTACAATCTAATAAATAAATGTAACATCTTTTCCCCAAGAGCTCTGGCATACAGTATAGTGAAGTGAAACTGGTATCCAAAAAGACAAAAGTGTGATTTTTATAAAAAAAAATTTTAAAAAAGGCCGAACATTTAGACATCAGCATTTTTAACACCCTGAACATCATCAACAACAACAAAAACAATGCAAACTGCTCAGTTGTTTTACATGAGATTTGCCTATTCAATTAGTTTTCTTGGAAAAATACAAGAACAATGTTTTCACAGAGAGAAGCACCAAAACTGAACTCAGGTGAAGTGATGATGCAGTTTAATGAGGAAAGCCCACCACTACCAGACCAAGTGCACCGATGTTTTTACTGCTCAATCCTCTGCTCAGATCAGAAATGAACACCTTTTCATATCCATGAGACTCTGATATGGAGCAAAATAATGTGGGCATCCATGGCTCGTCCACCAAGTCTTTTATAAATATTGTAAAGTGATTGGTCCATGTAGAACGAGCCAGACTGTTGCTTGTTACCCCACACTGATTCTCATAGTACAGTCATAGAGCTGAAGCCACCAGCGAATGGACGGAGTCTCGTGTGGCACTCATGCTCTTGAATGCCAGCGGGCTGCTAATGTCACAGCTGTGGGGAGAGAGAGCACTGCCACTGGGCGGCTGCCATGTGGGGCCGGTCACATAGGCCGACGTGGTGCCGCTGTACCCCATGTAGGGTGACACTTGGGTGGGAGGGTGGTAATGATGGATGCTGGGAGCTGTGACATAACTGTTCACTGTGGGCAATCCATTCGGCGTCTAGAAAACAGAGAGCAGGGAGGGTAAGACTTCTGGAGACAGACCACACACGGCCACAGAGAAGGACATAAAGATATCTAGCGAGGATGAGATGGTGTCATGTGAACGTTAAACAGAGTCTTTGGAGAGTCTGTGGATAGGACAAGATTGGAAAATGGAAAAGCTACATTGAGGGAAATGCAAGTCTGTAACACATTGGCAGATTGTCAATATCAGTTCAGGATGAGAGCAATTCACCAAGGCTTTTCAGCATAAAGGGAAGAAATTCTGAGGCAGGGTGGTCTTTGACTACTGGAAATGTTTTGCACAGATGAAATCGCCTTTGTTGCAGAGTAAGAATTTGCCCGTGATTTACTCGCTATAACATTCTTGACCTTTAGCGCTATTGCACACATGTAGATACATGCATGGATATGGTATTCATTTAATAAACAGCACAGAAAACAAGCCACATTTGCATTGTGCACGAAAAGCATTCGTTGCAAGTCATGCGCAAACTAATAAAACAAAAACGAAATTAAGTTAAACTGACAGAGGTGTGTGGTAAAACCTGACTTTTAAAAATGAAACGCTTTAAAAATGTATAATGATGAATTCATAAGGATTTTAAAAAATGTTCAAGTGAAGTCAAAAGTTCGGACGGTTCATTGACCATCAGTGAAAGGTACAGTTGCCTATATGAGACAAACAGGCCCACACATGAGCAGGTCAAAGTGGCTGTTTTAGTGGGTCATCGCTTTATTTTCGTTTATATCAGACTTAAATTATGTGATGAACTTTTATGATCGTTAAGAAAGTGTTGCTGAGATCGAAGTCGTCGGAGTTCATTTTAAACTAGTGCGCAATAAGGAAAGTTGTTTTTCTAAAATGTTATAATATATTCGTGCAAATGTTACATTTAATTTGCATCAATTGCACGCCGTTGGTGTTGCTATCACAGATAATGTAGGATAAGGCATACCTGTGCAAGCAAACTATTTTTTTCAAACAACATTTTAATACATTGCAATAACAGCAAAGTTTCACCGAGGAGCTGACGAAAATACGCCGAGACAGGTTATCTAAGCCTCGAGACAAAATATAGCAAAATAATATTTTCTTCGATCGAGTTGTATGTATTTCGGTCCTTCATGAACATATCAAGTTTTTCACTCAGTGTTTTTGATATCTTCCGGCATCGTAAGCTAGTCTTTATAATTACCATTAAATAACATAAACATAAGAGTAAACATAAAACAAAACAAATACATATCTAAGACTTCTCCTAATCCTTGAACTGGTGTTTCTATGTTTCTGTTAATTATGTCATTATGCCTTGTCCAAATATTTCACATAATAAACATATGCGTCATTGTTTTTGTGACCCCACAAAATGTAAAATAAAATAATAAAAAAAAGTAATTAGATTTGTAATGTATGCATCTGGGATGATACAAACTTTTTCTGAAAAAAATTAGCCAAATAATATCGAGTATATAATTAATAATAATAGATATTCTATTATTAGTCTACACACATGTATCAGTTTAATTTATGAAATACGCAAAACAATTTGTTTATTAAAAGTACTTTTAGTCTTCGGTACTCTTTCTTGTTTTTTAATTATATATTTTCGGGTTTCAAGCTGACATGCTTTCTGACAGATATAAATAACCTATTTAAACCACAGCCATTTATCTGTTAAGTGTCCTCATTTATTGCGTAAGCCGGTCTGAATCGTGATATCTGATCATTTATCTAAGATGACAGACTCAAACATTCAGTAGTCAGTGCTATTCATCATCTATCTGAAGCTTACAATCTTCATTTCGTAAGCAAAATGTACTCTGAATTTTAGGTTCCAATCAGTATAGCCTACGCATAATTTCCGCCAAAACAATGTTTCAGCATCAGTAATAACGATTTTTTTCATCGAATTCTACGACACATAAATCTCAAAGACCCACAATAAACGATGTCAATCTGTTTGTTGCTGCCCAGCAGTGCGGGAATAAATAATTCGTCAGTCCCCTCCATTGTCCGCGAACGCTCTCCTTTTTGATTCAAGTGCACGAGATTCTTGACAAATACAGCGTTTGTGTTCAACATGTCGGCACGGACCTGAAGTGTGCAGCAGCACTCGAATATCAAGAACAACAGCCTCGAGCCAGAGGCATTTCTTAATAACCTATATGAATAATTATGATAATAATAATGATAATATCTATCTGAGAACTACCTTCATTGAAAACATATGGAGGTAAGAGGTTTAGCAATCGGTGGTTTCTAGTGAACAGAGAATACATATTGTAATAATGTTCACGTTTAAGTGCTAATTAAAACGAATATAATGCATAGGCAGTTTCATGACTAAAGACAAGTGGCTTCAAATGGAAGACTGCATTAAAAACCCAACACTCACTTACATAATTACTACTAATAATTTATTGTTATAATCATTTATTGTTAGCTATGTTTGCGTATATTTATTAATGCACATCAGTGCATTAAAGCGTTAATAAAACAATAAGCAACAACAGGACTTTATCTGTACACGAAATATTTAAAATTTTAATAGAGCTATTGTTGAATTGTAGCTTTTGTTATAAACAACTAATAATATCTAACAGTATGTCTGTACTATTTTTTTCTTTTGCTCGTCTTGCATATACACGTGTTACATTAAAAAAAAGTGCAAATCATTTATCTGGACAAATATTTCTTAGGGGATAAAATAACTTCGTTAGGTATTAGAAAAACGTTGTTTGGCTATGAAGTAAAAGAAACCGCAATATATATTTATACGTTTTTATCAGGAAAAAGCAGGATAAAAATACTGTTTACTGATATTTAAATTATTTATATGACAACCTTTATTACCATTTTATTTGCCACATTAATACGCACTCACATTTAAAGAAAAAAAAACATATATATACACACATTTTAATACGTGGGAAATACACCCATTAAATTTTTTTTTTTTTTTTTACAAAAAGCACCAATAGTCCAACATATTTAACAGCTGCGCGTATACATAGACACGTAAATGTCGTAGTTCGTTTTAATAAAATGGAAACGTGCATTACTAAAGTTAATTTGTAAATACGTCATAAAAAAGCAAACAAAACCCATTGACCCACACGTTGTACACGGCCTCGTACAGTATGCCCACCCACTCCAAAACACACGCCAAAACACAGACCGACACACACACACACACACACACACACACACACACACACACACACACACACACACACACACACACACACACACAGGGAATTACAAAGTGAAAAAAAAACATATATATGTTTTCATTTTTTTAAATAACTTTTAATTAGGCGAATTTGATTTTTCTTCTTCTTTTTTTAGATTGGCTTTTTACCTGGATACCTAGAAGAGGCATTTTTTACCTGGTTGTATTTTGCTTCAGGTTCTAAGTGAGGCTTATCCACACCATTGACTAGTGGAGAATTCGCTGGTGAAAAATTACTCCTGTTAATAGCTCTCCATTCTTCTAGTTTGGCGCTGGGAAAGGACGGATTGTCACTAACTGGGGGGCAAAACAGAAACATGGAAGACTAGAGTCAGACAGGACAAGCGTGGGGAGGAGAACTGCCACAAGAAGTACTTATTCAGTACAATCTGCTGTACTGACAACACACGTAGACACACGTTATGTATATAGTGTCATATAATAACAGCGTGTGCAGACTGTATCATTAAAATACATCAAGACACATTTTTGTATGCAATAATACTTATAAGGAGATCATACGTTTTATCAACTTATTTTATAAGTCACAACGGCGCTCTTCCTGTTCATACGAATGAAAACACACCAGGATGTGAGTTGAGATGGTTAATTCTTTCTGATGCTCACAATACAAGAAGTCCTGCTGAACATTTACCCAGCGTCTTCCTGGGAGGACAAATTAGATTTACTTTAACCGTTTCCCCTTTGTGCCTGATGGATATTATATTATACACGGTTCCTAAAGTTTGAAATTGGAAAAGCAAGCCCACCAGTGTTGTAACCTGAGAGGGCCACAAAGTAGATTTCCCCCATTCCATCACGTGTGGATCTATGTGTGCATCTTTGTATTGTTCTCAAAGCATAACCAGGAATACGACACAACAATACGACATTTTTACAAACTGTTCTGTAGCTTATGCACATCGATCATTCGGGGATCACGTGTAGTCGCTCTTATATTTTAAAAAGGTCGATTACGTTAAACAAATCTACAGTTTCAAAAAGAAAATGTAATTAAAATGCACAGGTTACTTAGCTTGAAGACCCGATGATGTTTGAGCATGAACAACCATTACTCAGTGTCTGTGTGTGTACGAAAGAAAAAAAGAGAGTTGCTCCATTGGTTGTAGGTGAACTCTAAATCATGACAAACTGTCTAAAAGTTTTCAGCATGCATTCTTCCTGTCAAACCCTCCTCGAAAGTACGTTTCGTATTTGCTTCACTAATGTTGTAAATAGTGAAACAGTTGCACGCTACACGTTTTTCAGTTTTCCAAGATCATACTTTATTTACGTTTTCAAAAGCTGCCGTAAACATCTGCTTATCGTTTAGAAATGCAGTATTGGTTAATAAAGGCCGCCTAAACTCAATATCCTCATCTGCGTTTGAAGCATTATTGTCAACACTGCCTTTGAAAAGGCGAACAACTACAATTAAATAAGACAGGCTGCGGCCTTTACATGATACTGTACGCATAAAACAACAGGATAAGGCAAACAAACAGATTTATCAAGGTTGCATATAATGTTATTCCGTTTCCACGTTTCCTTAAGATAATTTTAATATTCACTAAATGACCGACATAATTGAAGTCGTTAATTGAAGAAAATAAAACGTTCGGCCTCAATTCAAGTCCATAACATGCTTAGGCTAATGAAAAGCCTTGCTGTGTAGGCATTCGCAAATTGTTTTTAAAAAAAATGTACTTGAAATAAATCGTGTAAAATGTGGGCCCTAGTAGCCTATATAACGCTGCTGGCCTTAAAAAGCATTTTTTTCCTCTTGGCTGGGCCAATTCTTCGTTATATTCCACATCCGCTATATAATTATTACTAAAAGCCTTAAACCGTCTGTTTTATTGCAAACGTGGAGCTTCTGCAAACATTTCAGCACAATGTTTGAATCATCCCACATCGCTTTAAAAATTTGTTCGTATTTAAAATTTTGCGGACTTGTTAAATAATTGCGTCCAATAAAATTATCGACTTTTGTATAGCTTTTAATTTCAACAACTTACGTTTTAGTCAGTCCATCGCTACAAAAACATCTCATTTAATTTCATTTGAGAAACACAGACATGCACAAAATGTCACACACGCTTTGACAGGCCTGAGAACAGTCTTTTGGCATGTCCACAGACACACAAAAACAAGGACAAAGTTTGTATTACCAAAAACTGAGAGGATGCTTACTTTGCTGCTCCGTTATTGATCGAATGCCCAGAATATCTGTAACAGAATGAGAGGAAGGCCATATCCTATGCATTGCCATATGTCCAGGAAGAGTGGGCATGCCAGGCGGAGTTGGTACTTTAGTCCCAGCGGCTGCTATTGGAGTTGGATACGAATACAGGTGGTTGTAGGGTATGGTGGGTTGAGGTTGAGGATGAGAGGCCTGTTTGCTCGACTCGTACTGGTTCTGTTGAGACAGATTCCCGATCTTGTTGCGGAGAATCCTACTAATTGAGCTGACAGAGGGCAAATTAAATTTATCACATACGCCGTCCGCGAGCAGTCTGTCTCGAATCTCCCATGCGAAAATACCAGGGTCCCGTTGCTTGTAAGTCCTAATGTGCTTGACTACGTTTGGGGTCGTGACCCTCGGTTTACTGCCGCCGATTGCACCGGGAAGTATTGAGCCGGTTTCGTTGTACCGAGCCAGAATCTTGCTCACGCAGCCGTGGGAGACGCGGAGCTGCCTGCTGATGTCACAAGGCCTGATGCCCAACTGGGCCAACTCTACTATCCTGAGCCGGATGGCATTGGGTAGGGGTCTTCCGTTGACAAAAACACCGCCTAGTTGGTTCACCTCCCCAAAGGCTGGCTCTAGTTATGCAGATATATAAAAGAAAAAAATAGCATAAAACATCAGATATACCTAGGCAATGGATCGTTAAACTTTAATATTTCAGTACGTCGGATTCATTTTCGATTAAATTCGATTTATCTATGTTTTGTGTTTGCTTTCAATTAAAGATCGTGTTTGCTTCTCTGTCAATGTTTACTGCAAAAAGCTAAGTGTCACAAAACAAATTCTGTCATGATACACGAAATTGTACATTCGGTAACTTAGGCACGTTTTGGACGCGATTACGCACAATCGCAGCAATGTGCCATTCTAATTTCCGAAATGACGATCGAAGCATCAGTCGTTTTAACAGTTTTGAGTCAAGAACTGAACTATATATTACTTATATGTCGAACAGTTTTTTTTCCCCTCAAATGTGTTAATGCATGCCCGCTCCCATGTGGGAAAACATGAATATAGATCTTACCCATTGCGTTTAGCCTCCCGAGGAAAAAAGAAACTTCACTATGCTGTCCTATTCTGACCTGTTCCGAGTCCAGTTTAGCTGGTAATTATTGCACCGAAGCCGATGCAGATGAAAATTAAGCGTCCGAGACGGATGTGATAGCGATTAGTTGCAAGAGAGGAAAATTCGCCTTCTGTTTCCTTATGGCAGGGAACACAGGCTTACATTTCAATCCTGAAAATGGTGGGCTGGCCATTTACACATGTCTCCTAAACGAGGTGCTGCCAGCCAATCACACAGCGAGGTACTTCCATGTTGTTTTTCTATTGGCTGACAAGTTTGACATGACAGGCGTTTGCACTAGCGTAGGCTTCCCCTTTCGCGTTTGAACTAGTGGACAGGGTTCCCCGAGTCTTGATTTTCTTTTTAGACACATCTTGAATGGTAAGTGTTTGCAACATTGCACTGTAATTTTGTTTCATAAGCATAATTCTAATTATTACGTCGACTAGAAGAGTGGAGAACTTTGCGTGTCTTATCCTGATATCATCTTTAATTTGATTCTGACGCGTCCGCTTTATTGAGTGGTTCGTATAAATATAGTAGGCTAAATAAAAAGGCAATTTTACAAATGCATTTTGATTTGGTGGTATAGCAATAGACTAGTTTCAGACCAACGGTTAAAATGCTGTTTGATAATAATAATAATAAAAGAAGAAGACGATGGCTGGTGAAATATGGAACAATGGATCAGCCCCGTCAGTCGTTTTACGAATAATTTATTTAGGTTGATTAAAATTAAATAGCAAAATGTGGATGGTTTACATAATCAAAATGAAATTTAGCATCAACTCTTCATAATACACAGTTTTTCATATTAGTCACTCGTATAAAAGCATAAATTTGGCAAGGCCATAAGATTTTTTTAGGCTTCATTGATTTTCGTGGGATTATGAATTGATGGCATAATGATACAGTTATTTAAATATATATAAAATGACGACGACTTGAAAAGGGTAAACAAACTATTTCTGTGTATGTTTGATGAAGTGAATGTGAGCCATCAGACTGGCACAATGGTTAAAGAAATAATAAATTCTTAATAAATATTGTTTTAATTGAAGCTTGTTTACTAGTTACACATAGCACATAGGCACCATTAAAAGTTAGGCTAAGTACGGTTCATGTTAAATGTGTAAATGTATTATCGAGTACACTAGGATTAGTAATATATATATTTAGTAGTATTCATTATTAGTAATGCCTACAGGATTTGATAAAATTTTAGAATATGTAAAAATGTGTGGTAGGCTATTGTTTAGCTGCGCTCAGGCCTGTTAGAACACTATAAAAGCCATTGCAAAGATAGTGGCAAGTTATTTGTATTATTGTTGTTTCCTGTTTACCTAAGATACTTGAACCCTTTCAAGGTTTTCCCTATCAGCGTTTGGTTTTCTCTTATGGGGTGTACTATCTTAGACTTCACAAACTTTACTCTTTACCTAGTTCAAATCTCGCAGCTAACTGGAGTTTGACTTATCTTGCTTTAGTTTCATTACATTTGGGTGAGGGAAAACAAATTAGCTTTCATTCATGCTTATACGTTTAAATAGTGTCCTTACAAGTATATTTACGATTCTCATATTGTATGTTGTACATTTTGACGTTCCCTTACGCGCAAGCTCATAAGAATTCACTACACCACAGCAGTATGTTTTCATCTAGGCTGATTTTAGGGCCCATATCCTCTGTATTGCCACTCATTAAACGATTCTTAATCGTTGAAGTACCTAAAATCACCCAAATAATAATGTTTCTAATCAATCTAAGGACTTTGGATATTCAAAGTATTTGAATTATTCAAATCAGCCTCTTGCGTTTTAAAGAACTACCAAAGTAAACACCAAAGATTTGGCTTGTTTGCTGCTTTAGCCGAGTGAAGGGACAAAGCTAAACTGAAAGCGATACGGGGTAAACGTGATCGTCTGATTTATATGGGTGAAGTGTCTATGCAAGAGCGTGTTATAGGACGACAATGCAGTTACTATCCTCCAGATTAGATGGAGTTTCTTAAATAATTTTAATGTGTGGTTCGTTTACTGGCTGCGTATCATGTTCTCTTGCGTCGTTTGTTATGATTGCAGAAGGAGGGCATAAATCCAGCGCACTAACTTACCACCGAGAGATAGAGAAAGGGGTGCGTTAATGAGGTGTGAAGACTGATGTGAAAGGCAGCCTGCTTCTGCCGCACTTGCAGCCTTTGCGTGGGACAGACCCACATGATATCTTTCTTTTGTCTTGGTTATAAAACACCATGAACTTCTTGAAAATAGTCCATGAATGAATTATTATACACAAAACTATCATACATTCACAAGCCTCTTCTATGATCGCAGCACTGAACATATAAAAGAATTGCCTTTATTCCCGTATGTAGTAATTTTAGAATATATGTAATGTTTTTGAATATATAATGATTGGGGAAAACTTAAAATTTGAAAATGATGACAAAAAAATAGGAAAGACAAACTTAGCCTACTGGGAAGTCGATGTACAATTGCACAAATGCATAATTTCTGTAACTTTTTATTTGTAATTTATTTTTACTGGTTTTAATTTATTAGACATGCATATTTATTCTACAACAAATTAATTGCTTTATTATGGCCGGTTGCTGTGCTGAAATGACATGATAATGTTGTGTCTTGGATGAGATACACAGCAGTTTATTTTAAGCTCGAGCTGCACAGACTGGTGTTATGTTTGTGCGACGTTCTACGCCTTTTTTTTTTTTTTTTTTTTTGGAAAGATAAAAGAATTAGTTTAAATAGATTAGCCCAGAGTGGAACTTTTGTAACCATTTATTTACGTAATTTCGTTTCAGACTGTTTAGTTGAATTCCTTTGGATATAAGCAAAAACATAAGATATTTTAAGAATGCTGTAAATCATACAGTATTGTACCGTCGATATTTATTTGTGCAAACACAATACTGAAACGTTTCTCAAAATATCTTCTTTTAAAAGTGTCCTGCAAAAGAAAAAAAATGTATGCAGATTTGGAACTAAGGTGAGTAAATGATGACAGTTTTCATTTTTGTATAAAGCTGGTTAACAGTAATTCGGTTAATACCATCAAGCACAAGTGACGCATCACATCGTCACGCATCATTATTATTAAATATTATTCTATAGGTAGGCCTACATATTTTAAAAGGCTGTCAGTATTTCGATAAAGCACATGTTTTACAGATTTTAACGATGTAGAGTATCATTCATACAAATTATGTATCGTTATTATTTCTCCGTGACCCCAAATTGATCAAATAAGATTTTGTTGTTAGTTTGTTAGACCTCAATTTCAGACCTCAATTCAAAGTCTTTTTTGTTCGTAAATGTGTTTTTTAAATAATTATATTAATAATAAAAAAGTCACCGTATAAATAATCTTGTCCTGTTTTTTGGAACTGCTTCAAGTTTAAAATGTACGTTCAAATTAAATGTACAACAACATAAATTCGTTAGCGTTGTTAACAGATAAAATAGCCAGTTAAATAGAAACAATTCAATTTATTCAAATTAATGATGAAAATAATATTACTATTATTATTTAAAAAGGTCTTTGCCAATTCGAACCGAAATTATCTTTATTATTTAGAATGTATTAAAGTGTTTGCATTTAAACTAAATTATTAATATTTAGAACTACTTGGAATTATTATTATTATTATTATTATTATTCAGCAAACAAATAGTTGTCAATAAGTGTCCTCAATAATGGAGTAAAAAAAACAAAGTTCACGTTGATATACTTAAAATTTTAAAAACTATCATCTTAAAACTGATCGCACACATTGACACATGGTCAGAGAGGGTGGAAGTCAAGAGTTTATTTTGACTCATTACACACCTCTCAGCTGCCATGCGCTCGTTACTCTTGAAAGGATCTGACCCTCAGATAGTAATGACTTTGTACATTAAGAGTAGTTAATCTCGATTTAAGAAACGCGCTCAAAGAATGTCAGGGCTCGAAATTAGGAGAACACTGATTGTGGAAATGATTTTAATCATCCCCTCTTCTCTGTGTTCTTTAGAGTAAAGCCGATGTCATCAGTCAATATACAGCCGGCTGTGGGGGGCCACGAAGAGCCCAAAAGGTGACGGATGAGCGCAAAAGAAAATAGGTGATTCTACGCGAGCATGCACAGTAGTATTTACTTTTTTTTTTTTTTTTTTTTTTTTTTGATAAAATGATAGGGGAAAATCTATTGTTTTGGGCTTATTTGAGGGTCTGACAATGTTTTGATACGGTCTTGGATATTTATCCTTTGGCATGGGCTGCTCATTCATAAACGGAAGGAATGGAAAGTGCATGGTTCGAGTCAATGACATCCACTTTTTAGGCATTAGACCAACAACTTTTACTGCGTATGATTAGATACCAGTGGAGACTCAAAGTGTTTACCCACCTCTGAAGAAACACTCGCAGCGGTTACTATCTGTATTTATACACTCATACCGCTCGGTTCTAGTTCGGCCGTTTTAAAATAGCTTTCAATGATCGACCAGATACATTATATCGCTATTTCAATGAAAGTGGTATTCTGAAAAATTAAAATGGTTGGTTAGTTTTGCATGATCAAATAATCTGACAAAAGAAAATGTTACTGAGACATTTTTTTTTTACATGTGCTTGGCCTATGGAAGTTTGTGAATGCAAAAGACAATGGTTTGGTCCAGAAAAGATTTGCAAACAACCAAAAATCAAAATAAGGATGAAAATAATTACCATATTAGTAAGTTCATTGATTTCTTAATAAAAGTTTATTAAATGGCAAATATTAAATATTTGCGCGATTATTTATTTTTTTTTGCATTATATAAACGTGTCATGCTATTTGTCATGGTATGTATTTGGACCGAGAGACGAGTTTTTCTTCGGTTTATTAAATGACTAAGGAAAAGAAAGAATTCCATAAAGAATCTCAAAAATATGCAAATATTTGACAACTTTTTCATAATTTAAAATAAAATCTACAAAACATGGTAATATGTTATATAAAGAAGTTGTATATTAGTTGTATGCTTTTCGAAGTTGTATGGCAACAACAAAACTGACGAATGTGAAATCAGGTTCATGCATGTCAAAGGTTAACCGATGCATGTGAACTAGAAAACATTTTATTTAAAAATAGTAAAAAAAAAAATCGAAAAATAAGAACTTTCCTATCCATACACTTAAAAACCTTTAATAGAATTCACAAGTGTTCTTTACGGTAGAAAATTGTCTTTTTCGAAAAGGTATTCTAACAAAAAATGTTCTATAAAGAAGCGTTCAATAAAAGGCTCACTGGGGAACCAAAAATTTTTCTTTTATGACATGCAAAACTTTATTTTGCTACTTTTTAGGGGTGTATAATTTACAAGGATTGTTTATCTAGTGATCAAACTATACTTAATATATTGCACAAAAAACAAGCAAACTGTTCGAAAGATAATTATTGCATATATTCACAAACGCTTTAGATTAACATAACTTAGAGAATAATACAACGTCATGTCATTAATAACGCATCGCAATAATCATATGATATATTTAGGCTTAATTGTAATGTTAATTTTGGTGTCAATGGTGTTGAATAAATCAACACATTCGAATAAATCAACACATTCAGTGTGATCGAAAAAAAAATGTCTCGAGAGAAAAAATTCTCTTGGTAGACTGTGGTTGGACTTTTCAGTTGAGTCAACGCTGAGAAAATGGTCCCAGTTTGTCCATAGTCACTTTCTGCAGTGACAGCATGTCACAAATATTGGGAACAGTGCTTTCTTGGTTTTTGTTCTCTAAAAAAAGGTTTAAAATAAACGAACTATGCCTAATGTGAACGGAATAATAATAAAAATAAAAGCAGCAACAACAAAAACAACAATAATAATAACAATAATAAACACTTATCAACTGTTAAGACTCCAGCATGATTAAATTAGATAATATTATTAATACTCTAATGATGCTGAAAAGCTGACTGTGATTAGCTGCTGCATACATTATACTATGGATGATTTTACTAGAGGCTAAATAACAATAAAAGGATCAACTGCTCACCATAACTCTTATACCGAATGGAATTGACACCATTAAAATGCTTTGCAAGTTAACACCTCTGAAAGGTTGACTGCTCCTGTAACTTAAATCCGGCCGTAATGAGGACTTTCGCAGATTAACGATAGGTGTTTGGGGTCAGTTTGAGAGATTTAGATAATAATGTTTGAGAACATTATTTACTATTGTAGTAAGCATCGATAACATCGACAGCTTTTAGATTCTTTACCTGTACTTGATTATTTCATTAAATAAACCTTAATTCCAGTCAATTTCATTTTTTTTACATGAAAAAAATGTTCCAGATTTTAAAACAATATTTTATTACGCCAAAATGGAAAAGGTTTTATTAAACAAATAAATTGTATACCAGAAATGTAAACTAGAATAATTTGCTTTAGTACCTTTGTTTGCATTTTTTTTTCATTCCAAATGTATATATGCTACGTTCGTGCCATATACACTATATGAAATGTTTGAGTTGTTTTAAAGGAGGGTGATGTACAATTTTCTAATAAATAAATGCATACATACATACATACTTACATACATACATAATCTCATGGTATGCCTCAATTTCCGCTCTGCTCAATCAGTCACATAGGAAAGCTTTCCCTTACAATCTCAAGGTCTAACAGTTTATTGATAGCTTCAGGGTAAGCCAATAATGGTGATGTAGCTCCCCCTGCTGTTTGAGTTTCGCCTTTCGGAGATGCATGGATGAAAAAAGAGGATTAATGTTCAGATATCCGCTGTTTGAAAGTGAAGACAAAAATGTTCACTTTGTATAGAAAAATTTAGCATTTTTATTAAGCCGGTGAAACTAAAATTATTACAATAGAAGCTAAGTGCAAATATTATTAGTCTGCCCTGTACATTTTAACAAGTTAACAAAGTGTCATAAAGAAGGTTTACAGATCACATAGCGGGGGAAATATATCAATGAAAATAAAATGCATAAATCAGAACATCCCTGACAACTGGATAATGCAGAAGATCACCGTACAATACTGCTTATGTGTTTCTACAGTATTTCCCCAAGTCTGGTCCTGGAGCACCCCCAATAGGTAATTTGTGTTACAACAAACTGTAAAAGCGTGTCTTTTCCTTTAAAACATTATTTTTTTCGCCGAATAAAGCCATTTTACGAGGCGTTGCAGTGTTTTCTATCAAACTACAAGGCTTAGCATTTTTACACTAAGGTTTGGTAAATTACAATTCTGCATAGCACGAATCATAGACATAGCAGCAGCAGAGAGTGACAGAGCACACACAGCGTGTTCTGTCTTCATATAAAATGAATAGTATTCCCAAAAATGAAAATGTCATAATTCAATCCAGTTTCTTTTGTTGAGCACACAAAATTATTTCTAATATTGTTGTTGGGAAACATATCGACGGTTTTTTTCCCCAACAACAAAATAATTACAAATGTTCGGAACCATTTGTGAATAAGTGAAAACATTTTGTGTGAACTTTACCTTTAAGTAGTTACCTTTCTAAATAATAAAATCGTCAAAACGTATACTATTGCATGTATATGTAACCTTTAAAAATACTGGTTTTCGTGCATAGCATTGCCTACCATGAAACGATTCATGAAAGTTTCGGAGTAGGAATACACTGTTGTTCATCTAAATGTGGACATCGTTAACCGTAAAGAAGTAAAAGAGCTCGGTCCACTTTTAAAAATAACTCATGTTTTAGTTCAGTCATAGATAGAACTATTAACTAAAAGTTATGATTTGTAATGCTTGTTAATCTCGGCTTTAGATGATCCGCCCATGACCCGCCCTCTGTCAGTTAGCAGGGTGTTTTCAGAGGTTGCGCATCTTTCTTCGCTCTTCTGCTGAGATGCTAAGAGGACACGGGATTCGAAGCGAAATTTTTTTCGGCAACAAAAATAAATGTCTTGGTTAACTCAAACGGTTCAGTAAATGCCATCACCTATGCCTTTATAAAATATGTACTGGAATATTGCTTATACACTGTGAAAGTTGGGACTATATTTGCTTATTTAAAATGCAAATGAAAAAAGTTGAATATGTACCGTTAGAGAGAAGTGCATGTGTGTTTGTGTATTGTTCGGAGGTTTTGTTGTTGTTGTTTTTTGTATTAAATACATACTAAATTTGATCTGATCCGTAAAATCACAGAAAGACACACTTGTTATCTTTATGAGGAGTGTTCTTAAACTATAGCATTTGATAGAACAAAAGCCATGACAGTATTGTTCAGGATGAAACATCGTTGTTTGTGTGTTTGTTTGTTTGTTTTGTTTGTTTGTTTGTTTGTATTCATGAAGAGCAAGACAGACAAAAGACAGATAATGATATTAGCGAAGCCAAAAAATTGTTTCCACTTTATAAATCCGAAATGTGTACGCGATTGCACAGTGCGATATTCAAAGTATGTTCATGCTAACAGGAAAAAATAAAGAATGGCATATTCAACCATTGTCATTTGTGGTCAAACAGTTCTCTTGATAAAAGGCTCCTGCATTTGCCCGTCACATTTTAACATTTAGGCACGAAGAGTGTACTTTTCATATGATTTGGATGATTTTTATATGATATAAAATGTAGCCGTTAAGAGTTGGGTTTATGTTTTTTTTTTTTACTTCATTATGTCTGCCCAAAAATGGTGGGTTTAATATTTGAGTTTATAATCAGTTCACAGACAGAACTTGTGATTTTATTATTACTTTTGAGGCACAAAAGCCCCAATGTTCTTGAATTTAGATCGTTTTTGTGTGTAATATGTATGTATACGCCGTGTCCTAAAACGACCTAACGTGTGTGCATTAACTGTTCAGTGTGTGCATTAACTGTGTGAAATATGCTATTTTTCTTTATGTATTTATGTACAACATACAATTTTTTTACATTTGCAAAATTATGCTGTTAGTTTAAGAACCAAATTTTGCCCTTTTTGGGAACAAGTTTTTGTTGTTTATATATATTAAAAAAGCATAAATTACATTAAACAAAGAAAATTAAAATTGAAATTCAGAGCATTGTAAGTTTTGTTTTCTTGATGAGAATGTTTGCAGATGTCGTATTTAACATCGTTGATAAATAAACTAAATTATTTTGGTGAGTATCAAAGTTTGGCCATCTGTATTTACCCAAAGTTACTGAAATCTCAGAAGTATTTTTTTTAATATTAGACAATACAAGGTTTTTCTTTTCAGGGTGAAATGTTTATTCCTGTTGATTTGCTCTCTGATTCCCCCTGTCTGACTTTGGTTTGAGAAGTTAAACAACCAGGGTAAATATTTGACACTGAAGAGCTCTTGGGTGTTTGAGAGCGCACACTTTTCCTGAAGCATACTTCTATCTGTGGGTGTCTAATAGATTAAGGAGATACGAGAGGTCATTAGAAACTAAACTGTGTGCCTACACGAGGTTTTATTTATCCTCTGAGAGCGTGTGCTTAAATTAGAAGAGCTTGGTAAACAGTTTAACTCACTTTATGCAGGTTAACATCGATACGTTTGGGTGCGGCATGATGTCACTGCTATTAACCTGCTGTTTAAACCTGCTAAAAAGAAAATAATAATTAGCCTATAAAACACATTTTGTCTTGTCGTTTTCATTTTGAACGCAAAGATTTAGCAAATTTATTTTATTCATTACAACTATAAACTAAATATTTTAGCATCGATTAATCAGGAGATTACATTTTATAGAAACGACAAAAGTCCGCGTGGAAACGAATAACTAATAATAATTCAGTATAGACGTAAGCAGCTAGACGTGAGGCAGATAGTTGCCCAGATCCCATTTGGCCCTATTCAAAACCATGACAACACGAAACAAGCACGGATTTATTCGAGAAAGTTAAAGGACATTGTGCGGGGGCGTCAATCAAGCATTATTTCAGGACTGAACAAATGCAAAATCTTGACTGGAACAAATGCTTCCAACGGGTCTCGGACGCGGGGCTACATTTCCCTCTTTTGTTCCCGGTCGCTGGTTGGCATGTATTTGTGTTCTTTTTTCGCCCGACCACCCAGGACGACTAGACGAGGACGGATACCCAACTCTGTTTTGGGAGGGTCTATGCAGTCATCCAAAGCGCGCTCTACGGCTAGGCAGCTTCATCCGAACCCATACCATGCCAAGTGCACTTTAGGTGAGGTGCAGGAGTAAGCAGTAGTCCATATGGAAACATTAATGTCTGCTTGATGTCTGGATCTCTTCCCAAATTAAAATCAATAAAAAAAATCTCATTTAATGAGTTATTTAACGTTAAATATGCGAAGACGCAAGGTTTAAATAAATGTTGGATAGTCGCAAACCAAATTTGGGTCAAATATGGGCTAACCCAACCGCTTTGTTAATCATTTATTTATTAAAATCTTGAAATAATTTAAAATTAGCGCTTTTACCTAACGACAGAGTTTGTCTTTGGCCCATTTAAGTGTAGGCTAAACATTTACGTTTTAATTCAGTTTAAATGTTTACGTTTTAATGTTGTAAATTTTTAACAAAAGCGTCTTTACTGGGGAAACAATTGAACTTTTACATTATGCAAAGATTAGACTACTCCATGAGCCCATGAATTTATAACCTTTACGAATTAGCAACTCTAACCCCATGTACTGTACTGAGACAGTGCTCATTTAACCAGTGTTTGTGCAATAACATCTGCAATAAACGAGAATACCCCAATAAACGTATTAGGAAAAACCAACTCTCAGACGCTAATGGATCACTTTGTATGCAAATATCCGATATGTTATTTGAGCGGGGGAAAGAAGGGAGGGCTCTTGTTGTCACTTGCCACCCAAGACGTGATTCAGCCTCAACAATTACCATTATCTGTTTCCCACTTTTCACGATTTCGGACGAATCAGTAATGATGAAGAGTGTTACCCACCATCATTGTGAAAGTAACAGGCTATTATTTCCCGAGTTCACACCTACCATTACAGGGATTTAAGTACACGAGTCATTGAGATACTTAGAGCCTATAAGGAGGAGAGGCCTCAAAGCAGCCACCAAGTGCTGTTTATATAAACACCGCGACATCAGTGTACACATTGTCACTTCCATGTGCATCTTGAAACGCTCGCATCACTTCAGCACCGCGTTAACGAGGACAGCTCTTCAAGAACCAGTCCTGGAACTAATAGCAAACCTACGATACAAATGGCTATTTCAAACAAGTTCAGTTTCACTGTGAGAAGTATTTTGGATTTGCCAGAAAATGACACGGAAAGCATCGTACAGCATTCTCCATTGGACTCGTTTTCTGTCTCCCCTTACTCAACCTGGACTGAAAACGACAGAGGACATATATGTAAGTTTTTAAAGTTAACTCGTATCATTAACTAATATAAGAAGTATACATACAGGTTTACTTTACGTAGAGGTACCCATGTATAAAGGCTAGTCATTATCTTTTTTTTCCTATTTTTAGCGTCGGATGATAGCAATATTGAAGCTTCGCCAGACTCCACAGAACCAGATGTGCTCTCCGTGGACACAGAGCACGAAAAGAGGAAGAAGCGTCGCGTGTTATTCTCTAAAGCTCAGACTTATGAACTGGAGAGACGCTTTCGTCAGCAGCGCTATCTGTCCGCTCCAGAAAGGGAGCAGCTGGCGCACCTGCTCCGCCTCACGCCCACGCAGGTCAAGATCTGGTTCCAAAACCACAGATACAAAATGAAGAGAGCGCGGATAGAGTGCGCTCAGGACCTTAACCAGCCTCCTGTGTTGCGCAGAGTCGTGGTGCCCATTTTGGTTCGAGATGGCAAACCGTATCAGAACTGCACTATCGATACAGAAAAAGGAAACGGCATCGTTCCACCAACCGTGCCATCTTCACCGTTTACTGTTCAAGGTTTCCATTCTTTACAGCAACAGACGCCCTTTGCGCTTTTCCCCACATACCAGCACTTTACTAACACAGCGGCCTCCCGGCACCACTTTTGTGTTTGGTGAGACTTATGACAACACGAACTATTTCGGGACTTAGCGCAAGCATCCATCTCAATTAAAGTTGTTTTAATTGTATAAAGTGATAGGTCTATTCAAGTAGAAATATTCAGCGTTGATAAGATTTTTAAAAAATGCTGTTTGCACATATTAGATGGTCGATTTAGTTTCGTTTGCCCAGTTGCGTTTTGCAAATTGTTGTGTAATAAGTGCTGTCGTGTGTGATTTCCTAGTTTCATAGTTTATTGTTAAAATTTTGCATTTTTTTTCTGAACCAAAAGTTTATATATCAGTGAGAAAACCATGTTTTATGTAGTTTCATTTTTTTTATAAAATGAAGTGTTAAATGTTTTCATTCTTTATTCTATGTATTAAAAAAACTGAAAAAACACATTTAGCAATTTATAGTTCTCTTATTGTTCAAACAAATGGTTGGTTTATCCACAGATTTCAAGTATCTCGTTTTAATCATAACGATTGTAATATATTTAATTCCTCACTCGGATTTAAGACTTTTTTGTGTGTTTTGTTTTTTTGTTTTTTTTATAATTCGTTAACCTTTGCTGATAATCCCTCCGATTGTTACATAGTGTTTGTATAAAAGATCTCAGATTGGACTGAAAAGAGTATGAGAATTGGCGCGCAGCAAGAGATGAGTGGCTTTTGTAATGTTAAGACGTCCACTTTCTCCCAGCAGAGAAGACCAAATAACCAGCTTAAAGAAAGGACACTGTAAACACCGAAGAACAAATGATTCTGGAATTTGCGCATTCTACCACACAAATAACTGAATACAAAAATGTTGTCTATTTAACGAGATGTTGCTTGTTTTAAAGGTTTGATAACAGCTACAATGTTAATGTTCTTTAAAAAATGTTATTACACTCAAAATAAATTAGCAGTACTGAAAAACGGCACTATGACTTTAGAAAGTTCAGGCAAGTCACTCCATATTTAAAAGACACAAATCATTGTTGTAACATTAATGAAAGAGACGTGCTTTCTCAATACCGAGGTTGTCCCAATTAATTCAGCGACCCAGTTACCATCATCCTTGTCACCTGGCCCTTTGTCCCCTCTCTCCGGCCACCTTGTACTACATATGGAGGGGACTGACCGCCGCTCCTCTTCGCTACATCTTCCCTAAAACACTTTTTTTGTGTCGTCCTCTGAAAGGACCATTGTGTGCGTCCTAAAAGGACCTAGACAAAATCCGCAGCGTCTCAATTCTCGTGATGTTTAATCAGTCCCGGGTGACAAATTTATGGGCTTTAACAAGACAATGGAATTTTAAAAGTCGTTGGGTTTGGGGGTGACAAAGACAGGCTTTTAGAAGTCTCTGCTGGTTTATGACCAGACAATTTGGTAGCCTGCTACCGTAACTAAATTCACCAATTAAGTTTACGAGGTTATGTATGTCTCTTAAGTGTTTGTTCCTAATTCCTTTCCCTAAATATATAAAATAAATAAAACAAATAAAATTCAATACAACTGATATGAGGAAATTTATTATAGCACACTAGACAAAACTCTTGTCTTTATACATAACGCAACACGTGCAAACAAAACCGGTCTTATCGTTTCCATAAATTAGCCTATACAGCAATATATAAACTGATTACGACATAATGTCTTTTAAGGAAATCAGCTAACCAGATCTTGATGCCGTTTCTTTTGTAGCAATTTATAAGCTTGTCTGTAGATTTAAATTCCAACATATAGTCTTAAATGCCTTATTCAGTTGCAGCACTTACACAAAGCTTTACAAGTGTTGGTATTATCATGGTTGTTACAAAGGGATATGTTCATGCATCACTCTCAAAACTTTCGTTGGGGTTGTACCTTTTCATTCCCATTTTTACATAGAGACTACATATTGGTTAATATATATACAGTAGCCAACATTTGAAGTGAATTTTAAAAGACTAAAACAAGAATGGGTGTTTTTGAATATAGTTTTAGGATACTTTTGAATACTTAAATGGCTGGTTTCACAAACAAAGCTTAGCATAAGCCAGGACTAGCTTCACTAAATTATAAAATTAGGCATATTTTATAATAATGACTTAAAAACACCTTACTGGTGTATATGATACTATTAATATTTTTTGTTTTTTTTTTGTTTGTTTTTTTTCACTAAAAAGTTATTTTTAGATAAAGGGGAATTAAAAGTATGGCTTTATCACCCTCCACTTCTTTTAGTGGGAGTTCCTTTTTTGTTTCGTTGACCACAAAAAAAAGAAATATTGAAGTATCTTGTAAACCTAACCACTGACTTCCAAGTAAACTTTTGTGTACAACGTTCTACAATTTATCTACTAATTGATTTGTAACAAGTGGAGGGAGTGTAAATGATGTATATATACATTTTTCCTGATATCATGATTTCCAAGTCATGTCATGTCATACACTGTAAAAAATTAATCCGTAAAATAAAAAAAACCGGCAGCTGCGGTTACCAGTACTTTACCGTTAAAAACACGGTACAAACCTTCAAACCGTATATCTGTTTAATAAATCTGTTTTGTTGCACCAAAATACATTGCCGACAATCACTAAGAAACTGGGTGTACTCAATCGTGCTGAGCAATGTGTGTGCTTGTGTGTGTGTGTGTGTGTGTGTGTGTGTGTATGTATGTACGTATGTATGTATATGTACACATCCTTAGACCCGTTCCATCTATCAATTGAACTTGAGTTTATCAAATGTTCGGATTTTTGTACTAGAAATACATATAAAATAGCGCATATTTTATTAAATAACTCATTTGAATATTTAATTTATTGAGTTAAGCATGTTGATTTTATATATATATATATATATATATATATATATATATATATATATATATATATATATATATATATATATATATATATAGTGGGTTTTAACCATATTCCTTTGTAGTGAAACATATTTTAAAAAACAATAAGGCGACCTGTTTTACAATTATCCAATTGATATGATCTTCCAGGGTATGAAAAACATGAAATAAAAAGCTAGAAAGACGCAGCAGAGACATTTGTTGACCTGATTTATCTAAATAAACGTAGATATGCTAATAGTAGTAACATATTCGTTTTCGTCTCCATTAGGTCTGACTGGCTTTAACTGCCAGGTGAATCAGGGAAAACAGGCGTGAAATCTCAGTGATGTGGTGCCACTCTGCCACCTTGAGGTTAACAGCTTCCTGTGGTAGGCTTAATCTGATTGGGCTGTGAAGGAAACGAATATTCCCATGTGCCATTTTTCTATGAGCCGTCACTGAACAAACCGCATGATTGTCCCTCTCCACTAGATGTCACAATAGTACCGTGCAGTCTGAAGTTTGCGTTATCTGCTGATAGAATTTACTGCACATTATATGTGCCAACATTATTAAAAAAATAAATAAAAATAAAAAAACCTTAAATAAAATATAAGAAAAGGAATATAAAGGATAATATCAAATAGAACATTAATAACATAGTATAATATAATATAATATAAAGACTTTTGGATAAATCAGGCATAATTCCATGTATATGCACAGCTGTCCGCATATTAAAAATGTATTAGTCACGCATGTAACGCTGAACAAAATAGCCTGGTCTACTTGTTTGTTAATAGACAAAATAGGCTATATTAAACACAAGACAAAGCGTACACTATAATTGCCGTTAATTGACCATGATAGCCGTACTCCAGTAGAGAGGAGTGAGCCTGATTAAGATAATTAAGAGAGCCTTTTGTAAGCTACATCAAGTATAGGCCGAACACCTTGAAAGCGACGCTGGATGCCATATAGTTTTTTACACTGTTAATTATGTACACGATGATCATCACGCAAACTAGAAGTTCAAACAAGAGAAATGCCCTAATTGTTTAATTAGGGTGATTGGTAAGTTAATTTAGTGTCCCTTGTGTTAACTTACGTTGTATATAATATAGGTCCTACAGAGGAATGTTTCGTGTGTACTGTACATAAGAAAACACCTGACTTGACTTGAAGATTACTTGAAGATTATCTTATTATGATGTTTTCATGATGTTTGAGCACTGTTGAAGATGTGAACCATTCGTAAGGTTAATAAGGAATCACGAGTCTATGTAAAAAAAATGAAATCTATCTATCTATCTATCTATCTATCTATCTATCTATATATATATATATATATATATATATATATATATATATATATATATATATATATATATATATATATATATATATATACAAACACACACACACACACACACACACACTCAAATGGGTGTAATTTCAGCAAAGCAGCATAGGGCTTTTTTTACCGTCTTGTCAGTGGAAACTATTCAGATATTGACCACCAGAAGACGCTGTATTCCCTCGCGAGAAAGGTTTAATATAAATTAGACTACTGTGGCATGTTGTTCAGTGTGATGCAACTATTTTGGTTTATTTAGTGTTACAGTGGCGTAAACGCAAGATTAACGTTTCGAGGCCGACGAGTTGACATGTTCGTGTTCCTTGAAAAAAGCTATACTTTTCCGAAAGATAGCAAATAAAACAAATACAGAAAACTGGCACTTTCTAAAAGTGTCATTGAAATTTAGACAGAAAACAGAAACGTTTTTTCATATTTATCTGACTTTATGCTCACAATAATTTATATATCAGATTTTTAATAAATCTTAAATATATAATATTCAAATTAAAATGAATAAAGAAATTAAAATTGTATTAAAATGAAATACCTAAAATATAAATTCAGAAAAAGAGCACACACGCACGCACACACCACACACAAACATACACACACACACACACACACACACACACACACACACACACACACATACACACACACACACACACATATACACACATACACACATATATATATATATATATATATATATATATATATATATATATATATATATATATATATATATATATATATATATATATATATATATATATATATATATATGCCACTAAAATAACGAAGTAGTATTAAATCATAAACAGATACTTTGGAATCCCTGCAGTGCCGAAGGCCAATTAATGGTTTTCTATTTTAATATGTTTAAAAATAATATTAATAATAGTAGTAATAAATTAATAAATAGTCGTTTATACATCTCTTAATTTTTACAAAGTTGCTGCGCTCAGCGAAGAAGACGCAGATCTTGAGGGGAAAAATTTCAATTGGAGGCTCTTACATTTAGATGTTTGCTTTTCAAGTCATTGTTTCATCCACACACACACACAAAAATAAAAAACATAAACGCCTAGTGCACTCAAAAGTAGTTTTTTTTCTCAGATGGAAGCTAAGAATTTTAGATGATGGACGTTATTTTCTAAGTAATTTATGTATCACACTTATTTTTCGATATATAGTTAGAAAAATAAAACATGCTATTGTATTCTTTTGTAACTATTCAGATATAGACTTATAATAATTGCGTAAGACAACGCGTTCTTTTGCAAAGAGCTACAAATGTGTTTTCTTAAATATTTGTTAAAATATAAACAAAATAATAATAATAATAATAATAATAATAATAATAATAATAATAATAACAACAACAACACAATAATAATAATAACAATAATAATAATAACAATAATAATAATAAACTAAATTGAAGGTATTATTTTAATAGGTGTGTAATGTAAAAGAAAAATGTCTATTTTGTAAAATAAATCTTGACAATTTTCAGTCCACTCATACTAGTTTTTTTACAACTCCGCGCACCGGCATGAAACGCATTACTGAACTTACGCGGAGTTACTTCAGGACTTGCTCGTGTTATTTGAGCGTCGTTAACTTTACCTGAGAGCCTCTCCTCTTCCCGAGTTCATTTTCCTCAGTACCGCGTGTCTGAACCGAGTGGACGGAAATTTGGACGACGCGCTGCTTGTGTCCAATAATATCAAACGGAAAAGGGTTTAATCATTTACTTGGCCTCTTAACACGCGCATATGTATTTATTTATTTGTCAGTCAGTGTTCCTGAGTCGTCGCAAGGGCCCTTTGCATGTTTGAGTACGATGGAGCATAATACAAACACGCCTGCAATCACCAGAAGCCTCTTGTGGCCATTAAAAGTCAGTAGTTCAACTCAGGCTTTTTTCAGATACTGAGTGGTTCTCAAAGTCTGAAGTCCGCATATGCACTCACATCAAGGGCCCCTTATAAACATCACTCCAACTGTCAATATTTCATCCTTTGCTCTGCGTTCCTTGCCGTTCGTGCGAGCCTCGCCGCCGCGCAATAAACAGCCTCGCGCTGAAAATGAACTATGGGCGAATTATATTTACGCACAGGTGTTGTTACACGCGTAAATGTTTTCGGGGTTGGGGGATGGCACGGGTAGTTGAAGACCGCGTAATAGAAATTGTGCGTGGGTGCACAGATGATAGCGCTGCTTTGTATTGTTGCCCTGGCTGCTGATGCCCCGCCTCTGATGGAAGCCTTAAACCTGGCACCAAGCTAAAACAAACGAAAGTCAGCTTCGAGCTCCCACTCAAACCAATTAAGGCGGACTCCAGTGCGCACTCATACGTTTCCATCCTGCTGCAGCGACGGTGAAACAACAGGAACAGAGGAGCTGGCCAAAAAAAGAAGGAGAGATTGCCTTGCCTTCTAATTTCTCCCTTTCCAACACAGAACAATGTCGATGAGCCCTAAGCATACGACTCCTTTTTCTGTATCCGATATCTTAAGTCCTCTTGAAGAGAGCTACAAAAAAGTGAGTATGGAGGGGAACAACTTGGGGGCTCCTCTTGCCTCGTACAGACAACCCCAAGTCACGCAAGCGGCGATGCAGCAGCACCACATGGGCCACAATGGAACAGTACCCGCTGCCTACCACATGACTGCAGCTGGAGTTTCCCAGCTGTCACATACAGCCATGGGGGGCTACTGTAACGGGAATTTGGGCAACATGAGCGACCTGCCGGCCTATCAAGACGGGATGAGAGGCAGCACGACGGCCACCAGCTGGTACGGAACGAATCCTGACCCACGCTTCTCTACAAGTACGTGAGATTAACACTTTACGTTGTGTTTGCAAGAGCTGCTTGTGCATTTTGAGAGGTGTTTTGCAATGCGTATTAATCTGTTTTAATTGTGACTGTAGCCGGTTGTATTTATCATGTATTATTCTGTTTTAAAATGTTCTAATTTTACACCAAATTAGAGCGCATGGGGCTTTGCCGGCGTTGCTAAACGTTACACGTGCCAGGTGTTGTATCTAAACCCAAACGAACTGCATAAATTAACTCTCCAGTTACAGTTGACAGACAACACAATAATAATGCACAATATTTGTTTATTTGCTGTCCTTTTATAACTCACACAGCGATTTAATCTCTCCGTACTCGTTATTAATTGATTGATTGTGTTTATTGTGAAATTGCAAAGCTAAACGGGACTGTTCCTTTCGCAGTCTCTCGCTTCATGGGCTCCTCGTCTGGTATGAACATGGGCAGCATGAGCACTCTGAGTTCGTTGGCGGATGTTGGTAAAGGCATGGGTCCACTGACCAGCACACCTCGCAGGAAGAGACGGGTACTCTTCTCCCAGGCGCAGGTGTATGAGCTTGAGCGGCGGTTCAAGCAGCAGAAGTACCTCTCCGCGCCGGAAAGGGAGCATCTGGCCAGCATGATACACCTGACTCCGACTCAAGTTAAAATTTGGTTTCAGAACCACCGGTATAAAATGAAAAGGCAAGCCAAGGACAAGGTGTCCCAGCAGCAGATGCAACAAGACAATGGTTCCTGTCAGCAGCAGCAGCAGTCTCCACGGCGGGTGGCGGTGCCTGTGTTGGTGAAAGACGGAAAGCCATGCCAAGGCAGCAGTCACACACCCAACACTGGTGTACAAAACCACCATCACCAGGGGGGAAACGTCATGATTATGACCAATAACAGTACTTCAATGAGCCAGCATCAAAGTCAGCAGGTAGGCAGCGCCGGTCAGTCCCCTGATCTGGGTCAACATGCTGCAAGCCCGCCATCCCTCCAAACCCAGGTACCCGGCCTATCACACCTGAACTCTTCCGGTTCCGAATATGGAGCTGCGTTGCCCTGCTCCGCTCTGCTTTATGGCAGGACGTGGTGACAGACAATAATACAATAACGAAAGTACGACAGGTGGATGCAGATTATGTGTACACTATGCTCTGCTCAAAAAGACCATGCGAACTGGGGTGGCGCTCCGAAATCATTGTCTCCTTTCTCGGAGGGAGAAGTGACAAGGCTGCAAGCAACGCGAGGATTGCCAAATGTCAAAGGTATCAAATCTTTTATTGTGAGGATGAGCGCCAAAACATCATTAAGAAGATGGAATTATTTATATACACTAGATTTTAAATGGAGACTGACTAAAACACTAAAACACAAATATTCTGTCATCCTGATGGATTTTTAAAAATGTCCCTTTCAACAATGAAGACGTCCCCCCTCACATTTAGACTGCTAAATACATTTCATGATTTCTTAAAGATTTCACTGTAAAACGTAGCTTGTATATTTCTGTAAAAGGTTTGGACTGATTACATAGTTTTTAGCGATGTGTATATTGTACAAAATTTTTATCGATATTAAGGTTCACAAGTTTTTTTTCAGTTCCATTGTTATTTGTACGTTTAATTTTCTTGTAACTTATATAGATATTTGACTTAAACGCAGTCATACAATCATATTAATAAATTATGACAATAATAACAATATCCTTACCCTACGTTCATTTTAGATTTGGGTGTATGGAATCAAACATTTTGCGGTGCTAAAAGTTGGACCATTTTGCTTCAAGGTTAATAAAATTGAACTAGCCTAAAAAGTGAGCAACATACGATTAGTAAATTAGTCACTACAAATGAACACGCATTAGTGGATTATTTTAGACGCACAATTTCTACAGTTTGTAGAGGATATCCCTTCAAGTGTGTCAGGTTTGTGGAGCTGGATTTCTGGCCTGCTAGTAAAGCGTTCATTCAGCAAATAGTTTTCTGTGTGTTGCAACACCAATGAAGTCACACAACAAATATTATTCTAATTGTGTTGGATATTGCATGGCTAAATTAGTTTAAACGGTAATTTTGTAGCGTGTCTAAATATTTTAATAAAGTTAAAATCCGGAGTCTAAGTTCAAAATGAAACGCGCGCTAAAAATAATGTATGCTCAAATAAAAACAAACGTCTATGAATTGTTCTTTTTTAAAAACAAATTGTCTTCTATCCGCAAATTGTATTTTGGCATTACCCTATTAAATGAGTTTTAGCTTATGGAGTTATTCTTTTTATTTATTTATGTATCTGACTTAACCTGAGATCTATTTTGGAGCGTTTTCTTTGTGATAAGGGAATGAGTCAATGCAGGTGAGGTCTCCACTCCTTGAGAGAAACTCACATCAAACAAACACTCCTAAAAGCTAACTTATCAATCACATTGCTGTTCAAACAACATTATTCTCCTAAATAACTTAGCAAGACGAAATAAACACACTTATCAGAGCGCCGTCCATCAATACCGTGTTTGTGGAGATCAGAGGTAAAATCAAATGCCCCCGTGTTTACGTATTGATAAAGACCGTAAACATCAGAGGGCTGAGGTAAGATTGAGATGCCTGCTGGAACATTTGAAAGTGTGTGCCGTGTGCTTCTTTGTGTGTGTATCTGTGTGTGGGTTCCAGAGAGACGTAAAGTAATTATCGAATCACATGTGACATTTCTGTTACGCATTTTGATCAGTGCAAGAACAGAACAAAATATATTACAAATAGCCCCCGAATTAAATATAATGCTATACGCAAAAATCTTTAGTGGACTGACATGCAAAGGCCGCGTGCATGTAAACAAAATTCATGATTTACTCGGAATTTCTGTCTTTCTTTTCCCATTTATTTATCTGTCCATTTATTTTACTGAGATAGACTTGAAAAAAAATGTTTGCCACAGTTTATGAAAGCATAAGACGTGCAGATTTGGGGACTATAATTATAGAGGATGACATCACATGTATTTATCGTTTTACTTAAAACTTGCAAAGCTACATAAAAAAAAAAGATTTGCTACTTTTATAGCATTTTTACACTAAATAGTGTTGCCAAGTAGACAATAAATATATTCAGAAAAAAATATCCTTATGTCTACACTTAAGACGTAATTTAAAAGTAACGTGTTAACTTAAACGAGACAACTTATTTATTTTTTAGAGTTATTTGTGAACATATTGTGACTATTCACCATTTGCTCTAACATTTTAGGCTACTCTAACAGCCATTAGATTATTCTGACTATTGATACAGGCAAAACTTAGTATGACTAGGCTATAGTACGAATAAATGTCATAAGCACCCGTTTCAGATGTTATCATGATTGAATGTGTTATCAGTGGTTGAGCCTGGTTGGATGTTATTATCCATCCATAAACCGTAAGGCCGAGTGGTCGTAAAGACCACTGTTGTTTTATCGCCTCGTTTTTTACACATTTTAATCGCAAATAAAAACTCTGTGCATTTAGTAGTCTACACCTTGGGCTGATGAAGGTTTTTATGTGAAACCTCGCGCCAGTAAGCGGGCAGTGGGGCGCGCGTTTTAATGACTCACTGATTGTAATGGCGCTCTTTTCTGTGAAGGGTCGTTAAATCAACAGATCATTTCGTCGATTATGTCCGAAATTATACTTTCGAAGGCCTACAGATGCTTCTTTTACTTGTACTGATACTCAATTATATGTAACATCCACCGAAAACTCTAAGCAGTGTCTGTATTCCGTTTTGTGATTGTGAGGCTTTTAATTTCACACAACTTTAAAAACAAAATACAAAAAAGAGTTTTGCTATGACATTAGGTACACGGGTTTAACAGTTTCTCAAGTTAGTCTGTTTGACAAGATTTCAGTTTTATAGTCATTTGAAATTACAAGGAGCGAAATATGGTTTTGATTATTTTTTATATAGGCTACACGTCACAGCAATGCTAAAGGCCTTGACTATTTAAACAAATGTTTGATGATGTCTGCTGTATTAACCGCAATATACTTTTATATCAAGGCTGGATAAATTGATTAACCAAATACATTAAATAAACGTTCATTTTATAGGCAAGTAAGATTTTCTCTTTTATCCGTTGTGCAAATTTAATCATTTTCCACAGCAATCTACCAGCGCCGAAAGAGTCTATTAGGTTTTCGGGGATTCGTTTTGTTAGAGCTTCTCTGAAAGACTCCAGATTACATTAACATGTCTGAGGCTCGGTGTGTGGTCTTTGTGTGGAGCTTGTAGCTGTTGAAAATGACTTGTTGGAAGCGTGTATGCTCTCATCACTCTCACTGAACACACGTTGCACAACTGCGGACTGTCCTCGATGCTTTGGGTGCAAAGGTCCCAGTCACCTCCCTAAATTAGACCCCAATCCCAACGCAATCATATTAGAGTTAGGGTTTCTGAGGTTTGCTCTTTGTTTTATTCAGCGCTGTATCTCGAGGGTTTATTTACAGTTTTTTTTTTTCTATTTTTTATTTATAGGCTATTGTTGGTAATTCTTGCAACTCCATACAAGGTCTATCAAAACCACATGTAATCTTGACAAAATATCAATTACTTGCCAATATTTTACATTTTCAAAGTAAAAAATTCACTTTAAAATAGACTTTAAGAGCATTGTCCAGCAGAGAAAAAAAAAACATACGTGTTTTGGATCATTTAAAAGTGTAATATTTTTTAACAAACAGATAATAACTGATTTTAATAGAGATTTTATCTTGCAGAACCACCGTATTCCTGTACAGCGTAATAAGCGTCCAATAAGTCTTAAACTAATATCTACATGTCTTGCACATATCTCACAATAATAATCATGTCATAATATTTTACTCTGCGACTCTTCTTTTATTCTCACCTCTGACTTTAAACATGTTCACACCAAACCAAACTTGACCACACTTTCGAAAAGTAAGGCTATGCAATGAGTTGCCCACATAGTTTTTAGTTTGCATTATGTAAGTTGGTATGGAGCTGTCCGGGGTGCTGAAGTTTGTTCCCACGGAATACATGGGTAACAATACTAAAGAAATAATAGATTATTTCCATTTATTTTTTTATTTTTAAATAAAATTACAGAAGCGTAGCTGAAAAGCAGGGAGTTTTAAGTCAGTTATTTAATTGTGCACTTTACAGTCCGCAACCGTCTTGAGAGTTATCAAGAAGCCCATATACAAAATGGCAAAAATAACAATAAATAAATTATCAAACTCGCATATATAATGAGATAAAGTATATGCAACTGCGAAAGTATGAAATCTCGAGACATTCAGTTGAATTAAAATATTAATTTAATATAATTCTGTAATAAAAAGTCAAAAGTTAGACGAAAGTATTATTAATAAGTAAATTATAGAAATTATTATTAATAATAGTTGGTCTCATTTTAAGAATACGATTAAAAATAACAGAAACTTTCCTGGGTATAAGTCCACATTTTAAACGTATACCTCAGCGCGTTTAATCTAAATACACCTCAAATGGGAATTGAAAAAGCATAGAAATTAAGGCGAGCAAAACGTTTTCGTCTTCGGCTTCCAACACCTCATTCTTAGACCAGCTTCATCTATGTGCATGACAAATGGCACAATTACACATTAACTGCAATCACCTCCTTTAGTAAATCTTATTGTCAACTAGTAGCAAAAATATATTTAATTGTCCTGCATTTATCTGCTTCTTGAGGCCATTGTACTGCGCACGCAGACGAGGGTCATTTGCAAGGAGAAATACTTAGCATGCAGCGCGGAACACAAGATGCAGTAATACTTGACCTTTCAGTGTAATTGTGGCACCAGTGAAATGCAGCGCATTCAGCCTTATGTGAATGGAGCCTTTCCCATCCAATGAACAAAAACTGCATTTTCATACCTTCCCATTGCTTTGCTGTTTTTTGTTTCTCCTCAAAGAAAATTACTCCTTTAATGACCAAGTCTTTAAAATTGCACAATTCAAATTGTCAAATTTACACTAAGTAAAATTATGAGCTGCAGCATTATCCCGATTCATCTTGTCGGATAGAAAGATGCAAACATTTTTGCATTTGGTTTATTTTGGTATTATAACACATTATTAAGGACAGCGTTTTGTAGGCTGCTATATGTCTGTAGTCATAAACCTAGCCTAGCCATAGCCTACTATTCACATTTCGTAACTTTTTAATTCTCTGCTGCCAGAAATATGGACACCCTCGTTGTTTAAACTTAACAGCATCAAATTCAGTTATTGATTGCATCACTGAGGATATTATATGATACCACAGCGTGTATCAACCCTTGAAACGCAATACTGACATATTTCTGTGCGTTTTTTTTTTTGTGTTTATGTGTTTACTAACGCGTCTTCAAAATATTGGTTAACGCCTTATCAAAAATCTGTGAATTAAGATTACATTTGAATGTCCTGAAATGTCCGCGTGGCTCGTGCGGCAGCGCGCGGGTCAAGACTCAATAATGAAATTCTGAGCAGACAAGAGGCGCTCCAGCGCAGTCTTGTACTGTACCAGCGGGAGTCCTTTGGTGATCAGCGAACCATCACTAACCGTGTTAACACTTCCTCCCTCGCTAAATAACATGTAATCACCTCACCCCACTGCTATTTTGATCAACTTTTTGTCACTTAAACACCATCTGATTACTTAAGCGTGGTACAACAAAAACTACTTAAAAACATCAATATAACATTGCAGATCTAAACCATTAGTATATAATATCCACTAGCTCTCATTTTAGGACCAAACAACCAATATAGATAAGTAAATAAAAATAGAATTTTAGTTAATGAGTAACAGTAATCGACTTGAGAAATTTAATATTTGTCACATATTAATTTCATATGATGAGGTTTAATAAAAGGACAAGGCAAGCCATTGTCTCACAGAAAATGCTATTGTCGAAGCTAAAATAAGTTTTGTGTGGAAAATGAACTTTGTTACGCAATTAATAAGCCCAGGTTAAACCAACAAACATCACTTTAAGTGAGACACAATTTTTATTTAGGGCAGGGATGTCCAAACTCGGTCCTGGAGGGCTGGTGTTTTGTACCGTTTAGCTCCAACTTTCTTTCACACGCCAGCCTGGAAGTTTCTAGTACACCTAGAAAGAGCTTGAATTGCCGTGAGATTGTGTTGGATTAGCTGGTTCAGGTGTATTCAGTTGGGGTTGGAACTAAAATATGCAGGACACTGGCCCTCCAGGACCGAGTTTGGACACCCCTGATTTAGGGTGTATTTCAAGGTCAATGTTATCTCGTTTTCGGTGTCTGTGCTGTTCGGTATTGAAAACACTGGTCAGATGGTGTTCTTTGTTGCTGTTGTAACAACTGTTGTTTCAACAAACCCCAAACCTCATCCTAACACTAACAGCAATTGCATTACTCATCATCACAAAAAGTGTAGTTACACTATAACAAGAACCCTTTGTTAAAGTGTGCCTCTTTTCGTAAGACCTAGTGTCACTCAAATGTACCATTGAGTTTTAACTAATCATTTAGCATAAATCCAAATTTCAACATAGGGGTTTCTGACCGTTTCACTTTAGTCTTACTGCATTCAAATAGCTGCGAATGACAAATGTAACCCATGCACAAACTTTAAATTGAAATAAAAACAACTATATACCTAATACTTCAAACCATTGAGTTCTGTTTGTTCTGTCAGACTAATGCAGCATGGAGCCTGAAACGCAAAACTGCGGAGAATTCCCCTGACAGGAGTGCGGTGGCTTAAACATTAAGACCTGTTGAGATGGTTGCTTTTTTCTGCCGAACCGGAAGGAGGGATGCTATTTGCCCCTTTATAAAATATGTCATTAGGAAGAATTCATGTCACACAAAGGGACGGCAGTCAAAAATTGCCCCACCACTGTTCAGTAATTATATAGTTTGCCCAGGCTGCGGGCTGTCATGCGTCGAGGCAGGTGGCAAGTCCATCATGCAAATGGCTTGGCGGTGCCGCCATAATTAGCCAGCGCGAGTCGCCCAAATTAACAATTAGCTAACATGCAATTCTCTCTGTGAGCCCAGCGGCTCGCCGTTGTGTGACCATTGTATTACGCAGCCAATTGCACGTATGGCGTATCATTTATCATTTCTATGCTCAATTTACAATTCTATGGCAAAAGAAAATCAGGGTAAACGTCTGTGAGAATTAGAATTTCCGTGACTGGTTGCTCAGTTTCCGGGGTAAGCTATGTGCACAATACAAATCACATACATTCAGAGCTTTACCAGTCTAAACGAGGAACACCAACACTCTTCCAAGCGAACTTGCATTTGTTGGGGGATTTTCATTAATATGCTCAGTTAGCTAATTTCACTCGATTTGACAACTATAGCTCTATAAATGCTGGATTCTTTTAGTTTAAAATAGCATATTAGAGTAAAATATGGAAAAACCCAACCCAATTTTTATATATTTATTTGTTTTTAACCAAACGCTTTGAGCTATATTTGAGTCTTTATTTTACATTGGGTCGAAACAACGCAGTATTTGTAGAGTGCTATGGTATTGATTCGTAGCAACCCCAAAATTTTGACTGTGCCTATAGGGTGACTTCATAAATACTTCTTGTATGATCAAACAGCCCCAGTGCATGGCACGAGCAATATTATGAGTGTGGGTTCAATTCCCAAAGAAAGCCATAAAGGTATAGTTCAGCGAAAAAAACGAAAAGTCTGTTATGATTTCCCCACCGTTCACTTGTTTCAAACATTGATGAGTTTGTTTTTACACTTGAACTCAAAAGAAGATATTTATAATTCAAAACCTGTAACTATTCACTTCCATAGGCTATTTGTATTTCCTACTATGGAAGTCAATGGCTACAGATTTTCAGCAGAACAGAAGAAAGAAACGCATAAGGTTTGGAACCACTTAAGAAAGAGTAAATGTGAATAGGCCTAAATGTCATTTTTGGGTAAAATATAGCTACATTGAAGTCGCTTTAAATAAAAGTGTTTGTCAAACAGCCTAAATTAATGTCATTACACAGGTCATTGTTTTTTTTTTTTTTTTTTTTTTTTTTAAATAATTCTGTTAATCTAAAATTCAAAAAATTCCACATATCACAAACAGAGCTCAGGTTATCGCTTTAGGTTTTTGGTGAAAATTGAGGACGGGCCCACGCTGTGCAGCAGTTAAGTAATCCAGACCTAAAAGGTGCTGCTTTTTTAACCCCTCCAGTGATCTCCTTGCACCCGGCAGACTGAACGCCTCCCAGCAGATAGCCCCAAACACAGCCCACCCACTTACTCATTATTCCGGGCTGCCCTCCGACATGACACGGGAACAAAGTAGGCGTTAAGCCACATTAGAGCCGGGATGGGAGTCATCAGTAACCTGTTATCAGTTAATGAAGGGAAACACATGCGGGGCGATACACAGTAGCCGATCAATAGCGCGCTCGGACAATGAGCTGCTCACAAAAAAGAGAAATGCAAATCAATTAGAAACCTTGTTTGCATCGGGTCCGCTCAGTCTATTCCAAGCAATTACATGTTCATTAAAGCTAATTTATCCGGGATGCTGCCGCAGGGACAACAACAGTTGTTTGTTGCTCCATCATTTTCAAAGGTATAGAATAAATGCATAATGCGTTATAGCGTAATGGCGACAGTCGACATTGAGATTTTCAATAACGTGTCTTATTAATTTTAGGAGGGTTAAGCTGAAAACCCCAAAATAAGATATAAATAGAGGGTGCCCAAACATTTTCATTTAAAGGGCCAAAAACAAATATAATTTAGAGCCATGAGCCGAAGATAAATAAAAATATTTTACATTAGTTGCACGGATAATTTCCTAATCTATTTCATAATATTAAAAAAAATAAATAAAAAACTTTAAATCGTATTACCAAATGCACTATAACTTTATAACACAGTGGAGTTCAATTCTGAATACTGCTCAAGCAGAAGCTGCCTTTGCCTTGATTTGCTTACTAAAGTCTCTGCATTGTCCTCTACCCGTCAAGCGATTTACATTTCACATTTAATCTACATTTTAAACTAAACTACACCATTTAATTGAAACATTTAATTTTAGTTAGCTTTTTGTGGCTTAACAATAAAACAAACAAATAAAAGGTTACATTAAATTTGAAAAGACAATATCTAAACCATCCCCATTCTCCTCTCTCTCTCTTTTCTCAGATATAGGGCCAAATCAAAGGTTACCATGAGCCAACTTTGGCCCACAGGCCCTAGTTTGGACATCTCTGGTCTAGAACATGGTCTCTTTATTTTTATTTTGTCTCATCACAGCTTATTATCGCAAGCTTTACATTTAAATAAAAATAACTCTATAATGTTATAAATTATGCAGTACATTTTAGGGTATATGGCGATTTTACAGAATGTAAAACAAAGTAAAAAAGTAATTTATTTTTGTGCAAAGACCATTTTAATAAATCACATTTTTAATCATAAGAACCAATATTAAATGGTATTAATGGAATCAATGCAAATAAAAACCTATATTTTAAGCGTGAACATTTATTTTTACGTTACTTTCATCATCTTTCAACTTGTTTTACATATTCAACTTGATGTGTTAAGCCAGTTTAATGTATGTTGAAATGAAGAGAGCAATTATTTGAATCAACTAAAATTAAGAAACTACTATTTTTTACAGGGATCCTAAAAAAAGACAAAGAATATTATCATCATGTATGCCAGGCCAACAATGTATCTTTTTCAAAAGTGTGTGATTTTATTTATTTATTATTCTTATAATTTTTTTTTTTGTTGAGGATTTTAAATGAATGGCAAAAGCAAATATTTTCTATCACTTAAAAAAAAACTTAAATGCTTCCCTTATAAAAACACCTGGCATATATCTTCAGCCATATAGAAGACTGTTCAACACCTTAAACAAGGGTGCTCTGTTAAAGTAGACATCTACGTCTACATCTCTTTCTCATCATCAGTCATGATTGAAGATGACACTGCTTTTTCATTTCTGCAACACACTGCTGGCATGGCATCTACCCGTGGCACCAAACCACATGCAGCTTAAATATGTATCCAAAACAAGGAATGGAAAAGGCTCCCTGACTCGGCTAATGAAGTTCCTCTGCCCGCAAGACAACAAACACTTCAGACACCTTCAGATACACCAGTTTGGCAGTGAACACGTGTAAGTTTGAATCAGCTCTTTCATATTATAAGAAGATCTTTGCCAAATCGACTGCCGATTGAGAGCCATTTTGAGTAAGCATACTTGACTTGAGCTATGTATAGTGACACGCTGAAGTTTATCTGATGAATGGTAAATGAAAGGGGTTAAAGCTAAAATCATCCACATGATTGCACGGCTGTTCTTTCCAGGAAAAAAAAAGTCTGCATGGGGTGGATTCATGGTGGCAACAAAATGCATTTATGAATTAGAATGACTTCAATCAGGCGGAAATAGAAAAGAGCATAGATATCATAGATGTGCATGAATCTGCTCATAAGTACGCTGAGTGTTCGGGATATTTCCTTTTATTTCAGTCTATCCCGCTTTTAGGATACTCAGTCACAAAAATGTCAGATAAGATGGACATTTGCAATGAATTTTCTTAATTTAGTGATTTATTTGTAGAAAATGGATTTTGCTATAATTTACTAAAATTTTAGACTACTTTGATACACTAAACCAGATATTTGAAGAAATGTAATTGTACACTATAGAAAAACAGGTTTCAAGATTATTTATTATCTTTTTAGAGAAATGTCTATAATTTTGTCGATAATTAATAAAAAGAAATTTACTAACAATTTGAAAAAAAAATTCAAAGCTCAATATTATTACAGAAATAATATATTACTTTCATATAAAGCTGCACGGTTTACGTGTACTAAGGTAGTATTGTGATATAATGGCTCTAAAATACTGGCGTTACCATTGTAGATTTGGAAAAGTCAATAAAATGCTCACACTGTGCAACAATAGACCGTTTTATTTTAAAGGGAGCCTGTGCAAAATTTGTGCCTTTTATGGTAGAATATTGCACGATTTATGTTCGACTCTGAATCAATTAATTTCTGCTCCTGTCAATATGATTTAGAGTAGCTACAACAACCGCGACAATCTCTTAAAAAGAGACCCACAAAGTGAAAATTTTAATTACTTTGGTTTCTTACCAGATAAGACTGGAAAAAAAACAATAACAATAGATACAGAAAGCTGAAACAATTTTGACCACTTTATAAAGCCTCATTTGGTTGGAAAAAAATGCTGTTTTGTAACTAATTTTGTTTGATATAATTTGTATCTTTATTTAATGCATTTTTGTTGGTCAGTTATCTACAAAATAAACAAAAAGAACAAATACATTTCAGGTGAAGTGATGTGCAAACACACTTTTTTTCAATAATAAGGGAATTATTAATTCAATTCAAGGCCTATTATAACATCTAAAATATAGTATTTCTGACAATTTTCAAGTTTGAGTTATGGATTACAGTATTGCAATGCTACTTGGTATCATGATACTTCAGCTGGTATAGTATCGTAACATAAATTAATGGTATTGCGACAATCCTACTCCAATACAATAAAAAGCTACAGTTTAAAACAACACTGGACCCTATATTGACTGTTCACTATGTGAAAAAAAGAACATCAGTTTTATTCAATGTCTTATACATTTATGGTGGGTCAAAAATGCTAAAATCTCTCAATATGCCAATTTCACCTTTAATTTTTGTGTTTGTCTATACTTTGCCCAAATTTGTCTTGGGAACAACTCGTCATTTTTACAGTGAATATCCATCCGATCCTTTAACTGAAAGTCTAATCAGACAAATTACAGAAAAAAAAAACTTATAACCAGTTTAATTTCAATGGCTTTCTAGGCTTACTGTACTACATTTCCCTTTTTAACAGAGATTTAATTCATAAGAACAAAATCAAGCATCCGCACTTTACGATGGCGTGAATAGCTTTCTAATGCTGTACAGTGTGGCTAATAAAACATTATGGTAATATCCCATAATGCCCAACATGTTCCACTTGATATTATTTGCTACTTCATTTATATTGTTTCAGTCTTGCCAGAGAGGGAAACACAGCACCATTCACTAGCTGCTCATGTTGATGTTGCTCTTTTTATGCGCAATGAATGGTCACCTGGGGAAGCATGCAACTTAATATTTTAAGCTTCTCATTAACGGCTCTTTCACAAGCATCTTGCCGTTTCATATAGCGTATTGCAGTGGTGCGCAAAGACTTTTTGCCACGTGATCGCACAGACCCCTGCCCCCGTTTTCAAGCTTTTGCCCCCCCCCATTCCCAATCTGAGTTAGCTTCCTAGTGCAGGACCGTAGCATGCTGTGTTTTGGCAGAAAATCAATAAAGGGGAAAATCTGCTCTAATCATCCGCACATTTACCATCACAATCAACAATCAAAGCCAAGACCTGAGTCTTTATTTGTAGGCCTGAGCTGCCCAATTTTCCCACTGTGAAAGGCAGGCTAAATTAGAACCCTTGGTTCCTGTTAGCAGCTCTTAATGGCTCTGATTTGTGAACTGCTAAATGAGGTTATGTAAATTGATCCTGAGTGCAGGCAGGGGCCCCCAGGTGACAGGTGCAGGTTCCTGTGAGCAATGGCAGAGGGGGAATCATGAGACAAGGAGCGAGAAAACTTAGCGAGGCTGCAGGAGCAATAAAACGCACAAGCGTATTAGATGGATTTTCAATTAAACTCTTAAAAAGTACAGTTGACTTTCATTAGTAAGAAATAATTGTAATGTTTGCTAATTGTCCATGTGCTGACTTCAAGACAATGCAGCTTCTACAAAATCAACTCATCGCACAAGAGAGGAAAATCGCATTAAGGCTTTTGTTTTTCTTTCATTTTGATGGGAAAATTGTAGGAGCAACAATTTTTCAGTGTGTTTGAAGTAGATGAGAAAATATGTTAGATTAGTTTTTGATTATAAAAAACAATAAAAGACACAATGCTATTAGATGGATTTTCAAATGAACTCTCAAAAAGTACAGTTGACTTTCATTTGTAAAAGAATAATTGTAATGTTGGCTATAATTGTGTGTGTGTGTGTGTGTGTGTGTGTGTGTGTGTGTGTGTGTGTGTGTGTGTGTGTGTGTGTGTGTGTGTGTGTGTGTGTGTGTGTGTGTGTGTGTGTGTGTGTGTGCTGGCTTCAAGACAATTTTTTAAATTCAAAACTGATAGCACAAAAGGGTTATCTTCACCACATACAGAATCCTGCTGTTTTTCATAACGTAGAGTGGATGTTTGAAGTAGACTAGAAAAAAATGTTCTTATAGGTTCCTATAGCAGTCCAAAAACACAGGTTTGTAAGCAACATTTAGCACAACCAATTCAACTCAAGATAGAGTTCCAAATTTAAGTGGAAAAGCGGTGCTGTTGTGTACTGATTGATTAATTAGATTTTTTTTTTTTGAGCTTTGAAATTTCCCGTTTTGAACAACAACCAAAAATTTAAAGCAAATAAGATTAATAAGTAAATAATGTACAATATTATTAGTTTCAAATTTTATATAAAATGCATTTTACCATTTTATTACAATGCAGCCATTTTTGACTGTGAGGAATATTTGACATTTTTTTGTCAGGACCAATAAACACTTTTGAGAATTGTGTCTAATTGTTTGATTTCTTTGTTCATTGCTTGATTCTGATTGTTCACTTGGTGACTGGTAAAGCCTTTAACAAGTTTTGTATCAATTAAAAAAAAAACTGATTTAAAATAAGTTAAAATCTGAAAACCATAATTTGAAATCAAAAATAACCAGATTTTCAGGGGATTAAAGTGAGGATGATCATTTAATTCACTTTTAGCTTTAAACTTATTTAACCTTTGGTTTCTACACTCACTTTATGGTTTAGAATGTTACAAAAAAGTGTAGCATAAACACCCTTCAGATTAACCAAAAAACACGTAATAGACTCCCTTTTGCCATCATTTCCATTCAGTTAAATTAAAAAAAATGATTTGTCAAAAGTCATTTGCCTAAATCTTTTAAGAAATTTGACTATCATATACACTTCCATTATTTTCATCCTCTTTTGTGTAGCTTTAACACGAAACAAAGGTGCAGCAACGCCAAGATGAGTTTGATACATAAGAACTAATTAAATCTATACCATGAATGCAGTTTAAGTTTATTTGGATAAAAGCTTCTGACAACTGCATAAGTGAAATGTCTTGATTCAGTTCAAACACTAAAAACAATCTTAGAAGGCTACTTAGAGCAAAAATCATTCACATGGAGCACAGTGCAGTACACTTTTCCATTATTGTTTAACCACCATGTTTTTGCCGGCAAGAAGTTCTTGATATTTATTAGTATTGTTAATTTCACATTACACATTCTTTTAGATACACTGTACATACACTAGGGCTGTACAAAATATTGTTTGAGAATCGACATTGCAATGTGTGTATCCGGAATTGTCACGTCACAGAATTTGATTATTTAATTCATTTATTTATACATTTTCCTTCGACTTAGTCCCTTATTTATTAGGGAATGCCACAGCAGAATAAACCGCAAACTATTTTGGCATATGTTTTATGCAGCGGATGCCTGTCCAGCTGCAACCCAGTACTGGGAAACACCCATACACTCTCACATTCACACACACTTATACACTACGGCCAATTTAGTTTATTCAATTCAACTATAGCGCATGTGTTTGGACCGTGAGGGAAACCGGAGCACCTGGAGGAAACTCATGCCAACACAGGGAGAACATTCACACGCATCACAGAAATGCCAACTGGCCTAGCCGGGACTCGATCCAGCGACCTTCTTGCTGTGAGGCGACAGTGCTAACCACTGAGCCACTATGCCATTTTGATAAAGATATTATTAAATATTATTTATACAATGATGACCATGTTATTTTACGTTTAATTGTAAAATTTGTATATTTCGACACTTTTGAAGTCCCCAGAAAACCATAAAGCGATGGTTATTTAACTTTTAATTTTTGCTTTGTCATTGTTGTATATGCTTGTTATTTTTTATATTTTATGCAGATGCACCACATGGAAAATGGCTTCATAATTTCAGTGGATCTGAACAAATGAAATCTTTCAGAATAGAGCTTTTCAAATCATCTGCTGAAATTATATTCTACATAGCCCCCCTGAATTATTAGCCCCCTTGTTTATTTTTTTCCCCAATTTCTGTTTAACGGAGAGAAGATTTATTTCAACACATTTCTGAACATAATAGTTTTAATAACTCATTTGTAATGACTGATTTCTTTTATTTTTGCCATAATGACAGTAAATAATATTTTACTAGATATTTTTAAGACACTTCTATACAGCTTAAAGTGACATTTAAAGGTTTAACTGGGTTATTTAGGTTTACTAGGCAGGTTAGGGTAATTAGGCAAGTTATTGTATAACGATAGTTTGTTCTGTAATCAAAAAAATTAAAAAATAAAATAGCTTAAAAGGGCTAATAAGTTTTACCTCAAAATGATTTTTAAAATATAAAAAATTCTAGTCAAAATAAAACAAATAAGACTTTCTCCAGAAGAAAAAAATATTATCAGACATACTGTAAAAATTTCTTTGCTCTGCTAAACATAATTTAAGAAATATTTTAAAAAAAGAATAAATAAATAAAAGGGGACTAATAATTTTTCACTTCAACTGTATGTATATAACAAAACAAAATATCACAACGTCAGATTTTTTCAATATCGTGCTGCCCTTACATAAACCTTAGGAAACGTACACAAATAAAAAAAATATAGACGCAACATGAATACACAGATTCTTTCAGATTGGACAATGTGGTTTGTGTAATATATCTAAAAGTTGCTTTTGAAGAAATGAAAACATGTTAGACAAGGTTGCATTTTTCTAGCAAAATCTGATCATTTCAAAAACTATTTGTACAGCAGATATAGATGAAAGGTCACTATAGCATATTAGCCATGTCTTGGATATTTCTAAATTGAATTGCACACTCCCTCTCGCTTTCAGGTTCTTTCACACTCCCCATAGACCTTGTGAGGGATTTTTCCAAACACTCCTTTACTTGCTGTAAAACAGAGGGAAAGAAAGTAGATGCAAAGAAAAGGTATTTTAACTAGGAGATATATGGGAAAATATGAAACAATAACGTTAGATCTGATCTTGCATGTTTCTTGCTCAGAGTTGCAGAATAAAACAGATTGTGTAACTTCTGTTCTAAGCTGCCCTTCGACAATCACACAAATTGATGTGATCCTGTTTGGATAATTTTTCATGTTTTTCCAGTGTAAATGAGACTTAAAAAGGCCACTTTCCTTTTTGAATACCCCAACACAATCATTCAGATGGAGAATGTATAAGAATTGTATGCTTGTAAAGCGCTTGAATCTCAACAAATGTCATTTCTGAGTGCTTTTGAGAGCGAATGTTTTGGTCCATGATTTATGATAAAGTATCATTAGAAATAAAGGGTAAAGATAAAGAAAAGTCTCCTGCTGATCAGTTTATGAATAGGTCTACAGTTAGGAAACTTGTTTATACAGTAATATAGATTATAATAATATTACCAACATGTGGGTCAATGATGAAAATGGGTTTCATTAAAACAAGAGTAATAAAAAACTGTATTATTATTAGTAAATATACTGTACATTCAACTGTGACATTGATTGATTGATTGATTGATTGATTGATTGATTGATTGATTGATTGATTGATTGATTGAAACTGATAAAAAATACTGACTATCATTAATTTTACAGTTGTTTACAGAAACTACACTTAAAAACATGATTACTGCTTCTTGTTCAAACTACCTGTTTAAGAGCTGAAACAACACAATTCTTGTAATTTCTTTGGCCAGTTTATTTTTTTTATGTTCAGTCCACTTAAATTTGTAAGCCATTAGGTTCACTTACGTGTTTTGTGTTCAGACAACATGAAGGTACTGTGCTGGTCCAACTACCAGATTTTTATACAATGTGTCACAAAAGTGAGTACACCCCTCCCATTTCTGCAAATATTTATTTTTATCTTTACATAGGACAACACTGCAGAAATTACTCTTTGACACAATGAATAGTAGTCAGTGTAAAGTGTGTATAGCAGTGTAAATGTATTGTCTTCTCAAAATAACTACAAATACAGCAAAAATAGATGAACCCCTGGCAACAAAAGTAAGTACACCCCTTAGTGAAAATGTAAAAATTGAGCACAATTAGTCATTTTTCTTCCCCTGTGTCATGTAACTCATAAGTGTTGCACTGTCTTGGGTATCCACAGATAGCAGGTGAGTTAAATTTGGTATAAAAGCTCTTCCACTCTCTCAACCAGGCCACTGAAAGTTCAACATGGCACCTCATAGCAAACAACTCTCAGAAGACCTGAAAAACAAATTGCCTTACACAAAGATGGCCTAGGCTATAAGACAACAGCCAACACTCTGAAACTGTGCTGCAGCACAGTGGCCAAGACCATTCAGTGCCTCGCTATGGCCGGTCAAAGAAGCAGAGTGCACGTTCTCACTGTCACATCCAAAGATTGTCCTTAAAAAACAGGATGAAGGATGAATACTTCCAGCATTGCTGCAGAGATTGAAGATATGGGAGGTCAGCCTGTCAGTCTGTATGCCGCACACTGCATCAAATTAGTCTGCATGGTTGTGGTCCTAGAAGGAAGCTTCTTCTAAAGATGATGCAAGAAAGCTTGCAAACAATTTGCGCCAGACATGCAAACGAAGGACCAGGATTACTGGAACCATGTCCTGTGGTCTAAGACGGTGAGGAGTACAAAGACAAGTGTGTCTTGTCTACCAGTAAACATGATGGTGGGAGTGTCATGATCTGGGGCTGCATGCATGCTGCTGGCATTGGGGAGCTACATTTCATTGAGGGAAACATGAATTCAAACATGTACTGTGACATACTGAAGCAGTTCCCTCAGGAAACTGGACTGCAGAGCAGTGTTCCAGCATGATAATGACCCCAAACACACCTCCAGGATGACCACTGGCTTGCTAAAGAGGCTGAGGGTAAAGGTGGATGGACTGGCCAAGCATGTCTCCAGACATAAACCCCATAGAACACCTCTGGGGCATCTTGAAAAGGAAGGTGGAGAAGCACAAGGTGTCAAATGTCCACCACCTCCATGATGTTGTGATGGAGGAGTGGAAGAGAATTTCAGTGGCAACCTGTGTAGCTCTGGTCAACTCCATGCCCAAGACAATTAAAACCATGCTGGAAAATAATGGTGGCCAGACAAAATATTGACATTTCACATTTTCACTAAGGGGTGTACTCACTTTTGTTGCCAGGGGTTCAGCTATTATTGGCTGTATTTGTAGTTATTTTGAGAGGACAATACATTTACACTGCTATACACACTTTACACTGACTACTTTTCAAAGTGTCAAAGAGTCATTTCCGCAGTGTTGGCCTATGAAAACATATAAAGAAATATTTGCAGAAATGGGCGGGGTGTACTCACTTTTGTGACACATTGTATAGAGGATTTGTAGTTCACAGCATGCTTACTGTGGGATTGAATTAAAAGAGGGGAAATGTTGACAATAAAAGTAATCTTAGGTTTATATATATATAATTTAATATGTTAAAGGAAAGACTTTTTAATCTTTACTTTAGTTTGAAGGTTTAGAAGAGTTTCATGTAATGCTTTGAGTTTTGAGATTACCACCTTGCAAAAGCACACATGCTTTAGGTGTTGGCTGCTTAATTAGAAAGAAATGCAGTATGTTGCTTTGCTCGGTGAGCAATAAATGTCCTATAATTAGTTCTGAGATCAGTCTCAATCAACTGTATATGTAACTCATGAAATGCTTAAAAATTACTCTTTTAGTTCATTTAGGATAACTTCACATAAAACTAAGAGACTTCGAAATGTACGACACGATAATAGACTCGCATGATATTACCAGGCATCACGGTGACGCAGTGGGTAGCACAATCGTCTCACAGCAAGATGGCTGCTGGTTCGAGCCTCAGCTTGGTCAGTTGGCATTTCTGTGCGGAGTTTGCATGTACTCCCCTTGTTCATGTGGGTTTCCTTCGGGTGCTCCGGTTTCCCCAAAACGTCCAAAGATAAGTGGTATAGGTGAATTGATTAAGCTAAATGGTCCTTAGTGTATGCGAGTAAATAAGTGGTATCCTAGTGATGGGTTGCAGCTAGAAGGGCATCTGCTGCGTAAAACATACGCTGGATTAGTTGGCGGTTCATTCCGCAGTGGTGATGCCAGATTAATAAAGGGACTAAACTGAAAAGAAAATTAATGAAAGAATAAACAAATTTATTAGATGGAAATCCTGCCCTTATTTAAATTGAGTTCATTCGATGAGTTTTTTTTTCTTTTTTTGAGAGTACTACAATACTGTTTATTACAATAATAGTTTACAATACTGATTTCTGACAAAAAGATCTATTTGCTGACAAACTACACACACAAAACATGCTGGGTTCTACACAACCAATTTGAATTGGGACAACATGAAGGGATCAAGTTAACATTTGTTTTTACAAATGTAAATGGATTGAACATAAAACAATTAAGTTGTCCCAAAAAAAACTAAAGAATTGTGTTGTTTGAGCTCATTTAAAATGAGTAGTTTGAGCAAACAGCAAACATTTTTTTAGCGCAATAATTATGATTGTAGGAGAAATCCAACCAAAAAAATTATTTTAACAATGTTTCAGAAATAATATATATATATAATAATTCTTAAAATAAATATCGAAGTAACACAATTTAATAAATCCTATTCAACTATTTGATGTTGTTGTTCTCATGTATTGGAGCATGTTCCCCTCCAGTGGTTAGTTTTCCGATTTTATTTACACTTTAACATTGCTTTTGTTTCTGTTTGAAGACATCTGGAATAAATTTTCTTCTGCAAAAATAAAGGCAAACAATTATTACATCCATACTAAAATGAATTATATTAGTGTAACCATAATTGTGCATTTTGTACCACAGTTTCTGTTTTTGATTACATCTTTTATTTTATTTTTGATTTTAATATGTTGTTTTGCCGAGTCTTATCGTTCATTCATTTTTCTACAGCTTAGTCTCTTATTTATCAGGGGTTCTGAACCCAGCGGTATGAACCGCCAACTATTCAACCATATCTTTTACACAGTGGATGCCCTTCCAGCTGCAACAGGTCAGGTCTACATTATGTAAGTTAAACAACAAAATAGTAAAACGCATGAGAGAATTGCAAAGTAAACTGCAAATGTAAAGTTTAAGTATGAATAAAGTTAAACAGACTTTAAAAACTAACAGATTTAAAACTCTGGAGTGCAAGAAACTAAAGGCAAAATATTTGTCATTTTAAATATTTCATACTGTGCCACTATCCTCATTTAACCCCACCTGTCAGCAATACCAACACATGTTTGATAGTTTCAATGTAATAAATCTAACTATTAATTTAGGTGTCATGTTTTATACAGTTTTATTCAGCAAGAGTGTACTAAATTGATCAAAAGTGAAAATTTTTAAAGTTATAAACTATTTCTGTTTTAATTAATAAATGCTGTTTGTTAGAATTTCCAAAACATATACAGTGCTCAGCATTATTGAGTACAGCCCATTTTAAAACTAATATTTTTATCCATTTCTCAGTGAATATAGACAATTTATTTTGGTGAATTTAAACAAAGCAGGTTTATTAAACATTCATTCATTCATTCATTTCCTTGTCGGCTTAGTCCCTTTATTAATTCGGGGTTGCCACAGCGGAATGAACCGCCAACTTATCCAGCAGGTTTTTCCGCAGCAGATGCCCAACCCAACCCATCTCTGGGAAACATCTTCACACTCACACACACACACACACACACACACACACACACACACACACAATCACACACACACACACACACACACACACACACCCTCAAACACTATGGAAAATTTAGCCTACCCAATTCACCTGTACTGCATGTCTTTGGGGTGTGGGGGAAACCGGAGCACCCGGAGGAAACCCATGCAAACGCAGGGAGAACATGCAAACTCCTCACAGAAACATCTGAGCCGAGGTTCGAACCAGCGACCTTCTTGCTGTGAGGCGACAACACTACCTACTGCGCCACTACGTTGCCTTAGTTTATTAAACAGATATATTTATTCAAATAACATTTTAGTCACTAAACATACTTACAAATAGAAATATTATACAATTAAATTCAAGCAAAATATTTCAAACTAAATAAAACCAACAAAATTGCAACTCAATTTTTCCATTTTTTAATTTAATATTTTTCTATAACTTATACATTTTGGGTGTACAAGTTTTTGGACCGTTATCGTAAGTTATTTTGTTGGATAAGCTCCAGATTTGGCTCCAGTACTGACTAATCTAATGTAAATGCACAAATATAATATTGTATAGCATCATATTAAAAATATAAATTTAAAAGATAGATTTATGAGGGGTGCACTTACATATACTGATCACTGTATAGCATTGTTTCAGTAAAACAGCAGTAAAATGCAGTCAACTCTGATATTAATGTAATGCAATAAGAAGTGTTTTTAAACCCCAAATCACCTCAGTAAAATTTCTGAAGGACATTTTTGACAAATGGAGAAATAATGCTGAAGAATTAGCATTGCCGTAGGAATGAAGTACACAAGAATATATTAAAAACAGTTATCATAACAGTTATCAATATATACATATATATTCCACTCACCTACCACCCCCCCACCAACAATTTGTAAAGAAGATTTTTTTCAACACATTTCTAAGCATAATAGCCTTAATAACTAAATTCTAATTACTGATTTAATTTATCTTTGCCATGATGACGATCCATAACATTCAGGAAACTTCTTAGCTTAAAATGCAGTTTAAAGTCTAAACTAGTTTAACTGGGCAGGTTAGGGTAATTAGGCAAATCATATTAAAGTGATTTTTTTTTTTTTAAATGAAAACTGCTTTTATTTTAGCTGAAATAAAACAAATAAGACTTTCTCCAGAAGAAAAAAATATTATAGGAATTACTATGAAAAAATCCTTGCTCGGTTAAACATAATTTGGGAAATATTTGAAAAATTATCCACAAGAGGGCTAATAATTTTGACCTCAACCATATGTATATTTGCATGCTAATTGATATACTAATTATTATTATTAATGATAATCGTGTATACATAATAATAATAATAATAATAATAATAATAATAATAATAATAATAATAATAAAAGACATTTTTGAAAAATGTCCAGAAGTGTCATATAGCAGGCAATTTTCCATAGCCACCCACACAACAATTACAATCAGCTTTTACACCTATGTACAGTAAACACATTGGCAAGTAATGTCTAAAATATCATCCACTAAAGGCCTGGATTATCTAAGCTGCCAACCCAAGCCTCTTCTCCTCCTCATGCGTCCCGCTGCGTGGGAATATGCTCAAACAGCAGTGAGTGCAAGAGGATGTCAAGTGTTACAGTTCTCTTCCCACTGCAGGAATTAAAGAGCGCCACAGAAAGGACTGGAGCTGAAAGGTTTGTCTCCAAAACCCTTCCTAAAATGATTAACCCTTCCAGAAGACATTACAGGGTTCAGCACCGAGCACTTGTGCTTTGTCACTGATGGCAATTGTTCTTTTTCTTAGTTGTTGCGTTCATCAGTCTCCTCATTATATGGAAAAAAAGAAGAAAAAATGTATGAATAGACGAGGGAGATTTTCCCACACTTTCTCGGGACAGAAAAGAGCACCATTGTGAGCAGCTTCCCATCCCTATTGCCCTTACACTATTGTTTGACAGTCGGTATTGCTATAAACGGGCAGCCTGCCTTTCAAAACGCTCCCTGGTAGAAAAACTTGGAGTGGTGAGCGCCGTCTGACAATATCGCCTAAAGAGTGAAACGGCCGACGCTGAATATGATAGATACTGAACCAGTGTCAAAACCCTTCAATGTGTCTTAGAGGTCACGTTTTTGACCACAATCTGATGCTACTTTGATTGACAGGGGAAGTGATTAACAAGGAGAGCAATGTCATCATCACTCAAAACAAACTACGCTTTGTTACACTGACCATATAGAAAGGTTAAGTATAGTTAATAATATTAACCGCATGGCTACACAGAAAACGCTGGTACTGTGAAAATGATGGACTGCTTCAACTCAATGTTGGGTGAAATATGCAAAAACCCGAAGGCTGAGTTGTAAAATATATAACTGAATAAATAAATAAATAAATAAATAAATATCCCTATTTAACCCAAAATTTATTTGGGTAATTGGTAATAACCTTTAAAATTCTTAATGTTTGACACAGAAAGGGCTATAAAATGTATAGATTGGTATGTATTTGTAACAAAGTGTCTTTGTTACATTGTAATTACACAAATGCTGAATATATATACAAACACTGTGTGTTATTGTGCTATAGTTATACTGTGCTTGTTATAGTTTGTCAACATGTATATTTTACTGTTATTAAGGTAAAAGTTAGATGTAATGCGAGCGTGTTTCAAGTGTTTTAATATCAGCGTATCATATTAATAGCTTCAAGGGGTTTGATACAGCTTTACATAAATTAATCAAAGTGCGGTAACTGTTTTGTTTTTGCTGAATTTTCCATTTGCATATGTATTTGTTTTACTACCAACGCCATGATTAAACTACAGTTAGCAAAGCAAAACAATGATTTGTGGTTACAAGAGTGTAACTATATAATTTTGTTTTGTGTTATCTGTAGTAATAATACCATGGTTCATTTTTTATGTAATGTAATTGTAAAAAAAAAAAACATGCTAAGCCTATACAAAGTACTGAAAACATATAAGGTACTTAAAAGCATAGTAAAAAAAATCCTTCAGAAAAAGAGAATTTGTTGTTAATTTACCAGACCCAATAGTATCTGGATGCAGTCTTGCATATGTAAGCTGAGACTACATATCTCAGACTTGCAATGTCAGACACGGTGCACTAATGGGGTGGGGTTTGCTGTGCACATTAAAAGCATTGCATGCAGCTCAGATTGTAACTTCACCCACTCTGCATTTAGACCCTTCTCACCAGACCTGCCGGTATTTAACAATTCAATATATTGTGTTACTGTAAGTGCATGATATTTTTCATCATAGATATTTCAAATGACTATGAATAAATATGTAATATCTAATCATATTTAGTATTATTTAAACTTTTAGAAAGCCTTTGAAGAATTTTCAGATTGTTGTATTGGTAGGTGTCTTCATCACAGCATATACTTCAAGACTAATCATTTTCAAACAAAAATTACGTTAATCTGGCCTTCTATGACATGACTGATGTATTGATTAAAAAGATTCTGATAAGCCTTTTGTTCATTAACTCTGATAACATTACAAGGTGACTACTTGTACAGGGTTTCTGCAAGTTTCACCAAGTCAAATTTAAGACTTTTAAAAACTTTTTTAAGACCATCAAAAATGCTATTTTAGACTTGTATAGGGCTAAATGCGAAGGATTTTTTAATGTCCCAGTAAAAATTTGGCTTTTTACTTGCCTGATAAAAAAAACCCAACTAATTTTAATTAGTTATTTCTTAGCCACATTTTTTTAAATAACATGTCAAAACAAGCAGACTCTAGTTTTTCATTTCATTTTCTTGTCAGCTTAGTCCCTTTATTAATCTGGGGTCGCCACGGCAAGTTATCCAGCAAGTTTTCACGCAGTGGATGCCCTTCCAGCCGCAACCCATCTCTGGGGTACATCCACACACACATTCACACACACACACTTATACTCTACGGACAATTTAGCCTACCCAATTCACCTGTACTGCATGTCTTTGGACTGTGGGGGAATCCAGAGAACCCGGAGAAAACCCACATGAACGCAGAGAGAGCATGCAAACTCCACACAGAAACGCCAACTGAGCCGAGGTTTGAACCAGCAACCCAGCGACCTTCTTGCTGTGAGGCAACAGCACTACCTACTGCGGCGCCACTGCTTTGCCCGACTCTAGTTGTGTACATACTAATAAAAAAAATCATTAAAAATAAATATATAAATATAAATATATGTGCAACAACCTGTTATAATATTAATTACAAAAAGAGTTGTGCTTTAAGTTTATTCAGATGTATTGTTGGTGATTGGATATGTGTTGAACTGATAGGGTAGCTTTACATAAACAAAGGAAAATTAAGACCTGTTTAAAATGATTTATGACCCACATGACAATATTTCAGTGAATTTTTGACTTTTTAAGGCCCAAAATTCAATTAAGGAAATTTAAGACATTTTAAGACTTTTTAAGACCCCACAGACACCCTGTTATAAAGCATTACTTACAGTAATCTTAAGTGATTTAATTGTGTCAGTGTTTAAAACAATAGTATTCAAATGCAAACTTGGTTAGTTGGTTAGTTCGCTTTTTAAACTAAAGATAAAATAGTAACTTGTGTAAATGTATCTCTGACTGCAACATGTAATTTCCCATTCCTGATGTTTGTTAATTTAACATTAACTAATGATTTCTAATGAGACCTTATTATAAATTGTTACCTACTACACTTTATAATCATTTGGCAATTTCATTTAATCTAGTTTAAGACTAAAAGATTGACCTTTTTATCAAAGCATATAGACAGTGATTCCCACAACTGTATGCTCTAGTTAAATGCATCTTATAAAGCACCTGCTTCGAATGTTATCACTCGATTAACTGTGCATTATCAGTGGTTATCAGTTGATAGATATGGGCCAGCAGAGGCCTTCTGTGCCTACTGGTAGGGTCAGAAGGCTGTTATCATCCATCCACATGGTTTATCAGCTATACTAATAGAGAAGACTACAGATCCAGATCTGTTTTTACTTTACTGTGGCGGCTGGGTTTAGGGTTGGGGTAATGGTAGACTTTGATAAAATACAATTAATGGGAAGTTAAATGTATTTGATGTGATCTAGCCAATTAACCATGTGGATGGATGATAACAGTCTTCTGAGCCTACCAGTAGGCGCAGAAGGCCCCTACTGGCCCATATCTATCAGCTGATAACCACTAATAACGCCCATTCAATCAAATGATAACATTCAAATAAGCTGTCATCAAATGCTTCCTTTCATGTAAACATGAATATTTCTTGTTTAAAATATTACAAACAGCAGCTACATGAATTCTCGATCTTTTGCTCTGTGATTCTACCTCGAGATGATCATCCTGGGGCGTCTAAAGATTGCACAGCTCCAGTTGAAGAGATGTTGTCGACCCTACGAGGACATCCCAGAGTCTTGAAGCAAAACACAATACACAAATTGTTCTTAATTGTTGTAATGATCAGGCCACTTATTTGAAAATATATTATATGCACAGACCTCATACATCAACCTTTTGAAAAGTACACTTTATTCAATTCAATTCATCTTTATTTCTATAGCGCTTTTGCAATGTAGATTGCGTCAAAGTAGCTTAACATAGAAGTTCTAGTAAATCGAAACTGCGTCAGTCCAGTTTTCAGAGCTGAAGTTCAGTTTAGTTCAGTTTCGTGTGGTTTCATTTTCACTGTTAAAAGTTCAAACACTGAAGAGCAGCTACACAAATCCCAAATCAAGCAAGCCAGTGGCGAGAAACAAAACTTCACCAATTGACAAAAGTGAAAGAAAAAGCCTCAAGAAAAACCATTATCAGATGGGCACGACCATTTCTCCTTTGACCAAACTTTTTGTGCAGAGCTGCACAAAAGACTTTATGGTATGACTGCAGGTTAATGTGTATATACAGTCCACTCTATACACAGAAACTTAATGCATATTTTAAGCTGCTCTGGAATGATAATTATTGTGAAAAGCGCTAAAAAAATAAATCTGATTTAAATCTAATCATTTGTTTGAAACTTTTTTATTTATTCTGAACATTTATGCTATAGTGCAATACACAAAATGTATCTGTGATTGATATGTAAAATGATCTTTTTGATATTACACCTGTTAGGGGAAATCCAGTTTGTCAATATTGTTTGTGATAACACCATATATTGTAATAAAAGATTCACCACTTGATTTAAAATTTGATTCCGTCACATGCCTTTAATTTACTCACCTTCGGCCAATCCAAGATGCAGAGAGGCTTTTCGTCGTTAGTCGAACATTAAAGAAGATTTCTGGGGTTCTTATGTCCGTGGCTACAAACACTTTGAGAGTGAAACAAAAACATACAGGTAAAACAAAATACCAGTGGCTCCTGATAATACATTTTGTGAAGCAAATCAATCTGTACAAAACAACAACTGAACATTGTTTACAATTTTACTAGTGCTGCACAATGTATTATATCATGAGTCTATAATAGTCACATCGCAGGGATCTGCAATGTAGTCAGGATTATAGTTGACCAGATACTACCGTTAACACCATAGTGAAGTAATTACAAAACATATGTTTCAAGTGAAAGTTTATAATATGCATATGTTTTAAGGCCTGGCTGTAAGAATTTTTAACCTAAACATTTGGAAACAATAAATTAAACGTTTATAGCTTAAAGGTCAATTGTACATATGTACTCAATTAAAACAATATAGTGTTATGATTATTATTATTATTAATATTAATATTATCATCATTATTATAGTGATTCCTTAATTCCTGCTTCTGAATACTCTTTAACTCCCAAAAAAATTATAAATCTTTGGTTATTTGCATCTTTTGTAGTTGTTTTGTACTGTTGTACTTAACTATGCTTGTCATTTTAAAGGATACCAATATTTCACCCCTTTTTAAAATTTAAGATAAGTCTTTTGTGTCTCCAGAGTGTGTCTGTAAAGTTTCAGCTTAAAAAAAACAGCAGATTAGTTATTTATACATTTTAGAATGTTGGAATGTTCTACTCTAAACACGATTTAGCTGCTTTTGTGGCCTGTGCCTTTAACGCTGGTTCTCCCTGCCCACCGTTCCCACCTGCCTGTCAGACGTGGACAATTCCATATCAGTTTAGAAATAATCATAACCGGTTATTATGTACTGACGTCATTTATTTCATATGCTCTCTGTCGCGAGGAAGACGAGCACAGTATTTACAACACTCCAGGGGCCTGTTTCAGTTAGGAGGTTCAAACAACTCAGAGTTTAAACTTGAACTCTAAGTTGATTTACCGAGAGATTAAAAACTCAGAGTTTTCGGTTTCAGAATAGCGGATCTAAATTAGGTCAATCAACTTTTAGAAGACCAACTCAGAGTTAAGCGCGCACACTGACTATTAAAAGGCATTATCAATGGAGCGCAGATATTACGAGTGACAATGGCAACATCTTTAAAAAAGAGATCACCATTTCTTTCTCCAGCTGAACTTGAAGTGATCATGCAACGTTATAGCAAATGAGTGTATATATTTTTAAAACGAAGCAACCATCAGTGAAACAGAGACAGTTAGCCTGGGAAAACAGCTGCTCAAGTTAATGCGTAATTTTACATTTAAAATATTTAAATATTTAAGTATACTAAAATAAGTAATTTAATGTGTGATGTTTATACATTTTTTACTTTTTTACTTTTATACACGTTTATCCGTTTTAATAGATTTAACAGTGCACTTGTGTGTCTGCCTTTTTTTCTTGATCAAGTGATAGAGTTTGATATAACATTTAGAAGGTAAGCAGTACCAAAAATAATTTTTAGAAAGAATAATAATTCCATTAATCTAGTTACAGTACATGTCGAAGGTCAATTAATTTAAGCTAATTATTTATTGTTCTGTGTGCGACTAAAAGGTAGGCAATATCTATGTTTTGATCCAAATATATTACATAAATGTATGTGCAAAACTGGAATATTTTATAAAAGATGCGAATAAAGCAGCGTTGCGATCCAATGAGTCAAAGAAAACAAAATCGTCACTTCCTGATTAACTGGCGCTAAATATCAACAGTAAAATCAGAATTTACTGTGGTAGAAGAAGCTGCGTCAATTATTTATTTAATAAATGTACTTGCGTCTCAGAAGACAATGAACACGTGGGGTGTTTGAAGTCATGAAACGCGAAGACTCTTGACACGCTCTAGATGCTCAGATGTAATAATATACACTAATACTTAAACAGTTAAGCCATTTTAGAATGACTAAAACAACATTTAAGGCGTGCTACAGTGTGCTCAGCCTGCTGGTTTGTCCATTCACACACATTTTCATCATCATATAAAAGACCTTTTTTTAATGTACATACTGTAATTTGTTCAGCAAAAGTGTTTCCATCGTAGTTTATGCACATATTTTCTATCGAATAAGTTAATCCTGCTCAATTATGCATGTTTTTTATGCATATTATTAAAAGTTAAGTGCATCATGATGTTTCCATCAATCGTTTTTTATGCACATATCCAAAATGAGCATTAAAATAGGTGGGTGGAAACGAAAGGCTAAGGCGAGAAATACCGCTTCGTCTTTAAAAAAGTGGAGGAGACCGACAGAAACTCTGAGTTTAGAAAATAAAACCTGCTCCTGACCAGGTTAGGTTCACAGAGTAAGTTACCACAGTAACTGACTCTGAGTAAAAGTTACCTCTCTTTTAGAAACAGGCTTGACTTACCCTGCTTTCTCAAGTTTAACAAACCTGCCATTTTGAAACAGAAAACCCCAGAGTTTCTCTCATTTCAGGGTTAAAATACTCTGAGTTTTACTTAACCTCCTTTCTGAAACAGGCCCCAGGTGCCAACTAATTAAAAACGCAGAAACTGTGCACAATTTCACTGCATGTGTTTGCTTTCTGGACAGTCTTTCACTGACACTTACAGCAGAAGCCATATTTCTCTGCGATTTAGGGAATGAAAGTGAACTCCATTTCTCTCTCTCTCTGTGGCCCATTTCACCTGCTGGCGTGACTTTTCCTCTCGGCTGCTGGTGTGACTTTTCCTTCCCTCTCTTTTCCTCTCGGCTGTTACAACGATACTTCTGGATATAAGTCTGCATTCCCGTGGCTGTACCTGTACACTGTCGCGAGACCAAAAAAAAATTTATTTCCAAATAAAGCGCGGGAGCGGTCTGTAACTCTGGTGTAATTTGAACAGGAGTGGGCGGTCTCACAATATCGCTCCCGAGCGAGCAAGCGAGCAAGCAAGCAAGTGCACGTGTGTGTGTGTGTGTGTTTATTTGATTGGTGCTGTCTATGTTTGTGTGTGTATGTGTGAGAGACAGTGTAATGCTATGTGTCTATGTGTGTTTTTAAACAGACAGCTTGTTATAGCCCCCGCCAAAAAATATAACACTGTGTATGGAAAGCATCATCAATGCACCAAGATACCGAATTGAACCAAATCGATGGCATGATAATCGTAACCGAACCAAACCATGAGACCAGTATAGGTTCACACCTCTAATCAATAATATCGATTTTTATTTACTTTAACGACAAAATGTCAGTAAATAGCGCTATTCTGCCTAGCCTGCTTTACTGAGCTGAAGTTGGTTTTATATTCACATCACATTGGTTCATTTTTGAACAATGAAAACCTGTGAAGCGCCCTCTATATTGTTTACCCTTCTACTCTGAATATTCAGTCTGAAACAGCATGTAAATGTGACTTACTAATAAATGTAATTCCTGCACATCGCTGACCAATCACTAAGCACACAGGTGTCGATTTAGGACAAAACGCGTAAGAGAGAGTAAGGCCAGCGATCCTTGCATGTATGAAATATTGAACATTATGAAGTTTTGCTTGCAACACTGAAAACATGCTAGATATAAAGCAGTTTTTCATTGGGAATTTTAGTATTATAAAGTACTATAAACTTTTCTAACTGGTGAATGACATGATCTAGTGGGTCTCTGTCATCTTTAATGTGCGTGTTTGTGATAACAGGAGGCGTGGTTTTGGCCAGCAGTGGAGAGATTGAATTTAAAAAATATTATGCTAGCCGGTTATCATTTAGGCTGATCCCCTAATGCACATTTAATATACACTGCCTGAATTAATGTCCACAAACCAGGATTGAGGAGTCTTTTATATTATTGTACTGACATGCTGTTGTGGTGATAAAGACGGCATAATCTCTGTAATTCATTACAAACATGCACTGTTTTAAAAACTTTTTAAACTTGTAAAACTCACTCTCGATCACATTTGATGATGACTGATGATCACAGAAAGCTGAACAGATCTTTTAATCCCAGTTGCTTTGCACACTTTGTGCCTTGTTGATATGATTATGCGTATTACTACTAATACATGTTAGTACGCGGCTGTCAATCAATTCGGTGGACAGGGAAACCGCCCTCCTATGTCACGATGCGGTGGGCCTCAAAATAGGAGGGATTTAAATCCTATTTTAACATTAAGAAATTTTTTAAAAAGAGACCTATTGTCTTTATATCACCTTAATATGACTGTGGACACACACTATACCTATACACAGTTCTGTCCAAACAGATTAGAAAATATTATTTTCATCATAGGTGCCCTTTAAAATTATATTTTATGCAGATATGCTCCACTACACAATAACTCAATTTTAGCAAGCTATTCATCTGGTGAAATTGCATTTATATCGCAATATATATCACAGTGAATGAAAATATTGCAATGTCAGTTTTTTCCAATATCATTTAGGCATACATTTTTTATTTACAGGCCTTTACCTTTAACGTTACACAACCTTTTGAACCCTATTTGTTTGTCTGGGTGTGTGTATTTTTAAATAGCTTTTTAAAGAATGACATGAAATGATCAGGTAAATGCATTACCCTTGGCATATACATAAAAACCCGTTTCATTTTAGTCATATTGATAAATTGTAATGTTAAATGCGATTTAAAAACACAAAAGGGTGAAACAGAAGATTGTTTTGTGACGGACAAAATAATAAACATTAAACACGGTCAATGTCAATATTTAAACTATCGAAATAAAGTAATTTACCTTCGTTTATATTTGCAGTAGTCAATTTTAAATGCTCGTTATTTTGCTAGCGGAAGTGAGGTCATGTTATGCAGGAGACCGTTGGTCCAATCAGCGCAGCAGCCGGGAGCGGAAGAATGATGGCGGCGGACGGCGAAAGACGCGGTGCGTGTGCTGCAAGTAAACAAGAGCAAAGCAGAAGCCAGATTTCACTTCATGCAAGACAAAGGGATGCTTTCAGAGACTGCGTTGCCTCTATTGTCGACTCCCTCGCTGAGCTTGGAGTAAAGGTTTGTTTAAAAGCAAATTCTGCCACGGTGTCACTGTTTGGGATAGAGCTCTTAACAGTCATATTTGTAACGTTATTTCATTTGAGATGCCAAAAGCTAAATATGTAACGTTAAATTATGGAACTTTTCCGAAGTAACAAGATCACCCATGTCGTAAAATTATATGATTTGTCCGCGCTAATATGATTTGTTTCAATCACTTAGATAATTTGTCTGTACTTGTCTGCAATAAGTTGTAATATGCAATATTTCCACTGTCACTGCTGAAATAATCAGCCTGTCCTGGAGTTTTTATAATGGTCTCATATGTTTCTTTTCTGGATTTTTATTCAATTTTTAGCTGGTTTTACTCCCTGCCTCCCCAGCTGACAAGTGCCTAAAATCTTACTACTCATTTAACAAACCATATTGACCAGCGAAATAAACCACCTAGTCTGTTTTAGGCATCTTTTCTGCATTGACAATTTAGAAACCACAACAACAACAAAAAACTGTCTTATTTTCCAGTTAAAAATAGATGATAACGCATTGAAAATCAGTGCCAATGTCAACAATGTGAACATCTGTGAGCTTCAGCCATCTCATGTGCACTCCTGTTTACAACAGCACATCTCCAAACTACAGGTAAACAGAGTCATGTGCATTATAACATTTACTAACACACATAGCTGATTTTTTAAGTATAAAGATATCTTCTGAACCTTTAAATAGATCTTGTAAGTGAATTTTGTTTGCCATTTATTTGTTTACTTATCTGTAATGAACCTTATCCAGAGAATTGGTGAACATTTGTTTCCACAATGGAATAAAAAATTAAACCCATTATGTCACAATTGTAATTCAGAGAATATCATCAGTATTGCCAGAAGGAAACATGATATATTATTGGTGGAAAAGTCAGAATTTTATAATGCTATTTAATATTTTATCTTGCATTTTGACTTTTTATGTTAGAATAGGGACTTTATTGCCCACAAATCTTCATTTGTATCTCACATTTTTGATAAAACGTTTAAATTACAAGATATAAATTATTATAAACGAAGTCAAAACCATTTGAAACCCTGAGATGCAGAGTAACAATACTGAAAATAGTCAGAATTACGAGATAATGTTCATCATTTTCAGTTGCAAGTATCAAATCACAATGCGTTGAAGAAAAGTCACAGTTATCCTTACTTATTTGTTTTTTCTTTGGTGGAAACAAGCTTTTGCTGCAATGTTTTTATTTTATGAAATTAAGGCTTTGAGGGATAGAAAGTAAGTGCACTCTTTTAGTTGATCATTAAAATATATAAAATACATAGTACTGACTCATGTTTATTTATAATTAATCACATCCAAATTCAAAGCTTGTGTGTGTGTGTGTGTGTGTGTGTTTGTGTGTATGCATGTATGTATGTAAGTGTGTGTGTGTGTTTGTGTTCGCGTGTGTGTGTGTGTGTGTGTGTGTGTGTGTGTGTATATATATATATATATATATATATATATATATATATATATATATATATATATATAAATATATATATATATAAATATGCTATTTATTAAATTTTTTTGAGAAAATGTTTATTTACATTTACATATAAAATATATATAATATTTTTTATTGTAAAATTAAGTTTTATGTATATGTGTGTTTTAAATATGCATACTACACACACACATATATATTATGTTACAACGTATTTATATTTTGGTCACGGTTTACTACGATTAATCGTTGCCCTGCACTATTAAATTCATATTATGCAAGTGGAATAATGTTGTTTCCTGAATAATGTTCTTAAAATGTAAATATGTTCAGTGTTTTTTGCAAAACAAAAACTGACAGGGCAAAATGAATCCTTTGTCCTTCAAGATGGTTCTCTGATTAGCTTATCAGCGTTTTTTTTTTTTTTAAATGTATATGACCAGCATTACTGCACATTATCTTCTGACTCCTTGCTAAGACACAGTTTATCATTATAAAGACACTGTAAGACTGTCTTTTACCACATTGTTTTTTTTTTATTAACCTTCTGCTTCTAGTCGGTCTCTGAGAGTTTGAAGCAGATAGTGGAGTCTGAGGCAAATAACTGTACAAGTTCCAACCCAGACATCGGTGAAAGGAAAGAAACTGCACATACATCTGAGCAGATGTTTACTGATGATCCTCTTACATCTGACCACTGTGCTGCCCTTGAGGATCGAAACAGGACTCAAATCGATGATAACGTGCAGATCAAGGCTGCTAAATCAGAGGTAAATTTATCACTTCAAAATGTAGGCATATTTTACACAAATCACAGTTGTATTTATTGGAATATTTAAACAAGTAAGTGATCATATGAATATTTACAAATTGGGGTAAAACGTAGTGGTTTTGAAGGATAGTTGCAAAATATAAAGATTAAAAATGACAATTAATGACAATTTTTTATTATTATTATTATTATTATTTTTTTTTGGAGCATCCGTTATGTAGTGTTTTTATATGTCATCAAATGATTCCTATTCGAAATATGTTTGGCACCGATGACGTAGTGGTTAGTGCATCAACAAATGCACTCACGGCGGTGATCACGGCGACCTGAGTTCGATTTCCACCTTGAGGTCCAATGCCGACCCTTCCTCTTTCTCTCTGCTCCCCATGCTTTCTTGGTAATAGTCTCTACTGTCCTGTTTGTTGATAGTAAAAACTCTGAAAAAATTATTATTAAAAAAAGAAATATGTCTGGCAAAGTTGTTTTGATACATAAACCATTGTTTCAGTGAATTAAATTTTAGTGTGCATCTTCTAAAAATCTTAATAAAATGTGCTTTACATTATTTTAATAACGCATTTTAATTAAGAAAAATATTACCCTTTTATTTTCTAATCAAATCAAATCTAACCAAATAATTTTGTCATAATATTATAAAACATATATATATATATATATATATATATATATATATATATATATATATATATATATATATATATATATATATATATATATATTTTTTTTTTTTTTTTTAATATATATATATATATATATATATATATATATATATATATAGTTTAAATCAAAATGTCAAATGTAAAATCTTTTTTCATCCAAGAGCTATTTTCAGTTTTAATGCAGTAAGTCATAAGTACATTGCTACGTATTAAGATAATTTATTTAGTTGAATAGTTTATTGTTTTCATTTTTATTTACCAATGATTATTGTTAGTCTGAACATTTATTTTTGTGTGTTAAAGCAATCTCTTCTCCCAAAACACAATTAAAGTCAATTGCTTGACAGTCAGAATGTATTATTTGCATGTAATCTGCCCCAGTTGGTCAGTCATATGCAGTGTGAATTGCCATCTGTGGACAGACAGTTGAGAATGAATGAAAGGCTCCTTCACCACTTTTCCTTCAGAAAGAAACAAATAGCCACCCACTTTGAGAGTCCTGAGAGAGGTCCTGGTCCTTGCAACGTTATGAAGTGGATGTTCATTACACGCTGAAATTGCATGTGGGCGAAGGACAAGGAGGCCCTCATTTTTATTGCTTATTTATTTACAGTCACTGTAATAAAAGGCCCAAGCAAATCACAACTATCTGAAACGGTTACGTGTGAGAAATATTTTGATTTTTGGAATAATTGTGTCCACCCTGGTCACTTGTTAGTCATGCAGCCCGTACGGCCTAGCGGTCCTCATTATAACTAAACAGCAAAAAAGAAGACAGTGAATTGATTTTTTTGTTCTTCAATAGCTCATCAGCCTGACCCTCATTGCTCTCTCTCTCCTCATTTTCTCAGATTGAACGTAGGATATCTGCATTTATAGAGCGCAAACAGCTGGAGATCAATGAAAACAATGTGAGGGAGTTTTGCAACGTGATCGACTGCAATCAGGGTGAGAATGGGAGGGTATGGGCGGCAGGGGGGTGGTCAAAGGTATACTGCACAACAATTGCCAATGTTTGTAAGAGTGCTGATTTTCACTGACGTGAGGTCAGAATTCAACTGTCATTTTCACAGAAAATTCTACAAATAAAATCTATTATTGTTAGTGCTGTCAAACGGTTAACTATATAAATAATCCAAAATAAAAGTTTGTATTTACATAACATTCATGGCAGTTTTTCTGAGGCTTTTTAAATGTTAAATTCATATCAACATTATATCTTCATTTATTTATTTTATTTTCAGCTTAGTCCCTTTATTAAACAGTGGTCGCCACATCAGAATGAATATATATATGTATATACACACACACACACACACACAAACACACACACACACACACACACACACTTAAACAAGGCATTTACGCCCATAGAACTTGCACTCACTGGATGTTTCCTTTTTCAGACCAAGTAGTAACATATCAGAAAACCCTTTAAATCAGCAGCTTTCTATCCTGATCCTGGGAATCCACATTTGTACTGAGCATCTTATACACACTCAGTACAGCAACTACACCCATTCTTGTCTACAATATTATTTAGAAAAACTGTTTTGATCCACTTCAAACGTTGACAATTATATATACATATAAGCCATTTTCACCTATATAACTTGCACTAACTGGATGTTTTTTTTTTCAACCACTCTCTGTAAACCATAGAGACTGTAGGGCTTGAAAATTCCAGTAGATCAACAATTTCTGAAACACTCAACCATATTCAGAGTCCCTTACCCAAAACAGAATATTCTGTAATAATTTACTCACCCTTCACTTGATCCAAACCTGCTTCTGTTGAACGCAAAGATATTTTGAAGAAAGCTGGAAACTCATAGCCAATGACTATGGCCAGACAGAATCTGCGGACAATTTTTGCTATTTCTGCGGAGAATTTTGTAAAAAAAAAAAAAAATGTGTGGATTTATGTAGTATTATTTTAAGAATATCATTACTAATAACTTATTAAATGAAATACAAAATAATAGTTTTGTAACTTTTATTTAGGGTTTACAGTGCAAATCCATCTACATCCATTTATTTGGTAAACAAACCAAGTCTATCATATAATGTATCTACTAAAAGACAAAACAAATATTACTTTACAAACTGTATTGTAAACAACAGTCAATGTAGTCAATATTATTGCTGAAATGAATTTAAAAACTGATAAATATGAATTTACACGAGTACATAAATAGACTCAATGATGGGCCAAAAATCTGCGGATATCTGCACACCCAGATTCCTTATGAGCCTACTAATGACTTACAAGATATATTTTTCCTACTTTGGATGTCAACAGCAACTGTTTTTCAAAATATCTTTTTTTTTTGTGGGTGTGTTCAACCGAATAAAGAAACTCTTGTTTCTGTGAACAATCTCTTTAAATCAGGGGCTGATCAGTCCTGATTCTGGGGACCTACTGCTCTGCACATTTGTACAGATCATCTTATACACAGTCAGTACAGTTCTTAAACCTAATATAATGAGCTGATGGGATAATAATAAGGGATGAATAAAATGCGCAGAGTGGTGAATGTCCAAGACCAGGATTGAAATCGCTGATTTAAAGTGTGTGTCTTCCTCATTCTGATCCTCTGTTTGATCTTCAGCAGATCGTCTTGACCACACCTGCATGGCTATATGCATTTAGTTGCTGACATGTAATTGGCTAATTAGGTATTTGCATTAACAAGCAGCTGGAGAGGTGTACAGAATAAAGTGGCTGTTTAGAGTATGGCTGTGTTCCACTTCACTAGACACGTACAGGCAAATTCATGAGGAATTAGGAGTCCTCGCCTTAATTTTAATGCGCATTCCACTTTGTCAATAAGGACAAGGGAGGTTTACATGGACACACTCTTGACTCCTCGATTTTATACGAGGGTTCGAGTCTGCTTCAAGTGTACACTCCAGTACCTGTATATCCCACAATGCAATGCGAATGTCATCTCAATAGTGACTTGCATTCACAGTGTATATTAATTACCAAGTGTTCAAGGGTTTAGGGAACTCCATATTAACCCTTTCAGGTACTCTACCAGTTGTGGACACCTGTGTAACATAACCGATGACATACATCTATGTAAATGATATGGAGGAAAGTTAGAAAGTTAAGGGCATAATTTGGACTGGAATGCACCATATGTGTCGTTATGTTTGGTAATTTCACGTAATTCATGTGCTTTAGAATTCCATTAGGAACATAGCGAGCATTGATGCTGTCTGATTTGCATGGAGCATTGTGGGACATTTTAGGGAGGAAATGTTTTAGTGCACTGGAAGAATTTTTATTTATTTTTAATTTTTTTTTGTGGTTGAGACAGCTTCTTATACTGGCTAAATTCCTAACCAGTGCCCTGACTGCTAAACAAGTGGCGCAGGAGGTAGTGCTGTCTCTTCACAGCAAGAAAGTCGCTGGTTCGAACCTCGGCTCAGTTGCCATTTCTGTCTGAAGTTTGCATGTTCTCCCTGCGTTCGCGTGGGTTTCCTCTGGGTGCTCCGGTTTCCCCCACAGTATAAAGACATGCAGTACAGGTTAATTGGGTAGGCTAAATTGTCTGTTGTGTGTGTGTAAATGTGTGTGTGTGTGTGTGTGTTTTCCAGAGATGGGTTGCGGCTGGAAGGACATCCGCTGCGTAAATAAACTAGCTGGATAAGTTAGTGGTTCATTCCGCTGTGGCGATCCCGGATTAATAAAGGGACTAAGCCGACAAGAAAATGAAAGAATGAATATTACTGTTATAAGAAGCAGAGGTTTTATATTGCTTTTGCTGTACAAACTAACAATATCTTTTCCCTGTGTGGTGTGCAGAAGACAGCTGTGCAAGAACTGATGCAGTCTTTACACCATATCCTGGTTTCAAGAGTCATGTCAAAGGTGTGTTTTTTTTATGTGTATTTTCATTGTAAGGAAACTTAGTATTAGATAAGGTTATACTTATTTAAAACTGAATAATAAATATAACGACAGCCTGAATTTGAGTCCCGACTTGTGGACCTTTGCCATTCCCCCTCTTTCCAACGTCACTTCCTAACAATATCTACTGTCTTATCACAATAATTTAAGAGGGAAAAAAATAAAGAAATCATAGTATTAAATCATACAGTTGGTGAGGGGGGCTTGTAAATAACTCATGAAAGTATAAAGTTACGTTTAAAACCAAGCACACCATTGTTTTTCTTGTGAAGTTCCCAATGAGTTTATTAAGGTGTATCCATATAAATGGCCCACCCTGTATATTAAACAGCATAGCAGTAATTCGTGCTGTGGCCCTCACAGTGTAAATCAATATCAACACATTTGGTCAATTCTTGAAGCATTAATTGGCGTTTGTTTGCAGTGACTCGTGTTATAAATACATACGGACCCCAAACCAGAGGGGCACATGCTGATCTGGGAGAGCAGCCGCAGGGATCCATCAACCGAGACTGTGGAAACTCTGCCGTTGAGGAGAGGCTCCACAACATGGAATCTCACCTTAAACTTCCACCAGGTAGATTTGATTCCATAGAAGAACAAGTGGAAGTTAATTCATTTATTTGTGCTGTTTTTCACAATGTGAAACTGCTACTGTTACTGTATCTGTCTCTTTGCAGGTCCAGTTCCACAAAGCGTTTATCAGCGACTAAAGAAACTTGAAGATCGAATTCTGGAGCTCGAGGGTCTTTCCCCGGAGTACTTCCACTCCACAGTAAGTGGTGGGAAAAAAAGCGAGAGAGAATGTATGTGTGTCCTTGTTTGTTGGAGGAGTGGAAGATCAGATATTGAATTAGTCTGTTCATCTTAGCGGTGTCATTCCTCAAGTTCTACACTCTTTGAGCATCCACCGTATCTTATGAACAGAGAACCAGACATTGAGGGATTGTGATAGGGGGTTTTGTGTTCGATTTTTAAACAAATTGTCAGTATGATTCTATTTGAAAAGTATAATAGAGAAATTCATATAGAGAGAAGGTAAATACTGAAAACACTGCAAGCTTTATTCATACCTTAATATGTATGTAGTTAACGAAGCCACACTATTGACACAAAGCATGCAGGATCTATAATTAAATAGTCTTTTTGTGGTTAACATTATTCACATATATTAATCAATATCACAGTTTGATTAGCTGGAGTTCATTTATTTATCCGTGACATTTTTTGTTAGCAGTTTGCATGTTTAGGATTGGATTCTGTTTATCGGTCTGCATTAATGTGTTACAGAAATCATGTGGACTTAGCTACAGAGAATGTAGAAATGCTAGTGATAGTATATAGCGCAATGTGTGTATCCGCAATGGTCATATTGCAAAATTAGATTAAATAAAGATTAAAAGATTTAATTTAAAGATTTTAAATTATTTGTACAATAATCATGTTACGTTCCGTTCCATTGTCTTTGATTACTTTAACTCTCCCCAGAAAACCAGAAAGCACGGTTTATTTTCACAGTTTATTATTAATCTTCCCAAACAGAGCTATTAAAAATCATCTGGTGAATTGATATTCATATCACAATATACATCGCAGCAAAACAAAGTATGGTAATGTCCTTTTTTTTTCAATATCGTGCAGCCCTACTTCCGATGAAGCCTGGCTTATCTACCTTAAATTGCCTAATAAAAAAAGCAATCCATCACCCAAAAGTGAAAATTCTGTTATTATTTATAACCCTTTAATTTTTTAATACCTGATTGAGTTTCCTTCTATTGATTGAGCACAAAAGAAGATATTTTTAGTAGAGCTGTAAACCTGTAACAATTGGCTTTCATTGTATTTGTTTTTATTACAATGGAAGTCAATGGTTATCAGTTTTTAGCTTTATTCAGAATATCTTATTTAGTGTTTAAGAAAATATAGACGCTCATAAGGGTTTGGAACCACTTAAGGGTAAGTAGATGGTAAGTAATTTTTAGGTGAACTATCCTTTTAATAATATCTAAATATAATCAAAATATTAATTCAATAAAATTAATGTTAATTTGATAACATTGCATAAATTTTGGACTTGACTGGCATTAAAGGGATAAGTTCACCCAAAAAATGAATTGTCAGCCAGTTTCTTTCTTGTGTTCAGGTAGATATACTGAAGAATATTGAAAAAAGCAACCTTTGACTTCCATAGTATTTTTTTTTTGTTTGTTTCTCCTTTGAGTGGCAGTAGCTGTGCTTCCAGCCCCCTGTTTTAATGTCCATTTTGTAGTATTGCATGATAAACAAGTAATGGAAACACCAAATTTTAAATAAAAATCCCTTAATTTGCAAAGTTTTTTAGCTCACTTGGTGTGGTTTGGGACGAAAAATGGGAGAAGGAACATATTTGCCAAATAAACGACATAGCTAACATTACACCAGATGACCAATCAGTCTCCATTATTCTTGTTAAGTTTATTGTTGGTTAATAAAATAATATGGAGTCAACCTAGGGCCATATGTAGCAGAAAAGCAAAAAAGAAAGTATTGAGCAAAAAAAAAATAAATAAATAAATGCAAATCTTCAAAAATTGCTATTTTTGGGAAATAAAAATAAATTTTGCTAACTGCAAATACAAATCAAGAAGTGAAAAAAAAAAAACCTAAAATATTTGCAATTTAATTATTCTCTTTTCACTTTGTGCCCCTGATTTGACAAGGGGGCGGAGTCAAGGGAACTTTTGCGTTTACAGGTCTGGACCTACCTCCTTTTAAGCGATGTCATCACCTAGACACACAGCATCACAGAAATGGTCTTACACAGGGTGTCCGTGGGGTCTTCACAAGTATTAAAACTTGATAAATCAATGTAGACAAATTTAAGGCCCTTAAAAAGTATTACATTTTGTATCAGTATGCTAAAGTTTGCATGAATTTAATCTTTGAATATTGGGATGTTGTGTAGTTTTTCAGAATTCGATTAAATCCTGCTAGATTTGACATCACCCTGCTTTGTTTATTGCTATTGCCATGGAAACACTGTTATTCCTGCTGTTCTATAGGCGCCACCTGGCTTAGCATTTTAAATCAGTATATGAATAATGTATTCGTTTTACAATTAGTATTTAGTAGACTGTAAGTTAAAATGTTGCCGATGAGGTCTTAAAATGCATGGAAAGAGTCTTAAAAAAGGCCTTTAAAGGTATTAAATTTCATTCTCTGATTTTTGTATATACCCTGTCACAGCCCAGTAGGTCCGGTAAATGCCCAAGTTCCCTTGTCTCAATCTTCTTTTCACATCAGGGCCACAAAGTAAAACACGCAGAAACGAAAATTGAAAACAGCATCGCAAACTCACGGTTGACTAAAAAGTTAATCAAAATGAGCATTGCAATTGACTGTACGGGTTTTGTAAAGGCAATGCTGTAAAATTGTTTTGCAAATATATATCGTTTTTATTATTTTATATATATGCAAATACAAATCAAGCAGTGCTATATATATATATATATATATATATATATATATATATATATATATATATATATATATATATATATATATATATATATATATATATATATAGCACTGCTTGATTTGTATTTGCAGTTCTTGTTTTGTTTGCTAATTTTTTTTTCTTTAATTTGCATTTATTTATTTATTGTTTAAAACTTTATTTTGCAAGTATATATGTATATATGAGCCTAGATTGACTCCATATGATAACTTTGGAACATTTTTAGACACCCAGAATGCTGTTATTACGCAAATTAATGTTAGCATGCCCATTTTCTCTGTTTTCCACATTTCAAGAATGCATAAATGTTTTTTTGTTTTTTAGTTTGTAAAGCACGTGTCATGTTAAGGCAAGTGTTTCTCAACCACGTTCCCGAAGAGTCCCACCAGCACTGTATGTTTTGGATGTCCCTTTTGTCTGTCACACTCATTACAGGTTTTTCAGTCTCCGCTAATAAGCTGATGATCTGAATCAGGTGTGTTTGGTTAAGGAGACTTGGTAAATGTGCAGAGCTGGTTGTTCTCCAGGTTGAGAAACACTGTGTTAAGGTACCATAGCTTTATCCATTAATGAGACATGATACATACATACATATATATGATAAATGGCCTCTTTTGACCCATTTAGTAATATTTGTTTGTTTGTTGCCATTTCCACTGTTTGTTTTTTCCCACTGTACCACAACACGTCCTTCTCGCATGTGTTTCCTCTTGCGTTCACGACAGTTGGCCGGAGAGTTCTTCAAAACCATTAAAAGCTGATATGAGTGATATATATTTTTTTCGCTCACTTCAGAATTTGTTATCCCTGTCAGATTGTAGCCCATCAAAGTTAGCTGAGTAAGTGCTCTTGAACCGTTTCTACGCCTCCTCACACCAGCTTCACTTAGTTCAGTGCTGGGCTGAAAGCTAGCTGATTTCCATGTCCTTTACAATGTGTGTGTATGTGTGTGTGTGTGTGTGTGTGTGTCTGTCTGCATATTGCCAGTAAAGTGGGACATTGAGTGCCGTCAAATATGCTGATCTTCTTAGTTTGCGCCGCAGCTTTCAGCAAGTCGAATGAATTAATTGAACTCTACTGACCAGGGTGAGCGGATATCATGCATCTGCCAAGTGGGTCCATATGCACCCATGAAAAGTGATTAAAATGGAGATAAATTATGGGTAATAGATAAAAAGAGATAGACAGAACAAATGAAAGGGCCATTGGGTGACAGAAAAAATCCCAATGGCCCCCACTTAATACTATTAATCAGTGCAAGTCCATAGCGGCTCGGGTTTGTTGGCAGTGATTGAGTGATGCTGAAGGACATCTCCGTTTCATACTCTAATCATGTGCCGTTTCTGTCCACTTACGCTTGTCCTTGGTTCGGCTTTTTTGTTTTGGCTGCCATTACATTTTTCTCCCCTTTTTGCTGTATTTTTTTCCACCCCCTTGTGAAAGCAGCCTTGTAATAGTTTTTCTTTGTTTTTGTTTAGTCTGATATTGAGATAAATGCTGCAGCGTGTTTTTGAATGACGCCTGATGTGCATTGTTCATATAAATCAGCATTCGTTTCATGCTTTCATTTCTTTTTTTTCGCCCAGAATTACTCGCACAAACGACCTAAAGCCTCAATGTCGCAGGTAAGTTCCATTACTGATTCATTTGCGTTTTCATGGAGAGAAAAAAATACGAAGGTCCCGCTGTTGAAAGAGAAGGTATTAGCTGATGAAAACGCTCTTGTTTTCACAGAACTACAGTCTGGCTGAGCTCGATGGGAAGATCAGTGCCGTCAAAGCTGCCTTGATGAAGAAAAGCAACGAATTCCAGTCCGCAGACGCAGAGTTTTCATACTGACACATGCACTTTTACTTTCTATGTTTTATTTTTTTCTTTCTCCTAATGACTTCATCTTTTTGGTCATGTGTGCAACTATGATGATCACACATTTCAGAGAGTGTGTCAGTGAATATGTTATATCTATAAAATGTATGGAAAATGTTTTGTTTTTTACATAAATGTGTCGTTGTGTTTTTTTTTGTACACCGCTTATGTAAATAAATGTGCATCTGATTTGATGGTGTTTTTCTTATGTATTTTTCCCTCAGCTGATAGCAGCCCTCCAGTATTTTTAATTTTCTTTGGAAAATGTATTCATCTTCTGAATGTGCAGTGTATTGGGTCACAAGGTTTATTGGTAACACTTTTTAATAACACTATGAATCAATTATTAAGCATTAGCATATATTGAATTCATTTTGTTAAGCTTTAACTCAACATTACTAGATGTTAGTAAGCAGTTTATAACTGCAGCTACCAATGCTGTATTCTGTACTTATAAGCACATTTATAATGTGCTTAATAATTGTACTTTCGTACTTTGTTAATGATTTATTTTTCATTACTAAATTAAGTATTGCATTATTTACAAACCAGTTATTTAAGCTTGGTGTTTTTTTCATTTAAGTTGGTGTTTTTTTAATAGCATTCAGAATGAGTATTTAGATAAACATAATTCTTATTATTAAGGCGTATATGAATAGTTAAGTTAATTTGTATATTAATAAATGCTTTGTTTACTCCACTACATCCAGTTTTGTCACCTAATCTAAAGTGAGGGCTATTAATGCTTTATAAATCCATTATAAATGCCAATTAAAGGGTCAGTTAAATTCTAAACAAGGAAAAAGAAAATAAATGATTATGTTTATTTATTTTTATTCATTTGAAGATACTATGTACAGAAACTGTATCAAATTAAAAATAAATCTTTGCAACCTTATCTAAAATAAAATTTCTGTACAGTTTAACCATCACTAAATAAGATTTAAACGTTGCATCATCATTTATTGTTAAATTATTATATTGTAGTTTTTTATCCAATTTTATGTTGTATTTGGATAACTCCTGTTATTTTGCAATGTTTAAACTTTACTGTAATTTTATTTTTTAAATAAGACCGCAAAGATTATTGTTCATTTGATACTGAGCCTTGTCGTTTATTAGGGATTTATGAAGCATAAATAGTCCTCAGTTTAGATTTAGTCACAAAACTGGATGAAGTTGAGTTAATACAACATTTATTAACATACATGGTAAGCGTTACTATAATGCCTAAATAATAATATATATATAAACGTTGATTTGAATAGTTTATTAATCATTTATTAACTTATTCTGTATGATTCTAAAAACCTGCAACTATGCTTAAATAACTGGTTTGTAAATAATGCAATACTTAATTTAGTAATGAAAAAATTAATCCTTACCAAAGTATGAAAGTACAATTATTACGCACATTATAAATGTGCTTATAAGTCAAGAGTCCAGCATTTGTAACTGTAATTATAAACTGCTAACTAAAGTCGATTAATGTAGAGTTAAAGCTTAACAAATGATGAATTTACTGTATGCTAATGCTTAATAAATGTTCATAGTGTGCATTATAAAGTGTTGCAGGTTTGGTATTATAATTACTAAACCCCATGAAACATAATTTAAAGAATTAAACACTAAAGTATAAAATATTAAAACAATACCACCAACAACAAAATCTCTGATATTAAAATAACATTGGAATTTCAATTTATTTTAGCCAATCTGTATTATCAGAATTACATTCAACTGTAAATTCAGTAGTAGCTCTCATTTTTAACTGTATATAGCTGTGTTAAAAAAAAAACAGAGAGCATGAATTTAAAAAAAGAGAAACAATATTATTTCCAGGATCAGTTATATTCTTGTATGGCACTTTTTAAAATAATTTTTATATTCTTTTATATAAATTTTATAATAAAAATGTATATTCTAATTTTTATTATTAGCTACAGAGCTCTGCATAATTGAGTACACACTATTTTGAAAATGAATATTTGTATCCATTTCTCATTAAATATAGGCAATGTATTTTGGTGCATTTAAACAGAACAGATTTATTAAACAGATATATTTTTATTAAAATAGTAATTTAGTCTCCAAACATATTTAGAAATTGAAAGATAATACAATTAAATTCAAGCTAAATATTGCGGAAAAAAATACAAACTACAATATCGCAACAAAATATTCCAAAATTTTCTGCTTTTCTTGATTTTTCCTCTTTTTACATTTTTTTTCTATAACATATAAATTTGGGTGTACTATTTTTTTGTACCGTTATCATAAGTTATTTTGTTAAATGAGCTTCAGATTTGGCTTTACAGACTAGTCTAATGTATATGCACAAAATATAATTTTGTATAGCTTCCTATTAAAAATATGAATCTAAAAGATAGATTTGTGAGGGGTGCACTTATATATGCTGAGCACTGTAAATGAACACTAATAAACTGGATAAAAAGATCAAAATGGCACCATCATACAGTTTTATAAGGATACACAAATCCCTGCCTCAAATTCTATTTAGTGGAAAATGCTGTCCATTTTTGTCTGTCTATTTTAAGAAATATCTGAAGCATAATTGTTAGGCAGTCATGCCAGCGAGAGGTCCATGAATATGTTAACATGTTAAAAACGATCTACGATTATTACATGTGATTGAGGGTAGTGGTGACTGCTTAAAGAAAATGTGAATGTGATTGCAAGCGGCAGGCAGTTTGAGCATGCAGCAGTGGCTGCTGTGACTCACAGATTTCATCATCTCTGGCCTCTCCATGGAACTTCACTGCATTAATGGTTAAAGGTTTATTAAAATTGGAAAGGGCAAATACTTTCTGAATATTTGAATAAAACAATTTAGATATCAAATATGACAACTGAGAAAATGCTGAAATTTGGATGTGGATTTGAATAAAGTCAATAATTTTTTACATTTGTTTTATAACGGTCTAAAAGCATTGTTTCTAAATTAAAATATTTTTTCAAACATTTTTTTTTTTTTTTTTTTACAAAATTACCGCTGTTTGCTTGTAATGTATTGCCTGGTCATCTACATTTTCCTGGACATAGAAGGCCAGGCAATACATTACAAATTATTAGACAACACAAATCATACATAATAAACTGCGCACAAATATGCCAACTATAGGGCGTTGTTGTTGTTGTTCTTGTCGTCGTTGGTTTAATAATTTAACAGCAATTGGGACAAAATATTTAAACAATTCGATTTACACATCAAGATCATCAATCACCTCCCTGAGAGGGTAATAATTTGCTCAGAATAACAATTTTTTTAATTTTTTTTGATTGAAAACTGGGGTTATTTCACCAAAAACTTTTTTTGTAACTCTTCTGAAGTTGTCCAAATGAATTATATGTCTGAAAGCATGTTACTTTTAAATTTATACAAATTAGGATGCTCTAATTGACTACTTTGTTATTGCAAATTTGTAAGAAATGTTATGAGTATTTAAATAAGAATAAGTGGCCTCGAAATGACATTTTAATCAGAAATATAACCATAACCTGTAAATCAGGAGAATCATTTTTTGGTCCCCAAAATAACATTTACACAGAATCAGCGCATATGTCAATGACATGAGTGTGCGTATACAGTAAATGACCGATTTTTTTTCTCCCAACAGAAGACATTTGCACACATCACAAAAGGCATGTTTGGCTCTCGCTGTACCTCGATCCCCTGTTCCCCTCAGCTCAGGCCCACATTCACAATCCCCACAACTCCATCATGACAGGTAATTAAAACTGCCTGAGTGAAGGCTTGTCAAAACACAGGACTTGTAGGAATTCACTGTGTGAGGGCTGCGATCTGTTGTAACAGTGAAGTGGGAAGCAGAAGCTGACTCCTCCAGGTGTCCTGCCAAACCTCTTTAATTTTTGCTCCAGCTTTCTGAGCCCAAAAAAGGCCCGCAATGCACCCTGGGAGGTGTGTACTTGAAGAGTAACAAAGCAAACGGGGGGAGTCATCCATTGTTACCCCTCAGGTTTTGTCTCAGGCTGAGACCCTTATGTAGCTTAAGAGAACAAATTGGCCTGACAATAACAAATGGATTATAAAAGTGAATTAAGGCCTTTGTTCTGAAGGATGGCTCCACAGTGTCCGTTTGTTTCTCTGGTCATTAAGCTGAGAACGCAAGCAGGTGAAGTAAATCTAAATCCAGGACTGTCTGTCCCTGTCCTTACATGACATATTTGACAGATTGATTGATTTTTTGAGTACTCGAGTAGTGTTTTATGTTTTAATTAAAAGTATTTCATCAATGCAAAATTGCTAAATATTTGTTTTACCTGCTACAGATATACATTTCATGAGGCTATATACAGTTAAAGACAAAAATAGAAGCCTTTTGTGAATTTATTTAAGTGCTGGTGAATGTAGAGTCTTTTAATATTCTCAATGTTATAGTTTTATAATTAATTTCTAATGTTAATGACAGCTATTAAATGACGATTATTACTATTATTTCATATTTTGCCATGATGGCATTACTTAATATTTTTCTAACTGTATTTATAGATACTAGCATTCAGCTTATTTGTGTAAGTGCAATTTAACTAGGTTATTAGGTTAATTAGACAAGTTATTAGGCAAGTTATTGGACAAAAGTGGTTTGGTCTGTAGCCAATCAATCAAAAATACATGATTAAGGACTAATAAAATTGACAAAAATACATATAAAAACTGCTTTTTCCAGAAAATAACATAAAAAGGAAACACTAGGATATTTATCCTTAGGAATGCTTAGGAAATGAGACCTTCCTCAACTTCCTAGTTCATCTTTAAAAATCTGTAGACCAATTTTTATGTCAAGGAAACGAAGTGATGTTTACACACACTTTGCTTTATGACACATGAAACAAATGCTTATACAATATTCATAATATTATGTAAAGAAAGGGATCCATTAAAGCTATAGTCTCAAATATACTTTATTGTTTTAGAATAATCTATATAAATAACTGTTTTTGACAGTGTCATTTTAATAAACTTCATGATTCAGAATAACAGCACTTATTCAGAAATAGCCATATTGATTGATTAGATATTTTCTATGTTATTTTATTTTCTTTTTGAGAGGAAAGAGAGTTGCACATATTTTAGCCTGATCTCACGAGAAAACGTAAGTATTTAACGTTTTTGCCAGTTTAGTGGCAAATTCGTACGAGTTCAGTCGTACGAAATTGTGCGATTTTAAAAAGGAGGCGTGGCACCTAACCCCACCCCTAAACCCAACCTTCATTGGAGGATGAGCAAATCGAACTAAATTGTAAGAATTAGATCGTATGAGTTCATACAAATAAGCTACTAAATCAAAAAGTTACGAATTGCTGTGAGATTGTGTTGCATATTTACATGTCAAAATGTTGCTCTCAGCTGTGTGGATGGCATCTTGATACTCACCAGCCTGATCTCACGAGAAAACTTAACTATTGTACATATTGTCAGAATAGTGGCTAATTCATACGATTTAATTTATATGAAAACATGTAATTTTAAAAAAGAAGGCCCCAAACTTCACCTCTAACTCTACTCATTGGAGGATGAGCAAACTCAACACAATCTCATGGCAACTCGAAACTTTTTGATTTAGTGGCTAATTTATATGAATTCGTACAATCACATTTGTAGTATGATTTGCTCATCCCCCATTGACAGGCGAGTTAAGGGTTGAGGTTGGTTGCCATGCCTCCTTTTAAACATTTTACCTTTTGGTATGACTAAACTCATAATTAACAAATTTGTATGAATCTGTACGAATTAGCCACTAAACTGACAAAACAAAAAAAATTGTTATGTTTCCTTGTGAAATAAGACTGGCAATTCATACTAAAATGTATGAATGAGATAAGAATTAGCCACTATTCAAAAATTGGGTTGGTTTATTGCTGCAAAGCATTTACAATTATTTTTTTTTTTTTACTTCCAATCAAAGAATGGAAACTAACTTTGCCCTGAGTGTAAAATCTTTTTCGCTTTGAAATTCACTTTATGGCCAGTGGTGTTGCTAAAAACCACATCACATTATAACCTCTGCAAAATTTGTTTTTGTAGCAATGCCAAATAATAACCAGCCTGATCTCACAAGGTAACGTGTCTATTCTACGTGTTGTCAGTTTAGTGGCTGATTCATATGAATTCTTAGAGTTCAGTTGTACGAAAATGTGCTATTTTTAAAAGGAGGCATGGCCCCTAAACCCAGCCGTCATTGGGGGATGAGCAAATCGTACTAAATTGTACGAATGAGATTGTATGAATTCATATGAATTAGCCACTAAATCAAAAAGAAACTTATTGAGATTATGTTGAAATAACACATTTTGTTTATACAAAGACTTCTTTTGTATTTACTTAAATATGAAGGATTTTCTTTTTTAATCTAAAGAACTATCGTCCAAACTTGGTCCAAAATGTTTAAGTTTCCATCAACAGAATAGCAGTGGGAATGATGTGTAGAGGCATACCAAATATTCAGCATATTATACAACCCAAAGAAGCCTTTAGAGCGGTCAATGGCTATATTCTCATGATTTTATAGGGACAAAGGGGAACATTTTGAGGCCCCCAGAGGATTAACTCCGATCCCCACCCCCATCCACTCCACTTCACCCAGCCATTCTATCTGTAGCAAAAGGTACTTCCGTCCTGATTCGTTTGCAGGTTTCTCTCTGTCACACACTTTCTCTCCCTTACGTTGGCTTTTACTATCTTTTCTGTTCTGCCTGTATGTGATTAAGACTTTTTTGCAAGTCTTAAGAAAAGCCAGTTAGGTTTTCTTTGCTTCTCCTATATTGTGCGAGGGAGAGACATGGACTCATAACCATTCATAACTCCCAAACTCTTAATGGGCTTCAACCCTCCAAAAAAAAAAGAAGGAAAGAAAGCTTTTTTTCCCCCTCTGCCTCTCTCCTGTGACTAGTCAGCTTCAGTCTTTCTTCCCCCATGGCTCTGTGTCAAAAAAGACTGTTGCTCGTTTGTGCGGGGAACAATAGCGAACAAGGCTGAATCTCTAGCGCTGAACAAAGGGAAGAAAACAGGTTTTTCATTCTGCAGAACATTAGATTCTGACACATTTTAGCATGGCAGTTTTTTTTTGAGTCCTGAGTGCAGTGGCTAGGCTCTTTAAAAAGGACCACCTGTTGGCTAGCAGGCTGCTCTTCATTACGCGAGCAACTATTATCACAGGGAGAGGAGCTCCACAGGGGAGATGTGAAGTTAACCCTGCCGGTCTGAGCCCGTACACTTCCTGCCATGCAGCAGGAAGTCACACGCTCATGCTGGCACAATGCATCGACTTCAAGAGGTGTCTGGATGTACTTCTTGATTTTCCAAGTTTTAATGGAATGTAGGTAAATCGTCAAGCCATGCTTGGTATTGGACATTTGTTTGACCTGCACTTTGGGAAAGTACTTCAGGCTAAGTACTGTTAACTATTCAAGTCTCTTAGATTGGAGTCAAATATGAAACCCAAATGAAGCACAATTTTCAAAACTAGAGATGTCCAGATTCAATCACATGATCGAAAATCAGGCCCAATCACACTGTTTTAGACTCAATCAGAATTGGTTGTTAGCTCCCGATCAGGACTTGAATATATATATATATATATATATATATTTTTTTTTTTTTTCTCATATCTATAGTTATGCAGTGGCACAGAGTTAGACCTCTTTCTTGACTTCAATTAGAAACAGCAACATGTATGGCATGACATCACTTTGTTGTGCTATTAGTTAAATGCTGGCAAAGTAGAACACGGAAGCAGCTTGAAGCGGAGAGCGCGAGTATGTCTGTGATCTGGAAGTATTATAAAGTTGATGATGACAACATTGCCAAAGCAAACTGTGAGATATGTAAACCTGAGATTGCCTGCGGGTATTTTAAGTTGAGGGTCTATTTGTTATCATATTAGATTTTTTTATATTTACTGTTGCACTAAAGTCCAAAAGTGAAGAATTGATGGTGTTTATTACTTGGTTGTTCAAGCTACCTCACAGAAGTGTACTGTTTAATTAACAGAGATATTTATGTTGAAATAAGGTGAATTAAATAAGAAAGGAACTTCCTGGATCTGTTTCTTCGCTATTCTTTGTTGGTTTATATGTATTATAGAAGTATTGGATCGGATTTCGGTATCGGTATACAATCAAAATCAAATGACTCCAACTCAAGGTCAAAAAAGCCTGATTGGCACATCCCTATTCAAAACCAGTAACTAAAATAAAAATTATTAAGAATTTATTTGGGCGTATCATGATAAAATTCACCGCCAAACAGTAGACACTCTCAAAAGTTTCAAAATATAAAATCATAAATTAGTAAGTTGGTACACTGTAAAACCCAAAAAGTTAAGGTAACTCAAACCGTTTGAGAAAACCAATTGCAACAAACCCTTTAAGTTGAAAAACTAGTCCTAATGAGTACTGTGAACATAATCTATTTGAGGTAACGAAGTAATTTGAGCACAGTAAAAACCAATAAATGAAAACTCAAACCAACTGAGTACTGCAAAACCCAATAAGGTAAGGCAACTCAAAGCATTTGAGGAGACTGAATGCAACAAACCATTTGAGTTAAAAAAAAAAAAAACTAATCTATATGAGTACTGTGAACTTACTCTATTAAAGTTGAAGTAATGAGGTATTTAATTAACTCACCTTCAACACTGATTTTAAAACTCTTTTCAAATGAGTAAAATTAACTCAGTAAATTTAAGTCAACTACACTGATTTAATTTGATAACGTTTACTGTTGGGTTTTACAGTGTAAATAAATGAGTGAATTAATGTTAAAGAAAAAAGTAAGACCGAAAGAAACAACTCTGCACTTTAAGATGAGATGTTTTAACCAAAATTTGGGTCAAATATGAACCCTACCCAACCATTGGATGAAAAAGCCAAATTTGGAACAAATAGTGAACAAACCTTCAAATCAACAAGCATGTTAATTAAATATGAATAGAATAGAATAGAATAGAATAGAATAGAATAGAATAGAATAGAATAGAATAGAATAGAGGTAGCATATTAATACAGCAAAATATAAAATACACAAATAACAAAACAGTAACAGCATCATCCAAATGTAGTTTGATTTTATTTGTGTTTATGTTTTTATAATAGCAAAGGGTTTAAAGCTTAACTTATTTAACCAGAAGATAACTATGAAAAATTAAATTGAATTGTGATTTTGTTTTTGTTTTACAGATTTGCAATGTATATGACTCAGTCTACAATTAAAAAAAAAAAAAAGTAGTATATTCAAGGTTCGTCATGGCATTCAAGCCCACAACCTTTTCTACTGCTGGCACTATGCTCTAGCAGTTACTGCAACAGAATTAAATATTTAACCCAAAATAATTGAGGGGGATATAAAATCTAATTTGTCCCCTTACTTGACTGCAATTGAAATTGAAAAGAATGGCAATATATTTAGAAACCTTTGACCATATATGCACAGATGCTGCCCAAGTGGAGTCAAATATAACATCCTTCAAAACAGCCAAAGGGCTGTGTGGCAGTGTCTAGGCTTGCTGGGGTTAAAATGTGGCAGTTATATTGCCAGGATGGAGCAGCGGGAGCCGAATTCAGGCAATTACAATCAAGTCAGGGCGCAGTTAGAGCGTGGGCCTGGAACATGAGTAGGATGCTGATGAGACACTTAGCCACACAGCCTCAGCCATTGGCCCTCTCCGCTGACTGCCAACCCCCCCTGCTGGACAGCCTTAGATCTCTGCATCCCATACTCACACATACTCTCTCACATTCACCTAGAAGTGCATTTGTTTCCTGGAAAATCTTAAATATGACTGCTCTGGTTGTCTGTATAGTGGACATTATGATGTCCTCCAAGCACTACACTACTTGTGTCATGCTTTGCCGATTACGAGTCTTGGTGTAGTCACATTTTCAAAATCCAGTACTTTCATTCCAGTCGAAACCACATTCTTCAAGAAGACTGAAAAGTGCAGATTTAGTTCTCTTAATAACCTCACCTTTAGTAGCACTTGACTTGACAGGCTCTCACGTTATCTGCAACAGTTACACAACTCATATTGTGACCTTGCACAAACATGCTGCAAGGAGTCTTTCCACCTTAGAAGAAGCAAGCTTTTCAAGGTGCATGTACACCTACACTCGCGCGCCAACACAAATACACTCTTGAGCATCGATGCATTAGGTTGCACACCTGAGGCCTGCGCCTGCCCTGTGTGAGCTCTAATCTAGGGTCCATTCATCAGAGTGGGCCTGTCTGACACACATAGACGAGAGGTGGGGGTGTGTTCCCCATCCTGATTACTCCAACCCATCCCAGCTTCACTCTGGCCTCCTGCAACGCCAGCATCTACACAAATCACTTCTGCCCTCCTTCTGGCGGCGGAGTCACTGTGCATTGAGAGGAAGACACCTGAAAGCAATTAGGGGATCAACTGTAGCTCGGAACTGGTGACTTTTCGAGAGCTTTTCAAACTTTTTTCCCCTACGGGTTGAGGTTTTTGTCATGCGAAGACACAAACCTGATTCCAAAGCACTTGAGATGCTTTGGAGCCCAGCTGCTTCGAAACAAAACGGGATATTTTTAGTAATCGAGCAAGGAAAAGCGTACCTTCGACGCCACATTCACCTAGATTCTTGAAGATTGTAGACTTGTCGAATGCAAAGCAGTGCATTGCAAGTTTCTCCCGTGGCATGGAAACCTCATCTTGCTGCATCTAAGCTGTAATCCACATAAAATATGTTTCCGCATGTCTCATGTCTCTCCAGAGCTCTGTTTTGGACTAGATTGCTAGTTAGACACCTCAATTTACCCGTGGCTTTCTCTCACTTGATGTTTTGGAAGCCACTTCCCATCTGTATTGTCGACTTGGGGGTTCTGTTTTCCTGAAACACCTCTCGCCCAATTCTTCTCGTAATGGCTGTTTTTTAACAGCGCTTTATCTTCCCCCCCTGGATCCCAGACGCTGGGCTTGGCGACTCCATTCTTTCAAATTATTCCATCTTTGCACAGAGAGAGAAATTGGATTGTGTTGATCCCGTTTTTGCAGCGGGGAAGGTGGCCGTAGCATTATCCTCGGTTTACACTGGTGACGGAGAGGCAATCACACCGAGGCCTCGCTCTGACACAAACACTCCAGCCTTTGGACGAGGAAATTACACCACAATAAGCTTGGACTCTGTGTTTCGAGGTCAGAAACTGCCGCAAACACACACATAGAAGCCATAGTGTGATGTGATCACCTGCTGAAAGGCATTATCCATATCACTAGATGTCTCATTTATTTTCTTATTTTTTTCAGTCAAGAGCATGTTCTCTGGCAAGTCAATAAACTGAGGGAAACTGATATGAATCAGTAGCACCTCTAGATTGAAAACAAATGTTTATATTTTCACCCCCAAAAATGGTGCTCTGGATGGTTACTTAGTGGCCATTTAATAAGAAAGTCTTGTCTTTTCCCTAAATATAGCACATAAATTGTGTCCAGATGCTTGGAAATGTAATAGAACACCTCTACTCAACAAGCTGAGGTGGGTTACATACAAAATTCTATGATTTTGTTTTTTAAAGCTAATGGCCTATACTCATACAAATATGAGAGCTATTACAATGACTATTCATTCATTAATTTATTTTCCTTTTGGCTTAGTCCCTTTATTAACCTGTGATCACCACAGCGGAATGAACCACCAACTTATCCAGTATATGTTTTACGCAGTGGATGCCCTTCCAGCTGCAAACCATCACTGGGAAACACCCATACACTCTCATTCACACACATACACTACGGCCAATTTAGCTTACCCAATTCAGCTGTAACGCATGTCTTTGGACTTGCAAACTCCACACAGATATGCCAAATGACCAGCCAAGGCTCAAACCTGTGACCTTCTTGCTGTGAGGCGACAGCCTTTTTTCAGCCTGGTTTTGTTATTTTAAAGTACATATTTACATACAATATCTTTTAAATTCATATTTTTAATAGAAAGCTATACAATATTATATTTGTGCATATACATTAGATTAGTCGGTACTGGAGCCAAATCTGGAGCTTCTCTCACAAAATAACTTCCAGTACAGAAACTAGTGCAGCCAAATTTATGTTAAAGAAAAATATTAAATACAAATTTTAAAAAGGAAAAATCTGGAGAAGCAAAAAAAAATTGAAATTTTTGCAAGTTGTAATTTTATTTTTCGCTAAATTTTGCTTGAATTTAATTGTATTATCTTTCAATTTCTAAATATGTTTGCTGACCAAAATATTGTTTTAATAAATGTATCTGTTTAATAAATCGGTTTAAATTTTTAAATGCACCAAAATACATTGCCTATATTCATGGAGAAATGGATAAAAATATTCATTTTCAAAATGGGCTGTACTCATATGATGAGCACTGTATGTACAATATAAGAGAAGCATCACAGACAAGTTCAGTCACTATAATGTATGGCAAAAATGCCAAAAGACAATTCTTTGCAATCACAGTTGCAATCAATAGTTTTGTTTTACTTAGCATAATTGATCAAGCTAAAATCTAATGTTGCTGAATGCTGAAAATGTAATCCTTATCCACTCTTTGCATGTTTCTCATTCAAAAACACATCTCTGAAAGCACATGATGTTGCTATCCTTGATGAAGCAGACAATGAGCATCAAATGAGCATTTAATTTAACTGCTAGAAAACCTGTCGTAAGAATTATTCGACTTGAAGCACTGAGCATGAAGTTTTCGAATTTGAATACAAGCATGAGTTTTGTTGTTCACTGTAACTGATGATGCCACCGGCTTGCTTGGTTTGGGAGATGTGGGTTTGCGCATCAATGCATTTGCTCTTCAGTGTTTGGACTTTAGGCAGTGAAAATTAAATCACACTGAACTGAACTAAACTGAACTTGAACTTTGAAAACTGGACTGACACATTTTCCATTTACTAGAACTTCTGCTTTGACACAATCAACATTGAATCGCTACAGAAATAAACTTGAATTGAATTGAGGATGGAAAAGGGGTCTTTTGCACTAAAGGAACTTTTCCACTGCTCCTATAGAACTATTGGCAGAAGTATCTGTTTTTGGTAGTTCACACTGAATGAATTGCTTGCAATTTTAGTTCAAAGAACACATATAGGGTCTAATCCAGCATAATAACTGCAGCAATGAATATGTACCTGCTGCTTTTGTCTATGTTATCATGCTTTAGCTCAGCTTTGATGTATTTCAGAAGCTTTTGTGATACTTATGGCCCGTTTCCACTGAATGTTATGGTTCGGTACAGTATGCTTTTAATGTCGTTTACACTGTCAAAGGGTACCTAAAAGCGAACGTGCCACTTTTTGGTCATCCTTTGCAAAGGGAACCAACAGGCCTAAAGGATACAATAAGGTGGAGCTAGACGCGCAGCTGAATGCTATTGGTTAACAGAGATACGCCACTCGCAGGAGCAGGAGAATGAAAACAAAGGAAATGCCATTTTTAAATACACAGCCAAGACATTACACTGTAATAATATATACATATAATAACAAGCCATGGTCGACCCAAGCTCAAACAAACCTTGTTGTCTTCTTGATGTACAGCCACGAAACTAAGAAGAACAAAATCTGCTGTGTCCTGTTGTTGTCCTGGTTTCTCTCTAGGTTTTTTATCCTTCACTTTCGCCAATTGGTGAAGTTTTACTCCGCCGCTGTCGCCACTGGCTTGCATAGTACAGGACTTGTAGAGCTGCGCATCGATGGATTACTCTTCAGTGTTTGGACTCTCAGCAGTGAATATTAAACCACACTGAACTAAACTGAACTGACACTGTTTCAATTCACTATAATCTTCTGTGAAGCTGCTTTGACACAATCTACATTATAAAAGCACTATAGAAATTGAATTGAATTGTTTTACGAGCCCGTCCAAAAGTGCAAGTGGTTTCGTTTTCTCCAGAGAACTCGCTGCACATCTAGATTTGAAATAGCAAACTTTATGAGCTCATATTAATAGCGTGCACATGATCATTTAAGCCATCTGATATTTGATCCTTTCAGAAAGAGACAAACACAAGAGTGAAGCGCAAAAAAAAAGGAGAAGCCAGAAAAACCAGCAGCAAATGATACTTCTGCAACCTAAAACATGAACAAACTGCCATGTTTAACTATTATCATCGCCTTTTGTACTATTATGAACTCGGAATGGCGGAATTACTTTCTAACAAGACGTTACATGTGCTGCTGAAGATTACAGATAGAGATAAGAGGTTCGCACTGACTGTGGGCTATATTTCGTTTGGTTTTTGAACCCAAATAAGGACTAAATCTATGCTGTGTGCAGTTTTTCTAATATTGGTAACATTAATCGGAGACTGTAAGGGTCTGTATGTGTTCATATATGTTGCATTTTTCCCTGCGTTCACGTGGGTTTTCTCCAGGTGCTCTGGTTTCCCCCACAGTCCAAAGACATGTGGTACAGGTGAATTGGGTAGGCTAAATTGTCCGTAGTGTATGAATGTGTGTGTGTGTGGATGTTTCCCAGAGATAGGTTGCGGCTGGAAGGGCATCCGCTGCATAAAAACGTGCTGGATAAGTTGGCGGTTCATTCTGCTGTGGCGACCCCGGGTTAATAAAGGGACTAAGCCGACAAGAAAATGAATGAATGAATGTTGCATTTTTTATTTATTTTATATAGTTGCAGATGTTACAGTAGACCAGGGGTTCCCAAACTTTTCATGCCACGACCCCCAAAATGACAATGCAAGTGACTCGCGACCCCCAATATACTCTGAGGTGGTTATAAATACAGAAACCTTGCATGCAATGGCGCACACACACCAATGGACCCAAGTCTATTCTTCTTTTAATTTTTTTAATGTATGAGAGCTGTAAATGGGCCACAAAGTTAAACCGGGTGTTATGAAATCTGCTGCATCTGACGATATTGCTGTGTCTTTAATACAATGTAATTACCCTAGGGGTTGCAATCCAATAGAAGTAGTAACTATAAGCTACTATAGTAACTATATATGGTATAAACGACTATTTTTTTCTCTTCAGTAAGTTATGGATAAAAATTTGGTAATACTTATGGTTTAATAAAAATAAATCGATTTTTGGAAATCAACAGGCGACCCCCCTTCATTGTCCCGCGACCCCTCGGGGGGTCCCGACCCCCACTTTGAGAACCATTGCAGTAGACTATTTCGCATTGTTATTGATCTGCAGTTATAATCAACTCATGTTCATAGAAAGGTTAGTGATGAACATTTATACACAAGTATTTTTGTGTATAAAGCATCTGTTTTGGGAGAAGAGCTTCTCCTATGATATATGTGAATGACCAGTAAGCTTTACTGTGACATTTCCTTAAGTAAAAATGACTTCATCTGAAACTTTGTCATACACCATGCCCACCAAAGGGTACCATTTTGAAAGTGGAAACGCAAGCCTGATAAAGGTAACCCATACCGTACCATACTGTACCTTTCAGTGCAAACGGGCCATTAGGTGATTTAGTCCACCTTTTCGCTGTTTCAACTACATAACATGTGTCTCTACATTCACAAAACACACAACAATGAAAACAGCTTAGATCATGGTGCCTTGCATCCATTTGTTGGATTTGTTAAATGCAGAGGCCTTGTGGATAGTTCATATAACTGAGTTCCTCTAACTACCTGGTGCAAAAGGACATGGACTTGAAAAGTACTTGAGTCTTGTCTGGTCTCAAGAACTACAACACTGCACAGCATCAATAGTTTAGCATTTTCTAGAATAAAGTCCTATTTCATACTGTAGAAATCAGTTCCTCTTATAGTGGATGGTTTATTCAAGGCAACATATCGTCCATTGAAAACAGTTTGAAGAAGTACCGCCAGAGCTGTTAGAAAAATAAAGACAAGCAGACGAACGTGTCCTGCCGCATAAAAAACAATCCATTAACATTCATTGTGTCAACCACCGAGTTGAATCTGGGGATCAGGCGAAGCTCTTTGTGCAAGAGCCCTGACCCCCTACTATTTACACACAGAGAGACGGCCCAGCTGATACCACCCCAACAGCACTACCTTACACATACAGACCTGTCATTACCACCCCGCCTTCTCTCTCCACATCGCACAGCCGCCCATTTCCACAAGAGACCTTAATCTCTCCTCCAATAGGCAACTCCTGTTAAACTCCTTGACATGCCGAGCTGCGCTGGGGACACACAGGACCCATGAATAATCAATAGCACGCTATTTACGCCGAGGCCGAGACAAGCATGTGCCACAAAAGGTCATTTCTGCCCGCGATTGCTTGCAGATTAGAGTTGAGATTAGAATTTCAGAGGCGAACGCTGCGGAGGAAGGAAAAAAAGCAAGAGCTGCAGATGAGAAGAAATTAGAATAGAGGCACAGAGACACATGTGTGCTTCCAGATAGTTAATTAGCTTTCATTTTCCTTGCTAAAGAAACACTCCTAAGCACAGGAAAAAACACATCACGCTCTCTTTTGTACGGCGAGAGCGCACGCGTCACACACACACACCTACAGTTACGAGCACCGAACCCAATTTCATCTGCAAGGGGCAGAAATCAATCTCATATCTCTCTAGTTAATCCGCAATGGCTCTCCACAGATCCTGACACTAATAAGGTATTGAGCAGGTGAGGCCAAGGGATGCAGGGAAACAGGCAGCCCGGTGGAGGAGGGGGGCCGAGTCTGGCTCTATTCCAGTTCAATTATGTGACTTGTGTACAGGAGAGTGGAGTGCAGGAGACAGGAGAGAATAAGGGAGAGAGAGAGAGAAAGAAAGAGGGAGACCATAGAGAAGAAGGGCCAAGAGATGAGAGGCAGAGGAGGAGAGCTAGGTGAAAGACTTTAGAGAAGGGGGTTTAGAAAGGCATGTAAGGTTGGTGGAGAAGGAGAGAAAGAATGAGAGCGACCCAAAGAGCGCGGGGGGGTTAAAATCGATCCCATCTGTGGTATGATGGTTAATTAAAGCAGCTCTCGAGTAGACTAAGGATGAGAGGTTTGGCTGGGATCCTGCAGGCAGGGCTCTGATTGCTCCGAGAATGGCTGCTTTCTCGGCTTTGAGAGCAGGAGGGCTGCCGCTGGCATCCACAGACTCGGCCGCGCTCTTAAACGGAAACGCACAAATGCATGTTTGAACAAACACACACGGGCATACAGACCGAGCAGATTGAAGTTCACCTAAGGAGATTTCAGTATGCACGGGGAACGCATTCTCAAGCAAATCACTGACCTCCTTCCTGGCCGTGACCGTTTGTTTTGTTAGATTCTTCTTTTATGCCTTGAAATTTTCATGACGATACACCTCAAAAAGCTTTCATCCTTTGTATTCCTAAAATAGGAAAGCATGCAGATAATATGTTATTCGTCTCAAGGATAGGAATAAAAAAGGCCCGTTTAGTCATGTTTATTTTAGATGTCAAAATGTTCTGACTGACATCTTACACAAAGGCGCTCTCAAAGAGCATTTTATCAATATTTTATTGTCTGTTTTTAGTTTCATAAATTATTATTTTTTTAATTATTTGGATTGTGATTTTAAGGATTCACAGCACTAGAAAAAAGTAAACTTATATTTCTTGATTACAGTGCTTAGCGTATGAGAACACCACGAATCTCTTATTTAAATTCATATTTTCTATAGGAAGCTATACAATATTATATTAGCGCAAGTCAGAATTAGCCCCCTTAATTATTATCCCCCTCTTTAATTTTTTCCAAATTTTTGTTTACGGAAATATTTTTTCAGCACATTTCTAAACATACTAGTTTTAATAACTCATCTCTAACTGATTTATTTTATCTTTGCCATGATGACAGTAAATAATATTAGACTAGATATTTTTCAAGGCACTTCTATACAGCTTAAAGAGACATTTAAAGAATTAACTAGGTTAATTAGGTTAACTAGGCAGGTTAGGGTAATTAGGGAAAAATTCCTTAAAGGGGCTAATGATATGGACCTTAAAAAATAAAAAAACTGCTTTTATTTTTGCTGAAATAAAACAATAAGGACTTCCTCTAGAAGAAAAAAATAATATCTGACATACATGACATTTCCTTGCTCTGATAAACATCATTTGGGAAATAAAAATAATAATAATAATTCAAAGGGGGGCTATTAATTCTGACTTCAACTGTACATTAGATTGGTCATTACTGAACTCAAATCTGGAGATAATCTAACAAAATAACTCATGATAACAGTCTAAAATGAGTACACCTAAATTTATATGTTAGGAAAAAATACTTAAAAAAATGTAAAAAGAGCAAAAATCAAGAGAAACAAAAAAATGAAAAATGTAGTTAAATTTTTGTAGGTTGTAATTTATTTTTTTCCAATATTTGGCTTTAATTTAACTGTATTATCTTTCCATTTCTAAAGATGTTTGGTGACTAAATTATTCATTCATTTATTCATTTTCTTTTCAGCTTAGTTCTTTTATTAATCCGGGGTCGCCACAGCGGAGTTAACTTATCCAGCACGTTTTTACGCTACGGATGCCCTTCCAGCTGCAACCCATCACTGGAAAATGACTAAATTATTATTTTAATAAACATATCTGTTTAATAAATATGTTTTGTTTGAATGCACCAAAATATATGACCGATATTCACTGTGAAATGGATACAAATAGTCATTTCCAAAATGGGTGTACTCAGTTTTGCTGACCACTGTACACCAAATTAATTTTAAAAGATTAACCATAAAAAGTAGTGCATGTCATGTGTCAACTTTGAAAAGTAACATAACTAGAAAGTTGCATAAAAGCATTTGATGTACAGTTGAAGTCAGAATTTTTAACCCCCCTGAATTATTATTATTGTTTAACAGAGAGAAGATTTTTTTTTAAACACATTTCTAAACATAATAGTTGTGATAACTCATTTCTAATAACTGATTTATTTTATCTTTGCCATGATGACAGTAAATAATATTTGACTGGATATTTTTCAAGACACTTCTATACAGCTTAAACTGACATTTAAAGGCTTTAAACACAACCACCGTTACAAACTAGGTTAATTGGGTTAACTAGGCAGGATAGAGTTAGGCAAGTTAAGATGGTTTGTTCTGTAGACTTTAAAAAAAAATAGCTTAAAGGAGCTAACAATATTGACCTTAGAATGTTTTTTGTTTTTTAATAAAAACTGCTTTTATTTTAGACAAAATAAAATAAATAAGACTTTCTCTAGAAGAAAATGAAGAGTTCAGACGCAAAAACCTTTAAGTGCCATCTGAAATCTTCTCCTAAAATTATTAATTCTCTCAGACTACTATTTATAAGTTTAGTAATTTCCCTTTCATGTCAATTAAAAATGTTTATTTTCATTACCTTTAATGTGGAATTAGAGAACATAAATATAGGAGTCTCTGAAAAATGCTTATTTTAGAAGAAAATTTCAGACGCCACTTGGAGGTTTTTGCATCTGAACTCTTTAAATATTATCAGACACACTGTGAAAATTCCCTTGCTCTGCTAAACATCATTTGGGAAATATTTTTTAAAAAAAAGAAAAAAATCTAAGGGGGGCTAATAATTCTGACTTCAACTGTATTTGTATAAAAAGAGTTTCCTCTACAGTATGTGTATTTCATCTTGATTTGCAATGCATTTCCTTTACAAATCGGTGAGCTTTGTAAGCTAGCCTTTCAGCATTGTTAATGTTATTTGAATGCACAAAAGCCCGACTGTCCATGATGTGCCTACTTGTACCACAAAAGACATGATTAGCATTATCATGTCAAGATTAGCCAACCAATATACATCCAATCCACACTAGCACAGACAAAAGCAAGATTTAAAGATTTAAGTTAGAGAGCATGTCTACCGCTTTATCTACTTTTCATTAACTTGTTACTATTGAAGTGACAAGCGGGACATTGAACACCAACCTCTGCATTACCACTACTTCTAGGCAGTGTTGATGAAATATTGCAATTAATTTAAATGAATGTGGGCAGGGGCTTTCAAGTTTCAAAAAAGGACACAAAACAAGTCTTCTTTACACATGTAATTGCTTATACAGAATTAATTTAGCTTGTATTTACATCCTGTACTAGTCAACTTCACTAACTGGTTGTAATAAAGTCAAGTCTGCCATTATATAGATCTGCTCATTGATGGATTTGCTTATCAGTGTTTGGACTTTCAACAATGAAAATTAAACCACACTAAACTGAACTAAGCTGAACTTCAACTCTGAAAACTGGACTGACAGTTTTAGTTTACTAGAACTTCTACGTTAAGCTGCTTTGACACAAACTACATTACAAAAGCGCTATAGAAATAAAGATGAATTGAGTTATAATGGAATACAATCAGATAGTCAGACTAGCTAATAATATCAACTGCTGCTAAAAATATCAGTGCTAAAATGAATAATGATTAGCCAAATACTGGCTGGCACAATAGCTGAGGAGGATGGTTTACATCCAGCTGATATTAATAGTTAAACACAACATGTTGTAAGACAAAAAAACAATGCCTCCATAAAAAAAATATATATATTTATATATACATGTATGGTATATACTGTACAATAAAAGTGAAAAATTACTGACCTGAAAAGTGTTTTTAAACTAAATATTGATGTACTTGCTGAATTATTTAAAGGAATAAATTGTAGTATTTTAAGAGTAAGAAATTAAAATCCCATTATTTCATTTACCAAAAACAAAAATATAACATTACACTGAATTCATTATTTTTTGTGTGCCACCGTCAGATTTGGTGTGGCCTCATCTGGCCACCTCTAAGAAAATTTTCTGGGGGCGCCACTGAGGGGCTTGACTTGGAGCCAATCCGTGAATAAGCGCACATTATGTTAGCTGACTAATCAGAGCCTCTTGAGGGCGGGCCTTTCAGAGGAACTAGGAAATATGACATTTGTTTTCACGTAAGCTGAGTAGCAGTAAGATATATGAAAAAATAACAACATTTTCTACAAGTGAAGCATGAGCACACATTGCTTTGCATCTTATAAACACAACCAAGCCTTAAAAATACACTGTGGACCACCCCTTAAGTCTACATTAATACATTTACCAGGTTTCAACAAAATTCTAGCTATACAAACTTTAGCTTAGTATTTTAGTCAGTTTGATTGATGCAGGTTTAGATAACTAGAAACTGAAAAAAATAGACAGTAAGATAATAATAATTATTTTTCCTAAAATGGAAGCAAATAGTTACTGGTTTTTAACTTTTTCTTTCTTTTAAAATATAGTATTTTTTGTTCAACAGAAGAAATAATCTCATAAAGGTTTGGAAACACTTCAGGGTGAGTATTTAGTGAGTAAATGTTTGTTTCTAGGTGAACCATTCCTTTAAATGTCTCACCAGAAGACACGGGAATTAAATTTGTTTTGCTTGTATGCGTTTTTGACTCTCAACGTGCTAGTAACTGCTTTTAAAAATATTTTTATGAATATATTAAACTTTTTTAATTTGAATTTATGTTAGTTTCAGATAAAACCGGTAAAAAAATCAACATTAATATTCTACTGACTGAAATAACAGTTGGCCTGAGGTAAGTCAGTTAACAGCAATTTTCAATTTTAGTTGGGGTTTCTTCTGCACCTGAAATTTGTTTCAGAAAATCACAGATAAGTTTTTGAAGCTTAAAAACTTGCAGTCCTTCTCTTAAGCCCCTCTCTATTCCACACTTAAGCACAAATGCTTAAATGGGCATCCAGTACCAATCATGAAACCCATTGTCCAAATAAGTAAAAGTGCACATAATCCACAACTGTTGAGTGAATCTCGAGAAACTAGAAAAGAAGAGGACTATTTTCTTATGAAGTGACGGCAAACCAGGCAGATTAATCTGTAATCATACTCTTCATGTTGCAGAAGTGTGGAAATAGAGCACATCCCTTCACAGGTGTATGAATTATGTATATGGAGATGATTTGATGGGTGTGAAAGAGAGCGTGTCTGATTGAAATCCCGTATGTCGCGCATTACGCCGTCTCCTCGCTCCTTCTGCGTGCAACGCCGGGGTCAGAGCCCCGTGCTAATTTGCGAAGGGCCAACTGCTTGTGAGGAAAATGAGAAAATTATACATTCCAGCAGGAATCAGCTGTGGTTCTTCAGGATCCGTGCACTATGCCGTCTGCAGCCGGCTTTATGTAGCAGACACCTGCCAGCTTCTCAAAGACGTGAATCTACGTGCCTGAAACTCGTATACAAACACGCCCACACCTAGAAGTACATCAAGAGAAATTAGCACATCAAAAGCCGGAGCCGTGAAATTTAATGTATCTCAACACTCCATAGAGGCTGCGTGGAGTCATGTATTTTAATCTGTAGGTTTCTCTTAAAATAGGCAATGTTTTAAATCTGCCTGAATACTTGATTCTTGTTTCATTTCTCTCTTCTAGTTTATGTCCCTTTGCATTTCTAAATATTACATACATTTTATACCAAAGTTGTACAGGTGAATGCTATTCTTTTTTTAAGATGACAGGAATCTATTTTCCGCCTATTATAATCTAGTTTTCAGCCTAGTTTAAACCTTTACAAGACCTTCTGCCTTGCTAAATCTTGGCTCACACTATAATGCTAGGCTTAAATTTGTGGTCTTGTATATACAATATCATTGGTTTGATCAGGTCAATGAACACTGAAGTTTTAGCAGTATCAGAAGACTTCAGACACTTTTTCTGCAGTGTGACTTCAGCTACGACAACCGTCAAACCAAGAGCACTGAACTTGATGACGTAATCAGCACGACAGCTTTCCAAAAAGTGTCAAAAGGGTATTTTTCTGGCAAGTTTATCAAGGCATGTTATGAGTAAAATTGCTGTAAAAGCACGCAGATCAATCTAAAATTTGTGCTTATTTCTGGCACCATGTTTGGTGCATGTTGATTGCCCTATAGTCTGATATTATGGCAACTGAGCTCTAATGACTTTGGAAATATGTTCGTACAGTTTGACAATTGTCTAATGAATGTTCAAAGCATGAGTCGCTCTAAAGCAACGTTGTTTAATAATGCAATATAAACTACGTCAAAAAACATTTTCATTGACTGCAATAGTTAAAAAATTCACAATGAAGAAAAAACTAAAACTAACTGAAACTAACAGTCGCTGAAAAACTTAGCTTGAAATAAAATAATAATTAGCAATAATAATAATCACTGCTTAGACTTATTGCTGTTTAGAGAAGTGCCTATAGATGGCGCTTTTACAGGCCAAGACATTTTTCGTCATTTGCAAAAAAAAGAAAAAGAAAAAGAAATAGGCCTGCATACATGTTTTTTAAATATAAAGCAGTTCTTAATTCTTTATTATTATTACATTTATTCTTTTAAAGTCGGCATAAAACTGTTGTGAAGTGTCTTCTTTTCGTAACTTATCATGACTTGTAATGGTTTCTGAAATGAGAGAAAAATGTAGGGCTGTGCATGATTTCGTCCTTTGGGAACCATTTGGATCGTTGGAAGATGGTTGTTGACAGGGATGGCCAGTATTTATGATACAAGTATTTCAAGTACATATTTTATATACAAAAAAAAGTATTTTGTAATTGTATTTGATAGGGTTTGTGAAAAAGGGTTAATATTTTTGTTTCAAAATACTAGTGTCTTGTACTTTTAAAATACTGTAAAATACTTTGTAAGATGTCTACATGATGACATCATAAAAATGTAGCCTCAGATTGATTGCTTTATTAGGTATCTGACTAAGCTTAAAGGGCACCTAGGTTACCCCTTTTTCAGATTTAATATAAGTCTTTTGCGTCTCTAGAATGTGTATATAAAGTTTCAGCTCAAAACATCCATCAGATTTTTCATCATACCTTTTACAAGATGCTGTTTTATACTGATTTCCAGCAGGGAGTGGTTTTGTCGTACTGCGCCTTTAAGACGAGTCTTTACCACCTACTGTTTCTACGTGCCTTCCCACATGCTTTAATCTCCTCCCTCGGCTGCCTCAGACAACAGACAGACTTAAAGGAAGAAGGTCTCACGTAGCGTTTGTGAGAAATACTACAGAAAGAACTAATCTTTACTAATCAGGGGTCCGTTCTTCCTACCTCGCTTAAATGATCTAAGATTATTTGGCAGATCCTAGATCTTTTAATCTTGATAACTGATCTCTCGCTAATTTAATCTAATCAGATTAGAATGTCTGGATGAACTGATCTGAGATCGCTGCGTGTGTTGTGAAGGACAGATCTATCGATCCTCGAAATCATGATCAGCAATGCAACGATTGGCTGACGGCACAGCAGCGTAATGACATCATCTGATTAATATTCAATTATCCATGTGAGCAAAATTGCATCAAATTAGCAGTAAACGGCTTGTTAAATATGACACGCAATAACCTTCCACATTTGTTGTGAGCTGCAGGCTTTACACTTTCATGTGTCGAGTATTCATCATGTATTTCAATGCAAATGAATGTATTTAGCTCTACATTTAGAAAAGATTTTCTTTATTATAGTAGCCGTTTTTTAAATCTGTGTAAAGAATAACTGGTTGTTAACAAAAGCATTTTCATATTGGTAAAGGCATCTGCAACTTTTGTGAAGCATCAAATCACTGTCATATTAACTGTCAAAACATGTTTATGACTGCATAGTATTATTGCTTTTAAAAAAAGTCACATATTGTGCATTTCTATTATTCACAATTTGTACTAAAGCGACCTAAAAAGTTCATATCAATCAGTTTTCTCTTTGCACCACCAGGTGGCAGTCTTTGTACTTTCATTTCGAGGGTGCAAATTGCATACGTTTTATTAATATGTATAACTTAATTTATTTTATTAATGACTATAACTTTATATATATGGTTAAAAATATGTACCATTTTCCCAAGTGTATATAACTACTACTGTAAAAAAAATATCAGAATTGGGAACATACTTTCTGTATTATCTTTGCTTGAACTAAGCCCATCTAATCCTGTTTATATGAATTGAGGTTTGACCTTGCAGAACTGTTGCTATGACAACAACTCTCGGATCAGCTTTGAAGAACGAAACGATCCTGGATCGTGTCAAATCGTCAATATCCAAATCCAGCTAACTGAGTAATCCACATAAGAAGAACGGACCCCAGTATTGTGAAGTTGCATTGATGAGTCACACACAATATCGTTACAAAGTTCACGCGCTTGCGCGTGCGCACACACACAAATACACACGCACACACACACAGGCAGGCAGGCAGACAGACAGAGCGCGCTTAGCTTAGCACTGTTTTTGAACTCAAATGTGACAGGATACAGGCTAACCTTCAGTGCTGTGTGGATATCTGTTTTGCTAATGTACAAAATAAACCTGATTTAACTTCAAAAAACTGGGATTGAAGCGTCTTCTTTTATAATTGTTCTGACACGCGGCTGTGCTGATGAAGTAAAGCTGAAGTAAATCGCTGTAATTAATTACACACAGTGTTTTAAAAACACTTTAAACATGTGAAACTTACTCTTAATCACATTTGATGATGATTGCTGATCCTAGCGAACAGATCAGACCTTTTATTTCCGGTTGCTTTGCGTATGTCTGCCTGGTCTTGTTGACGTATACACGTGACTACCGGAACATGTTAATGCACGTAGCTGTCAATCAATTCGGGGGGCGGGGGGGACCGCACTCCTACGTAAAGTTGTGGTTGGTCTGACAACCGCTCTAATTGGTCCACCGTTTTTATGTTGTTAAATTGCAAAAAAAGGACTGTGTGTTTGTATCACCCCAATATGATGGTCTATACACTATATATACACATATGTTTGTCCAAATAGCTTGAAAAGTAGATTTTTCACCACAGGTGCCCTTTAAGATCAGAACAGAATATGGATTAAGAAGGCGGTCAATGCTTGGAGTATGGATGGAAATTATGCACACATAACGAAAATAACTGAGAAATATAATGGAATATTTGAGTGCCAGTCAATAATCATTGAAAATAGTACTGCACAATGTCTAGTGATATGTAATGGCAGTATAATGTACAATTCGGCAGAAATGAAATGAAGAAATGAGATTGAATGAAATCTCAGTCCTTAATAACAGGATGTGGAGCCTTCAGAACATCATCATTCTCAGTCTCAGTGGTGCTAGGGGAAATTCAGACAAACTTTAGAATAATAAAACATCTAAAGATAGTGTACTGGTGTTCACCAAGGGGGTAAACTGAGACTCTTCCAGTTAAAGGGGAACTGAAAAAATCTTGAGAGAATGAGTAAACTGCTCAAATAAAAATAGTTTTGGATGGATTGCTGATGTAGATGTCAAGAAAATAAGACAAACAACATTAAAATAAGTCCTACGGTGACTGACTTAAACTTGCTCAGAGAAAAGCTGTTGTTATCAGTCATTGTTTACTTCACTAATTCAGTTTAATGGTGAAGGGATTGACAGAATATGCCTGTTGATGGAAGGTTTGCAATGAAATGTTATACTCCCTTGTAGAATTATTTTGTAGTATTTTCAAAATACAAACTATTGTATTTTATTTTGATACTTGCAGCTGCTAAATGTTGTAGTTTATTTAAATAAATGTAAAATTGAGGTATTTGGTGTTTTATTTTAAATTACATTTCAATGTATTGGTCACTGCTAACGAAATTTGGTGCTGAACATTTTCAGATTTTGATGATGATGAAAATGAGGAGCTAAATTTTAGACAAAATCAAATCATATTTGTTCAAACCACTTCCTCCCCCAAAGGCAAGGCAGACATGAGACATGCCTATCCTAAAGGCATTTCATGTGACCAGGAGTGCAGAAATGTTTTTTCGAGGGGGAGGGAAGGTATTGGGGTCTTTGATTAAAGATTATGAAGATCACAATAAAATTGTACAAAAAAATGAAGTGCACATCCTTCGTAACAAGCATTGCTATTGCATATAAAAATAAGAAGGGTACATTTTCATTTCATGCGACTTTAAGGCATTTGTGTAGTTTTGAATTTAGTGTGGAGACACAGTGGCTCAGTGGTAAGCGATGTCACCTCACAGCAAGCAAGTTGCTGGTTCGAGTCCCAGCTGGGCCAGTTGGCATATCTGTGTGGAGTTTGTGTGTGTTTTCTCCGTGTGCTCCGGTTTCCCCCACAGTGGCCCATACTATTGGCCATAGTGTAATCGTGTGTATGAGTGTGTATGGATGTTTGCCAGTACTGGGTTGCAGCCTGAAGGGTATCCGCTGTGTAAAACATATGCTGGATAAGTTGATGGTTCATTCCGCTGTGGTGACCCCTGATTAATAAATGGACCAAGTCAACAGAAAATGAATAAATTAATGGATTCAGTGTATGTTTGAAACATTCTTTTACCTTTATTATTAAGAGGTTTGCCCAAGAGTTATTGTAGGCTAATGTAACCTTGATCTTTTACATATTTTCACTACCACCAGCCATGGCCTGCTGATTTCAGACAGAAGCACTCAGAAATGTCCTCAGTGTGCATTTGAATAACGTCCTGATGATGTGAATGTGACCTGAAATTAAGTAAACTAAATAAAGACTGAAGTGATAGCCTACAGGTCAGGCCACAGGGTTAAAATGAAGAACAGTACCAAATCACATCGTGAATCAGACTAAGGATAACAACAGGGGACTTAACATTTCAATGATGAGTGACACTTTAGAGCTTTCTAGAAGAGATGTTTCATGGGGTTGATGCATTTACAGCAGCAGTGAAAAGAAAATATACTTTTTTATTCAGTTGAAACTTTAAATTGTCTACTTTTGTTTGTGTACAACAGTAAAAACAAACCATTGCTCTTGTGTAAAATGGGGATGGAGGTTACCTTATATTTGGTGCTATTACTGGTCAGATCACTTGCCAATTAAACTTACGTTTACATGGACATCAGTAATCGAATTATTTGCCTTAATCTGAATAACACAATAATATGATTAAGGTGTTTACATGAGTCGATTTTTGATCCCATTTTACATGTTATAGCACATAATTAACGTCATTGTGTCATCGCACTATCCACATTTCCTCCAGAGTTTAATTTAATTTCGTTTCTTTTATTTTCATTTTAAATGTTTCTAATTTAACTGCAGTTTGGCACACACTTTTCATTCAGGAACATTTCATGCATGCCCCCCATGACAAACAAGATATTGGATGAGAGTGTGAACTGCTGGAAGAGTGTTGTTTTAATGGAATTTGATACCACACAGCATATGGGAGAAATAAAAAACTCATTTCAGGGTGTATGTGCCTGTAGTCCTTCACTGACTCGGTAGTTGGTGGTAATTGGTGTCAAATATCCATGTACAGACTATCCTGTCATAAAAATGTGGCGAAAATCCTACACGACGATAATAGTTTGAATGCGGTGTTTACATGTCTGTACTGCACTTCAAAAATGTAATTAAAATCAGCATACTCAACATATCTTAATCCGATTTCTGGTTAGTTCGATTTTATAATCAGATTAAATTAATAAAAAATTTACATGGTAGACTCTTAATCAGAGTACTGTCTTAATTGTATTAAATTGTGTCCATGTAAACTTGCTCACTGTGAAGGATCATTTGTTTCTACTTAGACCAGCTGGTTGAAATATATTATGATGGCTGACTAGTTGACTTTATTATAATTAATTGATCAGTTACTGACACTTCAGCAGTGGCACTTTAATTAGATCACTGGAAGCATACTGTTTTAGCTGAAGCAGGTGTATCCAAGCCTGTTCAAAGGTTAACATACAACAGATTTAAAGGCTTAGTTTATCCCAAACTCAAAATCCAGTCATTATTTTCTCACTGGAAGACCTGGATAAAACCACTTGACTCACGTGGATTTATTGTTGGATCTCTGTACGAACATTTTGAAGCATCAGAGATTTGAGCGAACAGACTTCTAATAGAAGGATAGCAATCTCTCAAATTTGGTTAAAATATGTTCATTTATTTTGAGGAATAGCAAACTAGTGCTTTTGGACTGCAATAAGGGCTAGAGAATTATTTTTGGGGGGATGAGGTAATCCTCACATCTCAGTCTGTTGCTAGGTGCTTGTCTGGATGTTTCTAGTAGTGGAAAACCTTGATTATTTGGATCAGGTGTGTTTAATTAGGATTTGAGGGATCGTATAAAGCTAAAGGCTATAACCATGCATACTTCGATGATACGATTATAGCTGCTAATTTATGTTCCAATGTTTTTGATCATCTTCAAATAAAAATAATAATTTTACACACCATCTGAGGTTCAAAATGTTACAACTTTTAAAATGTTAGTTGAGTTCTCAGTTATTTTTTTTTTTATTAAGCTGGGTGGGATGGGGGGGTCACACTCCATTTGGTCCCCCCATTGACTTCCATTCATATGCATGCGAATGCGGCAGACCGTAAACGGAAGCTCGTGCGACAAGTTTTGCAGTTTGCTGCATTGAAAATTTCAAGTTTGATGAACTCTGACCTGCGAAATTGCATCATTTGACTGTGTAAGACCAATTGAAGAACAAAACATGACCTCTCTGTACAGAAAAATTTAAATATGGATCAATCTCTCTTTTTTTAAGTCTAATGGTGTTGTTTTATCCTGTCCCCTTTCACAGTACCATACACCAGAATTTCGCAAGCTCAAACTCTAGTGTGACAGCAGCATTAGTCGTTTCCCTGAAGTACCCCCCTTTTTGGGATGTGCCCCAAATCATGAATTCAGGATATGAAATGGGTATTTCAGATGTGGATGACACCTTTAATATTCATGTGTGGCAATGGATAGAAGCCATTAGCTATCTTTACATCCCCCTACTTTTATGTGCATTTTGGAATATCGCATAAAAACAATGAACAACACCAAGATGTGCATACATTTTGAAATGCACATGAAAAATGTACTAAGATAAACTTTATCCAATAAAAGAAATTCCAATAAACTTTCACGGTAACATACTTATTAAATAAATTCCAGCATGTGCATCAAAACACGTTATATGATTTTGTTTTAACAGATCATGTGATAACAAAAGTGCCTAATGGTTTGGTTTTATTACTTTCAGAACTGTCTTGAGTGGCGGTGCTCACCAAAATCTCATGCCTCCAAAATCTACTTCTAAAATCTCTGTCTTAGGCGCAAATAATCTATTACATAAGAAAAAATATATATAAGGCCCACAGTGGCTTCTCCTACCACAGAAAATTCATCTTTTCTTTTTGATTTTTGGCACCATATTATCAGGAGCTGATAAATTTGCTCTCTTTTAACTCATTGGATGCAAACAGTGCTTTATTTGCAAATATTGTATGTGACATTCCAGTTCTGCGCATACATTTTATTTACATCTTTGGATGGAAACAGCTAGTAAAGAAAAAAGAAGATTTACACATTAAGGAGATTTAGTCTCATTTAATTAGTTTGTAGAAAGAGGCGTCAATCAATTGCATGGTGCATACAGAAATCGGCCTGTAAAAGAAAACATACCACAGGCCATGCATGAGGGAGAGTTACAAATAAGATGAAAGATGAATAAGCAAAAGTCCATCAATAATTTAAGGGTCAGTAGTTGCTCTCATGGTCATGTAAGCCAGTGTAAAGATTAGCATATACATACACTGTAAAACCCAAAAAGTTAAGGTAACTCAAACCGTTTGAGGAGACCGGTCGCAACAAACCATTTAAGATCAAAAACTGATCCTAATGGATAATGTGAACTTCATTCATTAGAGTAAATGAAGCAATTTGAGCACAGTAAAACCTGATAAATGAAGATAACTTAAACCGTTTGAGGAAACCATTTGCAACAAACCATTTAAAAAATATAATTTATATGAGAACTATGAACTTACTCCAATTACTGTAGGTTAAAGTAATGAGGTATTTAATTAACTCATTACCCTCAACACTGAGTTCAAAATACTTTTCAAATGAGTAGAATTTACTTTCAGTCAATTTTGAGTTATCTACACTCATTTCATTTAATGAAGTTGACTGCAGGGTTTTACAGTGTAGACATCGGTTATGAGACATTTTTGAAATGACTGTAAACAGGCGGACCTAAAAGTCAGATATGGTGAATTTAACTTAATGGATATGGCGGATGCAGCCTAATTGGGGTTACCACTAAACTTTGCAGTACACTGGCCCTCTAGGACTGAGTTTGGGCACTATCACAAACTCAATTCCTGGAGGGCCACAGTTCTGCACAGTCTTGCTCTAACCTAAAAAAAAACATACCTGATCCACCTATTTAAGGTCGAGTTTCACAGTACTGATCAACTGATCATCCACATAAATGCAAGCTCTATTGACCATATTGAGTTCATTCTTTGTGAATGTTTTAAAACATCTGACACATTTGTCTAAGAGGAAGTGACTAGGAATAATTAACAGGCGTAAGCAGTCAAACTACTTGCTCTACGAAGAGTTGTGTTTATGATGATGCATAAAAATACAAACAATATGAGAAGAAAATTAAATTACAAGCAGCGTAATGAGCTGTTTTCACAGCTAAAAATCAATGGAAGTGAATAAGTTCGAAGCCAATAAGGTTTCAAAGGTTGTGCCCGCTTACGCCTGAAAGAATAAGATCAATACCTTTAATAAAAGGCTGACATAAGTGACATGTTTTTGACCCAAGGGTAGGGTTATGCTGGAGGCTAACACAAGCAACAATTAACGCTTTCTTATGCGCTTGAAATGCGTTCCCTCTTAAGTTGACTCTCCTAAACACCAGCCATTTCTGTCTACAGTACACATAGCGGAGAAAAGAACATGCAGCAACCATTTCACCAAGTGGAAGAGTGGAGAGGTCTTCAGGGAGGAATTTAAGAGGAGAAAAGCGCTAAGTCGAGCATGGGGTGAGCGTTGAGCATGCTCGAAAGGGCATAGCACTCTATTTGCTTGCTCACAATATTAATTGTCACTTCTATTGCTTTTAATTGCTGAGTTTTTCACCCTTGCGTGCTATTCAACCTAGCGTACTGATCCCTCCTTTAGATGCCTACGGGTTGCTAAGACAACGAATAATCGGAGCAACCCGGCATTCTGGCTTTCCTTGAGCTCTCGCCTAGAAACAAATAAACACTCGTCTACAATTTCATCCTCTATTTCTTTTTAATACAGTTCACTGTAGGACATCTCTCATGCAGTTTCTTCTCAATTAAGAGCATTTTACTAATATAAAACACAATTTTTAAATACATGTTTTGTATTTATTCACACTCCTTCATCACCTCTTGGTGAACTAATCCACCACAACAAAAAAACTGGCCAATAATTCACCCTAAAGGTGACATTCCTCTTGGCCACAGTCACACCCTACAAACATCTGTACAACAAAGCCTTGCCCCCTTCTTTCCTTTTCTCTCTGGTTAACTAGAGGGAGGCTGATAATCTTGAGCAAACATCATTAACTGTTTGCTCCTATCAGCTGCAGAGTGTGGCAGGGACTCTTTTGTACTGCTATCGGGAGTTTGAAGAGGTTTCGTGCCATAATGGGATTGGCCAGCGGTGCCAGTCATTTCAAGTGGCGATTCACCCGCTGAACTCTCCCTGCACATGGATCAAAAATTAGACTTATATAAAGTCTGAGCCTCCAAACACTGCTCAGATTAGAACTTATAGACCACAGCAAGTCATAGAGTTCAGTATCCTGTTGAGGTCCAGGACTGAGGGTTGATTTGTGGAGAGATGTACTCAGCTCTGTTTGGCCTGAGCTAACACAGGTCAGAGTGGCCCACGGCTGAGATTAAAGGAGGTGATTTAAGAGAGAGTCGACCTGTCTCGCTTCCTGCACTATGCTTGATGGATTGCCGTCAACGCACACACATACACATTTCTTAGCAAGGAAAGAGGAACAAAACAGTGCTGTGTTAAAAGTACACTCAAATGTAGACTGATATTTTTAAAGTAATCGCATGCATTTGTCATAAACCTAAAAAATAGCTTGGTTTTTAAATCAAGTCAAAAACACATGTAGTCAGTCATTTCATAGCATTAAATGCGAATAAACAACCACAAAGTACCACCTACTTACTTTATGCTAACATGGGCTTGTTGTTTCATGACATTCTGTGAGAAAATATTCCAAAAACAAGGTATTATATTGAAAAAAAAATTCAATTTAAAGCTCAATCATAAAATTGAAATCTTGTCCTACACTCATTCATTCATTTTCTTTTCGGCCAAGTCCCCTAATCAGCGGTCGCGACGCCAACAGCGGAATGAAACGCCAACTTATCCAGCACATGTTTTATGCAGCAGATGCCCTTCCAGCTGCAACCCATTACTGGGAAACACCCATAGACTCTCTTCTCACCCATACACTACGGACAGTTTAGCTTACCCAATTAACCTATTGCACATATCTTTGGATTGTGGGGGAAACCAGACGACCCGGAGAAAACATGGGAAGAACATGCAAACTCCGCACAGAAATGCCAACTGACCCAGCCGAGGCTCAAACCAGCAACCTTCTTGCTGTGAGGCAACAGTGCTAACCACTGCACTGCCATCTTGTCCTTTTCATTTGTTTTCTTTCCAACTAATCCATGTTTGGGTGTGCATTCATTTGATAGCACTCTTGCATTATTACACTAAGTGCATGGTTCCATGAAAGTAAACCATGTTAAAATAAGAAGGAAGGGTGCTGATGAAATGTGGCAAGTGGTCTGAAGAGGTGCATATAAATGCATGCTAATACCTGGTGTCAATAGCATCTTGAAGTCATAACAGCCATAAAAGAGCAGTTTTTCAAGCAATTTCCAAGAGTTACTTTATTTTTTTTTTCTTAACCAAAGGTTAAATACTTGAAAGAGATATTTGAAAAAGGACACTGTTAAAATTAGAAAACCTTTTCTGATTCCTCTCAGTTAATGCTTTATTGTCTTAATTGTGCAGTTTTTAATCATGGTGCAAGATCGTGAGCTGTTTTAGTTTAAATTATTATTAGTTTAAATTATTATTAAATTGGACGATCATTATCCAGAGGATGGTAATATGTAAAACGGCCATAAATGAGGTTGGTGTCGTGATCTTGTTTCCTTTGAGTGTGCATGCACATTAGCTTGGGCAATCTGAAAATATGCTAATTTTGCTTGAATTGGACGAGTAGAAACGAAACTTATGAGACAGTTGTTGTTTAATTTTATTGGTGATTCCAAATAAGTAATGTAATGCTAAGCTTTTCAAATAGTTTTGGAGAATTTAATGTTTCCCCATTCAGACATAATGCCCAGGCATACTGCTCGAGAGGCATTTTAAAGATGGCCACCGGGTGAAATGACTTGCCTTAAAGGGATTTGGTAAAACAACTGCTTAATTCTAAACTTCAAAATGTTTTCTAGGTTGGCAGCTATTGTGTTACCATTGCGTTAATGCTCCTATATCCTTGCATTAATACCGCACATCATATAACCTCCATCAAAAAGGTCAAGAAGAAGTAAACATCTGATTGTCCATCACTGACACCACAGCAAAGAAAAAGAGAGCCAGTGATAGATGGAGAGGAAGTGCTGGTCTGATCACAACCCCTACAGTGGTGAGTAAATACCGTCTAATGGCCACTGATTAATTCCTCATTGCTCTCATCGGCCCAGTAAAGAGAGATGTAATGACCTGCCTGTGTCTGTCATTCTCTTCTTCTCGCTCTCCCTCCCGGCTCCCTCTCCCGCTCAATTTTTGATTATAAATTAAAAGGGATTGTAAATGGTGTAATGCTGGTTTGAGGTTCCTGATTGCTGTATTTGATTAGAGAATGTCAGTGCACGCATTTTTCCCCTCTCTCTTGCACTTCAATAGCTGCAACACTCAGCAATGCACAAAGAACACAATGGACCAACTGCTTAACACTACCAACTAAACCATAACTAGCACTAGCTGCAATCAAACACATTCTTTCAGCCTCCTTTTTCTGTCATCTCGTTTTCCCTCGGCGCGGCTCTTTGGTGACTTTTCGGAGTTTGTTTCAGGTGTGCAAAACACCAACAAGTAAAAATCACCAGCAATTAAAAAGCATTCAGTAGTGCAGGTATGAGGAACGTACGACCCTTTGTCTCTCTCCATTATGGTGGTGTGTTGTCTCTCTCAGCGTACAGTGTCAGGTGTTTTGCGATAATACATCTTCAGGAAGATTTTAAAGGGATTCAGGGAGGTGGCTGATGATGATGGATGCGGTGACAGCCTAAATTATTGTTTAACAAGCAAATGTTAGCACTTTTTGTGTAAAAGGAATGTTGTTGAACACCTTTCAAGGGCAAGGGGAAGAAAAAAACTTTAAACAACTTGGTGTTTTTAAATTAGAAAAAGTTATGCGTCCTAAGATGTTTTTAGAATTGATGAAAAGGAGCGGGTTCAGATACATACTGAAGCAACACTCTTTTAAAAAGAAATAAATGTAAATCTAAAGAAAATATTTACAGAAAGTATTGCGTACCATAGAGAGATATACGCACAGTATACTGTTTATATGCATACTGCACTTTCACAAACATGTGTATGTTTGAAGTCTATTTTAAATAAATGCACTGTTCTTTCTGTTTATCACAGAATCATGAAAAAGTCTGCCTGATCTCACAAGTAAACGTAGGCATTTTACGTTTTGTCAGTTTAGTCGTCCAAAAATGTATGATTTTAAAAAAGGAGGCGTGGCACCCAACCCACCCCTAAACCCAACCATCATTGGGTGATGATCAAATCGTACTAAACTGTATAAATGAGATCGTACGAATTCATATGAATTAGCCACTAAATTAAAAAGTTACGAATTGTCATGAGATTGTGTTGGAAAAAATACAAAGCTTGAAAAACTGTTAAACAAATGTTTCTTCATTCAAAAAAAAAGACTTGCTGCTTGTTTAAACTACATAATTAAAATAAGTTGAAACAACACAATACTTTATTATAATTATTATTATTAGTAGTATTTTGACAATTTTTTTATGTTCAATACACTTAAATAAGTAAAAACAATTAAGTTAACGTAATAGATTTGTGATGAGACAATATAAAGGAATTGTGTGCAACCCAGTATTTTTACAGTGTTAATTAGCAAATGAATTTCTAAGATTAAAGGTAATTTTTGCCACCAAAAAAAAAATCAGTTAAACTACATCTTTAAATTTAATCAATTCCCTTTTAAATTGCAACACGTTAAAACTTTGGTAACCATTAGAGAGTTTCTTACAACTTATTAATATGAACAAGCCGTCGAAAGTGTGCAATTATACAAATACCTTGGCACAATTATTGACTCTAAACTCTCCTTTGATGAGAGTAACTCAAATCATTAGAGGAAACCAATTGCTACAAACCATTTGAGTAAAAAAAAAAACAAAACTATATGAGTACTGTGAACTTACTCTATTTGGATAAACGAAGCAATTTGAGCACAGTAAAACCCGATAAATGAAGAGAACTCAAACCAACTGAGTACTGTAAAACCCAATAAGGCAACTCAAACCATTTGATTTTAAAAAAAAAACTAATCTAGTAGTTGAAGTAATGAGGTATTTAATTAACTAATTACTGTCAACACTGAGTACAAATCTCTTTTTAAATGAGTAGAATTAACTTTCAGTCAATTGTGAGTTAACTACACTCAATTCCTTTGATGAAGTTGACTGTTGGGTTTTACAGCATATTTGAGAATTTGCATTTGTGAATGTAAAACTTAAGAAATATTCATTCATTCATTTTCTTTTTGGCTTAGTCCCTTTATCAATCCGGAGTCGCCACAGTGGAATGAACCACTATTTTCTATATTTGTATAGAAAATTCTGTTGGTCTTCACCTTTTCATTCTAATTTAGATCTTGAAAGTTAACTTAATTAGTCATCAACATTCAGACTTGTCTGAATAAAACAAGTGTAACAGCACATTTGCTCCATGTTAATTTAAATTGGATTGAACAAATTGAGTAAATGAGTAATTTTTAATACTAACATATTTCCCAAACATACAAATCATTTGTTCTGGAAGTTGCATCCCAAATCCATTTACTTGGTAAATCCAAAAGAGATGGCCTTTAATAAGCCCGACGCTTCTAATATACTTTTTTTTTAAGCTCAATCCCAAAAAATCCAATCCTCTCAGCCGTGTTAGTACTCTCCGTACACACACCCGTCTCTCTTTCTCTCTCACTCTCCCCTCTGCCCTCAGTCTCATTCGTCCATTGGAGGGTGGAAAAAGAATTTCAGCTCTTTTCTTTCCATTGCATTTATCCATGGCCGGGGTCATTCCACATCGCCGTATAGTGAGGTGGGGGGAAGAACAAACTGGTAATGGGACCATCAGAACCAACCGAGACACAGATATGCGCATGCTCAGCAACCGCCACAGGGTCAGATCAAGTGTGTACAAACCTAAATCAATTCTCCCATCCAACCTGAAGGGAAAAAAGACACCCGAGGACATGCTTTTTCTATTTAGACACAAAGAACAGGAAAAGAAAACCAGGACACGAAGTAGAAAGACCCTATACTAAGTCATCAGGGTCATCGAGAGAAAAAGAATTGCGTTGGCTTGATCAGATTCGATGCTGATGACTGTGGCTCAGAAAGGAAGAAACGTGAGGTGCTTTCAGCCACCAGTGAGACTCGAGAAACCTCACAGGATGAAAAAAAAGCCCTTGATGGAGCAAAAGGTTACATGAGGATGGGACTGAAGAGGGAAGCTCAAGGTGAGGATGTAGGAGAAGGATTGAACAGAGGGTGTTAATGAGAAAAAGGGGGTCCTGTTGTTGGGAGATGCTTTGTGTCAGGCCTCTTGCATTATGTTGTTGACTCTCTCCCTCGGAAGGGTCGGATAATGGGGGGCCTCGGGGTGCAGGGCAGGGAAAAAATGTCCCACTGAAGAAAGTCAGGAGGGGGTGGAAGGTAAAAAGGGGGCGAGTTTGAGCAGCTCATTTTCTCAAGACTCCTGATATCCATGGCTGCATTTTTCTGCCGGTGTCTTCCTCAAGTCCCTCGTCTTTCTTCTCAGAATGTCCTCTTAACCCTACGCCTCATCAAAGCCTCTTATGTGTGTCAGTCATTCAGAGAGAGACACACAGGTTCTTTAGTGGAAAAGTTGGAATAGGTGGGCGATCCAAAAGGTGATTCAATTTTCAAACTCAAGTTAATACATTCATTTAAAAAGGACGCACTGAACTGATCACAAGGTTTATATTTGAAATGAATTCTGTCCTTCATGTTTACATTTAAGCAGATACATTTATGCGAAGCAGACTATAGAAATAATCAAAACAAAAGAACAATAGCATATAAAAACTAGTCCAATTCTTAGTTAGTCTAATGCAGTAGACAGTCTTTTAAATATGTTTATACGATGGGAGTGTTGAATGCTTGATTTTGATTGGCTGATGAATATTATAAGGTGTGCCATAATTTTCAGGGAACAGCACAACTTAAAACTACATTTTAAAAAAATATTAAATATAGATACGTTGCTCTGCGTATGTTTCATTACACGTTTTAGATGACAAGTCCACTAGAGGGCGCTACATGTGTACACTTTTGCAAATTTGAAAAACAATACTTAGAGCAGTGGTAAGTTTCTTTGTGAAGGGGTAAAAGCCCAGTGAAAGACCCACAAACTGCTAAGGAATAGATCTGCAACCCATTTGTCGACAGATAAGGTGAATCCACCATGTCTGTGCAAGAAGATCAACTGCTGGAGATCGCAAATGACATTTGCATATCGAGTCTTTTTAAGAGTTCACACAAGTTTATTATTTCCAGTGGATGTGCGTGGCATGACATGCTCGCGCCTTTCATACGCAACCAGTTGAATGAATGCCGCGAGCGCACCGCGAGTCACGTGACAAGAACTGACTGATCAGCTTCACACTTTGTATGGAATATTTCGGTACACTAATTCAGTGTGTAACTCAGACAAACACTGCAGTACTTTGTCATTTTCTCAATAAATAAAACTTGTATCAAAGTGACAGCAATGTTTTGTCAAATCGTTGTCAATCGTTGGTCGGTCGACAGTGATAAAAAGGTTGGGGACCACTCAATTGGACTACATTTTGTTGTATCTTTCAGATACACGTCCTTCTTCAGATCCACGAAAAGGCGGGATTTCGTGTACAGGTTACCTAACAAACCACTGACCTCCATTCTTCCTTAAACCCAACCAAAGAGGTTTTAAAAGCAAATATATGAGAAATGAACATCACAGCCCCATAGGTTATACATTGCCATTATCTCTTTTGTGGAACTTACAAGCACAACACCATACAAAATGGGCAACCGAGCAGACTGACCATGCCAGAAAATTTGTCTATACAGAGATAGATAGGTGAGGCAAACATATTCAATTACTAATCATCAGCATTAATTTCTTTCATGGTATTTATTTGGCGTTGTGCAAAGAATTGCTCAGAAATAATCCTTTATTCGTCAGCATCATATGCCTTTAAATATCATTAATGTGAAAAGGAACAAAGGTTGTTGGCATTATACTCCTCCAAATTGTTTATTTTACCTAGAAACTGCAGTCAAGTGTATGTTGAAGTATGATTTTCAATGAGCCTTACTATCAGAATATGCTCAGTTGATCTGCACGGTGGGTAGCACGTTTGCCTCACAGCAAGAAGGTCGCTGGTTCGAGCCTTGGCTGTGTCAGTTGGCGTTTCTGTGTGGAGTTTGCATGTTCTCCCCGTGTTTGCGTGGGTTTCCTACGGGTGCTCCGGTTTCCCACAAGTCCAAAAACATGTGAATTGATGTGAATTGAGTAATCTAAATTGTCCATGGTGTATGTGTGTGAATGAGTGTGTATGAATGTTTCTCAGTGATGGGTTGCAGCTGGAAGGGCATCCGCTGCGTAAAATATATGCTGGATAAGTTACCGGTTCATTCCACTGTGGCTACCCCTGATTAATAAAGGGACTAAGCGGAAAAGAAAATGAATTAATGAATATGCTCAGTTTATAGCACCTCCAAAAAAATTCAGTATTTTTAATTCATTATAAAATTCATTCATTATTTAATAAATGTATGAACATTGCAATACTATTTTACCCAAAGTGAATTAAACACAAGACTTAAAAAGCTCTAAATTACCATTACAATCATTTTTAAGAGTCATGTAACATTGAGGTAATAATGACTGCTAGCATTGCAAACTCCAGTTCACGTGTTGCTCTTTTCAGATTGTAATTCTTCAGTCACTTCTTTCAGGTTAACTGCCTATATGTTAGATCAATACTGCAACAATACTGAGGTGAAGTGAGAGAGTGAGTCTGTGGTGACACAAAACATGAAATTAGAATAAAGTAAAGCTAAGACTACCAGTCATATATGTTTGTTCGCCAGCCGTTTATAACAGCCCCATGTAAGCTATGAGTTCTTATTACTAGGGCCAGACAGAATCTGCGGACATTTTTTGCTATTTCTGCAGAGAATTTTGGTAAAAATCTGCGGATTTCTGCAGAATTATTTTAGGAGTATCACAACTAAAACATCATAACTAAAACAAATCCAAATAAATAACTTTATTTGGTGAACAAAGCAAGTCTCTCATACAATAGATCTACTAAAATACAGAAAATAATACTTTAAAAACTGCATTGTACATAAATCAGATGAACATTTTCATATTAGTCAATAATATTACTGTAATTAATTTAAAAACTAAATAAAAATAAATTTACACACATTTACTCAAGTAAATAAACAGAATTAATGATGGGCCAAAAATCTGCAGAAAATCTGGAAATCTGCGGAATTCTGTGCGCGCAGATTAAGTGTGGGCCTACTTATAACATGTGTAATGCTACTGAAGCATTCTATGTTGCATAAGTGATTACCATGTTATAACCGTTTCACAATTTTTAAATATGTTTTTAATAAACTATGCTTAAAGAGCATGCTAAGAGGCTAATAAAAAGCTAACATATGCTGAGAGGGTTAAAAGAAACAAACTTTTCATACATGATTTGTTTAAACACTTAATTTTCTCAACATTTTAAAGTCCACATGAAATCTTAATTTATGTTGCCGATTCGAATGATATCACTCGATTGAATGGGGGTTATCAGTGGTTATCAGCTAATAGATATGGGCCATTAGGGGCCTTCTGCTCCTATTAGTAGGCTCAGAAGACTGTTATCATCTATCCACATGGTTAATTGGCTATAGATCACATAGGACTGTGGCCGGAAGTTAATGAGAACTATTTATATTATTACTTAAATTTACCATTAATTGTATTTTATTTACATCTACCCCAAACCGAACCCAAAACCCAGTTTTCACAGTAATGTAAAAACACATCTGGATCTGGTGTCTTCTCTATTAATATAGCTAATTTACCAAGAGAATTATTCATTCGTTCATTTTCTTGTCGGCTTAGTGCCTTTATTAATCCAGGGTCGCCACAGCTGAATGAACCACCTACTTATCCAGCAAGTTGTTTTACGCAGCGTATGCCCTTCCAGCCACAACCCATCTCTGCGAAAAATTCACACACACACTCATACACTACGGACAATTTAGCTTACCCAATTCACCTAAACCACATGTCTTTGGACTGTGGGGGAAACCAGAGTACCCAGAGGAAACCCACGTGAACACAGGGAGAACATGCAAACTCCACACAGAAATGCCAACTGAGCCGGGGATCGAACCAGGACCCAGTGACGTTCTTGCTGTGAGGTGAACGTGCTACCCACTGCATCACTGCGTCGCCAGAATTATTCATTTTATTCATAAAATTTCCCATTAGTTGTATCATATTTACGTCCACCCCCACCCTAAACCCATTCTTCCCAGTAATGTTTAAACAGATCTGGATTTAGAATCTTCACTATTAGTAGCTGATTAACCATGTGGATGGATGATAACAGCCTTCTGAGCCTACTAGAAGTAATGACTGATAACACCCATTCAGTCAAATGATAACATTCAAAGGGGTTTTTATTTTGATAGCGCATATTGTTAGTCTTAAAGTGAAGAATGAATCTGAATTCGCTGAAAAAAAAGTTTGTTTTGGTAATCTTCAATCAAAATCTTCCCATTCCACATTTGGAGTCTGTCTCTGTTGGCGTCAGTTTTTGGCTTCAACCTCTATATTCTTAACCACGCCCATCTTACAGTTAGTTTGCTACAAGGGAATGATGCGGGGGTGGGGAGTGGGGGGAGGGGTCTGAGCCCCAGCCCCGCCCCCTACTCAATATTTTGTTTCAGTAGAATTAGATCAACATACCTTAGTAACTTCCAGTTCATGTGGACTTCTTCACTAAACATGAGCATAATAATAAACATGAGAATTACAGATCACATTCCTCCCAATCTGCCTCCCTAACAAATAAGCAGAACCAAACTAAACAGCAAAACAAACCTATAAAAAAAAGGAGAAAAAACACCCATTTACTTGCAAGTTAACATATGCGCATATATACATATAAAGTTCAGGACACCAATTTTAGACTTACATATAAGTGAATATTCTAAAATTTCAGTCAGAGTTGAGTACTGACTGCTCTATAATGACATTAAACAGTTGTTGAACCCCAAGCATTAGATGTTAATGAGAGCATTGACGAGGAAGCTTGAGGATAACATTCACACCTTCCTGCACGCGCGTATGCAAACGCATCTCTTTCCAACCCCGCAGCACCCCGTCTCTAAAAGTATAACCATAAACAAAATCAGAGGATACAGTAAGGTCTCTAATCAAGGCAATCAGTGCTGTTTTCAAACGTGCACGGTGCACGAACAGCGAGCTGGGCTCATCTTTGTCTGCGGTTTAATTACTTGTTTTTGCATTCTGATGGAGGGGGGTGATTGTGCCTTGTCACCTATTTCTGAAGATAAAGGACTAGCCAATTACTTTGTTTGGATGCTAATGATTGGGTTTCATTAGTGGCCGCTCTTAGCCCCCCTCACCCGGTAAATGAATGAATATGCTATGATTTCAATTATTGGAATTATGAAAATTGCTTTTAAAAAGACGACACGGGTATCATCAACTCTCCGCTGTGACATAATGTCATTTTAATTTCCATAATAGTTTTAATTGTCGGTGGCCCTGTTGCGCGTTAATCATTTAATTGTATTGTCTTTTTCCGTCGGCGACACCCACATCCATCCGCCCCTCAGCCACACCAAATCGCAATCAGAATTAGCTGAGGAGTTGCCAAAGGCCAGTTGAAGGTGCAATTTAAAAGTTTCAGCGCTGGTTTTGACACCATCCGTGGTTGGAGTCAATGGTGGCGCGACCTGAATTACCAAAGGAGAAGGTGAAGTGTCACCTCTAAACTCCAAGAATAATCGTGAAGCAACTTTCGCATTATACAACATGACATCCGGCCTTCCACAAGTGTGCCAGCGATAAAAATGTAGATCCGGAGGGTTAATTGGTACTTGAATTTTTAAGCTTTGTCAGAACTGTACCTCCACATACTTTCAATGAAGCCTTGTGTATGTGTGTGTGTGTGTGTGTGTGTGTGTGTGTGTGTGTGTGTGTGTGTGTGTGTTTTTGATGGCTTTTATGGGGACTTGTTTTCTCCGCGCTCCTGTAGGAATGCAGTCTTTTCTTTCTCCAAAGCGTTCATGAAAAAAGCACATGATGATGAACCTGAGGTGTGAAAAGTAGACAAATTACCAGCCTACACGGAGCAGCACAATGGAAAAAAAAGAGAAAAGAAAAGAAACATAGACATGTAAACCATTCAATTCCTGAACCGTGTGGCTTGGAGCACAATCAACTGTAAATTACCTCTGAATCCAGGTCTGTTATCATCAGAGCAATAGAGACTGGTGGAAAAATAAAAGCCTTCGCCCCTAACAAAGGACGAGGATGCATAATGGTTATATGGGTCAAGGCCCAGCATAGCCTTTGACAAGTGACAGAAAAGAATCCTTAAGGATTGCTCTCCAAGGCTAGTGTTTCTATAGATTTAAATGAAAGATTTCGTTTTTTTTTTTTTTTTTGTGCCATGAAGGTCATCGGGCCGCATCAGGCAGAGAATGGACAGATTTACAACATAATGTACACAAAACATAGGATCCATTAGCGCAGAACTATTTGCATGGTGCATAGAATCAATTAAAGGAGAGATTTCAGGCAAGGCCAGGTAGGTTTATTTTTGTGCTCAGAAACCCGAGTTTTTCCTTCATCTCCATGGAGATAAGAGTCTGCCAGAACAAACGGGCACGATCAAAGGGCACCGCTGAGGACGAGACCTCATTCACAGCCGAGCCAAGAACAACGAGGACGGATTTGAGGAAAAAATGAAATATCCCTCTAATTCCTAATGCATACCGCAATGAATATGGCTGCGTATCTAAATGACTTTTGAATCAAGGACTATTGTCTGTTATTATTCTGGAAAATATCTAAACAAAAGAAGGAGATGAGCTATTCTTTGTCTCTTCTTTATGATTTTAACAGTTGCCTTTGCGACCTATTTTTCCACAGTTAATAACATCCTAAATCATAAAGTTTACACTTTTCAGAACAATTGCAGAAAACTAGTTAACACTGCTTTGTGAGTGTTTCTAATACACCAGTAAATTTGACATCTTTCTATCCTCTGACCAGAGTAATCAGTCTCTTTATATAAAGTCAGAGCAAATAGGAAGGCAAAATTGTAATTGCTGTATAGTTTCTCATTTATAAAAGTTTACCCAAATATGAAGATTTTGAGAACCCAGGAAACCCAATGCTTGACAGAAGTGAACATACAAAACAAACATTGCAAATTACTGGTATAATTATAATAATAATTATTTTTATGCATTTGAAGAATTCAGAAGCAAAAACCTCTATCTGAAATGTTCTTCTCAAATGAGCATTTTTCTCAGGCTTGTGTTAGGTTCAGGTATTTGACCTTTATGGCAACAAATATGTTCTTTTCATTGCCTGAAATGTGAAATAACTAAACATAAATACAGGAGGCTGAGAAACATGCTCATTTAAGAACAAAATTTCAGAAGGAACTTTAAGTCTTTACTTATAAATACTATATATATACACAATATATATACAGTTGAAGTCGGGATTATTTGTCCCCGTTTATTTTTTTCCCCATTTTCCGTTTAACAAAGAAAACGTTTTTTTTCAACACATTTCTAAACATAATAGTTTTAATAACTCATTTTTAATAACTGATTTATTTTCTCTTTGCCATGATGACAGTAAATAATATTTGACTAGATATTTTTCAAGACACTTCTATACAGCTTAAAGTGACATTTAAAGGCTTAACTAGGTTAATTAGGTTAACTGGGCAAGTTAGAGTTATTAGGCAGGTTATTGTATAAAGATGGTTTGTTCTGTAGACTATCGAAAAAAAATAGAGTGTAAAGGGGCTAATAATTTTGTCCTTAAAATGTTTTTTTTTTTTTATGTTAAACTGCTTTTATTCTAGCTGAATTAAAACAAATAAGACTTTCTCCAGAAGAAAAAATATATTATCTTACATATTGTGAATTTTCCTTGCTCTGTTAAACAACATTTGGAAAATAGTTAAAAAAAGAAAAAAAAATTCAAAGGGGGGCTAATAATTCTGACTTCAACTGTATGTTTATTACTTTTATTAATCAGGATGATTATAGGCCCACTGGATATTTAGCCTAAAATCAAAATCTCGATTAATTGAACATTTTAACTCAATTACGATTAATAAAAGATTATTTTATGTATTTATTTTATGTTTTTGCCGTCATAGGTCACTGACAAGTTTTGTACAGTAAATATGCTCACATATTACAAGTGAGAGATGTTTGAACGTAGGGTGCATTACTTGGTTTTAAAATAATTGAAGGTAACACACACTATCTACTATCTATGATTATTTACTGAACATCATCACTGAACAACTGAAATTAAAACACACATTGTCTTATACACGGCTTTCTGCGCTGCCCATCCTCGTCACCACTACCAAACCAACCAATCACAAAGCTTGCGTTACATTTCGTTGTGACATGTAGTTATATTTTTTTGTAACTTTTTTTTTTTACATAATATCAGAATAATATAATAAGTATAAATCATAACATAATAAGTATAAATTTGCCACGGGGTCACAAATGTGTTTATTATCATTGCAAAGTAAGCCTATTTAAAATAGTCTAGAATGCATTTCTCTTTTCATTTATTTTAAGAGATTTATTTATTTATTTTTTATTTATATATACAGCCTGTTATATCTACAGTGTAAAACACAAAAAGTTAAGGTAACTCAAACCATTTGAGGAAACCGATTGCAACAAACCATTTAAGTTTAAAAACTAATCCTAATGAGTACTGTGTACTTCACTGAAAAAATTATTCAAAGATGATTCCTTGGATTTACTAAATTTGTTTACATAAAGTGATTGTAAACAATTTATTTGGGCTGAATTTAAACAAAAAAATGTTGAAAAAAGTTAAATATTATTAACTTTAATTTGTTTGTTTAAATTCAGCACAAATAAATTGTTTGCAACAGTTCTGCATGCAACACTTTTTTCAATGATGAGCACAGTAAAACCCTATAAATGAAGAGAACTCAAACCAACTGAGTACTGTAAAACCCAATAAGTTAAGGCAACTCAAATCGTTTGAGAAAACCGATTGCTACAAACCATTCGAGTTATAAAAATCTAATCTATACGAGTACTGTGAACTTACTCTCTTTAAGTTATAGTAATGATGTATTTAATTAACTCTTTTCAAATGAGTAGAATTAACTTTCAGTTCATTGTGAGTTAACTACACTCATTTCATTTGATAAAGTTGACTGTTGGGTTTTACAGTGTAAATCTAAATTACGCAGTGATTCTCCACCAGAAGCCTGCAGTTTGAAGTGAACATGAACTTATAGTACCATCACCGATAAGCAAACAATTACTTACCAGAACCTTCTCGTTCAGTGTTCTCGTTGTTGGTGGAATTATCTACCCAACCAAATCTGGAGTGCTGAATCCCTGATGCTATTCAAGAAACAGTAACAAACTCATCTCTTCCATGAGCACTTAGCTGCATCCTGCTGAAATAAGAATAATTATTTTAATACGTCCTCCGTGCTGTCGCTTTTGTTAATTCCTCCCTGTTCTAGCTTCTACTTTTCGAAACGTCGTCTGAAACTTTGTATTATTAGCACTTCCTGTGATTTGCCTCTTTATGATGAATTGCCTGTTGTAATCCTCATTTGTGAGTCGCTTTCTATGAAAGCATCTGCTAAATGAATAAAAAAGTATACGTACTTGTAGCAAAATCAAACTTGATTGGAAGCATGTCCTGCAACATCAGCGACGTTAGGTATCAGAAGTTTTCTCCAACATTTTAACGATTGAATTGCTTGATTTTTTTTGTCCTTTAACTACACTCTAAAGAAATGCAAGGTTGTCTCAACATAGACCTGGGGTGTCCACACTTGCCCCTGAAGGGCCGGTGTCCTGCAAAGTTTAGTTCCAACCCCAATCAGACACACCTGGGCTAGCCAATCAAGCTTTTACTAAGCTTTCTAGAAACAATCTTGCAGGTATGTTGGAGCAAGTTGGAGCTAAAATCTGCAGGACACCGGCCCTCCAGGATCGAGTTTGGACACCCCTGACTTAGACATTTTTTAGACAAGTTTTTTATTTTTTTTTAATAACATATGTGACCCTGGACCACAAAACAGCATTTTAATTTTATTTGTTCTGTGTCTCACAGTTATAGTTGAATAGCCCAAATTAAAACATTATAAATGTTTATTTTAAACAAAGAAATCATTATAATATCAAGTAAAGATTCATTGAGATGTTTCATTGAGACATTTTGTAAATTTCCTTCTGTAAATATATCAGAACATAGTTTTTGATTAGTATGTTTGCAGTAAGAACTCAATTGGCACAACTCTAAAGAACTTTCTCAACAGGGCTGTACAATAAATCGTTTCAGCATCGAAATCGCAATGTGCACATCTGCAATAGTCCCATCGCAGGATCTGCAATGTTGAGTTAGGATTGTATAGTTTGGGATTATATATATATATATATATATATATATATATATATATATATATATATATATATATATATATATATATATATATATATATATATATATATATATATATATTTATATATATTATTATATTGGAATTATATAGCCACCACAGCTCAAAATACATGACATTTGTTACTGCAGAGTTTAACCTAAATGGAGTAAATGTTTATTGTTTGCACATGTTTTAAATGCTAAGAGTATTCAGACACAATTTTTTTTAGAAAATTATTGTATTGAACTGCTTAAACAGTGATGTCTTTGCAGTGTTATTTTAGGTTTGGCTTTTTTGTTCCAATTTCTGTACCTGAATATTATTTGACTGTATACCCTGAAAACCATAAAGCACTGTTTATTTCACTCTTATATTTGCATATTACATTTCATGCATGATTTGTTTCCCTAAAAAGTCATGCCAATCGATTGAAAATTTATACACGGTTTCCAAATAGGGCTATACAATTTATCTGGTAAAATTGTATTTATATCACAATATGAATATGGCAATGTACAAAAAATCAGAATGTCAGATTTTTCTAATGTCGTGCAGCCCTAGTTCTCAATATATTTAGATTTTTTTGAACCCTCAGATTCTAGACTTGTGATTCTAGATTTAAGTTTTCACCTAAATAGCGACAACCTTTCTAAGTTTTTTTATGTAGGCTTGTATTTTACAGTACTGTATACTCACAAATGTCTTTGTCAATGTTTTCAAACAATTATATTTAATTTATCAGTCGCAAAAGCCGCAATTTCACATCTGTCACATCTTTTTTGCATACTTTTTGGTCCCATCCACAACCTATGTTTATTTAAAATATAAAAAATGTTTACAGGTTGATACTTTTCTCATCCCATAACTCTGTGGTTAGTTGTTTTGGAAAATATAAACAGATATTTCAATATAATGTTAGCATCCACTACCTGACAAAAGTGTCGTCGTTGATCTCAGTTGTAAGAGCAGCAAATAAAAACTTGACTTCTAGATGATCATTTGGAAAAGTGGCAGAAGGTAGATTTTTCAGATGAATCATCTGTAGAACTGTTCCCCAATCATCACAAATACTGCAGAAGACCTATTGGAACCACATGTACCCAAGATTCTCTGAGAAATAAGTCTGTTAAAGGAAAATCCTGGTTTGATGTTACATTCAGTGTGGGGGCTTGCGAGAAATCTACAGCCAGAGATATCAAGACATTTGTGCTGCCCATCACATTACAAACCACAGGAGAGGGCAAATTTTTCATCAGGATAGCGCTCCTTCTCATACTTCAGCCTCCACATCAAAGTTCCTGAAGGCAAAGAAGGTCAAGATGCTCCAGGATTGGCCAGCCCAGTCACCAGACATTAACATTATGCATGGCTGGGTTAAGATGGAGGAGGCATTGAAGATAAATCCAAAAAATCTTGATGATCACTGGGAGTCCTGCAAGAACGCTTTCTTTGTCATTCCAGATGACTTTATTAATAAGTTATTTGAGTCATTGCAGAAATGTATGTATGCAGTCCTTCAAGCTCACGGCAGTCATACACAATATTACTTACTTTTCTATACTGTACATTATTTCTGTTAAGAGACAAGACTTTTGTCTCAGCAAAGTCAGACCTTACTGTCCTAATTAAATAATTAAAAATCATGGCATGATGATACTTTATTTTGGTAAAATAAGTGTAATCTAGAGGCCTACGCCTTTCATATAAGCCACTTCTAATACTAAATGATCAACTAAGTTAGTTTAAGTTTCTAAAACTTGGATAGGCAACAAGACTGTTGTCAGGTAGTGTATACTTACTATGTGAATTTATGTTTTGAGTTTTTTACTGCAAATGTCACATCCATAACACTGGAATTGCTTATTTCAAATAGTTGTTTCTCGGGCAAATATTATCTTATTCTAACAAACCACATTTCAACGGAAAGCTTGTTTATAAGATGATGTATACATTTCAATTCCCAAAAATGCAACTGGTTTTGTGGTCCATGGTGTCTAATTTTAGCCAAATTTGGGTTAAAACAGACTTGTATTCTGTTGGTTGTAGGCTATTCAGCATTGAGCTGTTTGTGGCAATACCAGGTCCGGTTTTGGACCACTGTTTTGCTTTGAGCAGTTGGGTTGACTCCCAGCAGGCCCCAATGAAGTCAGCGAGCGCGTGACTGACAGCTTTAAGCAGCTCTCTAACCTCTCTCCTCCGTCTCTCAGTGTGCCAGAAAGGGGCGGTCAAGTGAGCCCCTCAAAACTGGAAAAAGGGACATTCAGATGCAACCATGCAGAACACCTCACTGCCATTCCTCCTCAAGCAGAGACGTTTCTCTTGAGTGCAGGTCAGAATATGAGAGGACGTGAGTATAGGTTTACGACAGGAGGAGGGGGGAACGGAGAGTAAAGAGAAGCTCCTCAAGTCTTTACAACCCCATCGTCAAGCCTCACGCAATAATTGAGGACGACTAGAACAGCTCAGCTCCACAAACACAACGCGCAGATGATGTTGACAGCAGCGCAGTCCCGGAAATGAATGTCAGCGTGTAAAATTCAGTTTCTTCCATAGTTTGAAAACAGGTGTGCTTCTCTTAAAGCGCTCTGAATGCCACTTCAGGCATTGGAGTAGAAAGATCGAACGACTGCAAGAGAGAGAGAGAGAGAGAGAGAGAGATGTATGATAACTGTACGACTTCTGGAGAGTCGACAGGTTGGAGAAGAGGATACTTGTGGTGCCCGTGTAGGACTCAAAAAGTGTGGGAGAAAGGACGCCGAATGTGGGGGAAGGGGGTTTTGGCCTCTGTGCTTGTGCAAGTACGCCACCTGCTGGACTGAATGAGAAGTGCAATTTGAGAAAGCGCATAGAAACCCATTTCTGCATGGCTTCTTGAAATGAAAAAGGAATCATATATATCATCTGTCGTTCTTTCTCTCTCTCTCTCTCTCTCTCTCACACACACACACACACGCACACACACACACATACACAGTCACCTTGCATTTGGTTTGCCTCATGGAGACGGCCTCTATCAGGCTTCATTGTGTTTTGAGCGCTGAGAGGCCCTTCTGGCAGGCTAAGGTAGAGAGAGAGGGTTAGAGGCCATACTAGAGAAGAGGGATGAGAGCGATTCAATCGCTCAACAAATGGACCAGGCTAATAGAGGCAGCCTCTGATCCTATTCGCTGCACAGCTGGGGGCCTTCTAATAAGAAAGGCTTGAAGAGGAGAGATGAGAGAAACCGAGAGAGATGGAAGAGGAAAGGGTAAACAGGGACTGCTCTATTGGCCTAATTATGAAGCAGATATAATATTAAGGGTATAAGTTGATGCGCTATTTAGACGCTGAAGTGTAAGACAGTCTTACGGAGAGAAGCAAGGTTTCCTGTATGAGCTAATCAATGGCTGACAGCATGGGCGTTGCTAGGCCTATTTTACAGGGGCTGTAGCCCCCCTATATTTCTACTCAGCCCCCCTAAAACTTTTGCAATTAGCTCATAAACTGTACACCAAATTATCACCTCAGTCCCCTTTAAATCTGATATGAAAACGGCAGCAGAATTTGTTTTAACTGTCACTGACTCACTGACAGAGATACTGTGTTGACTAGCATTAAAAAATACCCATTTATTATTATCATTCAGATTGTGAAAAATGGGAATTAGTCTGTAAGTTTAAAATATTTATATGTGTGCCATTTTAATAAAAAAAGAGTCAGTTTATTTATTTAATGCATGGAAACAAAAAAAGTACACTTGAATATAGAAAGGGGTTTTTACTACAATAAACAGATGGGTTGAGGCTATGTGGCTTATTCAGAACTCAAATGCTATGTCTATATGATACAGTGGAATACTACAACCCCTATTAACATTTTTAAGTGTATTACTATTAAATTACTACTTATAAATGTAATATTAGGCTTTATATATAAGAAGCTGAGCCCCCCTAAAATTAAAATCCTAAAATCGCCCCTGGCTGACAGAATGAATTTCCATGGTTACTATTGATTTCATTTGTTGCATCACTGATATTAATGTTTGGGGTGGTTTAATAAGCTGCAGTATCGTGGTAAAAGCCACTGTTGTCTTAAAAAGTGACAAATGTATACAGGTGTTTGCAATTTTGGGGTCAAAGACGAAACAAATTGGCTGTGTTTGCAATAGTTCAAATTTGAAATAAGCATGGAAAGCTTATAGTAAATGCAACACATTTTTCTAATTGTTTTGTGAAAAAAAATGACAAAATATGGGTCAAATAATTTTCTATGGTCTTTTGGCAGAAATATTTACGTAAAATTAAATAGCATACTTATTCTAATCTGTATAATTATTGCATATTGCAGCTGTTTTTTTTGTTTTGTTTGTTTTTTGATGCTTGATCATTTAATCTTCAAACCTTTTAACATGAAAAAAGCCTACAATGCTACAGTCAAAAGAAAAAAAACTAATGATTTGTTAAATGTAAGTTATATATAGTTTAAAAAAATATTTATTATCATAATTTAGAAATAAATAAATTAATTTCTATAAGAATTAACCATAGTAAAAATAATATTTCCAGAAATCTCTGCATATGACATCTTTGTGGTTTTTTTGTTTTTTTATTTGTTTGTTTTGGTTTTTGTCTCTCTTTTTGTTTGTTTGTTTTTTGTTTTTATGAGTGTTTTTATATTTATCAGTATACAAGTTTTTTTTGTGTATTTTCGTTTATTAAACAATTTCAGTGGCTCTGTTAGATGAATTATGTTCGGGTCAAATATTAAAAGACACAATTGTTTTTGACCACACATTAGAAAGTTAGCTTTTTTTTCTGTCCTGAGCAAAAACAAAACATTTCTACTATCACACATTTTTGTAGTGATTACCGACTCCCCAAAAAATGTCCTCTAGTGTAACGAGAGTTTATAAAGCAAAATATTTTGAACAAGTATAATTTGATGAACTGTCAAAAAAGACCTAAAACTGTCATTTCTCTTTAGTTTACTGTGATCCTTCAAGCCACTATGTTTTACCAATATGTTTAAGCTATAAGGAAAAGTGTTTAAAATGTAGTAAAAGATATTTAATATTATGACCACCTATTCTTTTCTACTAGAATTTATAAAGTACAGGTCAGAGTAAATATGTTGTTTAATTTTTACATTCATTTTTCTGTTACACTGAATGAGAAAGTAATATTATTCAACCCATAATTTGACATTTTATTTTCACAAAAGTATCACACCGAAATCATTTACTAACACAAACTAAGAATGAACAATAGTTATACAGCATTTATTAATCGTTTACTAATGCAGCATTAGAATTCATTACTGTTAGCAAGAATTAACAATGAACAAATGTATTTTCATTAAGTAATGTCAATATAGATTAACATTGTAGATGCTGCAATAATGCATACTTAATGCTTATTTATTAAGTGTTACTCTATTAAAGTAGTTACCCTGCCTTTACTATGCTTCCTACATATATGAAATCAATTAATATCATTCATTCGTTTTCTTGTTGGCTTAGTCCCTTTATTAATCTGGGGTCGCCACAGAGGAATGAACCGCCAACTTATTGTTTATCCGGATGCCCTTCCAGCTGCAAAATCTCTCTGTATTTAACAGAAATTGGGGAAAAATAAATAGGGGGATTAATAATTCAGGGAGGTTAATAATTCTGACTTCAACTGTATATTAAAAACCATATCAAAACCTATATTAAAACATATACTTTATGTTTATAGGTTTTTTCTGTGTGGAAAAAAAGGGATAGTTCAGCCCAAAAGGAAACTTCTGCCATAATTTACTTGTTCTAAACCTGTTTGAGTTTCTGTTAAAACATAGGAACATACAGTATACTTAAAAATGTCAGAAAGCAGCAGTCATTGACCTCCATAATATCTTTTTAGTCCTACTAATAATGTCAACTGTTGTTTTTTTCCCAACATTCTTCAGAATTTCTTGTTTTGTGCTCAACAGAAGAAAGAAATTCATAAAAGTTTAGAAACACTTGAGTAAAATTGAGGGAATCGTCATTTATGAGTGAACCATCCATAAGGACAACTAAAAGCTGAAAGTTTCCAGAATATGTAAAGGGATAGTTCCCAGAAATAAAGATTTGGTCATCCTTTACTCACCCTACATTTTGCAGATTTTTGCCAACCTTCTTCAGAACATCAACAGAGGAAATAAATTCTTTAAGCTTACAATGATTGTTAGTTGCTTGTAAATTATTGTGTCTGATTTGCGTAGAAACATTTGTAGTGAATTTACACCTGAATCCATTTTAACAAATTTATGAATGAATATGCTGATATGAAGATTTAAAGTGGTTCAATTGTCAATATTTATGTTAAATATGTGGCATCACTTTGGTTTCCCCCACAAATCCAAGGACATGTATAGGTGAATTGAATACGCTAAAATGTCTGTCGTGTATGTGTGTGAATAAGTGTGTATGGCTGTTTCCCAGTGATGGGTTGCAGCTGAAAGGGCATCCGCTGCGTAAAGTAAGCTGCTGGATGAATTGGAATTTTCATTACACAACCGCAGATTAATAAAGGGACTAAGCCGAAAAGAAAATGAATGAATGTTTACTTTGAGTTTACTAACAGTTGCGCACAGTCTCCCGTCAGATTTTTTGCGTGAGAAGTTGCGTACACACATTTCCACCCCCGTTTTGTGCGTAGGCCATGATCATAAATGAGTCTCACAACTTTTTTTCTTATTTTAAGAGTAACTTGCACGTAAGGTTAGGTTTAGGGTATTTATTTTCCAACAAGAACGATGTTTCAGGGTCAAAATCAGGCTTATTATCATCCATCATATCTTATTTACTCATAATATGTTAACAATGCTACACATCCTCATTTTGATCAAACACAAACAGATAAAACATTAAATAATTCCTCTGAGACACACACACACACAAAGTCCGTCCCTCCCACTGTGTTTCTTTTGTGTTGGCCATTGTAACAGTTTTGTCCGGACATATGGAGTGGTTTAGACCACTGGGACCCCCAACGTCTCTGGCTTTGTGCCGGGGGTCACAAAGGTTGCTGGGATAGTGTTCCAAGCTAATTCCCCCTTTCACTGACTCCAGATCAGAGTCTATAATGATCGGGGCGGTGCTGAACTGGGGTTAGATTATGGTGGTGACACCCACAGGGTGGTGGAGAGACGGACCCCCATGAGGGCACAAAGTCTTTAAACGAAACATTCTCGTGTTTTGCGCTTGGGATCTCCAGACTCTCTTTTTAACTTGTGGTATCAATGGCCTGGACACACACACACACAAATACACACAGTTATAGCCACACACACACACACACAAACATGTCGTTTTCCACCTCATTTCCCAATTGCAGCCTGAGCAAACATTATAAAGAGGGAAGAGTGTGAGCTGTGAAGAGAGCTAGTGTAATTGTAACAATAATGAAAGAGTTGTGAAGAGAGGCTCTTACTTTCTATGGCCCCTTCATACATAGACATCTCCACACTCACACACACACACACACAGGACTGCTGTAGTAGATGACTCGAGAGGAATGTGTTCGCTACATGTTTCATTTGATGTGATCCCCATGTGAAACATTACATCATTATTTGTTTTCTTGATACATATTTCTGTTTTTACTTTGCATGATCTATTAGTGTGGTTTGCCAAAACATTATGTTTGTAAAATAAAAAGCGTGTTTTTGTAACCCTTAATCAAGAAGTAACAAGCTCTGATTCTGAAATTACTCTTATTTTCGGATTACATCACAGAGTCCATCTAAATTTAAGTTCTGCCCTTAAATTTATTTTGTTATATTGAAGTAAAAAAAGTTTAAAAGGTCACTCCACTGTATTTATTCATTAATTCCGTCATTTATTCATTTTCCTTCGGCTTAGTCCCTTTGTTCATCAGGAATGAACCGCCAACTTATCCAGCATATGTTTTACTCAGTGGATGCCCTTCCAGCTGCAACCCAGTACTCACACACATACACTACAGACAATTTAGTTTGCACAATTCACCTATACCACATATCTTTGCACTGTGGGAGAAACCGGAGCACCCAGAAGAAACCCACACGAACGGAGAACATGCAAACTCCACACAGAAATGCCAACTGACCCAGCTGGGACTCGAACCAGCGACTTTCTTGCTGTGAGGCGACAGTGCTAACCACTGAGCCACTGTGCCGCTTTATTAATTTGTTTATTTATTGTCAGATGAACTATTGATCCACTAGAGTTGTTAATAATTGCAATAATACGTTTACCACACAAAAATAGGTTTAATCCAGCTAATGCATACAAAATTTTTATACTGCTCTGTTAAAATAGTTGGGTTAAAAATACCCCAACATATAATCTAACTATAGATTATTAAAGCACCTTCCCAACTATGGGTTATTTTAATTCAATGCATTGGGTTATATAATTTAACCCAATGCATTGGGTTATTTTATTAAATGTAATTTTTTCCATTCTGGTATTAATATTGAAGTATTACTATTATTTTAGAATTATGGCTGTGTAAATAAATGAATGTCTTCGCTGGGTCTTAAAGGCGAGAATGACAGTCAAATATCCCAAATAAATGTATCATTTTCTCCCCCCAAAAAAACTGATGAACACGGGAGGTAGAGAAAGCGTTTTATCGGCCTTTAAGCATGCGTTTGTATCATCAATAATTAAGAGTGCTGGAGAAACAAATAGAAAAAACATGACATGAGAGGTAGTTTGATAAAAAAAAAACAATATTATTACGCTAGAGCCTAAATAAACTTTACAATGAAAAACCACCATTTGTACGCATATTAATGCTGCTGTTCTGTGTCATAGATATATACAGTAGATGTCGCCTACCCTGTTGTTGTCTATTGGAAGGAATGCGTCAATAGAGCCGCCATTTTAGTACAGGGTAGCGCTCCTTTGAAATGAATGCGGGACCAAGCTGCTGTGGAGGACTGTGGCCATCCAGAGCCAGGGAAATACACATATATCCATGATCGGCAGCTTTCCCGGAGGTCAGTGTGCAAATTTTTTTTTATAAATTACGAAAAATTATATTTTACATCACTTTTCTACATTGATGGATAAGTGATCGCACAGGCATTCCTAACAAAAAGCTTGTGTTTGTGTGTATAGAAATGTACTATCTACCCTTTTTTGTTAGATTTGATCTAATTGGTGTCCTTAAACACACCTCCTCTACAGCTTTCACTTCTCATACTGACAGGGGGAGCGATTAGTTTGTGAATGAATCTCCGCTATAAACGATTCCTTCACTAGCCGACAATAATACAAGTTTTTTGCAGTGCAGCATCTCATTGTCATATTTCTTTTGCATTGTTTGCTCATTTTATTCAACAAAACTAGCACAAGCTAAGTATTTAGTGTGAGTTGGTGCTACTTTGCCTTATGATTAATTCAATAAGTGACTGTATTATCATCAATTACGTTTCCTGTTAAGCACAAAAGTTCATAACATACAAAAACATAAAAAACTAAACCTTACCTATGTAATGTTCTGCCTCTGTGCTTTGTTTTCTTTGTTTGCCTGTTACTAGACTCGTAGACAGCGCTAAAGTCCAGCATTTTCACGTAGTAACACTGTCTTGGCTAGTGCGGTTGAATGACACTTATCCAGAGAGCACTGTACAAATATGGCGGCGCTATTGACGCATGCTCAGGGTCCCTATGCGTTATCTAGCGTATATATCTATGATTCTGTGTCAGTTAAATCAGTTGACTGTTGAAATTCAAAATTTTAACCCAACTGGTTGAGTTATAAAATAAATAACCAAATAAATTTTAAAAATAACCCAACAGAGCATCAAATATTTAACCCAACTGGTTGAGTTATTATTAAACAGCCTAATAAAGGTTAAAAATAACCCATCAATGCAATAAATATGTTTAACTGAACCATTGGGTTGAAGAAATAACTTGTTTTTTAGAGTATGATTTTGTGATCTGGTAAGAAAGATTTTATTTATTAAAGAGTCACAGTATGATTTATTAGTAACATATCTTACCTGATCAGCAACTTTAAACTTACTAACAAATTTGAAAAATGTAAACAAATTAAATGAAAATGTTGTTATTTTTACCATGGCATTAAAGGATAATTAATTATTAATTCATTTTTTACCAATGTAACTTCATTGATAGCTGTTAAATACATATCTGAAAAAGGTGATGTCCATTTATTAAAGCATTTGCAAACCTTTGATATCTTACAAAGACAAAAAGCACTTTCTAAACATTATTTATGTATCTTTGTATGCTTATGTGGGTGACACAGTGGCTCAGTGGTTAGCGTTGTGAATTGAATAAGCTAAATTGTCTGTAGTGTATGTGTGTGAATGAGAGTGTATGAATGTTTACCAGTACTGGGTTGAAGCTGGAAGTGCACCCACTGTGTAAACATATGTGAGATAAGTTAGAGGTTCATTCCGCTGTGGCGACCCTTCATGAATTAAGGGACTAAACCAAAGAAAAATAAGTGAGTGAATGAATGAATAAGTGAATGAATGTTTGGTTGTTTCTTCTCTAGGCCAAATTTGACCTGAATGTGTTATGAGGGTTAAAATGATTTACAGTACACATCCACAAAGTACTCAATGATACACTAATTCACTCCAACAAGTATCGGTATAAATTCCATCCTTGGGAATTGTAATAGTCAATTAATCTATGGGAAAATAAACAAAATCTGTTTAAGACAATGGGAGGCAGGATGTAATGTAGCCCACAATACCAAAGTCTTTAGACCTATTATGTATGAATGTTATACTTCATTTGAAAATCATCAAATTCTTGTAATTTACGAAGCTTAGAATCCCATCAGGAAGAAGTAGCGTATTCTGTACTTTGTGCCTACAGTTTTAATAAGTACTTTGAACTTATTATTAGGGTGGCGCTGTGGGTATAGTATTGTAGACTCACAGCAAGAAGGTCGCTGGTTCGATCATTGGCAGGGTCAGTTGGCATTTATGTGTGGAGTTTGCATGTTCTCCCCGTGTTCGTGTGGGTTTCCTTCGGGTGCTCCGGTTTCCCCCACAAGTCCAAAGACATGCGGTATAGGTGAATTGGGTACGCTAAATTGTTCGTAGTGTATGTGTGTGAATCAGTGTGTATGGGTGTTTCCCATTGATGGGTTGCAGCTGGAACGGCATTCCGCTTCATAAAATATATGCTGGATAAGTGATTGAAATGCGACCCCTTATTAATAAAGGAACTAAGCCGAATATTAAAATGAATGAATGAATGACACAAATCAGCCAGTTTATTATACACCTTTTTAGTAGGATTTGGTCCCCATTTGCCTTCAGGACTGCCTTAATTCTTTATGGCATAGATTCTACCAGGTGTTGGAAACACTGCTAGATTGAGATCTGGTGAACTAGAGATGATGATGAGCGAAAAATACTCAGACCAGCCTGTCTGATACCTCTAATCACATGCAAACACACTGAAATAACATCACTTCCTCATTCTGATGCTCAGTTTAAATTTCAGCAGATTATTTTTACCACCCCTACATGCAAAAACGCTCCATGCAATTGGCTGATTAGTTATTTTCATTAACGGACAAGTGAAAAGGTATATTGTCCTTAATGGAGTGGCTGGTTTGTGTAAATCTAAATTATAATTAATTAAAGGCTATTTGACAAAACCAGAAATCATCTTCCTCTTCTAAAAAGATAGTAAACAGTAAATAAAATCTGACCTTTAAGTAAAGACAGCCATCAGTGAGGAACTACAGTGGCTAAGGGGAAACACATACAAATAGAAAAACACTCACAACATCTTCCTCAGTTTGACAAACAAACACAAAAGCAAATTCTCACAACACATGCAGCTACAGAAAAAATCTGCAAAAAGTGCAGACCACAATGCAAACGTGTTGGGGACACTAAAAATTAACAACCCCCGTGGCTTCCTGTTCAGATTCTGCGGTCTTGTCTAAGATATATGAGAGGTGAGTTTTATGTTTTTTTTTAAGGGACATATAGACTGATTTGTAATGTAATGTAATGTGTATTTATATAGCGCATTTATTGTGTATGGCCATACACCCAAAGTGCTTTACAATCATGAGGGGGGGGGGGGGGGGGGGTCTCTCCACACCACCACCAGTGTGCAGCATCCACTTGGATGATGCGACGGCAGCCACAGGACTACAGCACCAGTGCGCTCACCACACACCAGCTATTGGTGGAGTGGAGAGACAGTGATAGAGCCAATTCGGTGGAAGAGGATAACTGGGAGGCCATGATTGTATGGGCCGATAGAGGGACTTTGGCCAGGACACCGGGGTTACACCCCTGCTCTTTTACGAGAAGTGCCATGGGATTTTTAATGACCACAGAGAGTCAGGACCTCGGTTTAATGTCTCATCCGAAAGACGGCCCCACTGACAGTGTAGTGTCCCCTTCACTTTTACTGGGGCATTAGGACTCACATAGACCTCAGGTTGAGCGCCCCCAGCTGGCCTCACTAACACCACTTCCAACAGCAACCTGGTGTTCCCTAGTGGTCTCCCATCCAGGTACTAACCAGGCTCGGCCCTGCTTAGCTTCAGTGAGTAACCGGTCTTGGGCTGCAGGGTGATATGGCTGTGGATTTCACACGGTTGCCATTTTAAAAGCAAAATCGAGGCTGCGGTGGGAAGAAACCTGAAAGTATTGCACAGGAACATTGTGTACCTGGCTTTATATCTCATCAGCGAAGAGAAAGTGACACATATTTATAATTTCAATGCCTTCCGAGTGACCCGAAGGTCCATTCTAAATGGATAGTGAAAATAGAAAGGGGTATCAGAGCTCAAGTTAGGAGAAATGTCACTAGTTAGCTAATGTTTTCTTTCCCAAACACATGTTTTAGATGCCATTTATCAAACTCAAATTAATAAACTGATTCTTTCACTATATTAGACTTGTCACGATACTGAATTTAGGTACTGAATAAAAAAAAAAAATTCCCGCTAATATTTAAGCGATGTTAAGCGCATCTTAAACCGTTGATTTGCATAGTATTTACCAGTGCTCAACAGAAATGACTGTGATTAGCTGTGAAGGTCATCTGTTCACCACAGGTATGCTACGGAAGACTGCATTGTTTTATCGCTCACCGGGTTACATGGGCAGACACAGGGAAGTGTCCCCACAGTGTTTACCTGATGCCATGAACTGAAGCCTAGGAGGGCACTTAAACGTATTACTCCTAAAGAAGTTGTGATTTTTTTGGTGCCTAATATGCTTTTAATTGTTTAAACTAAACTTCACTGAACAATATTAAGGCGACGCAGTAGCACAGTAGGTAGTGCTGTCGCCTCACAGCAAGAAGGTCGCTGGTTCGAGCCTCTGCTGGGTCAGTTGGCGTTTCTGTGTAGAGTTCCCCAACAGTCCAAAGACATGCGGTACAGGTGAATTGGGTAGGCTAAATTGTCCTTAGTGTATGTGTGTAAATAAGTGTGTGTGGATGATTCCCAGAGATGGGTTGCGGCTTAAAGGGTATCTGCTGCATAAAAACATGCTTAAAAAATTGGTATATTTTTCAATCTGTCATTATGCTGACTCATAGGCATTTAAGATCCACTCTCATATTAACAAAACAGCACAATTAGGATCAAACCCTAAAAGTGGCGGTTTTAAACAGTTATAAAACATTATTTATGGGGTATTTTGACCTGAAACTTAACATAAACACGTCACATAAACACGTCAGAAACTTATTTTACATCTTGTAAAAAGGGACATAATAGGTCCCCTTTAATATATTGGCCGTGTGTTTCCTCATTTTTTGTACATTTTCAGCCCTTGGCCCCTTGCTGAATTGCACAATTAACATTAAATGAAATGCTATTTTATAAATATCTCTAAACAGAAGGCAGACATGTACTTTTTAGGGTCCACTGACACATTTCTGCTATGACCTGCTCTATTTGTCATGTGTTTCTCTATTTGTGTGTGTTTTGAGAATTTGCATTCACAAGAGTTATCAAACTGATGAAGGCGTTTTCTCAATCTGTTTGTGTTTTCTTACTCACAGTGTGTTTGACCCCTAAAGGGCTTTCAACTGTAAAAACTATTCTGCTTTGTTGATTGTGAAAGGACGTGCATCAGGCATCGTGTGAACGGACATCTCTTGAAGCCAAAGAAAAAGAGTTTAGCAAAAGCGACATTGAGCCATTAACTTTCAGCTGGAGTATCATGGCCGCCTCTAATTCTGATGAGCAGAAGTAAATGGAGATATTTCCGCGGCTGATATCACAAAGCCATTCTGACAGATACACACATATGCGTCGTATTTGCTACAATATCCAGGAGTGTTCTCCACTCGGCGAGAGCTCGCGCAATCACTCACAGAGACACTTATAGTCTGCATGGGAGCGGGGCTGAGTGACTGAGAGAATGAGGGCTAAATTAAGAGCTCTCTCTATTTGCTATTGTTAAAACTGCATTCTGCTGATGAGCTCAACTCGCATGCTTTTAAAAATCATACTTTGCTATGTTTTGTTTTTTCAGAAATTATAAATGCATACTGACATCTTTGCTTTTCTACTACGCCGTTCTCACTCTCTCTCTCTCTCTCTCTCTCTCTCTCTCTCTCTCTCTCTCTCTCTCTCTCTCTCTCTCACTGACTGTCATTCAAATTCATGTTCTCAAGGACCCAGTGCACATAAGGCCTAGGGAATAATAGGCAAACCCATTTATCGGCTGCCTTTGTTTTTTTATTCCTCTTTCCCCCCTTTGGGAAATTCTGAGAGGCCATGTTCCATGTAAGATGGCAGCTGTCTCCTGACCATTAGCATTGCAAATGAGGTCAGAAGAGAGGAGACCCTCAGCCCAGCATTTAGGGGCCAGAGACTGGGTCTCAACAAGCCCCAGAGACAGCCGCTGAGCGCCGGCCAGTTTTGTCAGAGTGAAGGGTGACTGTTCAAGAGAGTAATTGGTCATTTGCAAAAAAAAAAAAAAAAAAAAAAAAAAAGTGCCAGGCATTTATTACATGAAGCAAAGCTGAATGAACACTGAGCAGAACTTATTATAGTAAAATTGTAGTAACCATGTTTTCGACCACAATTTCACTACAAATATTATGGTTAAACTGTATTTAGTGCCAAAAAACCATGTTTTGTTTTGTTTTTTGGCTTGGCAAATGCTAACCTCTCAGTAATAATCCGAAATGCTTTAGCTTTTATTATTTTGCTAGCAAGATGTCTTATCCTGTTAAAGTGGAAACACGTCTCTCCTTCCTCTTTTGATGCATGGATAAAAAAAGTGTTTAGTTACATTAAATTGGAAAATATTGGGCTATTACTTACTGGTTATTTAACCTTTTAACTGCCTGTTTTAGCAATGGATGAATATATTTTGGCTGTTTTAAATAATGAATATTAAAGTCATTTAAAGAATGACTGTTTGAAATTATGGTTTACACACAGCACTGTTGTTTTAAAAAAAATCAAACAAACATAATTCTGATAAACTACTACATTTGATTTTGGTTTTATTGTAAAAGAAAAAGACAAAAAAACAAGAAAGCATGTAAATGAGAATCTGAAATATTTTATGGCATACTTAAAAATAAAGATGATTTAGTATTCAAATATGTTTAATTTAGATTTTTTTTAAATGGTCTTACACTTTTACATTTACATTTTCTGATGGGGCTGTTAAAGGGTTAAAGACATTGATAGGTTGTGGTGCCCCTTTTTAGATTATCTGCTACGTATGAATACATATTTTTATTCATTTTCATTTTTTTATTTATTTAGCTTTATTGGTTTTTATATATTTTTTTACTTATTGATTATGTTTTTTAATTTCTTTTTTTCTAGTGGGAAGTTATATAGTGCTCAGCATGATTGAGTACACCCCACTTTGAAAATGAATATTTGTATCCATTTCTCAGGGAATGTAGTCAATGTATTTTGGTGCATTTAAACAAAACATGTTTATTAAACAGATTTATTAATTAAAATTTTATTTTAGTCACCAAACATATTTAGAAACTGAAAGATAATACAACTAAATTCAAGCAAAATATTGCAAAAAAAATTACAAACAACAAAATTTCATCTAAATTTTTCCTTTTTTTTTTTTTTTTTTTGCTTCTCTTGATTTTCCTCTTTTTAAAATTTGTATTTAATATTTTTCTATAACATATAAATTTGGGTGTACTAGTTTTTGAACCGTTATCATAAGTTAATTTGTTAGAGAAGTTCCAGATTTGGCTTCAGTACTGACTAATAATGCATATGCACACATATAATATTGTATGGCTTCCTATTCAAAATTTACATTTAAAAGAGGTTTGTGAATGTTGTACTCATAGATGCTGAGCACTGTAGGCTGTTAAGGGAGGGAAGTCTTTATTTGGTGTATGGTTAACAACAGCATGGAAGGTTAATTTTAAAATGAATGTGGTAATTGAGATTCCATGTACAAAACCAAACAAAAAAAAATTTAAAACAAAGCCATGGTTAATTTGTGGTCTGCAAGTGAAATCGGTGAAACAAGTAATCATCATACTTGCTCAGTTGATTCTTTCTTCGTTTTTTCAAACAGGAGTTAAATGTTTTTCAGAATTTGCATATGTCTCCAGAAAAAATATAATTAGGCAAAAATATGTTTTTGGTAGATTAAAATGTTATTTATATGTAAATTATGCAAATTATGTATAAGACTATCCCCCGTAAAGGCTAAGCACTGGAAAAAAAAAACTCAAAAGAGCAGCTTTAAAAAACATGTATTGTATTTAAAATCTAATAAAAATTGATAACATACAACAAAAAAGTACTTAAAGGTGTATTTCAAGTGTTTTATTAACATTAGACTGAAAAATACCTTATGAAAAGCTAAAATCTCAAAATTGAGTGATGCATATAATATTTTATGTCTACATTGTCCCATCTGAAGAACAAAAACATTATTCTTCATTATTATTTATAGTTAAACCAATGCAAATGTTCACAATGGTTCTGATGAGTGTTTTATTTTGATTAACATTCTGAGAGAAAGATTTTATGAAACTCTTGACTGTAAAAGAGCAAATTCAAAAATGTCAGTTAATAATATATAAGCTGGTTCCTGTCTGAAAAGAATTTAATGTGCTACAGTTCTGCACATTTCATGTAGCTATAGTCATAGTGAATTATTAGCTTGTTGTACAAAGCTTTTCGTTTCGAGAAATACATATAGTATAGTGCCCCAATTGTTCTGAAAGGCTGCACAGCGACTCACAGGTGATTGTTCTCCGAACCCTCGGCGAGCACCATTGTCATGGTAACCGGAAAGTACTTCAGATCACAGAGGGCACAGACACACACGCACAGACACACACACACACACACACACATGCACACACACACACACGCACAATAAATAAACTCCAACGAAGTTTGGTGAGACCCAAACACTCTTACTAATCAATGTTGATTAACTTTCCCTCTTAATCTGCTTGTTAAGTCCGACGTCACACATCACCATTTCCTGGTCCAAGCTCTCAATCTGAAGACAAAAACAAACAAATGGTGTGTACAAGAAGCTTTTTCCCTCTCATCTTTTGTGAACTGTTCAATCAATTGTTCATAATTAGCTGTTGAAAAGTATTCTCAGTGAAGTGAGCTGAGAGTTTCTTTCATAATGTAAGCAGATTACACTTATTGGACAGAAAGAAAACGCATATTTGTTCATTCATTTACTCTCTCACATGTTAGCCCAGACACAAAACCTGTATGGATATGAATGTCATGATTTTGCCAAGTATGATTCTGCATTAGCATCTATGTTGATCCTGGAACATCATTTTTGTCTGAAAATGTAATCCATACCTATTCCCTACCCCTAAACCCAACCATAAATGTTAATTATTCCCAAAATCATTGGATAATTGGATAACAATCATGTAGAAGTGCATAAACCCAAACGTAAACCTAAACTGCAGATAAACAGTAAACCTATTACTTAATTCTGATTGACTGATAGGAATGTTGTTCCAGGATAAACATAGATGTTAATCCATGAACATGTCCTACTTGGTAAAATCAGGTTAGGGATGTGGAAACCTCTGTGGAACCTTTTAATAACCAAACTGTGGTTTCTGTTGACTGCTATTGTTGTGTTTGTCCATACAATATAGACGAATGGAAATGTACTATACCCAGATAGCATACGAATGTGGGCTACTTTAGACATTGGCCCAAATGATGGAGGACAAATGTGGGCCTCAGTTGGCAAAAATGTGGCGTAGTCATTTAAGGGTAATCTGGGTCTGAACCTAAAGTGGCTCACACGTGTAGGTGCAAATGTGGCCCAGTTATCTTCAGAAATATCTGGACCACTTTTGGCCAATATGCGGCATAGTTAGCTCTAGGTAATGTGGCTGTGAGCCTAAAGGAGCCCAGAGAAGATATGGCAATTGTGGCCCAGTTATTTTAAAACATATGTGGGCCACTTTTGGCAAATATTTGGCACAGTAAACTCTGGCTAATGCAGCCATTAGCCTATAGTTGCCCAGAGAAGACATGGCAAATGTAGCCCAGTTGTCTTAAAAACATATGTGGACCACATAGGCTTAAGTCATCATCATGGAGAAAAGTGTTTGCTTTAGTTTGGCTCATAGCCCTGAACCTCTTAATATACATTTTCTTTTAGGCTGCTGTAACTTTTAAGAAGTTTGCTTGAAAAGTTTATTCATTACAGCAAACAAGTAAAAAAACTATAAAATTAAATGATGCACAACCTGTGATGAAATAATATAATTTACTGATGTTAACCATGTTTAATCCATTATTAAAGGCGACGTAATAACATGCTTGCACATGCCACATAATTTTGAAGGTTTTTAAGCAAAAAAAAATCTATGGTTCAACTTCTGCTCATAGAGACATCAATAATCAGCTTATGAACCTCAAAAACGGTGGCAATTAATAAAACTCACAAACCTCACAATCAGGAGACTAAAAGTGACAAAATCAACAACAGCAGATAATGAAAACTGGAGCATCAATAAGCTATTTAATGTATTCATACTGAAATGCATGCTGGGATTTTTGTTCATTTGCCACACCCAGCAAATGTAAGATGTAGGCCAGATCGGGGCCATAATAAAAGCAAACTGTGGCCCAGAATAGGGTCAGTTCTGGTTCATTTGGTTGAATTCTGGCTGATATGTGATATTGCTATGGCTTAATTGTGACCCAGATCTGGCAAACAGGAGCAGGCCACCCTAGAGCCATCATTCCATGCAGTATGTGGGCCGGATGTAAGTGTCTGGTGTGGGCTGGATTTGAGCCACATGAATTATGCTTGCTGGGTATGCACAGCTGGTGTTTTTCAGCCAATGATGAACTTCCAGTGAAAGGTTTATGTGACTATTTTAAATTTCATAAGGTTCCTTTTACTGCATCGATGGTGTAATCTAATTACAATACATTCAGTTAAATAGACTTAAGCATTCATTTGGTTGTAAAGCATAAAAAGAGACAAAAAAAACGCTCAAGCGCAGGTCGTGTCATTATCGTCATTAGCAGCAGGCTAACGCAGACATTTCATTGAAAATTCTGCGGTAAAATTCATTTCCATATTTTAAAGAGATGGCGTGGAAAAATATAATTGAATGCAGTAATTCTTATTTGTTCTGATTCCCACTATATATCGTATCTCAGCCAGGCAGTGAAGATTGCTGTTTTTTAAAGGAATCAGATCTTAAATGCAGGAATTTTGTTTGGAATGATAATTAACTGGAAGGCCTGGCTGACTGAAATCAAAAGTCTATGTGCATATAGCCTATTGAAACTTTTTAATTACCAAGCAGCATGTCTTCTTTTGACACAACATTAAAGAAATTAGTTTCTTTAAAAAGTTTTCATCTAGATTCTTCCTAAGTTTTGTTATTGAAAAAGTGAATGTGCAAGATTAAACTTCTTTTTGGCATTTGTATTCTACAGCCTGTTTCCATCCAACTGATCTTTTATGGACAAACTGGTTTGTGTGATGATGTCATAATTGACAGAGACAGTTATTGTTTTATCGCTACAGAAATTTGCTCGTAAGCCATCTCCATACATATGTTTGTATAGTTTTGCACAGGTAAGCCTATATTGACATCCTTTACCAGTGCGCAACTAAAAATGTGTGACATCTTATGTGCATGAAAATCACATATTTTGACAAATAGTTTTTTATTCAGTATAGAATTCACATGTTAAAGTTCAATTGAAAATTATTGTGTCTACATTTGCATATTTTAATCACTAGGTTGCTTTTTTGCAACCAAAAAAATTCCATGCATGAAAATTAGGAACATAATGATTTTTTTTTTTTTTTGGGTCATCTCACAATACAATTTGTTGCATTAATGATTCTAAAACTGAACAATGCTACATTAAAAACAACCATTTTGTTAAGTATATTTTAATAATTTTTTTGCATCATAACGAACCATTTATGCAATAATAACAATAATAATTCGTTACATTTTATATAGCACCTTTCTGGGCACTCAAAGCACTTTACACAACGGGGGGAATCTCCTCATTGACCACCAGAGTGCAGCATCCACCTGGATGACGCAACGGCAGCCATTTTGCGCCAGACCGCACACCACACACCCGCTGAATGGTGGAGAGGAGACAGTGTGATGATATGCCAATCATGATATGGGGAGGGTTAGGAGGCCATGATGGACAGAGGCCATTGAGCAGATTTGGCCAGGATGCTGGGGTTAATCCCCTACTCTTTTTCGAAGGACATCCTGGGATTGTTAACGACCACAGAGAGTGGTCTCATCCGAAAGACAGCGCTCACTGAGCAGTATAGAGTCCCCGTCACTATACTGGGGCATTAGGACCCACACAGACCGCAGGTTGAGCGCCCCCTGCTGGCCTCATTAACACCACTTCCGGCCGCAACCTAGCTTTCCCATGTGGTCTCCCATCCAGGTACTGAAGCGCAGCCCTGCTTAGCTTCAGTGGGGGACCATGTGAGAGTTTCAGAAAGCTAGCTGCCGACAGCGGTATGAATGTATCTTCATAAAGCCAATAAAGAAGCTTTATTTTTAAAAGTGTACTGTTAGCCTGAGTCAGCTTGTAAACCTCACTGTAACAATCTGTAATAATAGCTTTAGATTCATCTGTCACACACAAGTCCACACCAATGACATTCATTGAAATGCATGGCATGGATCAGCGAAACTGTTGACCTCAAATTACATGGCTAATATATTCTCATTGGATAGACACTCAAATCCACATGCAGAGAGACACAAAGAGCAGGTGAAAGAGCAAAAGATTTACGCTGATGTTCTTGCTGTTACTGTATCTGCTACTTTGAACTATGCACAAAGAAAACTTGGCATATTTATTGGATATGCATGTATAATAAAGAAAAGGCTCTTTTGATGCAGCTAAAGCTGCTGTTGTTGTGTTTCTCTGTGCATTGAGGCTTTGTGCTGAAGTGGCAGGAAGCAGAGAGGGGGGGTTGTGGTGGTGATCAGGTCTGGGTCAGTTCTGTCAGTCCAGCTCTCCATCAATTACATGATGGATCTGTTGGCTGGACAGAGGAGACACTCAAACATCTAAAAACGTCATATAATCACAAAATTCAGTAATTTAACTATATATGCATTTTTCGGTTATCAACTTTCTTTAAAACAACTTTTGTGTTTCACATAGGAAAGAGTGTCATGCAGATTTGTTAAATATAGTGTAGCGATGCCAGAATTCTTATTTTTGACTATATTTAATGCTCGCCAACTGTACATTTCATTCATTCTCTTTTCGGCTGAGTCCCTTTATTAATCAGAGGCTGCCACTGTGGAATGAACCTCCAACTTATCCAGAATATGTTTTTTTTTACGCAGCAGATGCAGTTCTTGCTGCAACCGAACACTGGGAATCACCCATACACTCTTGCATTCACACACACACACACACACACACACACACACACACACACACACACACACACACACACACACACACACACACACACACACACACACACACACACACACAAACACACACTATGGCCAATTAAGCTTATTCAATTCACCTATTGCGCATGTCTTTTGACTATGGGGGGAACTGGAGCAACCTGAGGAAACCCATGTCAACACAGGGATATGCAAACTCCACACAGAAAGGCCGACTGACCTAGCCAAGGCTCGTACCAGTAACCTTCTTGCTGTGAGGCGATCGTGCCACCCACTGCTCCAAGTGACACCCCAAGTATATACTTGATTAAATATACATAAAATGTCCTATTTACCAATATTATTATGATAAAACAATAGTTTTTATTTAACATATACACTCTAAGAAATGCTGGGTTATTTAAACCAAAATAGGGTAAACTATGAATTAACGAAACATTGTGTGGCGGAGCTGTGCGAAGCGAGGAGGGAGAATAAATATATGTAAGAAAGTGTTAAATGAATATAAGTAAGAATTTTAAATAGAAAAATTTGTCCCCACACTTTTTTTTTTACAAAGAGTTACACACTCTTTCCACTAAACACAAAACGTATCCAGCAATTTTCATTTTTAGGTGAACTATCTCTTTAACAGTGTTGCCTCTTTTTTATTTCCCCTTAATTATTACCTAAATGCTGTTTCTCCATAATCAAACACTTACTAAGCACCATTTCACCTCACTCCTCACCCTGTGACCCGCATTTGTGTATTTGGGATTGTCATGGGGACATCTGCTTGTGGGAAGCCAGAGCAAACATGGCGAGCCCGGGACAGTGACTCCGACTGACTCACGAGGGGACAATAGAAACCCCCCGTCAGAGCTAATGGGGACACATGTAACGGGATTATGGCTCTGAACACCGATGGGGAAGGCTGAAGGGGTGGGGGACCACATTGGGAGCCACAAGACTCGTCCACACCTCCCCCTTGTCTGTGGTAGCCTGAGAACATCCCTCTCAATCACACTCCGCCACAGCGGGGCCATTCAGAGCTCCAGCGGCCCTTCAGTCTGAACGCCTCTTTCCCACAAACCACTGATGCTCCTGTTGCTGCTGCTGCTGCCGCCTTTCAGAAACACTCAACAGACACACAGCACATCTTTATGACAGAAGGTTCTCCTAGTTTGAGACATCTTTGCTGAATAACAGTATCATTAAAAAAAAATGTATTGCACAAAAATAGGGCTGCATGATATTGGAAAAAACTGACATTGCAATGTTTTTTTTTTCCTACAAAATGAATATAATTTCACCAGATGATTTAAATTGCTCCATTTGGATATCTAGTCAAAAATTATTTACTGTCATCATGACAAAGATAAAGTAAATCAGTTATTAGAAATTAGTTTTTAAAACTATTATGTTTAGAAATGTGTTATATGAATATTCTCTCCATTAAACAGAAATTGTAGACAAAAATAAACGGGAGCTAATAATTCAGGGGGGCTAATAATTCTGACTTCAACTTTAAGTTTTTAGGTCATCGTAACTTATAAGTTAATCATGTTCTAACTTAATTTTATAAGTTACGCAAGCTGTTTTAAGTCAGTTTAACACAATATAAGTTCAATGGACTTTAATAAATTTTTTATTAATTTTGATTAATTTAATTCAGCTTACAAATTTAAGCAAACCAGGATTTTTTGTACACTGTATCTGTAATCAGGAATAGAAATTAATTGATCAAATATAAAACAAAATAAATAAATAAAATAAATAAATAAATAAATTACACTTCATAGTCTTTGTTATGTAAAAAAGAAGCAATTAATATTAAAATGCTAAAATGTTATAATTTCTCTTACACAGATGATTTAAAATCACTTGAAATCTCACAGCCATAAACAAAGCCAACAAGCAAATGGAAATGTTCACCCTTTTAGGGTTAAACTTCACAATGTGGTTCCTGGTTAATTTTATAAATGTTATAAATGAACTTGCGTATTTGCACATTGCAATATTGAGGCTAAAACTATAAATGGTGTAGCCCTACTCAAAACGTACAAAGAGATAATAAAGACTTTTATCATTTCAAAGAAAAATCACATTTTAAAATAATGAATGAAAGAATCGTTTCAAACTATACATTTATTAAAATATTATTCATCATAAAAAAGAAGTCAGGCAGATTAAAGTCTTATTATCTGTGACCACCATGCATAGGAAAATTGTTCAGTTTTGTTGGAAATGATTTTTCATTATTTTATTTTGTTTTATCCAGTATGTTTTTTTTTTTTTTTTGAATCCGTAAAAACCAGCATGAATGCAAAGTGAGGTCAGAACTCAAAACCTAAACCATGAAGGGAATCCCTATTCTGTGTTTAACTTGATGTACTATAACTACACTTAGATTTAATAAAAATTATACAGTAGTTACATTGAAACAACAGCAATAAAAATACACACAAAGCACGCAATAAAATGACTAAACATTACATTTACAATTAAAACAGAAAATAATAAATGTAAAAATTTAATTATTCCTAAAAATGAGAATACAGGCGACACGGTGGCTCAGTGGTCAGCACTGTCGCCTCACAGCAAGAAGGCCGCTGATTCGAGTCCCGACTGGATCAGTTCGCGTTTCTGTGTGGAGTTTGCATGTTCTCGTGGGTTTCCTCCGGGTGCTCCGGTTTCCCCCACAGTTCAAAGACTTGCGCTACAGGTGAATTGAATAAACTAAATTGTCCGTAGTGTATGTGTGAGACTGAGTGTGTATGGGTGTTTCCCAGTACTGGGTTGCAGCTGGAAGGGCATCCGCTGTGTAAAACATATGCTGGATAAGTTGCCGATTCATTCCGCTGTGGACTAACTGAAGGAAAATAAATGAATCAGAAAACACTTTTAGAAAAAAAATGGCTTTTGCTGCTTGTTTAAACTATTTATTTAAAATGAGTTGAAACAACACAAATTTTTTTTGGTGGTACAATGTAAAACATGATCATAAAACATGAAACAATGTGTGTTTTATGATCAATCAACTTAAATTTGTTAACCTAATTGATTTGTGTAAGGACAACATGAAGGAATTGTCTGAAACCCAGCACTATTTACAGTGTACAAGAACAACAAAATGCCACTAATACAAGAAGTACATTCAAAGGTCTTGCACAAATACTGATGTTTTAAACTAGATTTTATAAATGATTTTGGAATAATAAATCAAATGATGGTAGAAGTTTGTGCTTAAGCCTGTAAAATTCTTGAGTTGTTACAACTCAAATTTTTTACCCAACTTTAATCCCGCAGTTGAGTTTGTCCCAGCATTGTAGTGTATCAACCACCTTGAAACATGCCACTCAGAATGACCTATCATTCTGAAAACCACTCAAAACACCTTAGCAACCACACAGCAACACCTTAGCAACCATCTACATCAGCAGCGTATTGTGCCATTGACTTTTGCACTTGCTAGCACCGCTTCCACTTTTTTTTTTTTTTTTCAGAAAATGTAAATATCCAGTTGACATTTATGATTGAGTAGGAGGTCCAGGCTAAGCAGTGAGGCAGTCCTTCCTCTTCTTTCTCTTCCACAGCCAAATTCCTGCACTCCTTCCAAGACACCCAGTCAATTAATAAGACATCGTCTCCTCCCCTTTGCAGCCCCTGCACAAGAGGCCACCCAGGAGCAGAGCCCCGTCTCTAAAGCAGCTTCTCTGGTGGCCTAGAGGAATGCCGGCCGAGGGCCCCGAGACCCGAGTGCAGAAGAAAAGGAAAAGTCCCATCATTGCTATAGCCAGGGCAGCCTGGTCAAAATTTGAGGGAGACAATAGGGGACGTGGGTCCCGTGCAGAATTCCTGTATTTCCCGCCAATGACTCTTCAACACCTCCCACTTCAGAGCGCCAAACCCTCTCTTCTTTCTGTTCGCTGCGTTTTAAAGCTCGATACACCCATCTGTGCTCAAATCAACACTTCATATGATGGATCTGTGTACTCCAGTGGTGTGAATCAACATTTTGATTATATTGAGCAAACGTTTCTTTATTGAATGACAAAATCATGAACCATGTAACACACACACACACACACACACACACACACACGCACGCACACACACACATACAGTTGAAGTCAGAATTATTAGCCCCCCTTTGATTTTTTTTTCTTTTTTTAATATTTCCCAAATGATGTCTAACAGAGCAAGGAAATGTTCACAGTATGTCTGTATGTCACAGTATATTTTTTCTTCTGGAGAAAGTCTTATTTGTTTTATTTCAGCTATAGAATAAAAGCAGATTAAATTTTTTATGAAACATTTCAAGATCAAATTTATTAGCCCCTTTAAGCTAATTTTCCCTCGACTGTCTTCAAAACAAACCATTGTTACACAATAACCTGCCTAATTACTCTAACCTGCCCAGTTAACCTAATACACCTAGTTAAGCCTTTAAATGTCACTTTGAGATGAATAGAAGTGTCTTGAAAAATATCTAGTAAAATATAATTTACTGTCATCATGGCAAAGATCAAATAATTCTGTTATTAGAGATGAGTTATTAAAACTATTATGTTTAGAAGTGTGTTAACAAAATCTTCTCTCCGTTAAACAGAAATTGGGGGAAAAAATAAACTATAAATACTGCACAAAAATGCTTAATGGAAGCTCTAAAATTTTATCTGATAAAATGGAAGTGGTGTTAGTGAGACCAGCAAGGGGTGCTCAACTTGTGCTTTTTTGTGGTTCCTAACACGCCAGTATTATTGGGCGCCGTCTTTCAGATGAGACGTTAAACCAAGGTCCTGACTCTCTGTGGTTGTTAAAAATCCTAGGGTATCCTTCGAAGAAGAATAGGGGGTTAACCTCGGCATTCTGGCCAAATTTGCCCACTGGCCTTTGTCCATCATGGCCTCCTAACCCTCCCCATATCATAATTGGCTTCATCACTCTGTCTACTCTCCACCAATCAGCTGGTGTGTGATTTGGTGCAATATGGCTGCCGTTGCGTTATCCAGGTGGATGCTGCACACTGGTGGTGGATGAGGAGATTCCCCCAAAAGTATATGTAAAGTGATTTGAGTGTCCAGAAAAGCGCTGTATAAATGAAAGGAATTATTATTATTATTATTACAAGAAAAATGTGAATAAACTACAATGGGAAAACATTTACTCAATAAATTCCAGCATGGACATAAAAAAAATCATGTGATTTTGTTTTAACAGATCATATTATGATAACAATAATGGTCAAGATGGGACAGCATTAATAGACAACCCAGTGGACTGACCACATTGCATAACATCTGAAATATTGTTTTGTTCATTGTAAAATTCCTTAGCCAAAGCCAAGTAAACAAAGGAGTTGGGGGTTGTGCTGGCACCAATAGCTTAGTGGTTAGAGTGTCGACCCATGGCACTGTGGTGTTCACGGCGACCTGAGTTTAATTCCCTGTTAGACGTCCTTTGCCAATTCTTCCCTTCTCTCTCTGCTCCCCAAACTTCTTGTCTATAATATTACAATATAATATTATATTATAATATACTGTACTTTCCTGTTAAATGTAAAACCCCCTAAAACATTATAATAAAAATAAAGGAACTGAGTTTTGTCTTGAGCTGTTTTAGCAGTCTCATTCTTCCAAAAGCCACCATGTGTTTATTGTATCTCGGCTTCCTCTTATGGGGTGCAAGTAATTTATTATATACAGTAAGAAAAAGATAATAAGGAAGTGATGATTTAGTTCTCTTTGGCTCACAGCAAGAAAACAATGCTTTATTCACAATGTTTTATGTGATGTTCCAGTTTTGCGCATAAATCTTATTTGCATCTTCTGGATAGAAACATAGATAAGCCGCAGGCATACCAACCTGGTCTCGTTTTGCCAGTTTAGTGGCTAATTCATACAAATTTGTATAAGTTCAATCGTACGAAAATGTAAGATTTTAAAAAGGAGGCGTGGCACCTATACCCACCCCTAACCCCAACCTTCATTGGGTGATGAGCAAATCGTACTAAATTGAACAAATTAGATCATAGGAATTCATTTGAATTAGCCACTGAATCAAAAAGTTAGGAATTGCTGTGAGATTGCTTTGGGCACACAGCACCTTAGACGTTAAAATTAGGTTAGATTTAGGTCATGACATCAGGTGACCAAAATTCAATGTCTAATCAACGTCAAATTATGTTGATATTTGGTTAATTTTAGGTTGTGTTGGAAAGTGACCAAAATCCAACATCTGATAGATGTAATAGTGATACCGTCCACACAAGGTCAAGGTGTAACATGATTAGACGTTGATATTTGGTCAATTTTAGGTTTAACATAGAGGTGGGTCTGACATTGGGTTCTGACATCAACCCGATTTTCATTTCCAAACAAAATCCAACGTCCCCACGACGTTGGGGTACAATGTCAATATGACCTCATGTTGACGTCCTGTGCCTGAAACAACATTTGAGGGAATTTAGATTGAACGCCCTGCAGTGACCAAACCTCTGATCAGCAGAAATAATCTAAATACTAGACTAAACTTTGCTGAAGAGCATTATGTGTTGAAAAGGAACTGGTGCAAAGTTCACTTTATTGATAAAATCATTGATTTGACTCTGATGGGAAACTGAGGCATGACTGAACCCAAAGTGTGTAAAAAATAGTCGGTGAAAAGTGGAGGAAAGTGCTTTCCTGCAGTAGTTAAGCTTCATACAGATACAGTTGAAATCAGAATTATTAGCCCCCCTGTTTATTTTTTCCCCCAATTTCCGTTTAACAGAGAGAAGATTTTTTGAACTCATTTCTAAACATAATAGTTTTAATAACTCATTTCAAATAACTGATTTATTTTCTCTTTGCCATGATGACAGTAAATAATATTTTACTAGATATTTTTCAAGACACTTCTATACAGCTTAAAGTGACATTTAAAGGATTAACCAGGTTAATAAGGTGAACTAGGCAGGTTAGGGTAATTAGGCAAATTATTTTATAACGATGGTTTGTTTTGTAGACTATCAAAATGATATATAGCCTAAAATGGCTAATAATTTTGACCTTAAAATGGTGTTTAAAAAATTAAAAATTGTTTTTATTCCAGCCAAAATAAAACAAATAACACTTTTTTTTCCTGAAGAAAAAAATATTATCAGACAAACAGTGAAAATTTCCTTGCTCTGTTAAACATCATTTGGAAAATATTAAAAAATCAAAAACAATGAAATCTCACAGCCAGGAGGTTGAAGACAAGATCACGACAAAGCATAGAGAGAGGCGTAGATTGGCTCTTGACATTTGAGGGTCTGTATGAGATATCTATATATCTATGGAGACTAGCGATGTTTTGTAAAAGATTAGCAATGTCTGAGAAACTAGTGATGTCCTGTGAGTGATTAGGGATGTCTTGTGGCTCCAGAAGTGAATCATTCAAACAATCACCTTTAAACTTACAACTCATTTGACTGCTTTAACTTTTAGAAGTTTTAATCTATCTTCATGTCTTTTATTGCTGTTTTCTCATTTTGATCAAGGTTATCCAAATTAAAGTGATTTTGTTGAAGTGTCTGAGTCATTATAAGTACTGTATATTACACAACATTCCTTTAAACTTTGAACAATGAACAAATGTTTAAAATACACATTCAAATCAAGTACGATCACCACTGTTTGTGTGTATGTATGTAAATACAAATCAAATATTACAGTCAGTGACAAAAATATACACAGGCTTCAAACATACACATAAAAAACATGAATTTAATTTTATAAAACTGGATAATATGTATAAAAATACTAACAAAGCATTTTTATAGCCATTGAAAACAGAAAACCTCCAAAAACAAAAATAAATACACTTCAAACAATCATTTTGTGAATTTAGAGGTTTTATTTAATTTGTGACCATTTTTCTTTTGTTATCTTACTCTTGATCAATAAGATATGTATTCAAAACTTTAAAGCCCTTATTTTTTTAATAATCACCTCAAACATATTTTGGATCACAAAAACAATTGGGGAAAACAGTTGCCAACAAGATGGATCAATAAAAAGAGCACACTTTCTGAAATCACACAGACAGAGTTGATTCAACTCATCTGAAACTAAACACTCATGCAAGACGCTTCAGTTCGCATCTGTAACAACGTAACGGACTAACACAACCACACAATCCTTGAAAATATGAACTATATATTTATATTGTGTCCTCTCGGACTTTAAAGAAACATCACCTTTAAAACAAAGAGCTGCTGAACACATTGACAGAACTCGGTGTCAGACTGTGTGGAGAAGTATATGGCTTAGCACTTACAAATACATAACATTAAAACACACTTTAAATAGGACTTTAGATTGGTGCTTTCGAGCGGTTTGGTTATTTTGATTTCAATAAATTAATAAAGTGTCTAGCCCAGCTAGATAACTAAACAATGCAATTATGATAAGTCATGATTCCAGCCTGATGTTAAATCTGTTTTTATTTAATGCCTAAAGATTAAACATCTAGCGCACACTGAAGACCAGTAAAAAGGCTAGGAACAGGAAAGCTCTTATATACATCCCATAATCAAGATCAATGCAAACAGGCTATCGAAATCTGTGTAAACAGCGCCCCTTGGTGGCAGCGTTGGATTGCACAGGAGGAGTAAATCAGCCTGCAAGTTTACAAATTCCTTTAAATTTATTTACTCAAAATTCCCTTTGCAATAAACTGCAACAACCAGACAAGAAAGTGCAAAAATACGTACTCAAAACATATCAATTTCAGATTTTTTTAGGATCATCATCACGATCACAATATCTGAATTTTCTGCATCGAATGTGTGTTGGCAGTTACACTTTAAAACGCACAGGCAGAAGAAACACATATGATGTACATTTTGCATTGTGTATTTTGTGGCTTTTTGGAAAGTGCAATGAAAGTTTTAAATGATTGTTCTAAATGATTGTGGGCTTGTGCTATTGATCACATTTATATAATCATTTTTGTGTGTGTGTGTGTGTGTGTGTGTATATATATACAGTTGAAGAATTATTAGCCCCCCTGAATTATTAGCCCACGTTTATTTTTCCCCCGTTTTTGTTTAAAAGACAGAAGATTTTTTCAACCCATTTCTTAACATAATTTTAATAACTCATCTCAAATAACTGATTTTATTTTTTCTTTGCCATGATGACAGTAATTAATATTTGACTAGATATTTTACAAGACACTTCTATACAGTTAAAAGTGGCATGTAAAGGCTTAACTGGGTTAATTAAGTTAATTAGGCAGGTTAGGGTAATTAGGTAAGTTATTGTATAATGATGGTTTGTTCTGTAGACTATTGAAAAAATACATAGCGTAAAGGGGCTAAAAATTTTGTCCCTAAAATGTTTTTTAAAAAAAATAAAAACTGCTTTTATTCTAGCCGAAATAAAACAAATAAGACTTTCTCCAGAAGAAAAAAGATTTTCAGACATACTGTGAACATTTCCTTGCTCTATTAAACATCATTTGGGAAATATTAAAAAAAGAAAAAAATTCAAAGGGGGGCTTATAATTCTGACTTCAACTGTATATATTTATATTACATGTATATGTGTTTGAGAGCAGGAAGTGTCGGAGAAAGGAAGCTTGTGGTCAAGAATCTAACCTGACTAACAGATTTGACTACAAATAAAATTAAAGCTTGGTGTATGTTTAAAAAAGGCTGAGACTTTGCATTAAGTTTCACTGCTACAAATCACAACTTTGGTTAAATTAAACAGAAAAAAGGGATACGTCCTTTATAAACCCCCCATTTCACTGATTCAGAGGCAGAGACATCCACAGAGTACACAGATGCTTTCAGACACAGGAAAGTGGATGGAAAAGGAGACACTGATAACAAAACAGTGACCAGAGTCTGTGTCTGCTTCGTACAATTCAGTGCTAAAAAGTTTCAACATCTGTGATAACACAACTTCTCGATTTTAGAAAAAGCTTTGTCAGGGATTGTAAACCATCTAGAATGAGGTGGTTTGTCCAAAAACTGAATTACAGGCTCAGCCAATAAAACTGGCTGGATGTACGCTACTGTTCAAAGGTTTGGGGTCAATACGATTTTTTTTATACATATATTTAATTGTCTTAGTGTATAATGCTTACCAAGGATACATCCAATTGATAAAAATGACAGAAATATGGTTGAAGCCGAATCCCTTTTTGGTGTTTGGATCTATCAATTTATCTATCTATAGAAGCCCCCGGTCCTACTGCTCCCAATCTGGTCTGAGCTGGGATTAAAACTGCATTTCTTTGCATGGGAGTCGGTTGCTCTAACAAGAAGGCTAAAGACCATGGTCTCTAGCGTCTGTCACAAGAGCATCTTTAGAGGTCAGAGGAGTGAGGTTTACCTGAGTAGCACTTTGCTAGCTCGCCTCCATAACACTCACCCCCCTAAACCTCACTACCATCACGAACGAGCCCCCATGTGTAACCCACCAGTCCTAATGCACCCAACCCATTATGAGTTTGGATCAAAGCGGTTATTCTTTGCATGGCAGTCGGTTGCTCTAACAAGGAGGCTAAAGACCATGGCCCCTAGTTTATATCGCAAGAGCACCTTTAGAGATCAGAAGAGTGAGGTTTACCTGAGTAGCACTTTGCTAGCTGGGCTCCGTTACACTCACCCCCCTAAACCTCACTTCCATCCCGAGAAGGTCGTCATGTTTAACCCACCGGTCCTACTGCACCCAACCCAGTCTGAGCTGGGATACAACCGGCATTTCTTTACATGGGAGCTGGTTGCTCTAACTAGGAGGCTAAAGACCATGGCTGTCGCTAGAGCACCTGGAGGTAAGAGGAGTGAGGTTTACCTGCGTTGCACTTCGCTAGCTGGCCTCAGTTACATAAAACATCACACTTACTTTGTCATGTCCTTAATGAAATATGTGACCTTAGACCACAAAACCTTTCCAATGATGTACACAGATACAACAATTTAAAATCTGTAATCAGAGTTTTGATATAGCTTACAGACACCACTTTTCAGTCACATGATCTTTACTTAAAACTCAAATGATTTCTGTCATAAAAAATATTTAACCGGCATGGACCACGCCACACTTAAAGCCAGACTTTATAGTAACACTGTAAAACCCGACAGTCAACTTTAACAAATGAAATGAGTGAAGTTAACTCAAAATTGACTGAAAGTTAATTCTACTCATTTGAAAAGAGTTTTGAACTCACCGTTGCTATAGGTTCCCTCAAATGGTTTGAGTTGCCTTACTTATTGTGTTTTACAGTACTCATTTGGTTTGAGTTCTCTTCATTTATTGGGTTTTACTATGCTCAAAATGCTTCGTTTAGTCAAATAGATTAAGTTCACATCATTAAGATTAATTTTTTAACTTAAATGGTTTGTTGCAATCGGTTTCCTCAAATGATTTGAGTTACCTTAACTTTTTGGGTTTTACAGTGTAGGGATGGAAGGGATGGTAGGGGGAGATGAAGGGGAATGAAAATAAGAGGATAAACAGTGAACAGGTAGGTAGGTAGTCAATCAGGTGTCCTACAATGATGCCCAGAGATTCAGAGTGGGGGTACCCACAGAGTGGGAATCCCCAAATCAACCGAGGAGGCAAGAGAATGTTTAAGGATTGTTAGGAAGCAAGGTATAGAGGGAGGGAGTGCTCAAGAGAATGAGAAGAACAGTGCTAGAGGGCTAGTCTGCCTTAAATAAGTTTTAGGGAGTAGGTGATTAGTTAAGGAGGCTAAGTGAGGTCCTGCGGCTGAACTTTTGTTAACTACATAAAATTTTGACTCATACAATCTATTTTTGTTATATAACAAAAATACACCTGTGCAACATAGGACATGTTTGTGGTCCAGGGTCACATATATAAAGTCATCATAGAACAATTATTTATTTTTTAATCTTGTAAAAAAAATCATATGTGCAAAACCTAGTGGTTTAGTATTTTAGTATATTGGGTCAGCCCTGTGATGTATGATAATCATTATCATTAACATATTTACAGTCACTTTTGATCAATTTAATGTGTCTTTGATAACCAGAAGCACTAATTTCCAACAAGTAGTGTATATCAACAAGAACTGTAAAAAGCATTCTGGTAGCTGACATATTTCAAGCTCTGATTTTATATCTAAGTCATCGCCAAATCAATTCTACTAAGGATATGATGAAACTAAATGCAAACGAGCATGCAATCCCTTTACTTTCTAACATTAACTGAACATAACATCAAGGTGAATCTTAAAAAAAAAGTCTAATCAGCCCACCTCAGAAAGCAGACGAGCAGCTCACAACTGCTGTTATCACACAGAGGCCCCTCGGGGTCATTTCACAACCAGACGACACAAATTACAAGCACTAAAATAGAGCACCAAAAACAGTGTGCGCAGATCAAAGGACTGCGTTCAGTTTAAAGGCTGATGCTTATAACATGCTCGGTATAAATGCAAAACAAAACCCCACATGTCAGGCCTTTAATCTCCTAACAGTCAAAACAAAAGCAATAAACTCCAACAAAAACATATCCGACTGGGACAAATCCAATGGGACAAACAGCAGCACGGCAAATCATCAAATGAATCCTCACTCCCAGAGGAGAGTTCAATGTAGGACTCTCTGCCTCCCCTCGTTCCCGTTCTAATAATACACCCAAACAAAAAAAGAGGAGGCAGTAATGAGGGAGCTTTAGGGAGAACGGTGATGAGGAAGAGGCCGAACACTGCGGCGGCTTTCAGCCACATGAAAGTGAACCGAGCTCCTGCTGTTCTTATTGCTCTTGTCCTTTGCCCGGGTTCGAGTGGGCAGGAGCACCAGATAATGCGTGTTTGAGTGTGTACCCGCTGCTGGGTCCCAATCCAGCCCTCACCACTTAAAAGCTCAATAACAGGATGGTTTTGTCTTGGTTAGTGCACAGGAAGAGGAATGCATGATTTACTTAGAGACCCAAATCTTACGTCTGGCTCTTAAGATGGCAGTTATGTTCGCCCTTATGAGGCACTGTATATATACACACATGCATAAAGGTCTTTCAGAGAAACACAAAAATAAGAACAGAAGAAATTACTTTTGCATAGCAATGTAGTTCAAGTGCCTTTAGAATTGTTTTGTAGTACTTGCAAGATATGAATGCCACCGGGTCAGCAATTATAGCGTAATGCGTCCTTTAGGCCAAAGATAAAACCTTTTTTTTCCTATGGTGAAATGCCAACATCGGCTAAAAAACACAAACTACACAAACACCAAAACCCAAGAAGATAGCTCAACAGTGTTGTACACTCTTAATCCCAGAGTACTAAAATATTTAAAATATTTAGCATTTTAAGGCCCAAGTATACTTTATTCTCTGTGTCATTGTAATGTCTGCAAAGCATGCTGCATGGAAGGACATACAATACTGCATGTGAACAATTTTCGCAAACATTTATAATCCTTCTTAATGACAAAATTATACCATGTGCGAGATACTAGTGCATGCACTGACCATTTTCTGCAAATGCAGCTTGCACAAGCATTACTTTTTTGTTGAGTAATTTTCAACAAGGTTTCCACAGTGTGTTTTTAAATCTTTAATAGTTTCTTTCATCTGTTTTCTTCACACAAAAAAGATATATTTTTAAAAACGCTAGTTGATGGTACCCATTACTTTCTTAGTATTTTTTCCAACTATGGAAGTTGATGGGAACCAGTGTGAGTAAATGATGACAGAGATTTATATCCCTTTAACGGAAGAGCTTAAAAACACGTGAAGACTACAGTGGCAATGAAAACATACATAGATGAGAGTAGGCATGTGAGGATAACTGTTTTCAAGGTTTACCATTGTTTTGGAAAAGTCAAGGTTTTAAAACTGCTCAAATTGTCTGTTATAATGTACCTAAAGGTATATGCGAGGGTTTTTTAATGTGTTTTTTAAAATATGTTGTAAAGAAATCTGTGTTTTTGAAACAAATGCAGAGAGTAGAAGTCAATGATTAACTTAATTATTTTGCCTGACATGTTTACTGCTATAAAATATTATAAATGTTTCCTAATACAAAATGTACTTTCTTCAATAGGGGGAACAACATTTTTTTTTTTTACCCAGACAATACTGTGATACCACGAAACCATGATGCTTTTAATAAAGGTTATTCTACCGTCAGAAACATATACCGGCCCATGCCTAGATGAGAGACAACCATTAATGTGCACATCAAATGGAAAATATTTAGAAAGGCTACTCAAAATGTCTGTACAAAAACATGTATACTTTGGGCTTTAAAAGCAAAGGTTCTTCATTGGTATGGATAAACTATGTAGAGGGTTTAATACTCAATGTTCTTCTTTAAAAAAATCTTCTTTAAAGCGGGAGAAATAGCACAATGGTTGGTCTATTTTTGGATTTCTGCCCCCCTAAAAAAATAGTTTACTGAAGCCTTGTTTTCACCTATAGGTATGATTTATACAGTACAGAGAAATTTGTTTCCACTGCTAACGGTAGGCTTACCTGTGTGTCAGAAAGTAGCAATAAGCATCTAAGTGCATAGCAATCTCTCTAAAGTGAGACTAGCTCCACAATTACAAGACTATTGTGCTTGGTATTCCAATGCAGGGGTAAAAAGTTAGTAAAGTAAGGTTCTCCATTATGGTCCTATTCACAACTTCTGACGATGTAAATAACTGCGAACTGTACCATACTTTACAGAACTGTACCACTCGGTGGAAACAAACCATAAGATTCCAAGGCCCTATTTTCTATGACTAGACGAGACCAGCTCATTCAAATCTGTGTCCAGGCCAAGTACAAAAATGCTCCTGGATATATGGCGTTTCACAACTAGCTAGTTTGGAGCATTTATTTAAAAAAGCTGGTGCTTTTACTACCTTAGTTCAATTCATTTAGGCAAGCATGATCATGACAATCTGCACCAACGAATCATTTCCAAATTGCCTAAAAAGGCTGCGTCTGAAATCACATATTTCCATACTATATAGTACGATAAAAACAGTATGCAAGCCAAGTAGTATGCCAAAATCCATAGAATTCGAAAATCAGTACGTGAGAAGTACCCGGATGACCTACTAATTCTGAGGAGATTCTGAAGTGTGCATTCAATGCAGGTTGCGTTACCCCATGATGCCCGCGAGAGAATTCATGAATGGGAGTGAAGTGACGCAACTCACGCGGGTAGGTCACATGATATGACAAAATGTCGGATGTAGTACGCCCGAGTTTTATTCATACTACTCACACTCATACTGTATAGAACGTACTTTTATAACGGCCGGGTAGTACGTTTAAATTCAAATGCAGTACCTACTGAGTAGTATGCAGTTTCGGAAACAGCCAAAATGTAGTGAGAAAGCAACCGACCCAACAGACCAACAAATCAGTCTTTATCACAATGTTTGACGAATTACGTACACTGTGCAAGTTTTCCTAATGCCTCTCAAAATGAATGGTTGGTAAACCTGGTGCAAAGACAGGTCAAAGGTCTAAATTAAATAAAATCCAGATCGCATAACAAAAACAAACCTTGCCTCTTGCACACAATGATTATGCACATAACATCAGCTAAAAACAAGCCACAATAAGCCTGTCGTCTGTCCATTATGATGAATGACAAATTCATTCTAAACACATAAACAGGTGCAGGAGCAGTCTAACCAATGAAAGCACATGTGGCTTGCGTAAGCAAACTTTGGTCCATTTAGAGATGCTGCCTTGTGAAAGTGAGCTGAACCAAGGGGAAATGTTCAGAACGAAGCAAAAAATCTACAGGTGTAAAAATGCCCATGGACTTTGGTCTGGCTTCAATAATCTTAAACTTTAGCTCAGAGTCTCAAAAGCTCCAAGGCTTGCAAAACAGATGACTGTACGAAGACAAGAAAAATACAAGCACATCACTTTAAACACCGCAAGCTCTACCACAGCCCATCTTAAAGCATCAGTCATCTACACAGGACCAAAACAGACAACATGCCACCATTAGACAGGAAGCCACAGCAGTCTTTTAGCTCATTTTCAGGTTAAAATGTGGCCCACAGTCATGGTTATCTTACATAAGATAAGAGTGTCGTTAGACTTTGCAGGCACTTAGTTTAAAGTCAACGTGAATTGCAACACAGTCTTCTTCCTCTAATGCAATACTTTTTTAAAGAAAAACAAGACAGAGAAAAAACGAAGGGGGAAGTGTCCCATATTTAGGGAGAGTTATATACTAGAATGCAGCCAGCATGATTGTAAATTTGCTAAAACTACAGCCATTTATCTAATGGTTAGAATTATCCGCAGCCTGCACGGCCTCACTGGAAAAGCAGTCATTGCAGGGGAAGAATTTCTTTTTTGTACAACAGTATAATGCGAGTCTACACTGATTTCAAGTTGACTTTAAACTTCTATAGGCAGATTCATGCTCAGCCTAAACTTGCGGTCACGTAAAACAATATGCAATATCTTCTCTCATTTAAGGTGCAATCACAGTAGCGAAATCTCATTGCAAAACTGTAAACAGTGCATGAAGCAATGCTCCCTTAAAATCTATATTAAACTTTCCTGTTAGAAGACACCAAGTTTGTGTTAAAAACTAACACCCGATGCAAAACATGCACTGGAAATTGTCCTGCACCTTCGCAAAATTCCCAACTATGCAGAAATGATTGTATTTTGTCCAAGATATTCCAAAGGGCAAGACCAAACCATCAACTAATATCTTCCACTCCTTGAAAATGTGTTAAAGTTTAAAAGAAAAAATAAATAACCTGAGGAAAATCTCTCAACCGAAAATTCTAATAGCGTAAATATGAAACTTTCCTCTACCTTGTCAAGAGTTATACTGTAAAATGCTCGCACATAAACTATAACACCCAACTGTTGCTACTCTGATGGAAGAAGTCAAATATTAAAGTTAGATATGTGAGTCAATATCAGAAAGCTCCCCAGCACAATGGGAGCTATCATACAGTAAACTGGTATATCCTAAATATACCAACTATCTATTATATACCAAATTTCAGACAAGTCCATATAAACAATAAATCTCCTCCTAAATATAGTCTATTTAAAATACATATATATATTTTTCTTTTTACCCTTAAGCAAAGTATCTAGTTAGTCATGGCACTGAACAAGCAGACTTTGCTTCTATTTCCTTCAATCGAAGGTCTTGACGCTCCTTGAAGTGAAGTTTTCTATCCTTGACTGGATGCAGTGAGGTTTAGCCATGCGGGACTTGAGCCAAAAGTCACTCCATCTCCATCTACAGTTCTCATGGTGTGTATCTATTGCTAGTGATGAAATTGAGTTGGTCCTCACATGCAAATTCTTGAGTTGCACAGCCGTCAGAGCATAAGTAGTAAGAATGAGAATTACAGCTTATCCTGATGGTCTCCCAATCAGGGTCACTGTGTAAAAGTGAAGGCAGGTTGGGGTTCGCCCTGTGAGGGCTCGTCGTCAGGGCCCAAAGTGAGTGGTGTGCTTACAGGAGCCTGGGGAAGGTTGGCCATCTCTCCGTCTGTTGGCGTCTTATCCTGAGACTGGGAGGAAGAGGATGAGGAGTGTGTGCTTTCACTGGAGCTGCTGCGAGTGTCTGTGCTGGTGCTGGTCTTCTTCATCTTCCTGCGCTTGGCCAGAGGAGCCTTGTCAACCGTCTGGAGTCGGAAACCCTCCCGCTTGCACTTATTAAAGGCCTGGGGAAGACATCACAGGATTACATTACAAAAACTAAGCACAGTTATAACTAAGGGTCATAAATAATGATTCAAGAGGTCACACTTAGCTGATGATTGATTATAAAGAGAGAGCCCTGAGCTCATAAGATCCTCAAGCCTCAAGGCTACCTCCTGTTTGCAGGGCGAGAGGGGAGTTTGAGATCAGGTCTCGAGAACTCCCCCATTATTTAGAGCTGATGACAGATTATGAATTGCTATATAGAGATTTTTACAATTTTTAAATTTTAATTTAAAAAAACAAAAACATTTCAGGGTTTTCACATTTATTTGGATAGGAAAGTAGAGAATTGACAGGAAAGCATGGAGTGAAAAGAGAGGGGAAGGATCGGCATAGGACCACGAGGCGGAATCAAACTCGGGTCACCGTAAGCACCGGAGTGCATGTGTTGACCTTGGGAATTCTTCAAGGCGGAGATAACTAAAGTAAGAAACTTAAGCAAGTTATTTGTAGTGAGTTATAAATCATCTGATTGGTAAATCGTGCTTTAGTTAATGCAGGACCAGCCGTGATCAATCATAAGCACATGCTCCTCTCGAAATTAGTTTATAAATAAACTTCACTAACATTAAATTGAATTTTTACTATTTTACTTGTATCAAAAATTTTAATAACACATTACAAAAATAACCTTGCAAAAGTGAAATATTTGTCCAATGAAGACATCAAATGACACTGATATTTGGTTGTTTTTCGGTTGTGTTGCAAAGTGACTAAAATCCGACGTCGAGCCAACATCTTAAACCAACGTCATATTTATATCAAATACTGGCATTTATTCATCAAGTATGGCAAACAAAATCCTATGTCAGATAGATGTCATAGTGGTAGCATCCACACAACGTCAAACTGTAACATCATTTGACGATTGACTGATATTTGGTTGATTTTAGGTTGGACGCTGGACATTGACATCGACCTGACTTTGGTTTGTAACAACAACCTGATTTTCATTTTCAAACAAAAAGGAACATCCCTACGGTACAACGTCAATCTGATGTCATGCTGACGTCCTGTGCCTGCTGGGACTAATCTACAAAAATAATATTTTATATTATCATATTTTCCTGAATATAAGTAATTTTTTATTATTGAATTTGTGCTACAACTTATTTTCCATAGTGACTTATATCACGCAATTAATGTAAAGCAAGCAAAAAAAAAAAAAGCAAAATGTGCACAAAAAAAGTTTGAGCCTAATTAGAAAAGTAAATGACAATTTGAAAAGCACATTCTCATATACTGTGGCTTGTTTTACTCGACATTAAAAGTAAATGTTGTTTATAATAAATGCCACTATAATGTGTATTTGATCCATAATGTCCATTCCTTTTTTTGTTTGCTTGTAAATGTTTTGTTTAATTTAGTGATTGCAGTAGTATTTATTTTTTTTAAAGGAAACAATATAATGTGACATCTCTTATCTGGCATCTTGTATATATATCTTTTTTGTTCATTTTTTAAATTACAACAGGACAGATCTATAAAAGAAGCAGAGTTGGAAAAAAAAGTTGTAAAGCGCGACAGGATCAGGAAAGGTCTGCATGCCAGGACTCAGGACTCCCTCAGCAATGCTGTATACATATATTGGTGCACTGTCCACTAGGCTATCAGCGCTGACTTAATGCAAATTTGACATGGCTTAACTTATTAGTTCATGAGTTCAAACCCACACATAGATAACTGAATATAAACAATTGTATTTGGCGTGCTGTATGGGAAGGGGTCTCTGAGGCCAAAAAGACATTTGAGCTCGGGGAATTCCCATCGTTAGGAGAGAGAGAGGAATCTGAGCTCATGCTCTAGCCTGATCCCAGAATTTCCCAGCCTTCTTGCAGCCTTTTTGGTTTCTTACATTGAAGGTGGCTTTGACACAGGAGTGCACTGATATGGTAGAAGATCCCAGAATGTCAGGAGTCATAAGTGGGTTGGAGGACAGCTGACTGTCATCTTGTAGCCAGGTATTATAGCGTAAGCCACACATCTTTATCCGCTTGTCAGGGTCCACCGTCAGCAGCTCTGTACCACAGGAAAGGACACACAAAAGTTTCAATATTTATAAAACTGCATAATGATCTCTATACATCTCCAGCTGCGTCTCACCTTGTATTAGATCTTTGGCCTGACTGGACACATTTCTCCAAGCTTCACCTTCGAAAGAGAAGTCTCCTTGTTTGATCTTCCTCATGATCTCCTCTGCACTGGTGTGCATTAAGCTCTTCCCCTGACACTGAAACGGGACCTGTCCAGATAGCATGGTGTACTGCAACCAAACAAAGAACAAATGGGCAACTTAAATGGGGGGGTACCTCAAGGTTCTATTTTAGGACCAATTTTATCTTATTTGTATATGCATTTTATTGGGCTTACTTTAAAAAATCTATTTCTTGGACTAAACAGAGGAGACAAAACAAGAATTACAACACATTACCGAAGAGGGCAAAAACAATAGATGCCCACTTTGATGATAGCTTAGTATGATGCATTTTTACCTGTAAGTCCTGAACAGAACTTTTAAAGAAGGTCACGGTCCAAATTTCATTATAATATCTTTCAAAGATGAACAAAGGTGCATTAGGAACCACATGAGTTTCAATAAATCAGATTTTTGGCTAAACTAACTCTGTAAATGTGCTATATTTAGAAATTAGAATATATAACTGCGATTTTAGTATTAAAGTAAATGTGAAAATTAGTGAAAGGGAAATAAGCTACACTGCTCTTGTCTCTCAGTACTCTCAGTCTATCTCTGTGCAGCGCAAAGCTCCAGGGTCTCTCACTCTGTCAGAGATCATCACATCAAACTCTTCTGCACTACTCTCTTCTCCCTCCAGCCAGGTCCTGCTCCCGAGTATAGAGCGAAGCAAAAACCAACCCACAAAAATAACTCAACTTTGGACATCTCCCCTAGGCTCCATCTCGCTATCTCCTCTCATCTTTGTCTCAGTAAAGTCCTGGCTGAAAACTTCCGCTTAAGGGTAGCTACTATGACTGCAATCTGCAATGCTAAGCTGTCCAGGAAAAGCTTGATAGCTTGTTTATTTTGGTTGGTGTTCAATATGTGTCAAAAAGCAAGACACAGATACATATCCAAAAAGGAGCAAGTATGAATGAGGATAAAAGCTGCAATGTGAATACAAAATAGCAAGGCATTTAGGCAGAAATGAAAGAAAACCCTCATGTGTTCAGACAAACTACACTATTCAGTATTTTATCATAATTAAACAAATACAACACTGCTTATTTGATTCGTATCTTTCTTGTATTTTGCATTTATCTATGCTTGTAATTTTTTTAGATGCACTCAAACCCTACAAAATAACAAATTCTTTTCAAATAAAGCTATTCAATCTGATTTAATGCTCACATTACAGTATACAGCGGGAAAAACAAGTATTGAACGCATCATGTTTTTTTTTCCTGGGAATAATATTTTTAAAGGAGCTGTTGACATGGAGTTGAACCAGATTTGTAAAAACCCAAACAATACAAACATAAAAATAAACCTGAAAAGTGAGTTATGTGTAATAACAATGAAATGACACGAGGAGAAAGTGCCGAACTACAGAAACATATTTAATACTTTAGTAAAAAATTACTAAATTACAAAAAAATTACTAATACTTTCCTTCTTAGACTTTACTGACCTGAAACTTGCCTATAGCAATTATTCATTGTTGCTCTTATAGTTGTGTAAATTGCTTTCTTGTCCTCATTTGTAAGTCGCTTTGGATAAAAGCGTCTGCTAAATGACTAAATATAAATGTAAATGTTTATATAAAACCTTTTTTGGTGATGGCAGCTTAAAGACGCCTCTCATGTGGAGAATGAAGTCACACGAATTGCTCAGGTGTGACTGCAAGAGTGTAAAAATCTTGATGGTTCTGTGTGTCTTGTCTATCAAATCTGATCTTTAATTTGTATTTTACATTGGATTCAAATCAGGTGATTGGCTGGGCCATTCTACAGCTTGGTTTCCTTTCTCTTGAAGCATCTGAGAGTTTCATTGGCTTTTTTGGATCATTGTCTTGCTGAAATGGTTTCATCTTCATCATCCTGATAATGTAGTTGTTGGACTGAAGCAGCTAATATTCATTTACACTGATAAAGGGCAGAGGGTTGTTGAAGAGCTACTGAGCGATTTCAGCTGCTGTCTGGGCTTTCACTGCCTTTCTAAACCTACTTTTCTTCATGTGTTCAATACTACTTCCCTGTGTCATTTCATTTTATTACATATAACTTAATTTGTAAACTAATTTGATTTGTTTTCTTTGCATCTGGGAAAAAGTCAACGGCACCTTCTGAGAAAAATGGTGACGTGTACTTATTTTCCCTGCTGTATATATAGCAGAAAAACTCAAGATTATAATTTTCAGTCACTCTTTATCCAAACATTGAACAGTCCTACCCTAAATCTGTAAAATATTTGTTACAACATGCATTACATAATATTATAAAAGGAAACAAACATCAACTTATTGATCAAGCATTATAACTGACAACTGACTTTACATCCAGATGTCTTCTAAAGTAGCAGCCTAACTGAAACTCTACTGGAAAACATTATTGCTAAATTCTAGAAAGCTGCTTTTTTAAGACTTAAGTCAATCTGAGTTTAGGCAAACTCTAAGCATTCAGCAACCCTACTGCCTTTTACAACTATGTAAGGATTACAGGAACAACATGAGTATAGACCTTACCAAAATGACTCCTAAACTCCAGAGGTCGCAGGACTCGTCGTAACCACTGTATTTGAGGATTTCTGGTGCGGCATACTGAAGAGTGAAGCAGGGGGTCTTCAGGAGCTGATTGTCAGGAGGTTTGAGCCGTGCAAAACCAAAGTCAATAATTTTGATCTCCGAATTCTCAGTGTCATCAGTGAAGAGCAAATTCTAGGAGGAGGAAAGTGAGACTAAAGAACATTTCCAATACACTATGAAGAAGTAAAAGTCATAAGTAAGCCATGATAAATTCAATAAAATTCACATCAAATTCAGATCAATGGGATGGCAGTTGAGCTGGTCTCATCCTTCAAGTTCCTGGAGACTCACATCTCAAAAGACCTGTCCTGGACCACCAACATCTCCAGCCTTGTCAAGAAAGCTCACTAGCGCCTCATTTTCTTAAGGCAACTTATGAAGAACCAGCTGTCATCAGCCGTCTTGGTGAGCTTCTATCGCTGCGCAATAGAGAGCATCCTAACCAACTGTGTCACAGTCTGTTATTGATGCTGCTCTTTTGCTGAGCATAAGGCACTGCAGTGGGTGGTGAAAACTGCCCAACGCATCACAGGGACCACACTGCCAGCCATAGAGGACATCCAGAAGAAACACTGTCTGCGCCGAGCACGCAGTATTCTTAAGGACTCCTCTCACCCTGCCCACAGAATGTTTTCTATCCTGCAGGCGCTTCAGGCTCCCCCGGACATAAACAAGCAGACTGAGGAACAGCTTTTTTTTAATTGTACATACCCACTGTAAATATACATTTGTAATTATGTTAATATCAGTCTGCATACCTCTGATTATTAATAGCAACCTGTGCATATATTCATCTATTGTAAATCTCGGTTCAAAGCTAATGCAACCTGTATAGAATGTTGATAGTACATTCATCTGTAAATATCACCATAGTTTTTCTATAACAGCACATTATAACTTATACCTGTATCCTGCACTTGCTGCTATTGCACTCCTGGTTAGACCTAACCTGCATTCCATTGCCTTGTACTTGTACATTTCTAACGACAATAAATTTGAATCTAATCTTATCTAATCTAATCTAAATTCAGTATTCACCAGGCTGAAACACAAGAAGCTATAACAAATATAGGCAGATGTTTCTTGCAAATGTTTCTTTGTAATTAAGCAAGAGCTGTCAATCCTGAAGCCTAACTACTAGGTAGAATCCTGTCCAACTTGTAGTCTGGGGCCCCTTGGTCTGGAGTGCTGTGACATCTGGGCTGTATATCTATGATAATTACAGTGGAGTGTGTTGTACCTCTGGTTTGAGGTCCCTGTGCACCACGCCGACGTCATGCATGTGGCTGACGGCAGACACCAGTCTGCGCATGATGCGACTGGCCTCGGTCTCGCTGAAGAGTTGCTTCCTTCTGATCCGCTCCAGAAGCTCACCACCTCGCAAGAGTTCCAGGACAAGATATGTGTGCAGCTAAACAAACAGAAAATCACCCCGTTAGAGGGTCTAGTCACTTAGTGTTATGACTCAGTGCGCAGATCCTTTGAGCTTGATGCTCAAGTGAGCATTATGGGTTAGAGTCTAGACTCAAACACATCCTGATTTGAACACATCAAATTTTTACTATGAATTGCAGACACTTTCTACAGAATTACTCCTTGAGGCTAAGTTGGCACCAATATTTGTACTAAAAGGCTACATTTACACTGCAGATCTTGAAGGTCAATTCCGATTTTGTGACTGTATCTGATGTTTTTGATGACCCACTTATATCATCTTATAAAGGTGACTCGTATTTGACTGTCTGCATTTACACGGCACACAATAGCTATGTTTCTCTCCATAAATCTGAATTAACTGTATGCACAAAACTGAATTATAAAAAAAAATGTGCGAATGAAGCAGCGTTTCCATCCAACGAGTCAAACCGAATAAAATCGTCACTTCCTGATTATCTCGCGCCAAATATAAACAGTAAGAACAGAATTTGCTGCATTAAAAGAAGCTGCGTGAATCTTTTCTTCATTTAATAAATGACTTGCACCTCAGAAGACAATCCTGAGACGCAGTAAACAAACGGTGGTCTTTGAAGGCGTGAGATGCGGAGCGCAGATGCTCTTGATTCTGGAGGTAATTAACAAAATAATAGCTCTAATACTGAGATGGTTAAGGCATTTTAGAAATGCCAAAACAACACTTTTAAAATTTTTTACAGTGTGCTTAGCCTGCTGGTTTGTCCATTGACGCACATTTTTATCATCACATTATTTCATATAGCAAAATCACATGACCTTATTTAATGCACATACTGGAATTTGTTCGATAAACAAATCCATCATAGTTTAAGCGCATCTTTTATCATCGAATAAAAAGTTTATCCTACAATGCGAATGTTTTTTATGCGCATTTTCAAAATTTATGCACATCTTGGCAATTACATGAACTGATTTTTTTGGTGTATATCCAAAATGCGCATAAAAATTGCTGGTTGGAAACATATCTAGTGACAAGACGTTATAACTAGGAAAAAAGGAGTGGGCACTAACTGACTGCTGATAATAAAAGAGGGCTCTTTTCTCCATTTCTGTACTTAACCTGTTTGCAGGGTTTAATGTTGTTTTGCTATAGTTTATGACAGAAAGGTTCTCACTTTGGCCGTCCATGGCATGATTCAGGCAAGTGATGTATGCAACAGTTTTATTGTTTACGTGGCGGATGTTGCTCTTTCTCTCTCTCGCTAACATGCTTGAATACTTGTGCTATATGATAATATAAATGCTTTTTTTGTTTTAGTATATGAGATTAAGGGGTTTGGGACTGAAGTCTGAAGTCTGCTCCAAAAGGAAAGCATCAGACTTAATTTTTTAATGATGCGCGACTGGAATTGCCAGGTGAAAATCCGAACCATCTGCATACACTGCAGACACGAGAGCATGGATCCGATTCATATCGGATTTTCGTTCATTTATTTATTTTATTTTCAGCTTAGTCCCTTTTTTAATAAGGGGTTGCCACAGCGGAATGAACCGCCAACTCATCCAGCATATGCTTTATGCAGCGAATGCCCTTCTAGCTGCAACCCATCTCTGGGAAGCATCCATACACACTCATTCGCACTCATACACTACGGACAATTTAGCCTACCCAATTCACCTGTACCGCATGTCTTTGGACTGTGGGGGAAACCGTAGCACCCCGTAGATCCCCACGCTAACGCGAGGAGAACATGCAAACTTCAAACAGATACACCAACTGACCCAGCCAAGGTTTGAACCAGCGACCTTCTTGCTGTGAGGCAACAGCACTACCTACTGCGCCACCGCTTTGCCCTAATATCGGACAAATTTTCACACATGAACCTGAATCTGATTTGAGTAAATCGGAATCCATGGGCAGAATCCGATCTGTGCCACTTGGGAGAACAAAATCGGAATTGGGTCACTTGAACCATGCAATGGAAATGCAGCCAAAAAGATAAGGAGGCAATGTATTGAAATAAAATACTAAATGAAATCTTTTAAAACAATCAAGATTAAATGAAGTCTAAAAAGCATCTACTGCATCATTACGACCATTATAAACAGTTACACATATATTTCTGTTAAGCATGTAAATGCAATGGCTAACCATAGGCATCTACATTGACCTAAAACAAAATGTGCCATTACAATGTAAAAATGAGATTTTATTTCTCACTGTAGAAACCTTCAGTGATTATAACAATCAGTGAGTTTTTGTGAGAGTGCGTAACATTTCTATGTAAAGCTGTACCATATACAGCATCTCTATTAAACAATTGTTTGAATGATCATGATACATTTTAAAGGACTGAATCTTGAATTTGAGGCTCGAAACATATGAAATAAAGTTTTACCATTTTCTGGGGAATCATTCTCACAAAACAGTATGTTCTGCGAGCCTTGACATTCATGCTGCCTTGACCATATTAATGCTATATGGATCTACTCACAATTACTACATAGAGCTTAGAAATATGGCAAACATGTATGATATCTGAGCAATTAAAAAATAAAATTGCTTATGTAAAAATCCAATGCAAGGGCTAAAGGAAACAGAAACTGTTTCTTTGCACAATAATAATAGACTCAATCATACTTCATGTATATCTCCTGTATGTAACAATACCTCTGCATCATCTTTACCTTGATTGCAAAAGTCAACCCTCAAGACTTAGTTTTAGTCCAGACCTTGGCAGTGGTTCATTAATATACTTGCCATTTGATTGCATTCACCAGTACCTCTTATGGTTAAATCCTGTCATATCCCTTTATATTTAGAATTAGTAACTGGCTAAACTAAACATTTCCTGATTTCTCTATTACCCCAGAGCACAACTGAAGACGTGTGGTGGACAGAGGTAACATATATGGAAGAGATTTCTCCTCATATTCAATTGTCAGTTTATAAAACTTTGTATAATTATTATTATTATTATTGGCTTGTCTTCTGTATATAATTTAATACTAATTAAAAAAAAAAAACTTTCATGCTACTAAAATAACTAAAGGGAAGTCTTGATTTTCTTGTGTACAAACAGCAATAAACTAAACTAAAAGTGTTTAACTCGTGAACTCTACAACCCTGTTTTTGGAGGCAGACCAGCACTACACTTTCTCAAGCTCTTCCTAATCAAACACACCTGAATCAACCCATCAGAGACTCCAAAAGCTGAAATTAATGGGTCAGATAAGGGAGACATCCAAAATATGTAGGTTTGGTGTTCCTCCAAGAATAGCGATAGGAAAAACTGTCCTACAAAAGTATGCAGAGTAGATTCCCCTCACAGAAAACACTTTTGATTCATTCATTCATTCATTTTCTTTTCAGCTTAGTCCTTTTTTTCATCAGGGGTCGCCACAGCAGAATGCACTGCCAACACTTTTTATGTATATCATTAATGATTTATCCAATATGAAAAAATAAAAATAAAAATAAATAATAATAATAATAATAATAATAATAATATAATGATTGGTCAGAATACTACAGCTCTGCTTATAAAAAAATTCATGTTCTTATTATTAATATTTTATATCATGTGTTTTTCATCAAGTTTTTATTATTATTTAAAATAAAATAGATCAATATAAAGCTCTGATTCCAAATCTAATCTTAATCAGAATATGTGGTTTCAAAATAATTTAGAATCTGCAACTCTATAAGCATGTTATTGAGCAAAAGCCAAAATTTAGCCTCAAGTTATATTTTTGTGGTATGAAGTCAGTTTTGATGAGCATTAATTGAAGTATGTTTTCAATTTGAGAAAAGTAAGATTTTGAAGAATAGACAACGGTGCCGTTGGTATAAAGGTAAACCAAAGAATTTGAAAGAATCAAAGGAAGATTGTTAACAAAAAATAAAGAGAAGAGGACACAGTATTGAATCAGAAAGGGCTTCAAAACACATTTTTTGAGATGTTGACAGTTATATATATGTCCCACGTTACTAAAAACACTATTAGGACACATTTATTTAGCTAACAAGTGAAAATTGTTTGAAGATGTGTTCGTCAGTGTTGCGTTTATAAATGTGCCGAAACAAACATTTTGTTTCCATTTTCCTGCAATCACTGTCTATCTCTCCTGTGTCTGTGTTTTTGTTGCCGCTGTGAAAATCAGTGCATGCATTTACTGAAACTCCCCTTTTTATGTAAACCCTTCCTTTTTTTGCCACTTGACACTCCTACCCAAACAAAGCTGGACTCATCCTGACTTTTTACAAACTAGAGGTTTGAAAATACCCTGCTGGAACAGGGGGGTTTCATGGCCCTTTAAGGTACACCTCTTTCTTCAAGATAGTGGATTTGTAGTAATGTAAACAAAAAATAATAATCTAATTTTGTAAACATGTAAATACATTCATGTCACCCTTGAGCAGCATAAACAGCCTTGATGAATAAACAAATGCAACTTCAGCTTCTGTTCTGATTAATCTAAAATTACCCCTAAAAAGATAATCAATCTGCTTAATAAAACATAAAATATAATACAAATCTGACAGATAGAAAATCTGACAGGTAGATAGATATTACTTTACTTGTTTGTTTGTTTGTGTTTTGTTTGTGTTTAACACACTGGCTAAGTTGTTAGCATAACAGTCCAAAGACATGTAGTATAGGTAAAATGGCGAAACTAAATTGGCTGTAGTGTGTGAATGAGAGACCATGTGTGTGTTTTCCACATTGCGTTGCTGCAGGAAAGGCATATGCTGTGTATAACATAGGCCAAAGTAATTGGTGGTTCATTACACTGTGGTGACCCCTGATAAAGCAGTGAATAAGGAAAATGAGTGAGTGTTTGTGTTCAACATCATGCCAGCTTCTGTGGCTATTTTCATCCATTCATTCATTTTCTTTTCAGCTTAGTCCTTTAATTAATCTGGGGTCGCCACAGCGGAATGAACCGCCAACTTATCCAGCATATGTTATATGCTCATCCAGCTGTAAGCCTTCACTGGGAAACATCCATACACACTTGCACTACAGGCAATTTACTTACCCAATTCACCTGTACCGCATGTCTTTGGACTTGTGGGGAAAACCGGAGCACCCGGAGGAAACCCAAGCAAACACGGAGAACATGCAAACTCCACACAGAAATGCCAACTGACCCAGCCAGGGTTTGAACCAGCGACCTTCTTGCTGTGAGGCGATTGTGCTACCCACAGCGCCACCGTGTTGCCCTGGCTATTTTCATGGTGAGATAATGTATACCGCAGTTATATTACATAAAGTTTTTACAATTTCTTACATTATGTTACATAAAGCCGTCTATTCTGACACACAGATGCACATTTAATGACAAAGGCAGAAGGGCTGCAAAAACGTTTGGCAAAGGTTCAGGTTTAAGATGATTTTAAAAATGGGCTTCAGTCTCATTACGCGCTGAATGAGTGTGAATAAGTGAACGGCAAAATAAGTGTTTGTGTGCTGCATGTGGGTGGGATGAGACAGAAAAGACTGTGTGTGTGTGCGAACGAAAGAAAAAAGAGAGGCAAATGAAAAAGAGCAAGCTAATATCTCTCATTATCTCTGGTATAGAGGAACAAAGACCCTGACGGGGCAGGGCGGCTCTGCTTTTCATCTGGGGCACGGCACTGGGTACAGACGGTGGGGGTTGATAACCTCCAATTGACAAGTTGGCAACGCACACACATACACACTTTTTACAGATCTAAAGAGCTGCCCAACTGACTCAAGCTTATCATGCTAATGAATAGGACGATGGATTAGGATGTCTGAAACATAGTGGAATATACATACACATGTACACTTTTATGGCTAAAGGCCTAATAAACTAGAAACAATGAAAAAATTAATAATAATATTAATGATTAAAACAAAATATAATAAAATTCTGAAGGTTTTGGTGGTCAGCAAGATATATTTTTGAAAGAAACCACTCCACTTCAGCAAGTAGGCATTAAATTGATCAAAAGTGACAGTATATCTTTATATTTTTTTATTTTGCATATTTATTTACATCCGCTGTGTAAAACATATGCTGGATAAGTTGGCGGTTCATTCCACTGTGGTGACCTCTGATAAATAAAGTGACTAAGCTGAAGGAAAATGAATGAATGAATGAATGAATATTTATTTACTTATTCATTCATTCATTTTGCTTCGGCTTAGTCTCTTTATTAAACAGGACCAGTTTGAGTGTTACTGCTTGAGTTAGTTCACTTCCCTTTTGTTGGAAATAGGCTAGTTTTACAAGTCCCCTAAAGTTAAGCAGTTGGGTTTTACAATTGTTTTAATCCAGTCAGCAGATCTCCAGATCTAACAGTAGCACTTTTAGCTTAGCTTACCATAAATCATTAAATCAGATTAGACCATTAGCATCTCGCTCGCTTAGCATGTCTTCCTACATGATGTCCCTACAGAAGAGTCAAGCTTTAAATAGTAAAACGATCGAAATACTTAAAAAAAAATTTTTGATCCAGACGCTAACGGTCTAATCCAGTTTAATGATTTATGCTAAGCTAAGCTAAAAGAGCTCCTGCCAGAACCAGAGATAAGCTAAATAAATAACTTTAGGGGATGATAAATTCTGATGATGCACTTTTTTATTCTGTTGCATTTTGAGCACATCAAAAAATGAAAAAAAAAAAAACTTTAAATAAAAAAGAGTGCAAGGATGATTATTAAATCACTAAACAGGATCGGTTTCACTGTTACTATTGCTTCAGTTAGTTTTAACCTTCTTCAGTACCACATCTGATAAAGACTAGTCAGTAACTGAGACGAAGTACAATGAAAAGGAAGAGGCGAGTTTATGAACAGGAGGGAATTAAATCTGGGGCAGGTGCGAGGACAAAGAGAGTTCAAACTTATTCAGGCTAGCCCAGTTCTTTGACTGAAAAAGCCTTTGATGTGCAGCTCTAGGTTTCAGTCTCAAACCCTGTCATACCTGATCATGGTAGATCTCATGTAGCTTTACTATGTTGGGGTGTCCATCACACAGTTTCAGAGCTGCGATCTCTTTCTGCGTCTGGGCCTCCATTCTGTAAAACAATCAATGAATGCTACAAATCACTTCCATATTATGATAAGAATTCATTTTAAATACAACAACAGGACTGTTAGTAAGCCCGTACCTTTTACTGACGATCTTTACAGCATATTTCTGTCCGGTTTTCTTGTGAGTGCACTGCCTGCAGATGGAGAAGCTTCCCTCTCCCAGAGCATTATGCCTCAGGTCCATCTCATAGTTCATGTAGAATGGAGAGTCCTACAGTCAGTTTGACAGAAAAGTGAAGGAAAGATATCAAGTTACTTTAGACTGTGTACTATACATCTGTACCTTTTATTTTCCCCCCAATATGTACTTATAATGTTAATTAGCCTATTTAGCCCACTGGAAGCTATAGTTGCCATGCAATTCTTGCTGACATCCAAGCAAATAATCAAATAAAATATTTCAAGAAAGAAAAAGGAATTGATTTACTTCCTGTCACATGAGGCCTTCAACTTTCTACCCCTAATTACAGGATTAAAAATGGAGACATACGTTCCCAAATAAAGGAAATTTTCATTCGTTCATTTTCTCATTCATTTTCTTTTCTGCTTAGTCCCTTTGTCAATCTAGGATTACCACAGTGGAATGAACCGCCAACTTATCCACCATATGCTTTGCAACCCATCTCCAAGAAAAGAAAATTTTCATGTTACTGAAAATTATTTTTTGTTCACAAATGTAGATCAACATAATCATAAAGGTCTGTAGATTCATCCAAATAAAACAAATCTTTCAAGAGATCTATAGTTTTTTGTATACTTTGACAAATGTTTAAGCGGCAACTATAGTTGTCGGTGGGCAAATACCTTGTAAGTACATAAACCATGGGGAATTAGTGAATAATGTGTTAATAAGTTGATAAATTAAGGTTATTTGTCTTGTTTTTTAACATTTTTGCTTTCATAATACGCCATCCATACATAAGTTAACAATTAAACTAATATCATTGTTTTCAAGTAGCCTTTTTTTGATACAAAATTTGACACACAGCAAAATCCTCAGAGTAAAATGAACATCTCCCACTGGTCCCACTCCAGCAAAGAGTTAATATAACACAAGAGCAGAGTTAAAGTGCTGAGTGAACAGAGGGTTTTGACTAAATGGCATTTTTTTCTACACAAAATGCAGTATCAGGTTACTGAAAACCAAATTTTTTAAGCTGTTGTAAGGGTGAAGATTTTCAAAAGCGCTAGGGTCTGTGTTATTTAGAAACCTGAGGGAAAAAAAAAAAAACGTTTTTGTTTACAAAAATACCTGTGTATGTGTGGACATGGCCTTAAAAAGTCATCTGAAAACTCAGCTCAGCTCATCAGGATTATTGAACAAATCCATAAACAGAATCAGCATATTTATTACTAAGTTGTCTGACTATTTCTGTCAGATGTCTACAAAAGTCTGTAGTGAGATTTACTGAAAATACTTGTTTAACTTTTTTATTTGTCTTTTTGATACAGTAGTCTGTTAGGGAAACTAGCGTGAGTTTCATCACTTTAAGACAAATAGATTAGTTGTTCGAGGGATTCATATCAAATGGTTTTCTAAATTGAAACATAATAAATGTGTTTATGAATATGAATTGATCTTTTGTAAGGAGTTGGTGAGTTAGAATGCCAAATGTTCTCCTCCTTTTTAAATTTTACATTGAAGGGTTCTTACAACATGTTTGCCCACCGGCAATTATAGTTGCTGCATATTCAAATATGATTTTCCTGAAAAAAATCAACAATCTGGAGAAAATAAATGCAAAATATGTTCATATAGGAAACTATTAAAAAGGCTACATACATGAAATCATTTTTTAAAAATTGGACACAAATGGGTTAAGGTTTATTGAACTAAAAAATAGCTGCAGCAATATTTTTATATAGTTGTTTTTTTCATTTTCACATCAGATAATGCTTGAATTTTTCATAATTTTTTTTATAGTTTTTTTTTTTATTCTAATAGTATCATAATCAATTAAATCATCCATTCATTAACCTTTAATTATAGTTTGAGGAAGAGCCAAAAGTCACTTAATTTATGCAATCAAATAAAAGAATCAAAATACAGTGTTAAACATAATTCCATGGCTTTTTAGACAGTTTCATAACGCAGAATTAGATTATTTATTAATGATTAAAAGATAAAGATATTATTATTTTTATATAATTTATACAATGATGACAATGTTATTTTATGTTTGATTGTTCAATTTCTGTACCTGAATACAGTTAACCTCTACAAAAAAAACATAAAGCATTGTTTATTTTACTTTTATTTTTGCTCTGTTGTATTTATGCTTGTAATTTATTATGGTTTATGCAAACGCAGCACATAGAAAAAGACTTGATTATCCCAATCGGTTTAAATGAAGGTAATGTTTCCAAGTAGGGCTTTTCAATTCATCAAGGTGAAATATATGAGCAATATCACGTGAGTTGCAGTGCGATGTGGCTGTATATCGGTATATATACAGCCACATCGCACTGCTACGAGTGTGATATTGCATTTATACAACAGTTTGAGGGCATAAACGTGTATAAATAAGAAAATCAAACACAGAGAGTCTCAAAACCCTTTTGTAAGAGAAACTACTTTCTTCTGCCACTTATACACATCTGCAGCTGACGTCAGAACAGCAGAAACCGTTGCTCGTTCACACACGTCACTTTAGAGCTAGTGTTTGAATGATTCTCTAGCGTAATGTCTAAAGTGATGACAAAACAGGTGATTTTGCTCACAATTTAAGATTATAAGGCTGACCAGCATGAAAAGCCATCTCAGTCTAGAGATTTCCCAGTATTTTTCTGTTGCAATCTGGAGATCACAATAGTATAAAGACAGCACTACAACATACAAAAGAGAGAGATCGACTTAGAAAGTCATTGACCTGTTAAATACTGATTTGATCAGCTGTAGTTTAAAATTCTGCAGTTTTTCTCCTAGGGCTTATTTTACGGTGTCTGTTGCCACCTTGTGAATAGACATCGTCAACCGTTTTTGCTTAAAGACAGGCTAAGGGGCCGATCACACCAAACGCACGTTTAGGTTCCAAACACGAGGTGCACCACACTGCTATTTTTGTTGACAAGAAAGAAAGAATCGATTTTTTATGTTGCTACGCAACGACTGGATCAGCTGGGTATTGTGTGAGAATGTTGCTGTTTATAGTAATATAATAGTAATATAATTTTAATAATTAATAATATTGTGATATTCAAGATTTGTGATTCATACAACACCGGATAACTGAAAACAGCAGCCACAAGTCTCTCCTCTATCTTCAAAAGTCTCAGTTGTTGTCTTGATAACACAAACACTGCAAAAACCTTAATGGAAACACCGCCTCTGTTTTCCTTTGATTGGAGAATGAAACAGACTTGAGTGATGTAACGTGCTTTTTCCGCTATGAGTTGAACTTTTCAAATGCGAGCGCACAGCACTCAAGGGATAAAACGTAAGGCGCAGCCGACAGTTTAAACACGAGGCACACAGGGCGCAAAAGCAGCATGCAAAAACGCTTGCGGCTGTTAGTAAACCATTCAAAAAATTTTGCCTCCCAATGCAAAAAACATGATCTGTGTGATCGGCCCCTAATGGCCACCGGTGCACTGTCTCTCAGAAATTACAAATATTTGAATAAAACAGGCACTATCCTTATAAAAAAAAAACTAAACGGTTGCAATCTAAAGCCTCAAAAGTACATTATGATGTCAAACAGCAGCAATATTTGTCAAAATGTAGAGTGTCCTCTGCTTGTTGCTGTATGTGGGCAGAGTAATTCACAAGGGTGAAAGGTTAAGAGGCTGGACGAGTGCTGTTACTGGCAGAATATTGCACGGCTATCAGCCAATCAAATTCAAGAACCAAACAGAACTGTTGTATAAATATACATATATCGCAATATGAAGAGTAGAAAAACAAAATATCACAATGTCAGATTTTTCCAATATCATACAGTCCTACTTTGTATCCAATCTACTTGCACAAATACTTGAATTTACACTTGGTGTAAACCCAGCATTACAGTTTACTGTACTCATTAAAGAAACACTCTTTTTTCTTGGAAATGGGCTATATTTACAAGTGCCCAAGAGTTAAACAGTTGGGTTTTATGTTTTTTTAAATCCATTCAGCAGACCTCCAGATCTGGCGGGAGCACTTTTAGCTTAGCTTAGCATAAATCATTAAATTAGATTAGACCATTAGCATCTCACTCAGTCTTAAAATAGAAAAACAATCAAAACACTTTTAAAAAACAAATTTTTAAGCCAGATGCTAATGGTCTAATGCAGGGGTGTCAAACTCAATTCCTGGAGGGCCGAAGCCCTGCACAGTTTAGTTCCAACCCTGCTCCAACACACTTACCTGTAGGTTTCAAACAAGCCTGAAGGACTCTATTAGTTTGATCAGGTGTGTTTAATTAGGGTTGGAACTAAACTGTGCAGAGCTGCGGCCCCTTTGGAACTGAGTTTGACACCTGTGATCTAATGTGATGCAATGACTAAAAGTGCTCCTGCCAGAACCAGAGATCGGCTGAACATATAAATAAATGGCAAAACCTATTTAACTCCATGGGACTCATTTTTTAATATTGACAAGATATAAGTTCGGTAGTAGCAAGACATTTTACAGATTTTGGACAGGACAAAAAACAACTAAAATGTATAGGAATCGAAGAAGTATTTAAGTCACATAGAGGAGGTCATCAGAATCAAAGATTATGACAAAGAGAAGCGTTCTGGATTCATAAATTAAAATCACCTACACCAAGAGGACTGGGGAAAAAATGGGGACATTTCTGTGTTTAGCTATAATATTGTGAATCATGGATTTTGAGTATGTTATGATACAAATAATGAGATGAAAATGTATTTTTAATGTTTTGGACTGTCGGAAATTCATTGCATTGATGTAGACATGGATAAGTGAATGATGATAATTGATGTTATTTTCCTGTGCAGTGGAAAAAATGTTTTTTAAAGGTGAAGGTAAATATTTCTTGTGTGGTTAATTACAGCATTTTGAAATAAAAATGAGATTGTTTTCAATTATTAAGTGGCCATCTTACTAATGACGTAATGTGATTGACTGTGGGATAAAAGGGTGGAATGAGAGGATTGCGTCACACACTGAGAAAGGCATTGTGTTGAAATGTTTGTCTTTTGTATCACCTAAGAATGTAAAATAAAAGCTATACAAAGTAATTATTTAATGAGTGTGAATCATGACCTTCTTAAGAATTCTTTTATATATATAAAATGGACACGCGACAGCTTTTAAATGTTGCAATGTTTTGTTTTTTCTTACAACACAGGATTATGCAGACTGACCTTCATCATAGCGCTACGGGCAACAGCAGCAGAGCCCGGCCTTTCTGACCCACCACACAGCTGAGCCGGGTCATCCATCACCGCGTTCCTCTTGAACAGGATAGAGGGAGCCATGAAGGAATAGCCCTGCAGACACAAACATCTATAAACACACTGGCAAACAGAAAAAGGAACTAATGCGGATGAAGTTTCAGGGTCACCGATGGAACTCAAACAGCGTAACCTTTCGCATTTCTGCGAATCCTTCATGTTAAGGGACTCCAGTCACATTGTTTGCATGCGACTGCATCATCTAAATAAAGCCCATGTCCCACTTACGCGGCCAGACTGCAGCTGTGTGGTACATGGGTGGAGGAGTGGCTGGCGGGATGAGAGGATTGCTGGACGGAAGGATGAGGAGATGAATGGTTGAAATGCTTTTAATTGATAAGCCAAGGTATTTGATTGCCCTGCTTTTCAAATTATCACAGTCCTCTAATGCAGCTTAATTTCAGTTTGTGAGGAGTTTGTGAGGGGGTGGCTGGGTTTATATGCGGCTATGCATGTGTGTGTGTGTGTGTGCTGGAGCGCTTCGCAAAGTTATCATTGCAGACGTCGCTGCAATTGTACCGCCCGAGAATTACGAAGGATCAAAATTCCAGCGCACATGAAAGGCGAACGCTCAGAAAAGCCAAGATGAAGTTGGTAATCAAAGGTTGAAGGAGTAATTGAGCCAGACATGGTTGTTCTTGCAGACGCCGACCTTTTATTCCATGACAGAGCCGTTTAATGGCGGCATTGATCCGCCAGACTGAAGGATTCAGAAGGCAATCATAGACACCATCTCTTTCGCAGCCTCCCATTTCAGCTGGCATCATGCTATAGGCAACGTTATGGATCAAGCCGCATCAAAAATAGTCATTCACATCTGATGCTTGAATCCATCTCCATATCACCATAATTACATCTCCAAACAGCTCTCTAATTCCTCTGAATACCAACATAGACAGCCGGGCGCACGTTGCGTAAGTGATCATTATAAAGGCTGACTTGCCCATATCCACTTCAGTACTTCCTGCGTACTAATAACCGAGGGTTAACTGAACATTTACATCAAAATTAAAAATTAAATGTCCACTCACTTGCAGAAATGATTTTTCAGTCTTATAAATGAAGCACAGTAAGAATCAACATTACAACATGCTTTTCTATATTGTGCTTGGACAGTTTGAGCTGATTTTGCAACAAAAGCTGAAAATAGTGAAGTGAGTGAATTTTGAAATCTGCATACATTTCAAAATCCTGTCACAAGATTTTACTTTTCTTGTCTGGAAATAAATAGTTTTATTAAGCATAAATGCATTAAATTGATCAAAATGAAAGTAAATATTGACATTTTTAATTGAATAAGTTATTTTTAAATGCAATAATATCTCTGAATATCTAATAACAGTAGTTTAATAAACTGATATTATTCACTGGATTTATAAATACAACACATAAATTACGTCGTCCGGAAACCTAGGTTTCTTGAAATTTTACTTTCTTTGTAAAATGCAACAAAAATTAAATGAACTCAAAAATTAAATTAAATTAAATTAAATTAAATTAAATTAAATTAAATTAAATTAAATTAAAACATCTTAACTCAAAATTAAATCAAAATCCAAATATAATAAAATTTAATTAAATAAAAAAAGTAAAATTTAAATCAAATTAAATTAATTTAAATTAAATTTCAATAATATTAAATTAAACTAGTAAAGGCTTTGCAAAAAATATTAAACAGGAGTAAAAAGAAACACAATTATTGTAATAGTTATTATCTTATCTATTAATAGTAATACTAAAATATAAAAAAATATTTAAATATATTTGAATTCAATTCAGTCCACTGTTCATTCACACTTTTGTTTTTCTGGAATGCAGCCAACATCAAAACTAACATGGATTATGGCTATTACTGCAGCTAAATATTGGAATATTGCACAATATTAAAACATTTCAGGAAGTTATAACCTGCAGTGACCAAACATGTCTTCCATTACACAACTCATATTACACAATAATATTATCCATTAATTGCACTACCTGGAAGATGCGGTCACAGTTGTTTGGAAGTGCTGCTGGCGAGTATGTCGGGTCCATCTCAGTAAACTCCTCCGCAAAGTTGCTCACATCCAGCTCATCCCGAATCACAGGCTTAAACGGAGCCCGAACTTTCTTAGCAGCCAAATCCTCCCAGTTTAATTTCTGAAACAACAAGAGTCAAACATTTTTGTTGCTGATCCCTCAAATACTGAATGAATCTGACTTATCTATAACAGACAAACAAAATTACAGGAGAATTCATTTTAAGAGGGAATTAGTTTGTTTTTTATATTGTCTTACCTGATAGAATGGATGTTTTTTTACATTCTGGGCTCCTGAAGGGCCAGAGCCCAGTCTCTTCTTTGGGTCTTTAATAAGCAGTCGCTGGATGATGTCTTTGGCCAGAGGCCCCATGTCTTTGGGGAATGGAGGATCTTTTTTCATAATTCTCCTATTAGGAAAAGAGAGAGATAAAGATTAATAAAAATATGATCCTTGCTTCCCATTTGACTTAAAAATAAATAAATAAATAAACAAACAAACAAACAAACAAACAAACAAACAAACAAACAAACAAACAGACAAACAAACAAACAAACAAACAAACAAACAAATAAATAAATAAATAAATAAATAAATAAATAAATAAATAAATAAATAGTGCAGTTTTAAGCAGTAGTTTTAAAGGGCCATTTAATTCTAGAAAACATTCCATTCTGCAAACAAAGTTTCAGTTTTACTTTAAATAAACTGTTTAGGCTGGGCATTTATCATAAAATCTCAAAAGAAACTCTCAATATCATTGATATTATCTCGTCGCGGGACTCCACACTTGTAAACAATTGCTCCATTGGGCTCGCGTGGCTCTCAGTCCCACCCAGACTCATCAGCGCTACCAAGCCGACCAATCACAAGGCTTGCGCTACGCATTATAGCCACGTGTAGTTACATTTTTTGAGAGGTGCACGTCAGCGACGCCGACGGCCACGACGTAGGGCTATGCGTCAGTGCCGTAGCATGCGCGTGCGCTTGACGCAGAAGTATAAATCAGCCTTTAGTCTGAGCACTTTCTGTGAAACCAGGCCATAATGTTTCTAAAAAAATATTTTGAACTATTGGTAGCATATTTTACATTTTTGCGACATTAAATGACAGAATAAAGTACAAATGTTTACTTAAACACCAGCGCAGTACAGTTGTGTTTTTCTTCTCTCCACAATTCTACTTTGACCCATTGCAGCATAGTTAGATGTGACTTAATTTCATGGAAATTTGGTACTTTTATTAGTCGTCAAAATGTCATGGCTAAATCAGAATTAACACAAACAAAAAATAAAAAATAAAAGACAGAAAGAAAATAACAAACAAATAAAAAACAGCTGATCTTGTGGTGTAACCTTTTGATTAAGACAAATAGATTTGAGATTGCATTTTATTAACAAATTAAATAAGTGTATTATTACTTAATTAAGTAAGTATATTTGGCTTTATTCAAGTATATTTCATTTTGTTTAATAAACAACTTCAATAAGGAATCATTAATGAAACCAGAGTTTCTAGAAGAACCAAAATCAAAACCAGGACTGTAAATTTCCTCATTATTCCCATCTGTATAAAGTGCACAGCTTTAAGTATGTCTGTCTACAGTATGTGTGTGTGTGTGTGTGTGTGTGTGTGTGTGTGTGTGTGTGTGTGTGTGTGTGTGTGTGTGTATGTGTGTATGTGTGTGTGTGTGTGTGTGTGTGTGTGTGTGTGTTTGTACTAATTTTGATGGCTTATAGAGGACACAAATTTTTCATAAGGTTCCTTTTCCAGCATCAATGCTGTATTGTAATTAAAATGAAATCAGCTAGCAATAATTTAGTTCTTCAAGCTTTAAATGAGATGAAAGAACTTAAACACATACACTACATGACAAAAGCCTTGTCACCTATCCAAGTTTTAGGAAAAACAAATAATAACTTGACTTCTAGTTGATTGTGTGGTGGTGTCAGAAGTGGCTTATTTGAAAGGCAAAGGCCTCTAGATTACGCTTATTTTACCACAATAAAATATGATCATGCCTTGATTTTTAATTATTTAATTAGGACAGTAAGGTCTGACTTCGCTAAGACAAAAGTCTAGTCACTTAACAGAAATAATGTACAGTATAGAATATAATCATATATAGTCATGGTGCAGTGGAAAAAGAATTAATTGTGTATAACTCCCGTGAGCTTGAAGGACTGCATACATACTGTACATTTCTGCAATGACTCAAAAAAATAATAATAAAGTCATCTAGAATGACAAAGAAAGCTTTCTTACAGGACTCCCAGAGTTCATCAAGATTCTTTATCTAGCCTCCTTTATCTTACCCCAGACATGCTCAATAATGTTCATGTCTGGTGACTGGGCTGGCCAATCCTGGAGCATCTTGACTTTCTTTGCTTTCAGGAACTTTGATTTGCCCTCTCCTGTGGTTTGTAATGTGATGGGTAGCACAAATGTCTTAATATCTCTGGCTGTTGATGTTGCCATCCACTCTGCAGATCTCTTGCATGCCCCCATACTTTATTTAACCCCAAACCATGCTTTTTCCTTCACCAAACTTGACTGATTTCTGTTAGAATCTTGGGTTCATGCGGGTTCCAGTACGTCTTCTGCAGTATTTTTGATGATTAGGATGCAGCTCAACAAATGATTTATCAGAAAAAATCTACCTTTTGCCACTTTTCCAAATTATCAACTTGAAGTCAAGTTTTTATTTGTTGCTCTTACAACTGTGATGGACGACAAGATTTTTGTCATATACTCCATTAAAAACGCTTAAAAATATACTGAACAGCATCGTTTTACATTCAAAATTTGCCACAGGTTTTCTGTGAGGGTTGGGTCACATAATAAGCATTTATTTACAGTATAAAATACATTACGGCAATTGAGATTCCTCATAAACCAGAAAAGCCATCATTTGTGTGTTTTTTCTTACTCTGCAATATCAGAATGTGAGTTCTCATCGCCATCAACAGTGAATGGAGAGCCTCCGGTCAGCAGCTCATACATCAGAACTCCCATGCTCCACCAGTCCACCGCCTGCAGAAGCACAACACCACACCACCTCATTTACTGTACATATATATATAACATCTCGTTCATTCCTGTCACACCAAAGCTGAATTTTCAACATCATTCCTCCACTCTTCAGTGTCACACGATCCTTCAGAAACCTTTTAATTGACACTCATCATTTGTAATATATAAACGTTTGACTGATTAACCTAAGAAAATAACATATGTAATTAAGTAACCCTTGAGTGTGGTGAATGAATGGCTGAGTGGTTCACTTTACCTTGTCATGTCCTCCTTCTCCTCCTGCTACGATCTCAGGGGCCATGTACTCAATAGTGCCGCAGATGGAATAAGCCCTCTCTACCTTTAAGACCAAAAGTACTTATTTTACTGGGTGTTAAAAAATAATGTTAAAAAAAATCAAACATGCATCATCATTTTCTGAAGTTTCTTCTACAGTTCGTTCATTTATTCATTTTCCTCGGTTTAGTCCCTTTTTTTATCAGGAGTCACCACAGCGGAATGAACCGCCAACTATTCTGGCACATGTTTTATGCAGCAGATGCCCTTCAAGGAGCAATCCAGTACTGGGAAATACCCAACAATCTCACATTCTCACACACTCAAACACTATGGCCAATTCAGTTCATCTAATTCACCTGTACCGCATGGTTTTGGACTGTGGGTGAAACTGGAGCACCCAGAGGAAACCCAAGCAAACACGGGGAGGACATGCAAACTTCACACAGAAATGCCAACTAGCCCAGCTGAAACTCGAACCAGCAACCTTCTTGCTATGAGGCGACAGTGCTAACTACTGAGCCACCGTGCCGCCATTCTTTTAAAAGCACACACAGCCATTTAAAAAAATGTCCGCTTGGAAAATTGCAGCTCCTCTGGCTTTAGTAGATTTATTATGGATGGGTTTGAGTAAATGTTAATATTTGCTTTTTATTATGAAGGTTTTTAATAATACTTTGTCTAAATTACAAAGTTAAAAATGGTCAGAATATATAGTTATTCCACCATACATTGATTTCTTAACTCTTTTGAAGTTAAAACCATGTGACTTTGTGTGGTCTACAAATGAATATAAAGTATATAGTCCCAGTTCTTGATTTTGATTGGTTGAGCCATGTTCAAAGCTGTTGTAAAATACTTAACAAACATACCCCTGTGACTGTTGTTTGGCCACCTTTCCATGTGTACTGAGCCAAAAGCCCTGTTTAATTCAATTTTAGTTCAACTTTTATACTAAGGCTAACCATTGCAAAAATTACTCTTGGGCAGCACGGTGGCTTAGTGGTTAGCACTGTTGCCTCACAGCAAGAAGGTCGCTGGGTCAAGTCCCGGCTGTGTCAGTTGGCATTTCTGTGTGGAGTTTGCATGTTCTCCCTGTGATGCCGTAGGTTTCCTCCGGGTGCTCCGGTTTCCCCCACAGCTCAAAGACATGCGTTATAGGAGAATTGAATAAGCTAAATTGTCTGTAGTGTATGAGTATGTGTAAATGAGTGTGTATGGGTGTTTCCCAGTACTGGGTTGCAGCTGGAAGGGCATCAGTTGCATAAAACATATGCTGGAATAGATGGTGGTTTATTCCACTGTGGCGACCTCTAAAATTGAGACTAAGCCGAGGGAAAATGAATGAATGAAAAAATACTTTCCACTATGAGTACTGCGAAAAAAACATTTAGTTCAACTATACTTTTAAACTAAATTGAAAACTAAACTCTCTACTATATTCCGCTTTGACAATTTGGTCAAAAGCCATGTTTGGTAAAACTTTTAAACTAAAGGCAGTTTTTAGCGTCAATCAATCTTTGAAATCATTCTGAAATGTTTATTTAGTGTCCAGCAGCATATCTTATATTTTTGTGGAAGCCAGATTCTTCAAAAAGCTCACAGAAGAGCTATTATCTGAAACTGAAGTGTTTATCTTAACTTGTTGCTTTTAGGACAATTGGCTTTCTCGCTTTAACTAATCACTTTTTACAGTGCAGTCTCTGCACTTGCTGTATCACAAACACCAATAATCTAACAATTTATGCAAAATTAATCAGTTTCTGGCCATCGGATATTAGGTATGAATATATGCAATTACAAAATATTTTTTGTGCTCAATCAAACTACTTATTTAAAATAAGCTAAAACAACACAATTCCTAAGATTTCCTTGGGACAACCGTATTTTTTTATGTTAAATTAACTGAATTTGTTTTTGGGACGACATGAATGAATTGTGTGGAACCCTGTATTTTTTACAGTGTGTATGTATATATATATATTGGATCAGGATTTTTGAAAGCATTACATTGCTTTGTAAACATTTATTATTACCATTTGATGAGTCTCCCGATACAGTTTGATAGAGTCACACTTAACCAGCAGATGTTATAAATCTCTTTACATTCAGTGGTTAAACACTGTTTACTTTTTATTACACTTCAATTGCAACATATGATTCATCCAAAAATACCACACGTCCTTAGTAAACACAGTAATAGGAAAAAAAAAAACAACATGTCTAAATTCAAAAAGCAGGTAAAAACACTAGAGCAGAGATGCCCAAATTAGGGTCCACGGGCCAAGGTTTGTCTTTGGACGCAATTGTCGTATGCTAGTTTCAGCTTGGCACAAGAGTCGTTATGACGTTTTGCGCCACGCTGTTTAAATAGCAAATGCATATGTGTGCCCGTAGGCATACTGATCTAACAAAGGAGGCGTGTTGAGGCGCATTGCTGGGGCGTTGCTATTTTGAGGAACTTTAATAAACTGTTCTATAGACCAGAACAAAGCAGATCTAAAGTCCAGCGCAGAGCGCGTTAGTTTTGCGCCTCGCCTAAACTTTGTTTAATACAGACAGGATGTACAACAATACGCTAATATCTTTACATTTAAAAAAAGAATTAAAATATTAAGCATATATATAGGATATAATAAGGATATATATAGAATATAAATATAAAGGATTAAAATATTACAAAACATATTCTTCATCTCGGGAGGCTTTTTCAGTTTATTCATAACAATTTGCTTTTGTATAATGTTATTATTATTAGCAGTATTATTTATTATATGTCAATTTATATTTGTTTTATTAAAAACAAGCTTACGTTTGTCCACCTGTCAGGTTTTAGACCATATGGGGCAAAGCATGTGTATTAGGATATGACTCCACACTTCGTTATCATTGTTCATTTATTCGTTTGCTGGAAATTAGAACTGAATTTCGAAATAGTTTTGAAACAAATCTATGTGCTTAATAAAGGAAATTAATTATTTATAGGCTAATTGATGTATGTGCGTACAAGAAGTTTCCCTATCCACCAGAGTAAAAGCGAAAGTAAACAATGAGTAGGCTCATCTCTCATTCTCGTGCTGCAGATGCTCTGTTTAACTGTTTTCTTGCTAGTGAAACACTCATTTTTTTCACTAACAAAGTTCGTCATGTAAATAGAAAATGCAATATGGCGCGACGCAACTGACTCTTAAAGGGAATGGGAGATGAGACTCTGGTTTATTCTCAAAACACACCTATAACTCATTAAGAAAATAAGATGAACCCTTTTAGAACATTTTAGAAAGCAAATTTTTCCATCCTTATATTAGCAAAAGTGGATTCTGACACGCCCTGCACTTTGCGCATGGATCATCAAAATAGAGCCCTAAATGTTTCAATTTAAATGCTGTATTATAGTACATACTGTCACTTAACGGATTGAGGACAATGCAGAGCTAATCAAGCCAAAGGCAGATTCTGCTTGACTAGTGTATTCATCATTGCGTTATGCGCTTTTGTTAGTCTGTTTTTATTATTTCCATACTACTGAGCCAGGCCCTATCCTGAGCAGCTGCTGTGGTGGTCATGGAGGAGTGGAGAGCATGAGACTGATTCCTGTAAGACCCCAGTGAGCGGCGAGTCTTCGAATTGATCCTCGCCGCTGTCGCCACTAGCTTGCATGGTTTGGGAATTGTGGAGCTGCAAATCGATGGATTTGTGTTTGGACTTCCATCAGTGAAAATTAAACCACACTAATCTGAAATAAACTGAACTTCAACTCTGAAAACTGGACTGACGCAGTTTCAATTAACTAAGACTTCTATGTGAAGCTGCTTTGACGCAATCTACATTGTAAAAGCGCTGTAGAAATAAAGATGAACTGAATTGAACGTCTCTGTCTTATATATGTTTATATTTTTATTGCAGTAAGTTATCATTTAAAATGTTATACTGCTTTAGTTAATACGATTTAAAGTAAAGTTTCCTATTTATTTTTAAATATTTTGAACTAGATTACCCATAGCAACTGTGGAAATATAAATGTATATAATCTAATTTCAAACGAACAATATTCTACATATTACTGAAAAGTTCATTTCTTAGGTTTTTAATTATATAATTTTATGAATAACCTAGCTTGGGGGAATATTTACCCTTTTGTCTTTCTGACTACTCAAAGGGATGCAAATGCTATGGGCAGGTTTTTCGGGTGTTGCTTTTATGCTACAGAAACCCTTGTGTTGATTAACTTGTGTGGTCAGTAGCTGGGCCTGTTTCTAACCCAATTTACCCTCCTGACTCCAAAACTGAATTTGCATGTTTTGTTTAGCTATCTCCCCTCCTCCTAAGAACACAATATAGACAGGACTAGGGACCTCTAGTAGGCTCTGCAGAGACATGGACATCATAAAGACGCTGTATGACTGCAGATTAACCAACACGTCTCAATAAAGGAATTCTGCTTGTTTCGAGTCTCCTGGACTGGGTTCTCTTCTTCTTTCATCATTTATTTTTACAGCACAACTTTAATGTAATATAGTTCGGTAGATTTACCTTTGGCCCACGACTCTCAATGATATTTGATTATTGCCCCTTCATAAGAAAAAGTTTGGTCACCTCTGCACTAGAGTGACTCCATGACAAATGTAGTACATCCAGATTACACTCAAGCCACACATGATTATACTACAGAGTGTACCGAAGTGGTAGGAAATAATTATTTTTAAATAAATACAGTCCAGTGTTTTAAAGAGTCTGCAGCTATGAATGCAGCAATTGTCTTTTCAAAGTAAAAAATAAACTAGAAGAAAATATAAATTATGGAAAGACAACTCTCCAGACTAGAATGATTAATTACTGCATAGATGCTGTTGTGGCGAAGGCTGAACGCACCATCTGTGCTTTCTAAATTGGGCAAAACTGCTTTCCGAATTATGCGGCTTATTTATAAAACGAAGTCCATGAAAACATCTGGAACAATCTCCTTTAATATCCTACAAGCGTTTAACGTTTCTGCCGCATGTTGGAACACTGACACAAGCACATGGCTTTTTTTATTTAAAGTTCCTGTACACATTTATTAATTGCTTTCATTTTTATGCATCTCATAATCAGCAGATTTCTGCCGGGTGAATTGACTTGTTTTATGTGCGCCGGTTTATATGTACGCTATAAAATCGTAATAGTCAGGCGTGTCTTTTTTAACCGCAATTGTAAACCCAGTTCTGGCTGAAAAGGGTTGTTAGCTAGTACAACAAAGGTCAAACTGAGAAAAACAGAACGTTAATATAATCTTGAAGAACAAAGAACGCGATCAACACATGCATGATAAGCGATTACAGCATTGAATAAACAGCTTTGTGCTGTAATTGCGTCCACGGGATGGAGAAAATGTTCACAGTGAACTACTGAAACATCAAACAGAATATCTCAGACATGCCAGGACCTGCATGTGCAGGATATTGGGTGGTCCGCAGGAATAAACAATCATTTGTTCGCTTAAAAAATGCACTTCTCATGGCCCAATGTCAAAACCCCAGACAACAGTGCAACAAGAGCTCTCTCTCTCTCTCTCAATACAGATCTTTCAACATTTGTTCATACACCCATAACACAAATTTAGAAAAGTGGAAGTCTAAAATGAAACACTTTTGATGTTTGAATGCTTTTCAAGCCTAAAGAAGCCATGCAAATGTGATCATATCAGTACAGAGATGATTTCAATTCCATGACAACAATGGCTGTGAAATATTAAACACTTGTTGGCCTGTTTAATTAAATAACTCATTTAAATGTTCCCAGTATTCCTCAAACTGGCATTTCATCCCAACACAATGTTCCCTTTAAATCTTTCTAACCCACTTTTATTGGTTAAACCAACCACTGGAGCAGAAACACCCCATTCAGCAGACCTGTGATATGTTTAATGAGCCATTCTTTACAAAGAACCTCTATGATACAATTTAAATAACTTGAATGTCATTTCTCACTATAGGCTTAATATATTTGTGGGGGACTTTTCCCCAATCTTTGCTTAAAAAAGATATATACTTATATTAAAATATTTCCAAGTGTTTGGGAGAGTGAGGATGTCACATTTACTTAGCAGCTGACAAGAAAGAAATATGTTCATTTAAATATGAATGTGGTTGGAGGGAATGAGCATGTTACATTTGTACTGTAGTAAAGCTACTTATTTAAATATTAGAAAATTATATTTGAATTGAATTACATATAGCCATATAGAAATGTTATTATGCAAGAATGCCTTACATTTATTAAAAAGACAAAAAAAAGACTATTTAACATCTTCAATGTTAAAGGTTTCAGAAATAAACTACTATTTTATTAAATAAACAAATGGTTAATTTGAGTGGTAATTGCCTTTCAATCTTCAAGAAATCATACAGTTCCCACACTCAAGCCTTGACTAAATTAAACATTAAATTTTATTTTTAAATACATTTTCATGAAATGATTAGGCAACTGTGTCAGGTGATATATTGCCTGTAAAATAGGGTATTTGCCGAAGCATGCTAATAGGACTTTTAATTTGCCAGTAACCTGGGTTAAATGCTTCCGGTGAACTATATGACAATGCAAAACCGGTGCGTTTCATGTCTGTCCTTAAAAATCAGCGATCTCCACTGGCTAAGTGATATCCGATATAAAGTGCATCTCAGATTGTACAAAAAGCACTGCATTAAATTACATTTCCCCCCGCCATGTATTTATAATATAAGCATTTATTTTACCCCAGTATATTCAATAGAGCTTCTGCGCTAGCCTGCTGATTCTGACAGGCGCGTGCGAGTAAGCGGCTTTTTGTCTCGTTTTACACTTGAGAAACTAAATTAAGCAACCCGGGCTCATTGTGGAAACGTAGTCTCGCGGACGTTTCTGGAGATCGCAGATTACATCCCGGCGGGTACGTACAGCTGCAGTTTTTGTTTTTGCGAATCTGCGAGAGGCCGCTGTTGTGCGCTTTTTCGCATCTCAGACGCCACTCGCAAGTCGGCAACAGGCCAGTCGGCTGACCTGCCCTCCTCCTTCCCTGAACGCAACTAATTTTACCAATCGACCCGCCCGCCCGCTCGCTTCCCTAAACCCGAGCAATAGTTTACAAAAAGCCGTCCAAAAAAAGAAAAGCCCTGTTTTTTGTTTTTTTCTACCGCTATTTCGGATTTCACCGCGTTCTTACCCTGTTACGAAACTCGTTCACTTAATTTTTGGGATTCTTTTTTTGTCTTACCTGATTGCTGAAACCACTCTTCCCCAGACTCGAAACCGATTGCCGTGGTCGACTCCTCTCTGTATCTCGAGCCTGCCGACGTACACGGTGAGCTGAGTGGACAAACGGGTTGCAGCGGGGAAGCCCTCCACAAGGAGATAATCGGTCGGCCGGCCGGCAAGCGCGATAGGGAACAGCGTCACACCGCCCCGCAGCGTTCGCTTGAAAAAAATAAACACGGCCGTATGTACCTGCCGGGACGTATTGCGCTGTTTCCAGAAACGTCCGCGGGACTACGTTTTCAGAATGAGCTTGGGTTGCAACTAATGCCAAAGTCTATTTAATTAAATGTATTTTACTGACATTACAACATCGATGCTTTAAAAGGAACCATATAAAAAGAAAAAAAAAATCACAATAACAGGTCACCGGAAGTTTATCAGTATGGGAAGAACACTTGTTCGGTATATACCCTATTAGAGGTAAATGCGTGCATGTCTGTTTTTTTGCACAAGAATGCATTCCCTGCCATACTCTTTTTAAATGCAGCATTTATGATGCAGAACGCTGGTTATTTTCTGTAAAGTGCTATAAAGCTTACTCAGCCTTTTATCCCTGGCTGGACAACAACTTATCTGATGGCTCCCACACATGTTTGTTTGCTCAGAGAGAGTGGTTTAGTGACATACATGCTACTGCAGTTACACAAGAGACTGTTTTTAGCATACTACATGACACTCTATCTCTAATGCTTTCCCTGAGCTTGCATTTTTACCAGAATTATAAACAGTTTGATCTAGAATTATGTGAAAAAGGATCCTTATGCAGCTGAATTACAATTAGAAGTTTCTCACAGTTTCACATCAATTAAAAGAGTGCATACAAACTACAGTTGAAACATTTAACTTTCCATTGTTAGCTGAAGTAATTGGCTGGTGGATGCTTGATTCTGATTGGTTGATTAACATTCTAAAGAGTACAGCTATTTTTAGGAGAGCACAGCTAAAGCAGATCTAATGAGGTCTTGACCGTATCTCAGTTTTATTTGACTTCCTCAAATGATTTTGGTTATTTTAAAGGTCATTGAATGCATACATACATACATACATACATACATACATACATACATACATACATACATACATACATTCATACACACATACACACATACATACTGTACATACATACATACATACATACATACATACATACATACATACATACATACATACATACATACATACATACATTCATACACACATACACACATACATACTGTACATACATACATACATACATACATACATACATACATACATACATACATACATACATACATACATGCTATACTATATACACTCACTGGCCACTTTGTTAGGTAAACTGCTCCTTAAAGCAAATTTCTAATTAGCCAATTATATGGCACTAGCTCAATGCTTTTAGGCATGTAGACATGGTCAAGATGATCTGTAGTTCAAACAGCATCAGAATGGGGAAGAAAGGTGATTTAAGTGGCTTTGAATGTGGCATAGTTGTTGGTGCCAGATGCTGTGCTCTGAGTATTTCACAACCATCTCTAGGGTTTACAGAGAATGGTCTGAAAAAGAGAAAATATCCAGTGGGCGGCAGTTCTGTGGTCACAAATGCTTTGTTGATGACAGAGGTCAGAGGAGAATGGCCAGACTGATTTGAGCAGATAGAAAGGCAACAGTATAAGCCAGGTATGCAGAAGACCATCTCTGAGTGCACAACACGTCGAACCTTGAGGTGGATGGGCTACAGCAGCAGAAGACCACACCGGGTCCTGTCAGCTAAAGCCTCATTGACAATACAAGCGACCCGCAGCGGCAAAGCGACAAGCAACTGTTCATTTCAACGAAGAGTAAGCGACTTCCGGCGACCTCCATCTATACAAGCGACAACGACCGTTGACGACCAGGTGAGCATGTCGAGCGACACGACAAAGTTGAGAATCCTTTAACTTTATGCAAATGAAGAACCACTTTCTTGAGCGACAGCCAACAGGAACACCAGTAGAGCTCATGTGATCCTCTGTCAGCTCACTCAGTGGCTGGTTGTATTCATGCTGTATATACCTACACAGACCTGCGTTTGAAACAGGTCGCCACCCAGATCGACAGGCAGCTACAAAGTCTCTGCTAGTCTGAATGAGGCATAAGAATGGGAGACTGAGGCTACAATTTACAGACTCAGCAACACTGGACAATAGAAAATTAGAAAAACGTTGCACGAATCATTTCAGTCTGGTTTCTTGAACATGACAATGAGTTCACCGTATTTAAATGCCCTCCACAATCACCAGATCTCAATTCAATGTAGCACCTATGGGATATGGTGGAATGGGAGATTCACATCATGGATGTGCAGCAGACAAATCTGCAGCAACTTCATGATGCTATCATGGCAATAAGGACCAAAATCTCTGAGGAATATTTCCATTACCTTGTTGAATCTATGCGAAGGATTAAGGCAGCTGTGAAGGCAATAGTGCATTCAACCCGATATTAGTAAAGTGTACCTAATAAAGTGGCCTCTGAGTGTGTTTAACTTTGGATTTTTTATGTGCCTTATTTAAACACTCTGGTTAAATTTACATTTCTAATTCGACTCTGAACTCTAATAAATCTTTTTCAGACTGATCCTAGGTTAGCTTAAATAAGGCCGATAACAGTGGCCTAAAATACTTCTCAGCTTATCAGTATAAGACAGGATTTTAACTAACTATGTGCTTTATATTTTAAGTTTTGAAACATGTATAAAGCTGTCAGTAACTAAAAATTGCAAAAGATTTCTGCAAGCAAACTTACCTCATGAAATTCCTTACTTAGACCAAAATCCGTCAACACAATGTGACCATTTGAATCAAGAAGTATATTCTCAAGTTTCAGATCTCTGTAGACGATTCCCAGCTGAAAAAAAAGGAATAAAAAAAAACAGAAATGAATAAGCTTTTATGTTTAGCCCAAATACTTCAAATGGTTCACCACATTCCTTTTCCTCTTTTGTCCTTGCCAAAAGCATTTACTCAACTCCCTGGTTTACAACCCTCCACTTTGTCTGAGATCATAAAATGCAGTCATTCACCTGGAAAATGTAGCACTACTTTAATAAATAATAAATTACAACATAATAGGCGATGACAAAAAGTGAGTCCGAACCAAAACAATGTTAATCTCACTGTCAAGGTCCCAAACACTGCGGTGCCCTCAGGCCAACTCTGAATAATGGCTGCAGCACACAGAACAAGCGTGCATTAAAAACACTTCTCTTCCTCTTTTTGTAAACACAGCCTTCGAGAAATTTGGAGCTCTGCAGATGCGTGTGGCCTGGCCGGTTTTTGAGGAGTGAGGAATGGATCTGAGATTGCAGGAGTAAAGAGAAGTAGCTCCCGAGCAAAGGAAGGAACTACTTTCGCTATTCTCTCCCAATGAGGTGCCATTCAGGCCAGGAATGAAGAGTGAAAATAAGGGTGTAATTTTTGCTGCAATTTTTACCTTATGCAAGTGCTCCAGCGCTAGTACAATCTCCCCGCTGTACAAGGTAACCTCTTGCTCTTTAAAGCGAACCCTTTGGACCAAGTGTGTGAAGAGCTCACCTCCGTTCACATAGTCTGCGATTTAAGGTGTAGAGAAGAAAAGTGCAACTGATGAAGTGATGTTATATATTTTAGACGCACATGGTATAGTGCAGATACTACCAAATCTTGTTTTCATGCTGACTCTGACACCATCGGCTCCAAGCGTTACCACAAAAACCAAGAGTTCCTGCAGTGGTGTACGTACTTCCGCATTTCATTATTAAAGCACATATGCTGCTGTGATACAAAGGCTCCCTATGCTTTATTCACTGCTCTTTCTTAACACACATGGGACAGATTGTTTAGAATTCCCCTGCAGAACATTTAGTTAAGGCCTGTTTATTTCAGGAATTGTAACTGTAACTTTAATGATAACCACAGTGGTGTGAAAAAGTCTTTGCCCACTTACTGATTTTATTTATTTGTTTGTTTTTCACATTTGTCACACTTTAACGTTTCAGATCATCAAACTAATCTAAATGTTAGTCAAAGACAACACATCATGCAGCTTTTAAATGAAGGTTTTGATTATAAAGGGCATCTATTTTACCCTTTTTACAAGATGTAAGATACACATTTGGTGTCTCCAGAATGTGTCTGGAAAGTTTCAGCTTAAAATACCCATAAGATTATTTATTAAAGCCTCCAGAATCTGCCTATTTTGCTGTGTGAGTAAAGGGTGGTTGTTTTTGTAGCCTGTGGCTTTAAATGCAAATGAGCTGCTTTTCCCTGCCCACCGTTCCCACGTGTCTGTCTGCTTGTCATGCGTTACGTCAGATATGCAGCAGTCAGTGATTGAAATAGACACGGATAAAGCTGCTGAAATACAGCTCATTAATCAAAAATATTGAGTAAGTTTATTTGATGTATTTGTGGTGGAATTTATTCAAGCCTTTCTGATATGTGAGTCACACACAAATGCCGTCTTCAGTACACACACACACTTACATATTAGCGTTTACTGACAGCATGCAGCCATGGTGATTATAGCAGATAAGTAGTAGATAACGATTTTACTCGATCGTCTTTATTACAAACATGCTGTTTTACAAATGTTTTAAACTTATAAAACTTAGAAAAATAACAGAGAGTTGGAACAAATATCTTAATCCCAGTTCCTTTGCAAAAAATGTTCTGTTGACATGTTTATAGATGGCATTGTAGAAATATGGTGCCTGTCAGTCAATTCAGTGGGCGGGAAAAAAACGCATTCCAACATCAGGTTGATGTGGGCCACAAAATCCCTGGGATTTGGGTCATTCTGTATTCAAATGTTAGGAAATTTTTAAAAAGAGACTTGTTGGGTTTATGACTGTGGACACACTATACCTACACTCTCAGAAATAATGGTACAGTGTTGTACCAAAGAGGGTACAAACCCTTGTCACTGAAGCAGTACCTTTTTATGGAACAGAATTTGTACCACTGCAGTTTGTACCTTTAAGGACATGATTTGTACCATGGGAAACCAAAATTTACCTTGGTTTACAAATGTGATCCATAAAGGTACCACTACAGTGACAAGACACTTATGGTCACGTTTCCACTTTGAGGTACCGTACAGTACGGTACCGTACGGGTTGGTACGGGTCATCATCAAGCTTGCGTTTCCACTGCCAAAAGGTTACCCTTTTGTTGGGCGTGGTGTACGACAGAAAGTTTCAGACAACATTTTTACTCGAGGAAATGTCACAATAAAGCCGTACAGGTCGTTCACATTTCATATGAGAAGCTCTTCTCACAAAACAGATGCTTAGTACACAAAAATACTTATGTATAAATGTTCGTCATTAACCTTTTTATGAACATGAGTTGATTATAACTGCAGATTAATGACATAGCGAAATAGCCTACTGTAATGTCTGCAATTATATAAAATAAATAAATAAATGCACATATATGAACACACAGACCCTTACAGTCTCCGATATGTTATTAATTACAGAAAACTGCACACAGCATACATTTAGTCCTTACTTGGGTTCAAAAACTAAACGAAATATAGCCCACAGTCAGTGCAAACGTCTCATCTCTATCTGTAATCTTCAGCAGCACATGTAACGTCTTGTTAGAAAGTAAATCCGCCATTCTGAGTTCATGATAGTCCAAAAGGCGATGATAATAGTTAAACATGGCAGTTTGTTCATGTTTTAAGTTGCAAAAACATCATTTACTGCTTTTTTCCAGTTTCTCTTGTTTTTTCGCGCTTCACTCTTGCGTTTGACTTGTTCTGACAGGATCGGATATCAGAGCGCTTCAATGATGTGCACGTTATTAATATGAGCTCAAAAAGTTTGTTATTTTAAATATACAGTAGGTGCACAGCGGAGAACGTGAAACCACTCACGCTTTAGACAGGCTCGTAAAACAAGAACAGGACACAGCAGATTTTGTTCTTCTTGGCTTTGTGGTTGTACATCAAGACGATAACAAGGTTTGTTTAAGGTCGGGTCGGCCATGGCTTGTTATCATACAGTATGTATATATTATTATGGTGTAATGTCTCGGCTCTGTTTTTAAAAATGGCGCTTCTTTGTTTGCATTCTCCTGCTTCTGCAAGTGGCGTATCTCTGTAAACCAATAGCATTTAGCTGCGCCTCTAGCTCCACCTTATCGTACCCTTTGGGCCTATTGGTACCCTTTGCAAAGGGTAACTAAAAAGTGGTACGGTACGGTTCACTTTTAGGTACCCTTTGTTACATTTCTGTAGCAAAAATTACAGAACAATACCTGAAAAAAAGTTTTCACACAATACCTTTGTAATCAATTGTAATCAAAAATTATTTTAATTGATTAAATTTTGAAATAGAAATATAATTATGCAAAAGTAATGTAATGAGATGTGCACAATGTTTGATTAGCTTTACTAAAATGTCTGCATGAACAGTTTGCATATGCAGGACTTTTGGCAGCTCACGCGCGTAATGGAAAGCAAACACCAAAAGGTGCAGATATCAATAATGAAACTGTATTTATGAGAAAATTCTTACCAACTGTTTATTAAAAATACCTTAAATGTTTCGTTTACAATACCTATAGTTTTGTTTTACCAGTTGTTTTGTATTATAGAACTTGTGATGATTCATGTTTTAATATGGAAATTTTTATTTCATATTTATTGTCATAGATATTGTAATATAGAAGAAGTTGTCCAACACTTATGTACTTTTTTATGAGACCAATTGTGTACCTTTACTTCAACTACTGTACTATAAAAGGCACAGAACAGTATTATAAGAGCCCACATAGCAAAATTTCTCTGGCCCCGCTCTGGCCCACACAATCAGGTGAATTACGGTACATGACTGGACCAAATTTGGCTTCCAGACAAGGGCCAAACACGGACCACATCTGGGCCAAGTCTCAGCCAAGTTAATAACTCATCACTGGGCCTGAACTGGGCCAGATAGGTTGGTGTGTCACAATTGCAATGAAATTGATAAACCCATGGAGTGATGCGCTTTAGGCACACTATGGGCACGCTTTTTCTCAAAGTGACCTGATTGGTAGAATTTTTTTTTTTACTCAAAAATGATTTTAGTGTATTTTAAATGTGGGTCAAGACTGGCCAAACTCACATGGCCCACTTATCAAATTTTAAATCTGGGCCAAATACTACGTTTTTCATCTGGCCCAAATCTTGTGTGCCGCCTTAAAGACCGTACCACCTCTGCCAAACCCGGGCCATGTTTGGCCCCCATGCTGTATGCCAGTGCTGAATGAATGCCTGCTGTGCCAGCTTTATGCCAAATCTGGGCCAGAATTCTTTGCTACTAGGGAGGTCTTTTCTGTGCCATAAAAAGGAGACACTGCTCGCTGCAGAGCCACTTGGGCTCCAAAGAGGAGGAGCTTGAGCTCCAACTCCTCCTCCTATAAGCTGTTTTAATGCATACACCTACCACACCCCTAACCCCAACCCCCAGTGACATCACTTGTAGAAGAAGTGCAAGCAAGGAGGAGCTGGAGCTCAAGCTCTCGGCTGCTGGAGCTCAGCTCTGCCCTGCCCAAGTGGCTCTGCAGTGAGCACCACTTGTATACTGTACAACTTTTACAAAGGTACAAAACTGTTTCTTAAGAAACATATTATTGGTATCACAGTGTACCTATTTTTATAAGAGTGTGTACACAGAGTTCTTTCCAAACAGCTTACAAATGCTGATTTTCATCATAGGCGCCCTTTAAAAAAAAACAAAATCCAAAACTACAAAGCCCTGTGTAAATAAAAGTGCACCCCTCCTCTGTTAAAATATAACTTAACTTTGGTTTATCATGTTTAAATAATAAATTATTAACTGTATTACGAAGCGCCCATGATATCAATATAGTGCATGTTCATTTTCACCATGTTTTTATTAAATACAATTACAATTATTGAATGTTGGCATATGTCTAAACAGTAGCGTAATACTATTTACATTTATTTTGAAAACATCAAATGTGAAACCCATAAATTTATTACAAAAGTGTCTTATGTCATGTTACAATTTATTCAATTTGGCTTATTAATGTTTATACCTTATTTCCTGTTACGTAACAAACAGGCATACCAATAATAATCCAACTCTAGTATTTACGTCTGGTGCGCTTTATACCCTTTTACTGCCCAGTAACCACTTCTGAGGTTAATTAAGCTGAATAAAAATGCCTGAGGTTTGGGCACAATGACGGATGGGTAAAAGACTCTGCCCTCTTCCTGTGAAGTGATACATCAGTGCACACTTGCTCTCTAAGCTATTTGCTGTGAGACTGATAAAAGATAAAGACCCACTTGATGGCCAAACACTCAATATAGTCCAGATTGCAGGATGATGAAGTACATGTAAAATCTGAATTTTTAGCCTCCCTGAATTATTAGCCCCCCTGTTTATTTTTTCCCCAATTTCTGTTTAATAGAGAGCAGATTTTTTCAACACATTTCTAAATATAATATTTTAATTATTATTATTTAAATTAACTAGGTTAATTAGGTTAACTAGGCAGGTTAGAGTAATTAGGCAAGTTATTGTATAATGGTAGTTTGTTCTGGAGACCATCGAAAAAATAATATAGCTTAAAGTGGCTAATATTTTGACCTTAAAATGGTTCTTAAAAAATTTAAAACTGCTTTTATTCTAGCCGAAATAAAACTAATAAGACTTTCTCCAAAGGAAAAAATATTATCAGACATACTGTGAAAATTTCCTTGTTCTGTTAAACATCATTTGGGAAATATTTAAAATATATGAAAAAAATTCAAAGGGGGGTTAATCATTCTGACTTTAACTATATATCTTAAAGCAGAAGATCTGTCTGCTCAGCTTCCACTCTTCTCGATGCACAAGTAAAATCAATGTAAAAACCAACATACCTAGAATGAGATGCAGTTTGGTGTCTGTCTGGAAGGCATAATGGAGTGTGACCAGAAAAGGAGACTGTCTGATATGCTCGAGGACCTGTCTCTCTGTGCGTGTGTGTTCTGCCGTCTTGGCCTTCTGCACAATAGTTGCCTTTTTCAGCACCTTCATGGCATAGAGTTTGCCCGAATCGTGGCCGCTCACTTTGCGAACCAAGAACACCTTGCCGTAGGCTGCCCAGAGGAGAAGAACGATGTGTTAGTGAAGAGGGAACAATGATTGGAAGAGAACACAGGGTTCGCATACTTGAACTATCACTGACCTCCTGTTCCCAGCACTTTCAGCAGCTCAAAGTTCTCGATGCCCACACGCTCCACATGACCCGTTAGATTGGCTGCGGAAAGATTTAAACACATCCATCTGGTTACAGAGCCAAGAAATAGCATATTTCACTTGGATATTACGCAACTAGAATTCAGTAAATCTTTGAATCTTCGGTTATTTGAACTCTTATTTGCCACTTTCTCACAACAGTGGAAAAAGAATATGTGTGCAAAATGGCGAGACCCTGGAGACGAGCCTGTAACTGTTTGTAAATACACTATGTGGTTTATAAACAGGTCCAGATGGAATCTGCAGACTCTGCACTTTAAAGAATTAAACATGGTACAAACTGAAGTGGCAGCTCAAACAATTATGAAATAGGAAATAATTATAATAACAACAATAACTCAGAACCGTTCAAATTTTTGGTGTCATTACGATTAAAAAAAAAAAAAGGTCTATTCATCAAACATTTATCAAGCCAATCAATAGTTACAGTTAAGAAAGATAATAAATTAACCGACATTCATCTTTTTTAAAAAAAAATTCTTTAAACAATCTTGAAAATGTAAACACCTTTTCCACTAGGGCTGGGCGATATTGAAAAAAAAATTATCATGTTATCATGTTTCATATCATTCGATATCGATAATTATTAAACACATTTTAATAAAACTATAGCGCTTCATATCAAAACTACATACCGAATGATATTAACAATGGTGTTTGGTCAATAAATAAATACCGATGTCAATTTTATTTTTAGCGCTATTTTCCACAAACATTTTTTTCAGCAGATCACTTGCAGATTGAAAATTCGCTATCATTTACTCTCTATCCACTTGTTTCAAAAGAGTTGAGTTTCTCTTATCCATTTAACACAGAACACTTTCAACAAATAGAGCTGTGCAATATAACGAGATACATATATATATATATATATATATATATATATATATATATATATATATATATATATATATATATATATATATATAGTACTGACAAAATAAAAAGTCTATCATTTCATTTTATGCTCTATTATTAATTAAGTCGCACAAAATACAAAATGTTTGTTTGCAATAATATTGTCTTAAAAATCATTTGGATGAGTATTGGATGAGCAATATTGGACAATATTACATTAAATGCACAAATGCAAATAACAACGTTTCACGCTCGCATGTACAATGTTTACATTTTGCCTTCATCAAAAACTATTAATTAATTGAATATGATGATCATTGATCCTGGAAGTGAACTTCTCTTTTAACATCACACTAGCTGCATCCCAAATCGCATACTTATGTACTATTCTACGCCATTTGGTTGTATAAATAGTGTAAGTACTGCGTTTACACTGAAAACTAAAAATAATAAGTGCACTTTAATTACCCGGATGATGCACTCAACGACCACAGCTTTGTTCACGCAGTGGAAGGGGCAGAGCTTTCTGGCGCACATGTTGGATAACTTTATTTATTTTGGATGGTCAAAGCAGAATTTTCCTACGAGAGTGATTATATTGCCTCCCGATGGTGAATGCAGTTCTACCCATGGCAGGTATTATTTGCTAGTTTGGTCATTTATTTCACTGATTTTACAACCGTCAAACGTCATCAAGGAAACGGTTTGAATTTCCGGTTTTGCAAAAAAACATTAGGGCTCCATTTGTGACAACACTACATACATATACTATGCTGTTGAGTGTGTAAGTGCATAAGTACATATTAGTGTATGAGTGCATAGTGTATAGTGTGCCATTTGAGACGCAGCTCATGACCTTTTTTAAGAGTCCTTTTCCAACCTTTAGTGCGTGTTTCTCAACCACGTTCCTGGAGAACCACCAGCTCTGCACATTTACCATGTCTCCTTAACCAAACACACCTGATTCAGATAATCATCTCATTAGCAGAGACTGAAAGACCTGTAACGGGTGTGACAGAAAAAGGAGACATCCGAAACATGCAGTGCTGGTGCAGGAATGTGGTTGAGAAACACACAGAAATGTTAATATGAATGTCATTAGCACAATAGATTACCTATTAATACTTTTATTTATGTAAGATTTAAGTTATAACTACAAAAATCTGAACATTTGAATGGCTCTGTAATTAAAGGCTTTGAATTTGCAGAAATCTGAGTTCTGCAGGCACAAATTCTGTGTGGGCCAACTCATAAATAAGGAAGAGCCTGATGATTCAGGGAAAACAAAACAGCCTTCATGAATGAGACATGCAGGAGCGCAAGCATGTGCGTGGTGTATGTTTACACGCTAGCATGCAGGCTGAAGAGAGGTCACTTGTTTTATGCATTGAGAGCCCAGCAAAGTCAACATATTCCTGCTGCTACCCTCACAAACAGCAGCATAGCATCTCGCTCCGACTTCGACTCGTTCTCTGACAAATTATCTGATTTTTGAAGAGGAAAGAAGCATATTCTTTTACCACATCCTCTGACTGGATATCAAACAGCATGTTTGAAGTGTGTGTAAGCATGAAGGAAACAGATTTCAGTCCACTAGAGATGCCTGTGGGTCATTTTACATTCATTAATATGCTTTCACACACTGATTAATTCCTGTTTAGGATCCAAATGGCACAAACAGAAAGAGATTCTGTGTTTTCTCACATGCACCTTTTCAGGTGAACTCCATCTAGTCCTAATGTTACTTTGTTAATCATAACAAGCAAACAACAATTAAGTGTCTGTAACCATTAACCTGCACTGAATATCCAAAAGTAGTTCAATATCTGGATTTGGATTAGTCAAATACAATCGACATGGGTTTCTTCATTCATTAATTTTCCTTTTGGCTTAGTCCCTATTAATCTGGGGTCGCCACAGCGAAATGAACAGCCATTTTATCCAGCATTTGTTTTTTTATGCAGCAGATGTCCGTCCAGCTGCAACCAATGACTGGGAAACATCCATACACACTCATTCACACACACACTACGGCCAATTTCGCTTACCCTATCCACCTATAGCACATGTCTTTGGACTTGTGGGGGAAACCAGAGCACCCAGAGGAAACCCACGCAGGGAGAACATGCAAACTCCACACAAAAATGCCAACTGGTCCAGCCGAGGCTCGAACCAGCGACCTTCTTGCTGTGAGGTAATCGTGCTACCCACTGTGCCATCATGATGCCTAACATGGGTTTCTTAATGATTTAAACCAGTCGAGAACAGGGAAACCAATTGCAAAATAATATTTAGGATGTGTTCACACTTGTTCAGCCCATGAAAAAAGTGAGTCTACATTTTCTCCTGGCAATCAAACTGAACCAAGATGTAAAAACAACCAAAATAAATGAATACAATAACATAAACAGCTTTTATGACATCTATCTATTTTAGGACAAAACTGAATACCCAAACCAATGCTGTACGCTCAACTGAATGAGCTGAATGGTATTTTTATCAGCTGAGAATTCATGATGAGATTATAAAATGCGTAGAGTAAAAACTGAACCATAACACCCATCACATAAAAGAAAATGGAGCTCTGCTGCAAGAAAATGCATTTCTGAAGTGTATTATTATGTACACATCCCAGCAGGCACACAACATCATAAGACGTTAAAATTAAGTTACATTAAGATCATGACGTCAGGTGACCAAAATTCAATATCTAGCCAGCGTCTAAGGACAATGTTATTTTGACGTCAAATAATGATGTCAAATTAAGTTGATATTTGGTTGGTTTTAGATTGTGTTGGAAAGTGATCAAAATCCAACGTCTGATAGATGTCATGGTGGTAACGTCTACACAACATCAAGGTGTAACCTGGTTGATTTTAGGTTGATTTTAGGTTGGACATTAACATAGGTTCTGACGTCAACCCAATTTTCATTTCCAAACAAAATTTTACGTCCCCACGACGTTGGTGTACAACGTCAATATGAGGTCATGTTGACGTCCAGTGTCTCCAGGGATAACATTATGACTATAACAAACAAAAAACATCAAGTAATGTTATGTTTGAGCATTCTGTCCTGTTTCGACGCATCATTTGACGTCATGTCCTTTCATGATAAACGCATTATTTTAAAGACCGTGAGAACCAGCAGTTGCTCAGACTTTTATTTTAGTATCTTATTGTACTTCCAACTGAAACTGAATATTGAGTAGGGGTGGGGCTTCCTTTTAGCGCATCATTACTTTATAGAAATCTAAAGGTAAGAGGAGTATAATTAAGAATATATGTGGCAGAAGCTGTCAAACTGATGTCAACAGAGAAGAACTGACACTCCAAACGTAGAAGCAAATGGTCAGACTTTGATTAAAGATTATTTAAACACACATTCTTTTCATTGGACAGACTTGCATTGTTATTCACCTAAAGAATAACAATGTGTGCTGCTAGCAAAATGAAGATTGTAAATTTTTATTTCACACATTCTTTAATTTGAAGTGGACTGAGACCTGCTATTTCTGCTCTCTCTGTCCTCTTGTTTGGTGCACAAACTGCAGTGTGTTTGATCCTGCTGAGTGTGAACACATCCTTACTGAAGGCAAATTTGTGATTTCAGCACTTCTCTCTGAATATAAAGTGCTTAAGAACGCAAATGTCAACCTTGCCATAAAATTAAATAAGTTTTTGCCAAAACAGCGAAAACGTTTCTGCAATTTTTTGTGTAGGCTTGTATTTTACAGTACTTTAGAAATACTCAAAAATGTCTCTGTTAATGTTTTCAAACAATTATATTTGATTTACAAAAGTGACCCAAGTGGCAATGTCACATCCATAACAAAGCTTTTTCATTATAAATGCAAAAATGTAAAATAAATAAAACAACTTTTGTTCAATAGTGAACAACTCTTAACCTTTTCATTAGCATTGTTTCTTTTGGGTTGTGCAGTTTAATTCACAGAATTTCTACAAAGCATGTTGTATACTGTAAACTTGCATACTTTTTGGTCACATCTATAACGCATGCTTATTTTCCTTATTTAAGATATCAAAAATGTTTACAGGTTGATATTTTTCTGCTCCCATAACTCTGTTGTTTTGGAAAATTTAAATAGATGTTTTAATATAGTGTTAACATACACTTTCTGTGTGAATTTATTTTTTGAGATTTTACTGAAAATATCACATCTATAATGTTGGAATTGCTTGTTTTTTTCAAATGTCACCATTTTAAGGAATTTTTGGTGACAGTGCAGTAACATGACTGTACTGAATACGCAGAAGAGAAATAACGAAAATGTAATTAAAAAAATAAATGTAAAATAGTTTATATGCAATTAATGAATTCAGTACTAAAAACATTACTTTTAATTGTGAGATACAGTCTAAAAGTGGATTTAAAGAGGACATTATTTTGAAACAAGCCTCTAATGCTTATTTAATTTATATGTTGTGTCTTTTTTTAACAAACTGTTGTGTTATAGTTTCCTCTAAACAGTCAAGTCAAGAAATATCTGCACCACTTTGAAGGAATGTGCCTACTTGGCTTTTGTGCTAAGTTTACTAAGACAAGCAAGCGAGGACACACACAAGGTAACTTCATTTACTATACCAAGACATAATCAGGGCCCTAGAGATTAAATCAGCTTCAGTAATTGGGTTTCTTTAGACTCAAGGCCATGTCATGACTGAGCAACTAATGCAACCACTCACACATAATAATAATAACAACTACGGTTAATAATAAGTATACAACATTATTATTCAGTGTCAATCTGATTCCTTTCAAGTGTTTCTGAGTTCAAGCAAACGCAACTACCGTTATGAATGTGAAATATGAAACAGCACGTGCAGAACATCCTCCAACCTCAAAGTACCCCATCATGACGCGTCATTTGTGATACATAAATGTCACATATCAACATACGGTAATATCAGCACTTACTCGTGCTTTTACAGTAGCCGACCAGCTAACATTAAAGCTGTCACTTCCATCACATAACGAAAACACTATTAGTCAAAGACACAAAGAAGCGTTGCTTCGTAAATAAAACCGCAGGAGCAGCTGTCCGGTGTTCATTTACCGTTTCTGAGCTCGTGTTTGACGGTAAACAGGTCACCTTCCCCCGATGAGCCCTCCATCGTAGACGGCATTACTCGCGTGAACGGAGCGCGCACTCTTTCCTCCGCGCGGGCACGACACTAACGCAAAGCACCCCAACAGATCGCACCAGGATTACAGTATCGGAGCTGTTGCTATAAAGCAACCTTTGGGAGACAATGTAAATGACAATAACTGCATTCTCGTAGGAAGGGCAGTGGGCTGTAAATACTACAGCTGCACTAACAGAGATACACACACACGCCGAGCCCTGTATGACACGCCCACTTGAGCTGCTGGGAAAAATACTTCTGCTCTATTGGATCGTCCGACTGTCAATCACCGCCCATCAACCAAAGACTGTTCTACCTTAACTGTTTACTGCAACAATGTGGCAGATCATTATAATATAATATAATATAATATAATATAATATAATATAATATAATATAATATAATATAATATAATATAATATAATATAATATAATATAATATAATATAATATAATATAATATAATATAATATAATATAATAGTTACATTATAATTACTTTATACTATTAAATAAAAAAAATATAAAAGGTCTCTTCTACAATTTATTAATGTAAATTACTGTTGCCAGTTGTTGGGCTTCTATAAGGAATTGCTGGCCTTTTTGAAAGGTTGCTTATAGATTTTCTTCCAAAGGATTTAATAAAAGTGAGATTTGAGAATTAATATTCAGGTGTGATTATTAAAAATATAAGTTGCTTATTTTTATCAAGATGTTAATAAGAGATCAAAGACACCCTAAAGTTATTGTATATACAGTTGAAGTCAGAATTATTGGCCCTCCTGAATTATTAGCCCCCCTGTTTATTTTTTCCCCAATTTCTGTTTAACAGAGAGAAGATTTTTTGTCAAATGCAAATCAATTATAAAGTATATATACACACATAAAAGTGTCTACTTTAAGTTTTAATTACTGTAAAAATGTTAAAATATTAAATAATGTCCCATTGTCATTCAGGATAAATAAAAATATATTAATAAAACTTTAACCATGTGAAGTTATCATAGGTATATATATTATTTTAAATTTTTTAATTTAAATATGAATTAATAATTTATTTATTAAAAATTTATAAAAAAAATGATATTATTAAATATTATTATTATTAACTAAAAGGTTCAAGTATAGAGGTTTCAGAGGCAAAATGCAAAATATGCATCCCATCAAATCATTCTTACTTAAAATATATTGGTGTGGGTTTCCTCCGGGTGCTCCTGTTTCCTTCACAGTCTAAACATGTATGGGTGAATTGAATAAACTAAATTGATCATAGTGTATGAGTGTGTGTGGATGTTTCCCAGTACTGTGTTGCAGCTGGAAGGGCATCCGCTGCGTAAAACATTTGCTGGATAAGTTGGCAGATCATTTTGCTGTGGCGACCCCAGATTAATTAAGAGACTAAGCCGAAAAGAAAATGAATTAATGAATGATTGAATGTATGCGTGTGTGCGTGTGTGTGTGTGTGTGTGTGTGTGTGTGTGTGTGTGTGTGTGTGTGTGTGTGTGTGTGTGTGTGTGTGTGTGTGTGTGTGTGTGTGTGTGAATGAGTGTGAATGAGTGTGTATGGATGTTTCCCAGTACTTGGTTTCAGCTGGAAAGGCATACACTGCGTAAAACATATGCTGGAAAAGTTGTCAGTTCATTCCGCTGTGCTGACTGCTTATAAATGAAGGAACTAAGCCAAAGGAAAATGAATGAATGAACGAGTTTTTGCTACATTTGTTGCACTGAACAACATTTTAAAGAAGCTTCTGTAAGTCTATGAAAGTCAGAATGTTGCCTAAAAATAAAATCAAACTGGATTAATTCAAACATTAAAAATAAAACAATATTAACAAATTAAAAATCTATTTTTCTTTTCTTATTTTAATCTCTTTTGACCTATTATAGTGAGTATGTCCTGCATTACAACGAGTACACTTCATCTGACCTTTAATCGCTAATTCCCCTCGGTAGTATATTTAATCTGTCAGCTAAAAGTGTGCATTATGTGCACATAATCCAGTGACTGCAAGGTTGCTGGAGGCTCAGGCTGTACTGAGAGAAACGAGCAGGTTTATACAGCATCTCCTTCTGTGTCTCATTTGTACAAGCAAAGGCTTGTTACCTGCACATTCTATAATAACATCTTATCCAGAGCAATCCCGAGACCTCCATAGTCCCAGAATTTATTGTAAACTGCCCACACAGTTTACCATGTAAATATTCCTTAAACAAATTGATTTAGATGTTTACACAATGTAAGATAAGATGTTGTAGGCAAACATGCACAAATATAGAGAAAGGAAGACACACCTATGCATGCACTGCAAACAAGCAGGCCTTTTTTATCCTTAATGTTTGTTCTGGGTCTGTCTGTAAAGGCTAGGAGGCTTCATGTTCTCCACAGGGAGACTGTAATTGTACTGTTTGGATACAAGTTGTTAATTTTGCATAGTTTGCTCACAATATAATATATAAATTGTGACATAATTAAATAAAATTATAATTTGATGTATTTTTAAGCCATCTAGATATAACTTAAAGATATATAGTTTACTTTATTTTCCATTTATTTAAATGTCTTTCTTTGTGCTTGTGTTGATATGTACACTCTCAGAAATAAAGGTACGCGAGCTGTCACTGGTGTGGTACCTTTTCAAAAGGTACAAATGTGTAGTTAAAATGTCCATAATAATACCTCAAGGGTTCATATTGGTACCTAAAAAGTACAAAAGTGTTCCTCTTAAAATCAGTACAGTAAGTATACAAATATATACTCTTGAGGTACCAATACAGACTATTTAAGTACAAATGTGTATGTTTTGAAAAGACAGCTCGCGTACCTTTATTTCTGAGAGTGTATGTACCCTTTGCTTCTGAAAACAACAACGAATTTTCAAGTGTTTGCTTGGGGAATAAAGCTCATTCTGATACTGATTTTAGTTTCTGATTTAAATTACATTAACATGAATAGATATTAAAATTAAACAAGAGAGGTTTTCTAACAGAAATAAGAATATAAGTTTTCTAAAACTGAGTTGCTAATAACTTTTAGATTAAATGTGAAAATCTATTTATCTTTTACGGAATAATATCTAGTACACAGCAAATTCCTGGAGTTGAAAAATTGGGCAAAAAAGTGTGAGACAATAACCTTTTTAGAGTTTATTTTTGAACTCTAACATAATTTTGTGTTGTGGGATACTCCCTGCTGTATTGTATTTTGGAGTTCATTTGCTGGTGTTCAGGAACTACTTACTGAAGTTACATTTTTAGAAAGTTTGGCAATACACAACCCTGCTGAGCAGCACAAAAGAACTGGAGTTGTGTACTTCGTTGTGTGTGCATTGTTATACAATTCTAAAAGCTTTTTCAAAATGTTGTATATTTTGTGACAGAAATGTGTTTTACTGCAGGTGTTTTGTTTTGTACTGTGACGCTGCATGTGGCGAACTTAGCATCTAACATAAGTTAGCTTTTCTTGATCAGATGAAGAAACCTGCTGTTCACTTTTCAAATATAGGCTAACTTACACAACAAGGTAACGTTAATATCTTTTATTTTATTAAGCCATTGGTTTCAGTTGGCATTGGCTGCCAACGTGTATTAATTGTAAATGTTTTGATGTTAGATTTAATGCTATTGTGACAATTAATTTCAAAGTGTGTCCATTGATTGAATTTCTAAATCTAATGTGTGGATTTGCATAATTAAAAGCAGTAAGTAAAAAGTATTGCATCAGTTCAGTCATTTTCACAAAAAATATATATTGTTTGAAGAACATTTTAACTCTAAGAAGTGTTAAATTTTAACATTGGTGAGGAGTTCATATTTTGTTAAGATTTAACTCCAAATGCAGAGTGATTTTAACTCTGCAGGGGATGGTCACGCATGTACACTCAGATTGAGTTGATTTTAACTCCAAGGGAGTTTGTTCCAAAGACCAGAATTTGTTGTTTAATAACCTGTCAGTTTTGAGTTTTGACATTTGTGTCCAATATAAAGAAAACTTTCAAAATACAGTGTGTACAGTAGCCTATATTGTCCCTTTATCAGTTTTGTAGATATCGGTTACAATCAATACTTTAAAAGGTATTTTTTTTTCTTTATTGTTTCTATGCACTGAGCTAAACATATTTAATTCAACATGACTCACATACCCCAAACTTGATTATTATTAAACGTTTTTCCACAATGTTTTTATATTCATAATCAGTCTGATTATGCAAAATATTATTCTACCAAGTGAAAAATTTATAAATAAATATATACAGAAAATATTTAATCTAACTGTTAGCAGTTGGGTGTATGGGGAAATAAAAGGAGATCCCCTCTCTGGAAAACTTCATCCAATGTTCTTCCAATTTCTTTTGCAAATTAGTTAATTACAACATATTTATTATCTAAATGCATCATTTGCATATTTTAACACAGCATTTTAGAAAACAAGGGCAGCACGTTGGCTAAGTGGTAGCCTCAATCAGAAGGTCACTGGTTGGAGTCCCAGCTGCACAGGAGGCTTTTCTGTGTGGAGTTTGCATGTTCTTGCCACGATTGTGTGGGTTTCCTCCATGTGTAAGTGAATTGGATAAAATAAATTGGTGGTAGTCTGTCTATGAATGAATGAATGTGTGTGTGTGTGTGTGTGTGTGTGTGTGTGTGTGTGTGTGTGTGTGTGTGTGTGTGTGTGTGTGTGTGTGTGTTTCCCAGTACTGAGAGTTGTACTGTCAGGGTTGTGGCTGGAAGGCCATGTGTAAAACATTTGCCCGGGTAATGGGTGGTTCATTCCGCTGTGCAACCTGAAGCAAAAGTGATTTAAAAAAACTTTGTACAAAAATGTTACAATTCATAATGTAATCCATAAACTAGGTAATAGTAACAACTATTAGGCCATTTTATCCCCAGCCATAAAGTCACTGTATATATATATATATATATATATATATATATATATATATATATATATATATATATATATATATATATATATATATATATATATATATATATATATATATATATAGTGAAAATGAAAGTTAAGCAAATCTAGAATTGTTTCTTCATAAACAGATATTTTTACGAAATATCAGTTTATGAAGAAATTTAATTTATAAACATAAAAGTTATTTAAAATTAAATACAAAACTGCATTTTCCAAAAAGGTTCCGACTCTGAAATACACTAATGTTTTAATTATACTGAGCGAATAAACTGAAGTGGGGGAAAAAAACAAGTGTTCGCTGTACCTTTATTTTGAAGTGCTGTCAATGTCGGCGCCGTTGTTGAGGTTTGCGCGCGCTCGGCTGCTCAGCCAATCGTACCTCTGACAACACTCACGTGACTCTCATGATCTTCAGAGCAGAATGGCGGCTCTTTTGGAATCGGTGCTGCAGAGTAAAGTGGAGTTAAGCGAGGCTGTGCTGTGGCTCAAAGGACTACATGTAAGAGTTAATACAGCACCTGTGTTTCTGTCTAACGCTCTGCTGTCTGACTGTCATTGCCTAGTGGACTGTTAAAGGGGTTGTTTACTCAATATCTGGCTGCTAATCTTACAGCTACGTTAGCAAACAAACATTAAAAGAGTCTCTTTACTAAATATTCCAATGTGAATGTTTGTTTATGTTAGATTTAAGCTTAATGCTTCGACGAAAGGAAATAAAGTCAAAGATAATCTTCCGGCAGTTTGCTGGAACGTTGTCATATAAATGTTCCTTTTTACAAATGTTTTTGGCCAATGTAAATATTCCAGAATGTTATGATTATTATGATATATATCATTATATGTTTAGGATGATACAATCTTTGTTTTATTTTCTTCAGGATTGTGAATTACGTTTAATGTATTGTAATGTAAATGCCTTGTTTTACAGTTCAGTGTAATTTTGAAACTACTGTAGAGTTTATTATTAGTGATTTAAGTTCTATTCATGTGTTGTTTCGTTATTTATTAATACAAGGTTTCTGCTGGTTCCACCAAGTTAAATTTAAGACTATTTAAGACATTTTTAAGAGCATTATGAATTAAATTTTAGACTAACCAGGTTAAATAATACAGATTTTGCAGAGATTAGCAGTGTTATTGATTCTCAGGCAAATTCCAGAATAGAATACAGAATACAACTCTGTAAAGAATTAACATTTTACCCTATTAACAAACCCAACCCAAACTAATTCCTGACTATGATTTTAAAGTCCTGGTGTGGCTATCATTAAATACAGTTAAAGCTTCCATCTTTATATAATAAAGAGAAAATTAAAATAAAATGCAAAAAAAAAGAGAAATCTAAGGATTATTCTGGAATATCCCAGTTAGAAAAGATTTTCAATTGCTCTATCTAAAAATGATTATAATTAAAAACAGTTAACAATAAAATAATAATAGTTTAATAATACAAATATAGGACAATTCGGTGTCGGTGGAGAACTTTTAAACAAATGGTACTGTAAGGAAAGTGATTCAATACTATTTTTAAATATAAAGTTAAAAGTTTAAAACATTTTATGGACTTTAGGATTGTTGGTGATTATATGGGTGTTTATGGCCAGAATAAGGAGCTACACATAAACAAAGGAAAATTAAGACCTGTTAAAAAAACGATTTAAGACCTACAACACAATATTTCGGTTAATTTAAGACTTTTAAGGCCTAAAATGTAGCTTTTGAGATTTAAGACATTTTAAGACACTGTAGGTATCCTGTAATATATAACTTTTAAAAATATCAATAAATTAAATTAAAAGTTTTTATTTAGTTACATTAGTTATAGAGTACAATCTAAGCAATAGTTTTTTTTTTTAATTCCCAAGTTCTGCTGGTTGACGCATGTGCCGAATTTTCATTGCCAATCTTAAGCCAATTGTGATCACTTGTTTTGGTTCAATTTGATATTTCCACAACCCTCGCAAAGCTCGGGGGATCAGAATAAGCGCTCCTACTTGGCCCCGCCCTGATCTGCAATAGGTTTCAAAATAAAAAAAAATAAATAAAAACTTTTAAGAAACATTTTATTTCGGTTTTTAGATTTTTGATATTCAGAGTAATTTCTGATTAAGGTTCATTTTAACTGTCTCTATATCTCTAAATATTTTTAAATATCTCTAAATATTTTTAGATCACTCTACTCTAAATATTGGGTCTGAAATGGCGTGCAAGAATGACTTCAAAACAATATTAGCACTAGTTAATTGGCTGAACAGTGTTATACTTTGATAGTCATTGTCTGCTAATATGATTTCCCTATTCAGAATTTGCTAAGAATACTTTTCTGCATTTATAGTATTAAGGAGAAAGTCAATGTGCGAATATGAAAGCAACTTTACCTCAATTAATTTGTTAACTTTTTTTTCTATTATCCTGTTTAAGCTTAATTTCAGTTACTGACAACAATTAACTGTGGTTTAGGTTGGAAGAAATTATGATAATAATATTAATAATATAAAATGATTTATCATTATATTATTTATATTTACTCATCTGGAAAGTATTCATAGCGCTTCACTTTTTCCACATTTTTTATGTTACAGCCTTATTCCAAAATAAATCTAAAATTATTTATTTAAAAAAACCTGAAAAATCGCATGTACATAAGTATTCACAGCCTTTGTCGTGAAGCTCTAAATTGAGCTCAGGTAAATTCTGTTTCCACTGATCATTCTTGAGATGTTACAGCAGATTAATTGGAGTTCACCTGTTGTAAATTTAGTTGATTGGACATGATTTGAAAATGCATACACCTGTCAATATAAGGTCCCAGGGTTTACAGGGCATGTCGAAGCACAAACCAAGCATGAAGACAAGGGAATTGTCAGTAGACCTCCAAGACAGGATTGTGTCAAGGCACAAGGCTGGGGAAGGTTATAGAAAAAAATTTTGCCGCTCTGAAAGGTCCATGAGCACAGTGGCCTCCATCACCCATAAGTGGAAGATGTTTGGAACCACCAGGACTCTTCCTAGAGCTGGCCGGCCATCTAAGCTGAGTGATCGGAGGAGAAGGGCCTAAGTCAGGGAGGTGATCAATAACCTGATGGTCACTCTGTCTGAGCTCCAGCATTCTTCTGTGGAGAGAGAAAAACCTTACAGAAGGACAACCATCTGTGCAGCAATCCAGCAATCAGGCCTGCATGGTAGAGTGGCCAGACAGAAGCCACTTCCCACCTGGAACTTGCCAAAAGGCATCTGAAGCACTCTCAGAACATAAGAAACAAAAATCTCTTGTCTGATGAGACTAAAATTGGACTCTTTGAAGTGAATGCCAGGTGTTAACATTTGGAGAAAACCAAGCACCGCTCATCACTAGGCTAATACCATCCCTACAGTGAAGCATGGTGGTGGCAGCATCATGATGTGGGGATGTTTTTTAGCAGCAGGAACTGAAAGACTAGACAGGATAGAGGGAAAGATGAATGCAGCAATTTACAGAGACCTGCTTCAGACTGGGGTGACGGTTCATCTTCCAGCAGGACAATACCCAAAGCACACCGCTAAAATATCAATGGAGTGGCTTAACTCTGTTAATGTCTTTGAGTGGCCTAGCCAAAGCCCAAACCTAAATCATATTGAACATCTCTGGAGAGATCTGAAAATGGCTGTACACCGTCACTTCCCATTCAACCTGATAGAACTTGAGAGGTACTGCAAAGCAAAATGGGCAAAAATTCTCAAAGACAGGTGTGCAAAGCTTGTGGGATCATATTCAAAAAGACTTGAGGCTGTAATTGCTGCTGAAGGTGCATCAACAAAGTATTGAGCAAAGGTTGTGAATACTTGTGAACGTGATTTTTCTTTTTTTTTTTCTTTTTCTTTTTTAAATTTGCAACAATTAAAAAAAAATCCCCCACTGTTATTATGGGGTATTGTGTGTAGAATTTTGAAGAAATAAATTAATTTAATCCATTTCGGAATAAGGCTGTAACATAAAAATATGGAAGAAAAAGTGAAGAGCTATGAATACTTTTCCGGATGCACTGTACATTATTTAATGTACTGTGCGTACTTACCATGAGAGGGAATTAATGGTGCTTATTTATTTATTTATTTATTTATTTATTACATAATTTAAATGGATTATTAAACAGTATACACTACGATATATTGACAAAGCAAGAAAGAATGAGAATAAGGAAAGGTGTGCGTTTTTGTGTTTTAAAGTGTGTACTTGCATGGTGAGAGATGAGTAAAGAAATCTATTTGCTTTAGTTTTGCTGGCGGTTTTTCTGCACACTGACAACTGCAATTCAGATTGCTATTGTTTAAAACAAGGTTTAAAATGTGTAAACTCTCCTTAAACAGATAAACTTCATTGAGAGATTTGCCAAAAGGCCTAAAATTAATGAGACAAATACTGATCCCCACACGGAGTGGTCACAGCAGTCTTATCAGCACCTGAGCTGGGGAAACTGTATTTCATCAGACAGATCATATTCAGCTGCTGCGCAGCCTCCTCGCATGGAACAGAACCATTCAAGGTGTTTTAGACAATTTTTTTCTGACAGACTAGCATAATAAGCAGACATCTCCATTCACACTACAAGTTTCTGAGTTTTCTCCAATTGCCGTGAGATTGCATTGTTTTGAAGCACTTCCAACCGAGTTTGTTCCACCGAGGTACTGTTGCGAATATTGTACAACACCTTTCCTGCTTATTAAAATTATTTGATTAAATTGTAATTTACCGGCGCAACATGGAAAACAGTTTAATATAGCCTTCTCTAAAACTGAATTATTCACTCTAATTTTATTTAGGTTATATTGTTATTTTATTTGACAATCCAGTTCGTGATTCTGCATTTTTGAAGCACAGCGGATCTGTTTTGAAGCACTTCACCTCATGTTATTCGTTCTTCTATTTTTGTTTAGAAGATAACTGACCAAGAAAAATCTTTAAATAAAGAGACAAACTATATACAAAATTCATTTTAAAAAGATATTTTTTCCAAGAAAAATATGATTTATAGTTTTGTTTGAGCCCGTCCACTACTCAACTGTGCGGGTGGATGATTTTTGGTCAGTGGAAAGTAAGGATTTAATGAATGCTTTGCTAAATGTTAAACAATCTTCTGTCATATATTTGCAAATGTTTTAATATGTCATAACTTTTAAGATTAGAGGGGGCGGTTCTGGAATAAAATCCTGCAGGCGCCCCTGTGCTGAGATATTTAAAAGTTCATATCTATATCTAATATCTGTGTGTTTGTTTTTTGATAGCTGCATTTTGCACAATATTGATACAAATATGAATATTCATTTAAATGCAGCATGTGTCTTGGATCATAATTTAAATTTTTTTTTCTTTGTGTTTGCAGGTTTGTGAATCGCAAAACTTTCCATCCAGGGTCACCAAAGAGGAGTTTGTGCCTTTCCTTTTGAATTTTTTGCGGGACCAGAGCAGTCAGACATTAACCCATGGCCCTGCCACCCCTGCTAAGACACCCAGCACCTCCAGATCTGTCAGGATTCAGAACTCTTCAGAGCGGAGAGTCAGCAAATCTACACCGGTCCAGGGTCTGCGCAGTGCCAGTCGAGTTCAGCTGTTCTCTCCTGCCCCATTTACGTCCCCGGGGGGTGGGAAGAATGACCAAGACACCCCATTTACAGGCTCTCTTTGTTTGAGTGGCATCAGTGCCCTCAGCAGCCCTTCCTTCAGCTCAGTCTGGAGTCCTGTGCCCCGTAACAGCCCTTCCGAGCGCCGTTCTGCCCAGCGGCCCAGTCTGGGAGACTTCATGACATCACCTCCAGAGACCCAGCCCAGCCCCTCCGCACCGCCACACAGAGGCCGCAGGAGGAGTGCCGGGTTTGGTGGGGGGACGTCCAGCCGGCAGACGGGAGCTCGTGGTGCTGTCTCAGAGGAAGGAGGTGGCAGGAGGAGTAGAGGTGGGGGGAGAAACGATTCGGTGTCACCTCAGACACAGGTGCAGCTCAACTTCAATAATTTGGAAGACTTTCCTCCAATGGCCCAGCCTTCACCAATGTAAGTGAGGAGTAGGTGATGAATACAAGTAAAAAAAAAAAAAGTATCCATATTATAATAAATTAAAATAAAAATAATAAAATATAACAATAGGGTTAAAACATCTAGATATCTCTATATTGAGGGTTCATTTATTATCAGGAGTCAACTGTATGGACTAACAAAATAAAAATGAAAAACAATTTTACAGAATTTATTAATCAAAGTTTTTGTTAATTTCCACATTTACTAATACTGAGTATTTATTACATTACATTTCATTCGTTTTATTTTTTGACATTAATTCATCGTGAGCTAGCTTGAAAAAGAAATTTTTAGAAAATTTTAATTAGCTAGCAGTAACAAAGGTTAATCAGTGCTCTAAAGTAATATTAATATGCTTCTATATTTAATAATTTGTTCATATTAATTATTGTTGCAAATGACATTGCATTGTAAAGTTTTAATAGAATCTATTAAAATGAATTTTAAATGACTTTTGAAAAACAATTATACTATTTTTACGGAAAACGTTATGCTTTTGTCATAATTCCTGAACTCTATGCCATATTATCTTTAAATGCATGCATGTATATTTATAATATATTCGTAATGCGTATATAAAGCAGAATGGAATCAGTGTTGAAAAAATAACATTTTTGAAATCCAGCCTGAAATAGGAACAAAATCCAATTTTTTTGTTTAACTGAAGACATGATGAGATCTTTTAGAGAAGATGCCGTATCGGGCACACAAGACTAACACGAGTATTTACTCAAAAGTTAAGAACCCCTAAAATGTCAGTATTGCAACATCAAACAACAAAACCAAACTGTTAAACTTGTTTTTGTGGAATGCCCTATTTTTAATAATGATAATAATAAATTTTATTTGGATAGCACTTTTCCTACATACATGCATCTCAAAGCGCTTCACAAACAACAAACAATTAAAATAAACCAAACCAAAATGAAAACTAAATAGAAAATGTATAAAGCATAATAAACAACAAGTATATACTCAGATAAAAGCATATATGTACATGCATATATGCATATATCCACAGAATCACAAACACAATGCATACATATATACAACTACACAATATACATAATATGCATAAACTTCACAAACTGTTGTATTCATACGCAATTTTAAAAAGATGCGTCTTAACATGCTTTTTAAAAACATGAATGCTGGGGGATTCTTTCACTTCATTTGGGACACAATTCCAAATTTTTGGATCATAGTGACTAAAAGAAGTGCCGCCAGATCGCATCAGGTTTACAGAGTGAAATTCTAAAAGTCCATCTCTAGAAGAGTGTAGGAAACGGTTTGGATTATTTTGATAAGCAGTCAGAAATGTAAGAAGGTGTCCTGTTGTGTAGTACCTTATAAACTAATAAAAGAATCTTAAAGTCTATGCTTTGGTGCACTGGTAAACATTGTTATTCTATTAATGCTGGTGTGATATGGTCTTGTTTCTTTAATTTCATTTAAACTCTGGCTGCTGCATTTTGTATCAGTTGCAACTTGCTTAGGTAAACCAGTATAAATAGCATTGCAATAATCAAGCCGAGAGAAAATAAAAGCATGAATTAATTTCTTAGCATCATCAAAGGATAGGAAAGAACAAATTATATATATATTCATGAGATTTATTTATTGGCTAAAGGTTCATCATACCATTTATTTTATGTATTCCATATTTATATAAAATATTGTACATTATAATTGATTGATTTGTAAACATAATGTTTATAATTCATTTGTTCTCTTAATTTTTATCTAATACATTAGTGTGTGATATGAAGTGATTGCAGTGCACAACAACAATCCAAAATTTCATTGCCCCAAAACCTTTTTTTCTTATATGCGGGGGTCACATTACAGTAGACAAGAAAAGATCCATATAATAGATGTTCTGGCAGATTGTAATATATATGTGAATACAAGTTAGCACAATTACAAATACATGTAATTTAAATAGAAATACAAGACAAAAATACAAATAATCTACAACTTTTATGCGTTTTTTGCAGAGCAACCAAACCTTCACGGAGAATTAACCCAACACCTGTAAGTGCAGAGCGGCCGAACTCTAAACCTAAGAGCTGCTTTACCTCCACCCCTCTCAGCCTTCCTGCCAGTCCTCCTAAAATACCCGAGAGCACTGGCAGTCCTCACAATCTGCAGGAGGAGAGGGAGCTGCTGAAGAGAGAACGGTGTGTTGGAGCTGTTAGTTTCAGTTATATTTCTGCTTTTCTGTTCACAGTTAACCATAACACGTGTCTTTTCTAGGTCTAAACTTGCCCAGCAGACCAGCTCTCCACTAAAAACCAACTCCGAAATCTGTACCCCAACCAAAACAGTGCATATGCAAGGCTCAAAAGTGACTCCTGATTCCCAGTTGCCTTGCCCTGACCCTGACAAAGTGACACAGAAATCAGAGTTGGATCTCTTAGCGGGGCTGTATTGTGCCTGCATTTCAGGTAAATGGCCTGCAGAGGGTGTTGTGTGCTGTTTTTTTATTTATAGTTAATCAAAGATTTTTGTGAGTGTGTCATGATTCACAGCTTGGCTAACATTCTAACATTGGATAACATTGGTTAACATTCATGAATTATTTCTAATTGATTAGTTGAATAAAGGTAGTGCATGAATCATGTAAACCAGGCCTGGTGAAAGGGAGTTCTTTTTTCTCAAGAGGTGCGGTTATTCGCCTTATTTTCTACTTAATTATAAGATTTAAATACTGCCTTTAGGTTACATTTTAAGCACTATTTTTAGCTGAATTAGCTTGTTGGATGCTCATCATAACCACACTTTTTGATGTACCAAAATATTTCCTAAATATTTAGAATAAAGAAATAGGTCCCACTTTATATTTAGTGTCCCTAACTACTATGTACCTGCATCAAAAAAATAAATGCAATGTACTTACTGTGTTTATAATGTATTTGAGAGCACTTGTGGTGCTTTTGAGTTGGAATAGAGGTTGGGTTATGGACAGGTTTGGTGGCATGGGTAGGTTTAAGGGTGGGTTAAGGTGTATGGGATGGTCAACAGTGTATTTACAAATGTAATTACGGAAGTTAATTAGAGATGTAGTTACATACATGTATTTAATCAAGCATTAGTACACAGTAAAGACATGTATTTACACAATAAGTACATTGTAACAAACATTAATTCCTATGTAAGTACATATTAGTTAAGGCCACTTAATATAAAGTGGGACCAAGAAATACAACATACTGTATTTTTTTTTTTAAATACAAATTTATTACATCATATCATTATAAAAAAAACGTTTCAAATTAAAAACTCTAGCTTATTGTAACTTGAGCAAATAACAAATTGGCACATTCAATATTCCTCAGTCAGAATTTGACCATTTGATTATTAAAAAAACTGAAACATAATAATAATATTAATTTAGAGCTTCACATTTTTTTCTAGCCTCTCGTAAAAGTGCTTCACACTTTTTTTTCATTGGTCATGTTTTTTTTTTTTTCAAGAATAAGGTCCAAGATTTATATAATAAAAGGTTCTTGTCAAATGTTTTCTCTGTTTAAAATCAATTCAGTTATGAAAGATGACATTGCTTATGTCAGATGTTTCCTTGTACGGCTAGATGTTGGACTCTTGAAAAATAATTGTTTGCATTGGCCAAAACTGATTAACTAAAGTCACACCAGGATTCCGCTTGGTCTTAAATCTTTTTAAATGGGTTATTTTCACTATCTGTGATGGCTAAGCAGTCAAAGTTGGACAAATGAGTTCATGAATGGGACACATTCTGGGTCTTTCGGTTGCCCTCCCCGACTATGGTCCTGTAAACTATTAAAAAATTTGGAGTCAGTAAGAATTTTGAAGAGAATTAGTAATCTACAAATATTATGCATTGCTATTTCAAATAATTTTTTATTCTGCAATTTATGTTTAATTATATTTTTATATATTAAATATGTTTACTTTATATATATATATATAGTGCTCAAAATGACCACTAATACATTTACAGTGTTAAAAAAAAATGCATAGTTTAATAGCTGTTCCTAAATAAATTAAATCCTAAATAAAATGTATTAAAGTTTCCACAAAGTAAAAATATTTTTGCTGCAGAACGTTTTTTATTTTTGTAAGATGCTTAATCACTAAACTGTGCAAATTGCAAAAACATGTTGGTTGTATGAATTAAAAGCTAATAATATTATCAATGCTTTAGAATTATCTTTGTCATAAATTCTTCAAGTTGATGGTTTGTCATGACAGACGTTTTTCTAAAGTGAAACTGAAAAGCCAAAAAAGTATGAAGATACATTTAGTGTAGCTCTGGAGATCAACTTAATGTGTCCTCAGATACTGGGACAGGAGACTTGTTAGCAACATTTTCTGGTCTAGCTGTTGTTGCGTTTATCTCTGCTGCTTTGTTTTAAACTTGTTTTACATTTGTATTGAGAAAAAAAATGCTCAGAGCTAATTGTCACTTACTAAAATATTATAATGTTTTTGATATGTAAATAGTTTTGGATGGGTCCCTCACAAATGTAACTTCTTTTCTTTCACAGAGAGGACTGCATTTTTTACAATATACCAGGATATTAAAAACATTGTTTTTCACTTTTAAAAATGTGTTATGCTTCTAGAAAACCTGGTTCCATGTATCTTCCTGGAGATGTTCTTTGTACTGCAGCTCTTGACATCTCGTGGCGTGTCTGGGTCTGAATCTGCAGAGCAAGGAATCAGTGTTTGTGAAGACAGTCCAGGTTGGTTTGATCACAATCTACATCAATGTTTTAAAACATACTTCATTTTTTATGGATTTTGTCTACACTTACATGTGAAATCATGCTGAAGAGATGTCAGAAAGATCAGTCGTTTCATAATCCCTCTGTCAGCACAAAGCTAATAAGAGTATAGCTTTTAAAAAATGAATTATGCATTTGGTTATGGTTTTATATTATTTTTTCACATTGACGTTTTTATTATTTTTAATAACAATAACAGTTTTGCAATTTAGCAGTAATTTGTAGAATCTTGCAGGAAAGTAATAATTTGTCAATTATTTTTTAAATTTATTAATATATTCTTGTATATCTTTTCATAATTGTTTTTTTTTGATTATGTGATTTGCTCATCTAAAGGCAAACAGAAACTCCTTCCATGAAAAAGGCATTGCAGTTGTTATGCAAATAATAATAATAATAATAATAATTATTATTATTATTATCATTATTATTATTATTATTATTTAAAAATAGTTGAAATAAGATTGTTTTTGCAGGCATTTTCTTTTATTATTATTAAAAAATTAATCAGTCTCTGAATTATTGATGCTGATTAATTTTCTGTGTTTTTTCATTCATGTCTTTGTAGATGTTCTGGAAAAAGCTTACCTAGGAAATGTCCACAACTGTGTGTATTTTTCTGTGAGAGTGTTGGAGAAACAGTTTGAGTAAGTCTGATTATAGTGTTATTACTGTGTTATTACACATCATTGTCAGAGTGCCTGATTATTTCTTTTCTATTTGTCAGGTTGGTGTCACACCTGGATAAATGCACATTACGGCTTCTGTCTGAAAATGAGAGAGTGGGGACTTTCTCCTCCTCCCTTAAAGACTGCTTGGCAGAAGCTCAAGACAACTGCACAGCTAAAGTAAGCATTCGTTTAAAAGCAACCAGTAAGTTCTGTTTTGAAAGCTCACGCTGAATAATGTTCTTAATTTGTTAGGTACCTCCTAGTCCGCCCTTATTTGTTCATTCAGTCCCGTTCCAGCCTGCCACAGACAACCGCTCTAATTTTAGCAGCGACAAGGCCTTTCACACCTTTAAAAAGCAGAGGTACATTTTTCAAAACATACATGAGTTACTTGGCAAATCAGTTGCTTAGATGTACATGGTTAATGTTGTGTTTTTTTTTTCTTATGTTGTAGGGATGTGTTTTATGGGCTCCTCAGAGAATGGGAGGACTCTCATAAGGAGCCTGGCTGGGATTTTGAGGCAGCATTAGGCAATAGAGTCAGGTAATGTCTGTTTATTCATATAGCCATTCATATAACAGTCTTAATATTGACCACTAACATCTTATGGTAATTGTTTTAATCCTGATTCCCAATGTGAATTCTTTCAATTTTCACTCACAGGATGATGGTCAGTCAGCTCACAGCAGCAGGAAGCCAGTCTCACTTTGCTAGACTCTTCCAGAAGCAGCTTGTCCAGGTGGGCCACAATGGCTGATTATACTCCCTTTTCCTTCCTGTTTTGTATTCAATGATCATAGATTGTTGTTGTTGTTTTTATCTAGATGTGTAAGGGCCCGAGTGTGCTGGCCTCCTCCAGTGATGCACCTGATGCTGATCTGCTTGGCATGCTGGGGGCAGACAGCCTTGGCCGTCTAAAGCGCCTACAGCAGCGTCTGGTCCAGCCTCAGAGTCTCATTGGTCCCTGTCCTCCACCTTCCTTTCCTGGACATCAGGAGTTCTTCAAGGGCTTTCTTCAGACAGCCAGCAGGTAAATGTCTTCATCGCAGGTCTCATATTCTCATGATGTCCTACTTCAGCTGAATGAATTGGTTTGAGAGCAGTTTGTGTTCCTTAGTTGTTGTTGTTTTTTTTTTACAAACAGGAAGTGCCTTTCTCTGAACTCTTATCTGGTCTGAGTCTAGTTTGTACTATTTCCACTGGAAATTTGAGCTAGTGATGTTGTTCTCTCCACTTTTCTCCTGCTCTCTAGCACTATTCATCATCATTCACTCACCAGCTTCTTTAATTTCCCTTTTTTTAATCATTTGCCTTTTTTTTAATCATTTACATTCACTTTTTATTTCATGCAATTTCTTTACCTGCATAAACATTTGAACTTTTTCGTATGCCAGGTTCAGTGCTTCCCACACATAGACTTTACATGGGCAGGCCATCCAGATATATTAATGGCTGCCCAAGTATATTTAGTGACATATTTTTTTGTTAATATTATTATCATCCTTTTACACAGTTTTTTGTATCGGCCCAATCATCTCTCGTTTACCCATTTTGTTCTGTGAGTGAGAGCTGTCAACACTCCCACAGACAGTCTCGCGTGCTTTGCAGACCCGCAGACACGTACCGTTTTTGGGACTTAAAATATTCGTCTGACTGGGTTTTTAAATCTCCTAAAATGTTTGGGATTCGGCTTTTGCTTTCTAAAGCCGTTAATCATTTGTTTTTTTGCATTACCCTTTTACTTTAGCCTACTTTCGCTTGACTTTGCAGCTGACTGCGCACAGAGTGAGAGAAACATTAAATAATTCATTCTTTAATCGAAATGGTTCAGAAAAAATGTACTATACTTGAAGAGGATGAAATGACTGGTCTAAACTGGCTGAAAAAATATATGTACACCAATATTAATGGTTAATCAATTCATATGCCTTATTAAAATAATCTACAAGTTATAGTTTTGTAATTATTATAAATTTTAGAGATATTGTCTGTTTTTATTCCCTTTTCTATCATTTATTTCTCATTTGCTGATAATTTTAATAATTTGATTGTGTGTGTGTGTGTGTGTGTGTGTGTGTGTGTGTGTGTGTGTGTGTGTGTGTGTGTGTGTGTGTGTGTGTTAGTGTGTGTGTGTGTGTGTGTGTGTGTGTGTATACATATACATATAAAGAGTTCAGATGCAAAACCCTCTAAATCCATCTGATCTCTCTTCTTGTAAATGAGCAATTTCTATCAGGCTCCTATAGTTAGGTTCAGGTGTTTCATTTTATATGTAATAATAAGGTTATTAGCTGGTAAATAAAATACCTTTTTTTTTTTTAAATGTCACTTCAGACAATTCTTAGTATTTTAAAATGGTAAATTTTCTTTTGCGTCAAAACCAGTTAAATCCACTTGTGCTTTTTATGCAAAACCCTATAAAACCACTTATTGGAACAGTGTAATTAGTTGTAATTAATTGAAAATCACTAGAGATGCAATTAGAAATAATTTTACCAAACCTAAACGCATACACAAACCACCCAAAATTAAAAATATATAAATCTATCAAGTTAGTGGCGCTTCATTCCGCTGTGATAATCCATGGAAAATGAATAAAATCTGTCAAGTAAGTACATTAATCAATAAAATTAAAACTGACATTAATCAATCTTAACAATATTGTCATTTCTGATATTTGGGATTTAGATTTAATGAAAGAAGAACATTGTAAACATTGTAATATAAGCTTGGTAGATTCAAATAATGTAGTGTAAAAACATTGTGAAACATTAATATCTGTGCATTGTCCATTAATATAAAAAGCTTATCAGATTATTAGGTAACTTGAAGTAAAACAAATAATGTATAGTTTTATACATTATATTTATCTTTCAAAAAATAGCTTAAATAAGCAAATAAAACACAAGGTAGGCCTACTGGGCAAAAAGGGTATGTCTCTCAGACAATTTTAAAAAGCTGTCATTCATTCATTCTCACCATACTTAAGGTCTTGGTCTCTTGTTTATCCTCATAGCATCCATGTGGGATAAAAGAACAGCGTCTTTCGTGAAACGCAGTTGTTTTTTAATGTATAGTAAATCGGGCTCATTCAAAGTAGCATCACTGTGCAAAAACATGTTATAAATAGATGTTACACTTCCAACTGTACAGTATGTTTGCTTTTTCTTTTAATGCAACGAGTTTTGAGGTAAGGGACGTTTTCATTTGCCATTTACTGACGGTCGGACAGGCTCATGCAGTTCATCAAACTTTTAAAAATCTTTTAAAATCTAAATCAAAAGCGGAATATGTCTCCTCAAAAGCTGGTGTATCAGCGCGCTGCTACATTGAACACATATGATTCGATTTGCACCTTCTGATTGGTTTTCGGGATATAGCGGCTTTTACTGTCAAAGGCAAGTGCTGTTTAGCGACTTTTGCCAGCAAACTGTTATTTCTGAATGTGATGACGCCGGGATTTAGATGATTTAAAGCAAATCTATTTGTTGATGGTCTAGTACATGCCTAAAGCATATCTATGTGATATAGGCTATTTTATATACATATCTAAAATTTGGAAGTTTGCTTTGAACTTGAAAGAGAGACAGAAGCAGATTTTACCTGTCAGTGGGTGCACATGGCTTCTGAAAAGCATAACAGAGAAATGGTGGATTTATTTTTTATTTCAAATTTTTTTTTTTGCTTTAACTCATTAAAAAAACCCTGTCATGATAAATACAATTGTTAAAAATTAAAGTATCTTTTTTTTGTCCCATATAGTTAACTATTTATGCGATGTGACTAAAAGTTGTGTTTCAATCCGACTACCACCGCAAGTATATTTCAAACCTGTGGGAAGCACTGAGCGTAAAGCACATGTTGTCAGGAGTATAGTATTGTATGGACAGTCTGAAAAATCCAGATTAAAAGTCTCAGAACTAGGATTAGAATTTTAGTATCATTTTTATGGTTATTAGCTCTAATTCCATTCATCTTTTTACTAGCTGCCAGCTAAATCAGCACCTGAAAGATGGTCTGTGTCAGCAGCTGCTGAAGCTGGATGAGGTGTCCATTCTCGGTCCAGATGCGAGCCCTGCCCAGGGAGAGAAGACGGCTGATGGAGACATGGAGCAGCAGGTCAGAACAAAAAGCAAAATACCACAAAATACTCAAAGGCTTTGAATGGTTTTAAAACCTATTTTTGATTCAGGATGAGAAACAGCGATTCTCCTCTGTGCTGCTCACCGCTAGACTTCTGGCCAAGTTTTTGGGTTTCATCACTTTCCTACCTTACCAGACCTCTGAGCTACCATCAAGAGACATACAGGATGCTGCAGTCGCTCTGCGGAGCAAGGTATGCCCGTTATAAAGGCAATATTTGTTTTAATTGACCTAAAACAGATATATTCTTCAAGGCTCAGTATGTTTCATGTGTATATCATCAGAGTTTTCCAGTTCTGGACGTGTGCACGGTGTTGAGGAATTCAGTCCATCGTAGACGCACAATTCTGACAGTGCCATGGATGGTGGAGTTCTTATCTATGCTGGATTACATTGGACCACTTCTGCCTTGTTACAGGACCGCTCTGTGCCTTCTACTCCAGATCTACAAGCAAGTTTAACTACTAAATATTTGGCAGAGATTATTTCTGTGTCCAAATGCACTTGTCATTGTTTATTTGGGTGTTTCAGGAGGATGGTATTGGGTCGAGGAGGAGAGCTGTGCTACATGAATCAACTGCTCATGGTTGCAGTTTTAGGCTGGCTCTTCCAGGTGAGGGGGTCTCATTCAGTATTGCTGCAAAATGAACCAAAGTGGAACAATGATATGGCCTTTTTATCATTGTTAAAGGGTCATAAAACCCACTGTTTTAGAAAATTTCTGTTTATAGAAATACTAAGTGCATCTCTCACTCTGTACAAGATCTCACAGAGAGAGGTAGCAGACTAAAGAAGCTGGGAAATGTGTGGTTGAGATCACCCATAATGTAAAGGGCTTGAATAAGTATTGAAGGGTTAGGAGAGAGACACACCAATGTTTATTCATCATCAAGCAGAAAGCTATTGCAACAAATAAAACCTTTAATATGAACAGCATATGTTAACATTGTTTAACAAATGTATAGACATTGCTATATATATATAGACGGTGCTGTAATTTATTAGACTGCAAGCTAACATTGGAATATTTAAGATAATTATAATCTAAAGTGAATGCAAAGCAAGTAGGGTTCTCTTTCCACTCCTGGGTTTGGTAAAGTGTATCAGAAGATCTTTGGCATCATTTGATATTTTTGTTTTAGTATACACTATAAAAGATAAGAGCTTTCATTATAATTGGTAAACATTATAGCAACTGACCAAATTAAGCTGCTTTAGATAAAGAGATGAGTTATGATCTTGTCATATCCTTCTGTAATTGTAATATTTTTTTTTTTAGATCCCAGTTTTTCCAGAAGATCTCTTCTTCAGTGCAGATCTAAAGGAAGAAATGAAAGAACTGGAAAATAAAACAAGCTCTCAGGGCCTGGTTAGTGGATTGCTGATCTTCTGCTCTGGATACATTAAACAAAAGTTATGCGTTTTTCATATTAAAGGGCCATGAAACCCAGCAGGTGTTTACACACTTCCAGTTTGGAAAAAGTCAGGAAAGTGGGTGTGTCTAGCTCTGTTTAGGAGGGAGTGTCGGGGGAGGGTAAGAGGGAAGGATTTGGATAAAATGGGAGTTTCTATTATGCATGCGCTGATTTTCACAGAGCCAAAATAAACACACAGACACTGGGGAGAAAGACAGTGACTGTTTGATAACTGTGACACTGTGGAATGTTTGATACCACTCGTCTTATAAGAAAAATAACCTTCACATTTCTCAGTAACTTAGATGCACTCGGTAGGTAGCGTCAGAAGGCTGTGTGTGTAGACTATCCTGTCACAAAATGCGGTGAAAATTCATCACAACGGTAATAGTTTGATTGCGGTGTTTACATGTTTAAACTCGGAGAGCAGCATTTACAGTGGATCTTTCAGTCCATAATATTGTAGTGATATTATTGTACTGTAAACTAAGTAACTTAAAAATCATTTTGACTAAGGTCTGTCTTTAAAAACTGAAAGAGTTCTGCTGACGATACAAACTAACTTTGCCATCTGAATAAACAAACAAAGACCACTGATCGCTCACTTACCAAATCTGTAGTGACAGGACAATCAACACCAACTGGAGCCGTGTCTTTATTAAAAGGAGACGAGCTGCAAATCTGGATTTCACCATGTCCAAATGCGAAAAGCTATCGGATAAAAAATGTTCCATACAAACGTATTTCTGTCGCTTGCACTGTAATCCACAAATGAGTCCTGCTGCGCTCTCATAGAGGGAAAATGAAAACAAAACCTTCGTTGCAGCACATTTAAAAACGCAACACTGATGAACCATGTCTCCAAACAGTTCTTGTTCTTCCACTCCACTTGTTTTGACAACACAAAGTGGCGTCTCTCTGCCGTCTGAACACTTTATCAGGTAAAAACTTCTTAGTTCGTCTTCTAAGTTATCATACTTATTAATGAAGTTGCACCGCATACACAATAGTGCGCGCTGATTGCACTCTCAAAGGCGTCACAAAGTACTCCCAGGTACAGACAGCCAGTCTATACACTGGAATACACGCAAGGATCTAATCGGCGTGGCGCAGCATCTAAAATTAGTTTCAGACCGGAAGAATGAATTTGCTCAAAGTAACACAAAAACAACCAATTTTCACTTTTTTGTGTAATAATTGTGTCCTAATAGTGTTTTTAGCAGCGTGGGACACGTATACAACTTTCAACAGCTCAAAAATGTGTTTTGGTGTTTTCGTGACCCTTTAACACTAATGATATTTTCTTTGTACTTTTCAGGACACACTCCCATTAGTGGACCAACAGCTTCTCTACACTTGCTGTCCATATTTGGGTAAGAGCAAGCTCCTCTGGAAAAATGTGCTTCAGAATTATGCATTGCACAAAGAAATACAGTACATTCTAATTGATGGTGATTGATTTATCTTTACATCATTCTTTTTGAAGGGGAGTTTCGTAAACTTCTTGCTGCTTTTGTGGCTGGTAGCACATCCAAGAGTGGAGGCTTGATTCGCAAGATCACCCCCACGTCTGCAGAACCAAGGGGTCCTTCGACTACACGTTCACAGCAGAAACTTCAGGTAAACTGCCAGCAAATGTCTTCCATCTGTAGTATAATCGATAGTATGTTTTTAATGAGAGTTCATTAATGTTTTTGGATGTTTTAACAAAGGTTGACCTGGAGCAGGCCTTTTTTCACAACCAACCCCCTTCTCTGAGGCGTACTGTAGAGTTTGTTGCTGAGAGGGTCGGCTCCAACTGCGTCAAACACATTAAGTCAGTCTCCAAGATTTTTGACCCTTTTTCTTTCTTAGTCCATGCAAATTACTTTACATTTGTTTTTTATCATTTCATATTTCCCTAACTGTGTGGCAGAGCAACACTTGTGTTGGAGCTTGTGAGGGGTGGTGAGAAAACTCTCAGGGATAGCTTGGGTATGGAGGGCGTAAACACTGCCAAGCTAAACGACTGTATCTGTGCTCAGCTGTGTGATGCGGGCATGCAAGCTCTGGAGAGAGCAACCAGGTCAATGGCTTGCTTTTTTCTTTTAAGTATTTGGCAACACTTTATTTTGACGGTCCGTTTGAGTATTAGTAGACTGTCTGCTTAATATCTGTTGATATCTGTTAATATCTGCTCCTTCAACAGACTTTCAACTGACTATAAGAAACTTTGCAAGTACATGTCATTTTACACCAACCCTAACCTCAACCCTAACCCTAACCTAACAGTCTAATTATAATCTAATGAGAATTAGTTGGCATGTAGATGCATTGTAACTTAAATTTAGCAAACGGACCATCAAAATAAAGTCTGACCAAGTTTTTTGTTTAAAGTAAAACATGTTTTCTAAACATCTTTTGATCTAGATGTCTTTTGTCTCATCATGTCATGATAGGTTCTGCAGTGAGAATGCTCCAGGAGCTGTCCGAGTTCTTCTTCCTCTGGAGACCTCTCCTTCTGTGAGTAAAACAGTCGTTAGTTCGTTAGTTCAGTCCATTAATACTCGCTTATTTTATTGTTAATTTAAAAAACAAAGCTATAGGATGATAAATAATTTGCTTTGAGATGTGGTTAAAATGTGGTGTGGTTTAGGTCTTGACCACAGCTAAGAGCATCACCACTCGTTTGGCTACAGAAAAGGCTTGCAGCTGGCTGTCTTCCAACATCACAAGTAATAAAACCAATTTTCAGTGACGTTTGAAAATAGACTTACAGTGTTCAGCATATATAAGTGCACCCCTCACAAATCTATCTTTTAAATTCATATTTTTAATAGGAAGCTTTACAATATTATATTTTGGATATACATTAGATATTTACTGTATCAGCACTGAAGTTTAATCTGGAGCTTATCTAAGGAAATAACTTGCAATAACGGTCCAAAAACTACTACATCAAAATTTATGTTATAGAAAAATATTAAATACAAATTTAAAAAGGAAGAAAAATCAAGAAAAGCAAAAAAAATGTTAAAAATTTAGTTGAAATTTTGTAGGTTGTAATTTTTTTTTTTTCAATATTTTGCTTGAATTTAATTTTATTATCTTTCAATTTCTAAATATGTTTGGTGACTAAAATATTATTTTAATAAATATATCTGTTTAATAAAATGGTTTTGTTGAAATGCACCAAAATATCTAAATTCACTGTAAAATGGATACAAATATTCAATATAGGGTGTACTATTTTTCTGAGCACTATAATAGATATTTAGATATGCTATATTTGTGTTATATTACATAGTATGTTGTTTTTTTTCCCAAAAACTGATCTGAACTTTTTTTATATATCTCTTAGCACTGCTAAAGAGGGAGTGGAAGAGTGCCTTTGAGAGGGTAATGAAGAGCGTGCCCTCACCCCTCAGTGTAGATGCTGAAGAGGCTGAAGGATTAAGCAGGAGTCAGCAGGTCCAGAAGAGTGCCTCAGGGCTCAGTGCTGGGTCCACCTGTGTTCCAGGCTGTGCTCATAAAGTTCCACTTGGATCAGAAGTCATGATTGAAATTAAGGTGATTTTTGGTCAAATTTGCTAAAAACTGATTCATTGATAAATCTGTAGTCGATATGATTTGATTGATGCAAAACACAGTTTAATGGTGAGAAATGACACCTTCATAAAATATGCTAAAAAGAAACGTACAATCAAATTTGCTAATAAGTGTTTTCTTTTCTTTGACGAGGCTAGCAGAATTTGCCTTATTGTCAAATAAAATGAAAGCCATTTAAATGTTTTAGCTAATTGTAAATTAGTTGAAATCTAAATAACTAATTATAAAAATAAGTTATAACTGAAACTAGAAAAGTAAATTTCATAGACAAACTTTATGGTGACTTGAGAAAGCCTCGCCTGAAAGTTTGAAGTAGTTTTGAAGTTTAAATAACTGAAGTCGTTTTTAAGAAGTTTAAAACAGTCGGCATAGAGAGATAAGTACAAATATGTTAGCATGTTTCCAGTATGGATTGACATGTTTTTTGCTAGGGTGTTCTGAGTCGTTGTTAAGGAGTTGCTAGGTGGTTGCTAAGGTGTTCTGATTGGTTGCTAGGCAGTTGCTAGGGTGTTCTAGGTGGTTGCCAAAGCATTGCTAGGCGGTTGCTAGGGTGTTCTAGATGGTTGCTAAAGCCTGGTTTATAATTGTGCATCAAGTGATTGGCGTAACCCACGGAGCATGCAATGAAATGTGCATTTATACTTCTGCACGCTGTTTCTGTTGCTCTGCAAAAACACTTCTGAAACGCTAGCTGGCAGTAGGTGTTAATGTTCCTCTGTATCAAGTTTCTTTGCTGGTATTGTTTTTCTGAACGCTTTTCTGAATGTTTAAGTGGCTCAAACTCGCTCATTTTGAGGCGGGAAGCGGCGGACATGCAGCAACTCAAGGTAGACACAAAACAACAGTCTCCATTCGGAGCTCCTTCACGGGATTGCACACTCGTAAACACTCACTGCATCGGGCTTGTGCGCCTCTCACCTCAGCCCGCACTTGTCATCGCTACCAAGCCAACCAATCACAGAGCTTGTGCTTCGCTTCGTTGAGACGTGTAGTTATATTTTTTGGGAGGTGTGTGTCAGCATCGGGCTATGCGTTCACGTGCAGGCTGTGCTGTAGCATACGCGTGCGTTTGACGCAGACGTATAAATCAGCCTTAAGGCGTTGCTAGGGGGTTGCTAGGGTCTTCTAGGTAGTTACAAAGGTGTTACTAGATTGTTGCTAAGGTTTTCTGAATGGTTGCTAGGTGGTTGCTAAGGCATTGCTAGGCGGTTGCTAGGGTGTTCTAGGTGGTTGCTAAGGTGTTGCTAGGTGTTCTGAGTAGTTGCTAAGGCATTTCTAAGGTGTTGCTAGGGTGTTCTGAGTGGTTGCTAGGTGGGTGGTAAGGTATTGATAGATGGTTGCTAGCCAGTGGCTAAGGTGTTGCTAGTTGGTTGCTAAGGCAGTGCTGGGCAGTTGTTAAGGTGTTGCTAGGTGGTTGCTAAGGCATTCTGAGTGGTTGCTAGGTGGTTGCCCATGGTTTTGCTAGGCAGTTGCTATGGAGTTCTGAGTGGTTGCTAGGCAGTTGCTAACATAAGTTAGCATGGTTCTTGTATGAATTAGCATTATGCTAGCATGTTTCTAGCATAAACTAGCATGTTGTTAGCATGTTGTTAGTATGATTAGTATGTTTGTTAGTATGTTTCTAGCATGAAATGTTTTTGTTATTAGTATGTCTAATGTAGAGTCAATGGCAGTTTTTTTTTTCATTGGAAGTTTATAAGACAGTTGCTAGGGGGCTGTAAGTGGTTGCTAGGGTATGGCTAGTAAGTTGAAAGGTCATCAGTGATTGGCAGATTGGTAGTCTGAGTTGAATGAGCCCAACATTAAGTCTGTAGGACAGTCTGGCACAAAGTTATGAGGTCACAAAGTTTGGTCCAATGTTAAGTCAATGGGGCTTTTCTGAATTTTCCAGGTCAGTTTTCAAAGGGCCATGAAACCCCCCACTTTTGGTTTAAGTCTACCTCAGAATTTTTTCAAAATATGCATTATAATGGTCGTGGAGCCCCGCGAGCAAAGGGCAGGAATAGGCTTGGCCAGCAGAGCAGGGGAGAAAGAGGGGGCGAACAACTATTGTTAGTCGGCTCATAAAATGAGAAACAAACCGTGAGGAGACGCATGATTTTATAGTTTACAAAGTTAAAACAGTAAACAGTAATTGACTGCCCTGCTACATTTGTTATTTGTTATTTCATACACAGATAACCACAATTTATATCATTATAAAGATAATCGTGTTCATATAAACACTATAAATGAGGAATTTTCCCTCAATCCCCGTGTCTGAATGCAGTCTCAGTACAGCAGGTCTCTTGTCCTGTCTATTTTAACCATTAGCCCTGCTTGTAATCAAGAGGATTTAGGCAAACACAGCAGCACGGCGATGTGTCTAAATGTGAACGAACTTCTGATAAAAGACAAGACTTGCTGTACACAAACAGCTTTGCTGTATCAGCCCTGACAGCATTGCGGGGAAGAACATGCAACAAACCCCATGGATCATGGAAATAAACATATACGACCCTTCATGAACGGCTAAATACTGGGTGCCGTGGGTCCATGGATGCGTCTCACCCAGTCATTAACATAAGATCTTACAGCTTGTCACTGGCAGGTCTGCCTTGCCTTCGGAAAGCACATGCAGTCATGAATAATTAAGAAGCAGGCTGTTCTCATAGGATAAGAAAACTATGAATAATAATGAGAAATTGACGCATCATCTTTGCATTTGCAGTTCTGCGCTACGTCGCCGATTTTGATTCCGCCCCAAAAATCGCAAAGCTAAAAAACTCGCAAGCCAAAATTAGCTGACAAAAGATCAAAATTATCCTCATAATAAAAGCTGACAGGTGCTAACATTGTCTTAACTGGTGCTCAACACACACAAATCTGTTAAAATAAAAAATAAAAAAATACTCTAGAGTTTCGTGAACCTTTAAAAACAAGTCAGATCAGTTGGAAAAGATACAGCAAACCGAGTAGTATGAACGGTCTAGGAGGAGATGCATATAGAAATTAGTCTCAGAAGAAGTTTATTAAGTTTATGTAGTATAACAGTGTGTTGGCTTTCTCAAGCCACCATAATAAAATGCTTGTTGCAGTACAAACATGCCTGAATTGGAAATATTTAAAACGATGTAATAAAAACAACAGATGAATGCAACAAAAAAACTGATTAAAATAGAATTTAAATAAAGAAATATGCAAGTGTAAAAATGGATAAAAAAGAAAAGAAGCTAATTCAAAAGAGTATTCATAGTTACTCATGCTAATATAGCACTGGCTATCAGTACACCTTTGACATTAACCAGTTGGCTGATTAATTAAAATTTCTGCCTTACTATTAATAATAGAAAATTAGTAACAAAAAATCAGCAAGTCTAATTTAATGGGATTTTCTCTGATGTTTCAGGACGTTCTGAGTGTTGCTGTAGGACCCAGATCTGATGATGAGGTTTTCACGGTTCGTCAGATTGAGTCTGTATTGGACAGGGTGGGACAAACACTTGGATGCCGAAAAGTAATCAGACCCCCATACAGAACACTTGTTATCCACACATCAGTGTTTTAATAGTTTTTCTTACTTTCTCCTCTTGTCCTGGTGTGTTTCTAGCGTCTCTCTCCGGTGGTCGAGCAGATGCTGTTGCGTTGTACTGTTCAGCTGGCCTGCAAACTTGGTGAGTGAAACTGAGAACAGTCCATAAAGTCAATTCTGATCATGATTAATATCCTCATGTGTGTATGTTTGTATCTGTTTTTACATGTGAAGTATCTGGAGAGCTGCCGCTGGTGTCCTCCGCCGAGGGGAACAAGAGACCTGATCTTCTGGAAAGGTTTCTGGTTCTGTGGTCTTGGACTCCCGCTCCACCTCTGCACCTTCTTCTCACTGAACCCACTTTGACTGCCATATTTACTGCTACCGATAGAGAGGTAAAAGCACTGTGCAGTTTTGCTAAGCTGTTGCATCCATATCCTCTTTGTAGTTAGTCAATATTAGGGCTGTGCAGTTAATCGAAGTCGAATTGAATCGATTGATAACACTGCAATTAGCTAATCGCAAGAGACTGCGAAATGAAATATAAATATATATTTATATATATATTAGGGGTGTAACTGTTCACAAAAATCACAGTTCGGTTCGGTTCGATACAACACAGTGGTGTCACGGTTTGGTACGTATTCGATACAGCAAAAAAAAAAAGAAAAAAGCTAGAGGATTTCTCTGATTTAATTTTTTTTTATGTAATAAAACTAACATTATAAAAGTATGATCCTGATTTTTTTTTTATTTTACTTTAAACATTGATAGAGCTATACTTCTAGGGTTTCTGCTTAGGAGCAAATAAAACAAATCCTTCTTTATACTCCAAAGCAAAAAGCTTCCTATAAAAAAAATTATATAATAATGTAGTAGTTAAACAAATAAAAATAAAAGAACAATTTAGTTTTTAAATGGAATTTCAATCTATTTTTAAGTATTTTTATTATTTTTTAGAAAGATGAGTGTCCACCTTTTCTTCAGACAGCACAGATCTGCTTGATTTGACGGTCACCTGCCATTTTAGTGGATCTGAAAGCAGGAATTATCTGACTGAAATGGGCTTATAAAGGAATAATGTAACGGGGCTCTATTACATTTAACATTTTCTTGAAACCTGAAATTTCCACTACCGATTAAGATCTAACAGGGCTCGAAATTAACCTTTTTTTCTTGGTAGCACCAGTGCTCATGACTTCAGAAATGTAGGCGCACCCACCAAAAATGATGAGCACCGCTACTACGCGTTTTATATTAACAGATTCTATTATATATTACCACTCTAATCACAACTAACAAATAAAAATGAGTTACAGATGTAATTACATGCAGGTATTTAATCAATCATGTATACATACATCTACACAAGATGTACATTGCAGTAAGGTATTCATTTCAGTGTAAGTACATATTACATACTATAAAATGGCATCCTGTTTTCTTCTGTAATATTGCAGAGGACTGACTACCTGTTCCTGATCAGACAGCTAATAGAGAGGGGTCTTTTAGGAGAGCAGGAAGTGGGTACAAACTGGGCAAAGTTGTCTGCGTTATCTTGGCCAGAGGTAATAATATGGCTTCCTTACATACATAACTGTTAGGCTGAAGTTCTCAAAAATCACTGATGTTTTCTTATTTTGTCTCAGGAGTCTGTTGAAAAGTTTCAGCAGCTATCTTTGGCCACCCAGTTCTCAATGCCACAACTTCCCAACCACAGGGATCTGCTGCAGGTCTCTCAGTGACCACTAGGAGGACAGATGAGTCTTTACCAGCTGGACACTTTAAAGACAGAAGAACACTATTGTAGTGATCTATGAATGATTTGTATTTCAACTTTCAACAAGATACTCTTTAATTCAACTATATATATATATATATATATATATATATATATATATATATATATATATATATATATATATATATATATATATATATATATATATACTTCTTTTTAAACAAAAACAAACTTATTTTAAAATAATTTTCTTGCAGGATCGACTAGTTGTTGCTATTTTGTAAATGTTTAAAGCTCATTTTAGGGTAAATTTCTGAGGGCTTTTCCAGGCTTCACTTATGCTGCTTCACAGTAGAACGAGATAAAGACCATTCACTGTGCTTGAGTTGTGTCATGAAATTCTATTTATTATTATTATTAGTGTTTGTACATGTTGTCAGTCAGTTAGTTATGCTCGTTTGTCTGTTTCTAATAGTCTTTACTTGTAAAAAAAATTGCACTTTGTTCATGTTGGATGATGTTATTATGTTTAATGCGAAAACTATCTTATGTAATAAACTATAATTTGGTGATTTATGTGAAAATTGATCGCATTATTGAAGTTATCGAAACATTCCGGTTTGCAAATTAAGCTTAATCAAAAAACTCAATGTTAACTCAAGCTATTTTCTCTTTACCTTCCTTAAGATTAAGTTTAAAGTTCATTTTGAGTTTGAGTTTAAGATCAAGGAGGCAACAAGACCGGTAATAGTTAATCAAGGCTTCTTTTGAAATTAAATCTAGAATGAAACTGATGGTTTAAACAACAGTTATTAGGTACATTTAGATTTTGTTCTAGAATTATGCACAATCCTTAATAATTTATCACACTAAATCTCTTACAATTCTTTCCCTTTGGTTTGTTTTTCCCCACTATTAGATCAATGCTTTTTTGAAGATTTTTTGAAATGATCAAAATATTTCATATTGAATAGAAATCTTTATACACGCCTACAAAAAACTATTGCATTGCATTTGAGAGAGAATTTGATTTTATTATGTACTTTAAAAATCTGTTTTATGTTATATTTTCTGCTGGCTTGAAATAACAAATAGCATGTATGTCATTTCAAACACTATAATCTTATTATATACATTTATTTAAAAGCTTTTATTATTATTATTATTAAAGTTCTTGTGACTTCAGTAGGTGTCAGTATAAGCGCGAGTTTCCAGCGCAGGTTTCTCTGCTTTGTTTAAAAGTTTAATTTAGGCAAATGACACATACTATTGTTAATAAATACCATATATGCTTACTTACTATGCATATAAAGTTGATTATGTAAAAGTAAATAAATAAATACAAAATCATAGAGACGTTCACTTTGTAGCCTACAAACCAGCCGCTGCCTTATAATAATCTATCCATTCACTAATACAACTGTACAATAATAAACAACTATTCACTGACACTTATACTGTGCCAAAATATCGGAAGTATCACCTTAAATCATTTAAAACATAATAATAATTTTAAAAAATCACAGAAAAGTCTGTGGCAAATAAACATACTCGTGATGCAATGAATCAAGATGTCATGCCACCGGAAATATCAATACACACAGTGGCATGTGCCAGTGGCAGCTGTATGTCAGATGTCATGTCACATGGATATGCTATAGGGTTTGGCCTGAGCTTTAATTTAAAAACAAATGTACTTCTTACACAATTTTATTTGTAATAACCAAAATATTTTATATGAAAATAAATCCTAGTTTTTCAGTCAGTGGTTTAACAATGTTTTGCTTTTCAGTTAGTCAGTTATTTAACAACAAAGGTTTTTTTTAAGGAATTACTGTGAATTTATTTCAGAATATAACACACCAGTAAGTCCAACATCAATATGGAAGCTACAACTTTAGGAAATAATATGTTCTTTAAAAATAGCAATCATCTACCCCTCCGAAAAAAAGCTTATTTTACTGATCCAACAGAGACATTTTGTAGGTAAAATTTGTTTCTCCAATAAAAAAAGATAGAAATTACAAGATTACATTGTCCCCTGTAATCTCTTATTGGAATAATCTAAATGGGAAAAATATGGTCGTTGCAACTAAAATATTTCCTCACCAATAAGGTCAAAGAAAGTATCTTTTAAGTTAATCAACAAATGTTATCCTATTAAACACTTTAGGGAAAAGTTTATTGTAATATTGATATAAAATGTTCATTTTGTCAATTTTTGTCATTAATAATTGTTATTTTGTTATTAATAATCAATAATTATGTTGTACATTTTAGGAAAGATTGTATCTTTTATTATTATACAACAAGATGTTTCTGTTACATTTAAAGATATTATTTTTGGTTATTATGGCTCTGTCTCTAGTAAAAGAAAAGCTTTTTTTGTTATACATTTCATATTCTTTGTAAACTTCATATCCACAAATGCAAATTTACTAATACTAAACCATATTTTCCTGTTTTGTATTGTTTTTTTTTTTAAATTTAGTCATTATTTCAATATAATTTCATTATCTGAAAATAAGAAAGCAAACAGAACTATTTCACTATGTAATGACTTTAATTTATTTACTGTAAATGATTCTTAAATGTCTTACCCTCAAGTTTATTTTTCTTTCTCTCTTGTATCTCTTTTCATTGACAATGCAATTCATATTCTGTATTGTATACAAATATTGAGACCGACATGTCAACTTTACTATTATTATTATTATTATTTTGCTAATTTCCCCTTTTCTTATAAGATCCCTGCTCCAAAACCTAGGTTCCAAACAAGCTTGAAGGACTCTGCAGCCCCAGTAACTGAGTTTGACACCATACATTAAAATATCAGAGTTGGGAGTTCATTCAAAAATCACTGACTTGGTGCAAAAGAAACATCTTATTATTATTTTTTTTCTTTTCAAAATCTGTTTTTCAACTTTGGGGTAATCATTTAAAACAACAAGATTTAAAAAAGCGCATTAACTCAAGATATAAATGTTTTGAAACATTTATTTAATTATAAGCGTCATTGTTGAATAATATCATTAATTAAATAGTAAAACTTTTGAACCATACACGAGGATGGAAAATAACGTTAGTTGTAATTATACACACGCGGAGATTGTCACGGTGCCTTCAGGCAGACGTTTCTTTGTTACTCGTGCTTAGATTCCTACTATGGCGATGACATTGCTCATGAATATTAAAAAGAAAGATAATTTTATTCAGCTGCAGATCCGCGAAAACAACCAAATCGAATTAATATTAAAAATCATGTCCTTAATCAAAATAGAAGCAGGAATTCTGCGAACCATTGCGCACTATAGAACCAACGTCATGCTGCTCTCAGATATTCATGAGCCACGCCTTCACCGTAGTAGGATCCGTAAGCTCTCCTCCCATAGAGACGGCAGGAAGTTTCAGCGCAGTTCAAGCGCAGTCGCGGCTCCACGATGTGCTCAGCGATTGTCTAGACGATATCAATAACATGAGCCGAAAAACTTCTCATGGCTTTCATCACTCTGCTCGGAATTATTCGGAGCTCTTTATGGATTTAATAACTGGACTTTAAAGGACAGCAAGACTTCAGTTCACAGTTTCTCTCCTCCCGGTGTCAAACGAATGGCCAACGTGAAAGTCGCGATTCGAGTCCGTCCACTGAACACCAGGTACAGCAATCTGTTTTAAATAGCATGAATTAACTGTAAAGATGCATGAGAGAGTGATGCGGAATGAAGCTGATAAACATCCTCGAGGTGTTGGTGCTGTTGCTATGTCAGGGAATAAACCTGCACTGACAGCCAACCGAAACTAGAACAAAACAAACAGTTAATTAAAACTTCTCCCTTATTATGCAAATCTAGGCTATATAGTGAAATAGATATATATTCGTAGATTTAACATAACGCATCAAGAATAAATTAAGCCTAAAAACTTTTCAAAACAATGCATAACCATGCTATAAAGGAATGCATGTATAATAATCAGTAAATCAGTTATATTGAGCTGCAATGTGCTTTTGTGCATGATAAAAATACTGTAATCTCCAAAACCTCTTTGAATCACGTTAAACCCTAAAAGTTATTCTTATCAAATGATTTTTAATATCTTGCAGCATCATCAGTAACATGCATGCTGTATTACACAAAAAGAAAGTTAAATGTGTGTTTTGCTTTAACATTTTAAAAAGGAAACTAACAGAGAGTTTGCCCTGCAGAGTTCACTACCCCACCCTCCAGCATTAGGCAAATTACTCCAGTATGTGGGTGCTGGACAGGGGGGTAAAGAAACTCCTCCCAGACTGACACACAAAGCTGTGTGCGTGTGTTTGGCCGGCGCTGCTTGTCTTGACATTTAAAGAGTCCCCTGAAGTGTGCTTCACAATGGACGACTTCATAGCTCCCCGTCACTATTGTGCAAATTAGGATGGCCTTTTAATAGGCAGACACTGGTTTTATCAGTGTGCGCACAATAAATCTGTGACTTTTTGCTTTTGTGAAATGCCATATTTTTAAAAAACAATTATTCCACCATTTTTTTTTTTTTTGAGTTCAGCTGTTGGCAGGAATTGTGTGGGAATGGCAGAGAAATTCAACTTTGTACTCCTCATAAGGAGAGTTATTTCGTCTTTCCACTGATTATGTTATAAAATGAAGCGTTTCTAGGCAGAAGTATACACACACACACACACACACACACACTCTCTCTCTCTCTTGTGGTTGTGGGAAGGTCCTCCATTCATCAATTGCATGGTGAAACAGACCCACATGGTACTACACAAATTTGAAGGATGAGTCCATCACTAAAAGCTTTACAACTTCAGTTTCAAACATCAATATTAATTATAACCAATATTAAAGTGAATTAAACGTTATTAAAAGTTAACAATCAAAGTGTAAAACAAAAACAGTTAACAAAGTGTAATAAGTTAAGTAAGTATTTATATAGACCAGTGTTTCTCAACCACTCTTCTGGTTTCACTGCATGTTTTGGGTGTCTCCTTTGTCTGTCACGCCCATTGAAGGTCTTTCAGTCTCTGGTAATGAGCTGATGATCTGAATCAGGTCTGAGACATTGGCTGTTTCTCAATATGAGTTTTTGTGTTCTCATGTAATTTCATCATCAAGTGCTGAAGTTCAGTTCCAAAACTATGAACTTGCTCCAGAAGTCCCAGAAGTCATTGCGGCTGAATGGAGGTGATAGGAGAAGCATTTTATAGATTTATTATTACAGTTCAGAGATATAACTGATTTATCTCGGGAGGTTTCCCTAAATTAGACGGTAAAAGTAAACATTACCATAAATATCTTAAAAAAGGCATGAACACATTAAGGGACTTTTTTTGCTGTAATTCGTATTCAAATCAGTTTTATTTGTATTGTCCAAAGTATATTTGTAAGGTTTTTGTGCATGTTATATATACATATATATATATATATTGAAAAGGGGAAAAAACATTAAGTCGTTGAATGAATGCTGTAATGTTTAAATAATTTTCTATTAAAAATGTGTGAAGGTCACGCAGCGCATCATTTCTTACAGGACGTGTTCTGTGTTCTTCACGAGTTCTTCCGAGGTGGCTTGGCAAGACCAGTCTTCACTAGAATGCTAGTCTCTTCTCTGCATGCTTGGAATTGAGAAACAGCCTTGAACAGCAGAGCTGGTGGTCCTCCAGGCACATGGTTGAGAAACACTGATATAGATCATCAGTAATTATTGATCAGATATATATTGATACCAAAATATATTAGAATGATTTATTAAGGAAAACAGGCTTGCTCAGTTTATTGTTAAAATAATACATTTGCTATCAGATAAAGTTTATTTACATAAATATTATTTACTGTATTTATCAGCAAATACCCAGAGAAGATAAAACTTTTTTTTTTTTAAACATTTGACTATTTGTATATTAAGTGTACATTAAGAAAGTTGATGAGACTTTCAGTTCTGTATATGTTGATGTTCTTCCAACTGAAATGTAATATTGAGCTGGGGGCGGGGCTTTTTTGCATAATTTCTAAGCTTCCAGTAAGAGGGGTGTGGTTAAGAATATTGCATATTTGTATGTATAGTGCTCAGCCTAATTGAGTTCACCCATTTTAAAAGTTATTTTTTCTATCCTTTTCTTAGTAAATTTATGCAATGTCTTTTGGTACATTTAAACAAAACTGATTTATTAAACAGATATATTTGTTAAAATAATATTTATTCACCAAACATATTTAGAAATTGAAAGATAATACAATTAAATTCAAGCAAAATATTGCAAAAATAAATTACAACCTACAAAATTAGAAATTTTTTTTTGCTTCTCTTTTTTTTTTTAATTGCATTTAATACTTTTCTATAACATATAAATTTGAGTGTACTAGTTTTTGGACTGTTATCGTAAGTTATTTTGTTAGATAAGCTCCAGATTTGGCTTCAGTACTGACTAATCTAATATATATGCACAAATATAATATTGTATAGCTTCCTATCAAAAATATGAGTTTAAAAGATTTGTGAGTGGTGCACTCATAAATGCTGAACACTGAATGTATCTATGTATATGTATATATGCATGTGTGTAGATACATAAAGAAAGAAAAAAACAAAGAAATAATGTTGCTAACCAGACTGTTTATCATATCTATTGGCTTTCTATTATGGAATGAGTGGGTACACATACAGGTTTGGAACACTGGTGAGTAAATGTGCATTTTTGGGTGAACTGACTCCATGAAGACCTCAATCTGAACTCAAATATTCATTCATTCATTTTCCTTCGGCTTAGTCCCTCTATTCATCAGGGGCCGCCACAGCAGAATGAACCGACAACTTATCAAGAGTATGTTTTACGCAGCGGATGCCCTTCTAACTGCAACCCAGTTCTGGGAAACACCCATACACTCTTGCATTCACACACATAAACTACGGCAAAATTCACCTATAGTGCATGTCTTTGGACTGTGGGGGAAACCGAAGCACCTGGAGAAAACCCACGCCAACATGGGGAGAACATATAAACTCCACACAGAAATGCCAACTGACCAAGCCTGGACTCGAACCAGCGACCTTCTTGCTGTAAGGTGCTAACCACTGAGCCAACTGAGCTCAAATATCTCAATTATAATTTTCCATGCATAAAAAAGTGACATTAAACTGACATAAACATTAAGCTGGTATAGTCTTACCCATACTTACACCGCTGGTTAAACCATAAGTTGACATTGACAATGTTTTGACAGCGTCACAGTATGAAAGTCCACATAAATAATAGCTTACTTATGTGTGCGTTAAACTGGTAAAACACAAACACATTTTGAACAGAAAACTGAGACACCTCAGCTGTTTGAGATGCAGTTTTGTGTTTTCACACAGCCTACACTGGATTTCATTGTCTTACATCATTTTAATCTGGAACCCGATACTTGGAGCGATTGCACAGCTGTCCTCGCTGCTCTCTCGCACACTGACACACATATCCTGCTTGCTCACACACAGACCTGCTTGAGCTCAGCTGTGCGCCTCATGGACGAGTGTTCAGCGATCTGTTTTGATTTGAATCTGACCTTCTCATGGAGCAGCACAGACGAATCCTCCAGACCCCCGGCCTCTCACTCCACTGCCCCGTCTCAGTATGGCTCTGGATATGATCACAGCCAACTAAAGCTTTGAGAGAAAAAAAAACAGGCCTATGAGGAGTTTAAAAAGTCCAGGGTTAACCTGGAGTAAACCAAACCATTCATTTCACATAGGAATTCAAAGCGTGAAGTCTATTTTCTTAAAGGAAAACCTTTTATATGCAGGAATTAAACACGCCATATGGCTAATAACATTAGACCTACTACATACACATTAATATTAACATCTGTCTGTGTTTGGAATGGAATATTGGCATACCTAATACTCTTTATTGTATTTTTACACTTAATTGAAGAAATTATTTGAAATGGTCACTATGTTATCAGTAACTAGGTGGGTTTTGAATTAAATAGCCAGAATAAGCTGCAGTTTAGATATTTGGTGTTTGCTAAAAAAGTTTTTGAAATAAGTTAAGAAACATTAGTAAGGGTGTAAAGATTTGTACTGTCACGTTCAGTCCGTGGCGAATGAAGTAAACAAATCGAGCACTTGAGTGAAAGTACAGATCAAAGTACAAAGGATAAGATTTAAACACCCTTGAACATTAAAGGAACAGTTCATCCAAAAACAAAATGTCACTCACTCTTTACTTGCACACATTTGTTTAAAGTTCTTTCTTCTGTGGAGAAGAAGAATGAAGAATGTTGTAAACCTTGACTTCCATAGTAAGAATAACACATACTGTGTAGACATCGGTGGTTACCGGCTTAGAGTGTTCTTCAAAATTTCTACAGAAAGAACATTATAAAAGTTTGGAACCACTTGAGGGTCAGTTTTTGGGAGTGAATTTTATTTGTGGGCTAAATATCCCTTTTACAGTAAAAAGCAAATGAAAGTAAAAAGTTACATTTTATTGGCAAAACAGCATAAACTGATAACCGTACTGATAATTATTGATAACTAATCATTTGATAATTATTGATTATTCAGTTTGACCCTTCACTAAGCCCCGCCCTCCTTAGCTACTGTTGCCACGCCTGTCAAGCTTTTGTGCCTGGCACGTCTATTACAATATGTATGCCAGGGATATAATTTGTCATTTTTGGCAAACTGGTGAGATATCTGAGAAAGCCAGACAAGAAAAGGTCTGCAGTATGCATTACAGGAGTATATTCACAACATAATAGGCGACCGATTAGAAAATTATTTAATCAAAATTTAAGCTAGGTTAGCCTAGCCACCTCATACGCTGACCATTCAACAGCTTAGTTCATGCACAGCAGGAAAAGCCAGATGAATGAAATGCTGTGCAAGGAAATATTGCGTTATGTTACTAACCGACGAGGAAACACGCATGGACGGTGCTTTTACATCATTCATTTATAGGAAGAACAGCCAGAAAGGGGAAATTGATGGATTTGTGTCGAATATTAGCATCATTGACACATAACAATTTACAGTACCTATAACTGTCACTATGTTTGTGTGTTTTCTATTCCGTTTCTATTCTAATTTGCAGTTAAGTGGAAAAAAAATAGATTAAAATGTTAGTTAAAATATGAATAGCAGAAATAGATTTTCCCTACCAGCAAATATTAATCAGACACCAAATACAAAAGCAGACATTAACCTGCTATAACGTTGTCACCAATAACTAAATCTCCAAAAGACCGACAAAAACATCAGTGATTTGTAGCTCTGACATGGACATGAGGGATATAAATTACTGAAAAACAGCTGCGGGTGAAGTATATTGATCGCAAGTGCTTAGATTGAGATCACATCTTGTTTTTTTTCTGTTGATTTGTAATTTCAAATATTCGTAGCTTGAAACAGATGGAAACATGATTACTATTAGTATGACTATAGGGCGAGGGCTTAAACAAAGCAGTGCTCATAATATCGAGCAAAAAAAAAAAAAAGAGAAAAAGACAGTTGTGAAATAACCTGCTTTGTAATTTTGTAGGAAACACAGATCATTTTAGGGTAAGAGGTGTGTGACTTATTGCCGTCTATCACTGAATGTGTCAGGAATACCGAAAACAAACCTTAACTCCGATCTTTTAGCGCCCCTCACAGAGCTTGATCCACGCTGGAATTTCTCACCTTGGGTTTTGAAAAAGGAAATAAATTCCACCATCTCCTCATAACTTTTAGGATATCTGGTGTCTGATTTGCACAATACATATGCACACTGATTTAGCTTGTTTCCCGCAACAAGCTTGTTTTAGCTTGTTGCGGTTTTCGGGTGTGGCTTAGAGAAGGGTCAATTGAATATATATTACAGCCTAGTACAAAACAAAAGGTATTTGTGCTGTTGAATATAAATTGTTTACAATACATAAATACATTACAATACGTAGCAAAGGGTAAAAAAATGTAAACACATTTTATTGCTATGTTATTCTCAATCTGTTGTCTGTTCTCCTGTTTTTGACTCATTTTGAATCAGTTGTTGAATTCAGTGAATCATTTACTCAAGATGTGTTCAGATCAGTCCATTTCACCAGCTCATTCAGTAAGATTTGTGAACTGAATTAACTAGTAATCTGCCAATATTCAACTTGTTCACAAATTAAACACCGTTATCGTGAAGATCATTTAAAAATGGACTTGTGGTGAGGTACAATAGTTATTGTCCACCACTGCTATCAGTCAGTAAAATCATCCACACCAGACTTTTGTGTTACAGTTTTACAGTGTCGCCTTCAATCTTGGGGAAAGTTACTTGTAAAAATAATCTAAAATCTTAAGCTTGTATTATAACACATACTTTCACATTACTTCCCTTAAAAAGTAACTAAGTAACACATTTAGTTACTTTAAAACAAAAGTAAGATTTACCTTTAAAAGTAACTTAACCCAACACTGGTTGTTATGTCCACTAATTAAAAGTAGGACTTATTATATGTCTTTTTGTTATTTTTTTTTTTAATTGGATCATAAAATGATAAAATGATGAGTTAATAAAGTCACCATATTTTAGTATGTGGATTAATTCCAAATTAAGGGATTTATTTGCGCATTATAGTCATGTTATTACTTTCTTAGTAAGATCTGGCAACACTATTGAGTCAATTAGCATTTCTAACAGTAACATAAATAAAAGCTCCATTATTTATTTAAATACATCATTAAACTCAAACTGGCCCTGCTGAAAAATTAGCTGGTCAACCAGGCTGGCTTTAGAGGGGGGTTGGCCACTTCCAGGCTGGTTTCCAGCCATTTTCAACCTGGTCTTAGCTGGTCAGGCTGGACAATTACCAGCTTGACCAGCCTGTTTTAAGCTGGACATAGCTGGTTTTGGCTGGCATCCCAGCTAAGCTAAGCTGGTCAAGCTGGTTTTAGCTGGTCATCTCCCAGCCTGATTAGCTAAGACCAGGCTGGAAATGGCTGAAAACCAGCCTGGAAGTGGCCAAAACACTTCTAAAACCATGCTGGTCAACCAGCTAAAACCAGATAACCAGCCTAGGCTGGTTTAAGCTGTTTTTTTCTGTAGGGGGTTGTTCAGTTTAATTCAATAAACACAGTGTAGTTTTTTTCGAAACTTTAAGAATGATCCTTCAGTATGTTTTGAAAGGTATCATCTTTTAATGGGACAATAGTGTGTTTAAAAATACGCTTTTACTGTAAATGTTTACTTAGCTGTGACCTGTACAGTTTCTTGAACGTGAGTCTGTTTTGTCCTGCAGGGAGAGTCTGGATGGAGGACGATTAGCTGTACAAGTGGAGGACAAAGTAGTGAGGGTCCGAAATGTGAAGGTATGTTCATTTTTGATGAGTTTGTTACAGTTATTAAGCCATTTTTATGATTATCTCTAAAAGTATACAATTCCTTCAGTTTAAAAATACGTTATAAACACCAGAAATACTCCAGTTGTCCAACAAGTCCAATGTTACAAGAGTTCAAAGACATGCAAGACAGAGGGTTATACTTGTACAGTAGTATCTCAACAACAGGAAGTTAGTTGAAAATGATTCTCTTCCTGCTGGATTACTCTGTTTATTTATGCCATTTAAAGAGACCATGACATTATCACTTTACTCTTTATACACTTTGGGTCTTTTGGGTTTTCTTGCAAGAAAACCCAAAAGACCCAATAAGCAGCACATTCCTAAGACTTTCTAAATATCATTCCACACCTCATTCCTGACTAAACAAAGAGCTTCAAAAACTGACCGGTAAGATGAGTATTGAGATGGGCTGCTTTTTGACTGAAATAGTCTGAAACGAATGTAGCTACAAGCACTAGAATCCAAAAAAGTGCACAAAATGTTTGGGATCAATAAGGTGTTGTTGTTGCTTCTTTTTTAAAGAAATTAAACTTTCTATAAACAAGGTTTCTATTAAATTTATTAAAAAATGTAAAAAACAATATATTTTTGCTCTTTGCTTATCTCTTCTATTCTGTGCTGATCTACAACAGTTAAAAACAGAAGCTCTTTGGAGTGTAATACAAATGCGCCAATCATTGCCTTGGTAACCAAGTGTAATAGAAACAGCAGTATGGGTGATGAATTTTTTTTTTTTTTAATCTGATATTTACTTCATTAAATAATAACTATAAAAAAAGAAATGACACACTTCTGCTTAGCCAGCAGCAGAGAAACTGCTAGCCAGGGAACAGAGTGGTGACATCACACACACACTTTAGCAGCATGCCTCAGTGTGGTTGTCTAATCGTGTCCTAGAAATCTTGGCCGAAAATGGTTTGTGATTTGCGATAATTATAATTATATTAGTTTGTGTTTGTGCCACTTTGTACCAAGCTCACATGGAAATACAAGTGGAACCATACCTCACTGTTTTTAGAACCATTTGATTCTGAAAAGAGGCAGTTGATAATAATGCTAAATCTATTTGGAGCAACAAATTAGCATATGTTTTAATGATTTCGGAAAGCCCAGAAGTAATGATACTAAAAACTTCACCATCACAGGTTTGATTACATTTTCAAATATGCAAAATTTTTATATTAATAATGTAATAATGTAATAATAATAATGTTATTACATTACTTTATTTAACTGTATTTTTGACCAAACGGGAGAATGTTTTGGTAATTAAATACCAACCCCAGGCTTTTAAATCATTAACTTTGTAACTTGAAAATGTAGTTATAATCACATGTTTTTAAGTTTCGTTCTCTACTTTTAAGCTCAATGCAACTATGTGTGTTTAAAATATAAATCCTTCGCCTACATTCTTACTTATAAGGCAGGAAATACTCCCTTGAAATTAGCAGTTGATTAATGGATTAATGAAATGACAGAAGCCACATCTGGTCACCTGCTGTGAGCGCCAGAGCACAAATAAAGACTTACTTTCCACTAGTTATTTAAAGAAAGTAGGACAGTTTTCAAGAGAAAAGATGAGCTGATATAAACAGACAGAAGACAGGCTGACAGTAACTTCAGACTTCATACAGTAATAAAAGCAGCATAACACAGGTACACATTTTCACACTGTATTACAAGGTCACAATGCACACAGTAGAGGAAAAGTTTTCTATGGCCAGATTATCTTTTTTGTTTTTAATACTAGAGTCCTGGCGCAGAGGGCAATGCCTTTAACTTCACATTAACTGTTCTGCAAAAGGTTCAGGAAAATAACAGCATCTGGTTTTGTATCGCCATCTTCAAACAGTCATGAAGTTGTCAAAGCGGTGACCTAGATGTGAACACATGTGCTATGATAAAGGGATCAGAGTAGTTTCATGCACAATAGTATCATATTTAAGTTCCCAAATTCCCAAATCCTGAATCAGCAAATAGAATTTTTTAAAAAGTAAAATGTAATGGTTAAAATAGAGTTAACTCTGATTATACTCTGATATATATATACAGTTGAAGTCAGAATTATTAGCCCCCTTTTGATTTTGATTTTCTTTTTAAAATATTTCCCAAATGATTTTTAACAGAGCAATGAAACTTTCACTGTATGTCTGATAATATTTTTTTGTTCTGGAGAAAGTCTTATTTGTTTTATTTCGGCTAGAATAAAAGCAGTTATTAATTTTTTTAAAAACATTTTTGGGACAAAATTATTAGCCCCTTTAAATTTTTTTTCTCGATAATCTACAGAACAAACCATCGTTATACAATAACTTGCCTAATTCCCCTAACCTGCCTAGTTCACCTTATTAACCTAGTTAAGCCTTTTAATGTCACTTTAAGCTGTATAGAAGTGTCTTGAAAAATATATAGTAAAATATTATTTACTATCATCATGGAAAAGATAAAATAAATCAGTTATTAGAAATAAGTTTTTAAAACTATTATGCTATTAGAAATGTGCTGATACAATCTTCCCAGAACAGAACAGAAATTGGGGAAAAAAAATAAACAGGGGGGCTAATTATTCTGACTTCAACTGTGTATATATATATATATACATATATATATATATATATATATATATATATATATATATATATATATATATATATATATATATATATATATATATATATATATATATATATATATATATATATATATATATATATATATATATATATATATATATTTCCTCCAGGTGCTCCTTTTCCCCCACAGTCTAATCAATTGAATAAGTTCAATTGGCTGTAGTGTAAGAGTGTGAATAAGTGTGTATGGTTGGATGTTTGCCAGTGATGGGTTGCAGCAGGAAAGGCATCTATTGTGTAAAACATATGCTGGATAAGTTGGCAGTTCATTCCGCTGTGGCCACCTCTGATGAATAAAGGGACTAAGCTGAAGGAAAATAAATGAATGAATACTGACCCCATGTCAATTCAAACCTGTGTGACTTTTTTTATGGTGCTATAAATATAGATAGATATATTAAATACCTACGCTAATCAGAAGATTTTTGTAACCATTGACTTCAATTGTGTGAAGAATAAATAAAAAATAAAACATTCTTAATTCACAAAAATATTTCTTCTGGGAAGTTTTTTTAGCTATTAATATTTTTATTATTTAGCTTTTATTTTTATTAGAATTTTTCTTAGATTTTTTTAGCCTGATTTATTTATTTTTTCCACTTTAGATATAGCTTACTTACAGTCAGGGATGGGTGCTGAAACCTGGTTTTAACTTGGTTTTACTGGCCCTGTTTTTTTTATGGTTTTAAATGATTAAAGATCATTATTAATAGGTAATATTTATAATCTCTGATGCTACTGGTTCTGCTTTCAGTACTGTACTGGGGAAATAATTCAATGCATATGTATTTTCCTATTTATTACTATAATTTTTTTATTAAGGATTTTCAAATAGTACAAACAACAAAGACAATCAGGCAAACAGACAAACAAACCATCCCCAAGTGCTGCAAATATACATACATATATATATATATATATATATATATATATATATATATATATATATATATATATTTACAAATGTATGTTTAAAAAAAAATATATATATATATATATAAATAAATAATAATAATCAAAACAAAACAAAAGAAGCCATAACTCTCTTAAAATAAAAAATTCAGAGTTTATGTAGAAAGGATCGGAGAGGTTCCCTAATCTCCTGAATTTTTTCTAAATATTATTAATAAGTAAATATTCATTAATTCAATCATTTTCTTTTCGGCTTAGTCCCTTTATTTATCTGGGGTCACCACAGCGGAATGAACCACCAACTTATCCAGTGCATGTTTTACACAGCAGATGCAATTTCAACCGCAACCCATCCCAGGGAAACCCATAGCCTCTCATTCACACACATACACTACGGACAATTTAGCTTACTTAATTCACCTGTACCACACATATTTGGACTAAGGGGGAAACCGGAGCACCCGAAGGAAACCCACACGAACACGGGGAGAACATGCAAACTCCACACAGAAATGCCAACTGACCCAGCCAAGGCTCGAACCAGCGACCTTCTTGCTGTGAGTCGACAGCGCTACCTACTGCACCACTGCGTCGCCACCTAAATAAATATTATCTTGTATATTTTATCTCATGGGCGGCGCGGTGGCGCAGTGGGTAGCGATGTCATCTCATGTTTAAACATTTAAGCCACACATAAAAAAAGTATGCATGTCATTGAAATAAAATGTTTATTATTGCTATGCTTCATAACTAGTCTTTTGGGACAGATAGAGTTAACCTACAAGGCTTACAAAGTATATTTCATAACATTTCACGGAAACTGGAGCATGTCCATTTTATTAAATCTTTATTAAATATAGTCTTTTTAATAGCTTTGCTTATAAATAGTCTTCTGGGATGTACAGAGGTAACCTACAGGTCTTACAAAATATGTTTCATCACATTTCAGGGAACCTGGTCTATTGGAGCATAGCTATTTTATTAAATCTGATTTTGTGTATAATTATAGTCAAGCTGTGGCACATTGTGAGGTCATTAAGTCAGCTTGTGGATGGCCATTGTGTAAATAATTATGCACAAATGTAATGTTGTCAGGGTGACAGGCTGCCGGTGCCCGGGCATGTTTCTGCACGCTCCTCCAATTTCACACACTGTGCCGTGAAGATCTGTTTGACCAGCCGAATAAAGAGCTGAGTTCTACATGATTTGTGTTCTGCTGGGATCTGGGTAATAACTTGATGCTGACAGTCGGGTCACGCTCAGATGCTCAAGTCATTTGTCTTCCAGCTTAACTACATCCTAATTGTTGCCTTTGAGCGTGCTAAAGAGTATCCCAGGCGTCAGCTATACAGGCACAGAGCCTTGCTTCTTGGCATCCATGTTCTTTAAAATTATTAGTGGAAAAACTGAGCACATAAAGGGCTGGTCTCCCAGTAACCGAGTATATGGATTAAATAGATTTTTAATCTAGATCTTGGCAGCCCTTCAACAGAAGGAATTTTAAAGAAGTGTTATGAGTCATTACAAGTTTTATATATTAAATTGATATAAACAACAACTTGGTTTGAATATGTGAAATATCCTAAAATAGGGCCTATTATTCCCCTTTTTGCAAGATGTAAAATCAGTCTCTGATGTTTCTAGAGTGTGTATGTAAAGTTTCAGCTTAAATACAGCACAAATCATTTTTGAAACTTTCTTTTAGGGTTTGATCCAAATTTTGCCATTTTGGTTGCTTTAAATTCATAAGGGGCGGGGTTACAAAGGTCTATGCATCAGCATAGTCGGAGATTCAAAACAGGACTATTAATATGTCTTTGAAAAAAATTTCAGCCTGATCTCACAAGAAAATCTAAGCATTTTATATTTTGTCAGTTTAGTGGAAAATTCGTAAGAATAACAAGTTCACTCGTTTGAAAATTTATGATTTTAAAAAGGAGGTGTGGCACCCAACCCAACTGCCATTGGGTGATGAGCAAATCGTACTAAATTGTACAAATTAGATTGTACAAATTCATATGACTCTGATTGGTTTATTCTCAAAACACACCTATAACTCATTAAGAAAATAAGCTCAACCCTTTTAGACCTTGCGCCACGACGCAAAGCAGATTTTTCTGTCCTTACATTAGCAAAAGTGGATTCTGACACGCCCTGCGCTTTGCACTTTGCGCATGGACCATCAAAATAGAGCTGGGCTGTCTCCCCTTCATAAATAAACATTGGCATAAGGCATTGTAATAGTTGATTTAAAATAAGGCAGAAATGATCTTATCTTTTATTGTCTAAGACTTTTGTCAGCTGATGCCTTGCTGTCTTGTAGGCTTGTTTTTTAAAACATTTACAAATATTGACCAACTTTATAGGAAAAAAGAAATTCTGCCAGTGCTATAATGATATATATACTGCATACATGCATATACTGTACGTGCTTTATTTCCTAATAATTCAATGATCCGGAGTCAATTATTTAGCATTTATTATGGTTCCCACACATAAAGACAATTCTCAGACATTGTACTTTAAGAAATTTATCAAGTTGTGTTCATAAAATACTTTTATATGTGGGACTAATTCTTAAACATCTAATCTAGAGATGCACCGATATGGATTTTTTGGCCGATACCGATAACCAATAATTCTTCAGGCTTGGAGGCCGATAGCTGATATATATAGGCCGATATTTATAAATATTTCAAAATGTTATATTTTTATACAGCAAACTACATAAAAGATTGAACTGCTCTTATGAACTGAATAGTCTATACTCAAAGCAAAAAAGCTATCATTTCAAAATTGCAAGGTAATTATATAGACCTATATTCGCGATTTGACGTAAATCAGCATGCAAAAAATACATTATTTCCTTTTCATAGCAAATTAACATGCAACTGACTGTTGCATAAAAATAATAGAATGGGATAACAAAATGGGAAAATAATTAAATAAATAAATGGGAAATTAAATAACAAAATGGGATTTAATCAACAAGCAAGTTGAATATATTTTAAATAAAATAAAAATGAAAGAGCTATAGGACTAAAACCAGCTCAAATGTTCTTGAATAAAACGTGTTACAGTGATGTATATGTGTACAAATATGTCATGTACAAAAAAGCTTTTTTTAGAGGTGTTTTGACAGTTCAGCGCCACTGTACAAGCAAACAGTTAAATACAGATAGTGTTACTTTAGAAAATGCTGCATAAATTTATCATATTTGGCGTTTTAGATATTTTGAACACATGTAGCGGCTACTTGTCAATCAGTCAACGCTTCTGTGTTCGTTCTTGCTGTCAATTGCTGGAAAAATGATCGATGAAAAGTTTATGATAAACCGCTGAGAGTTTCACTCAACTGCGGGCGCAGAGTTGCCCTCGGAGTCACAAAACCTGCATTGAGCATGACTTTATGACAAACACAGAGCTTAAAATAAAGACAGAATGTGCGGTGAGTTAAGAGCCCCTATGCTGGATTCACCTCTCACCTCTCCCCCATGGTGCTGTGTGTGTGTGTGTGTGTGTTTGTGTGTGTGTGTGTGTGTGTGTGTGTGTGTGTGTTTGTGTGTGTGTGTGTGTGTGTGTGTGTGTGTGTGTGTGTGTGTGTGTGTGTGTGCGTGCGGTGACAGCTCTTATGTGCGCTCGTTACAATCAATATGAATATTTCGATCAAACTGAAAACAATCTTACATCAACAACACATGGCGAGCAACGCGTTAATAGTAACAAATAATCATATTAGATTACAAACAACTGTTTGTAATGTTTACACGTGTTGTAAAATGTGCTGCAGTTTGGTGTGTGTGTGTGTGTGTGTGTGTGTGTGTGTGTGTGTGAAGCAGAGAGAGAGACAAAAAAAGGAGCTTTTTTTTTGCAATGAGACTATTTTCAATGATGTTCCCTCTTTAGTGACTAGTTTTGTTGTACTACATGGAGTGTAATAAATAATTTGGAACAAGTTACATGTGTCTTTGTTCATTCACCAGCTGCAACGAAAAAAGAAGGGAGTTAACCCCGAAACCAACATCATTCGGCCCTGGAGTAATAAGTGAATCTCCCCTGCTATCTCACAACAAAGAGACAGAAAAGTTTTACACATATAATATTTTTTCCTGAGGCGATTTAAAGCAAAATACACAATGGCACTCAATCAAACATATCTACAATGATAAGGAACATGGTTACTTACTGAGTTATTAATGCACAGCAATACCACATTAAGAAAGGATGGAATTTGAAGGAGTAAACAACGTGAGGAGAGCTCCATTATAGTGCACTAAACAAGTCTGGACATGTCCCGCCCACGCATGTGCTAGTTAGACAGGTCTGACAATTACGTAATTTATCACCTAATTTAGACATCAGATCGATAACGATAATCTTAAAAATAGCATTTATCGGCCGATAACGATATTTCCGCCGATACATCTTGCATCCCTAATCTAATCTCAAATGTTTTTGTTGCTAATTCCAAAATGTCATTTATTTTTGTGTCTGTGACAGAGACATGAGCCACTGATATGCAGAAGGATGCAGTTTTACAGAGAGAAAGAGTGATAGAAGAAATTCTTAGTTGGGCTGTACAGACTTTTGAAATAACTAAAATGACTTGGGGCAGTGGTAATGTAATGCAATCACTTTTGCTGCTGCTCCCATGAAAATCATTGCACACCTTTGAACATCCGTCAACCAATCAGTATCATGCATTCAACAGCCCCATAACTTCTCAAGCTACTTAATTCGAGATGGAATTACTTCCAGATGTTTTGTTCACTCATTGGCTCCCTTTTACGTCATGCTCAGAGGTTTCCCTAGGCTACCAGAACACTATTGAACACAAATGAACATTCTTCAGAAGCTGTTCATAAAAAAAGACTGAATTAAACTTGTATGTAAAAGATGTAAATTGCTATGCATGTTATCTTGCTTATTGTGCTCAAAAGTTTTATATATTCATGTCTACTTGTCATAACAGTAACACAAACCATGTACAGATGCCGTACTGAACTACGGCTGCAACAAATGACTATAACCAATTATATGATGAATAATTGATTATTCCATCAAATAATCAGTATGTTTTGATTCTATTATTCAGCTTTACAAATAATATATATAGTACACAAAATGGGATTATAGGCATTCAATTAACCATAATAAATGACAGACTGATGGATCATTCTGCATAACATCTTATTTTGTGAGACATACAGTTATATTAGGGCTGGGCAATTTATTGGAATGAAACCACAAATGCAGTTAAGCATATGTGTTGTGCATGGACATCTAGTCAAGGAAGCACGGTTCTGTGTAATCTCCTCCAACTACCTGAGAGAACTCGCACAAGAAAAGTCCAAAGAAGAAATGAAGGAAATTCCCAGTGTTTCATTATAAACAGAATATTTAGTGAAGTTTCACAAACTCATTTCGAGAAGAGCACATGATATGATTGACTGCAGCTGGCCACCCATCTACATTCATTAGTTAGCCAATCAGCTTTATCCAAACTCACTATAAGTAGCCTAGCTAGAACTACTCCCTTATCTTCGTTTTCTGAAGAAACCCCCATCCACCTCTTCTCCTGCTTTCCTCCTTTACCACGGAACTCTCGAGAACCACCTGATTTCTAACTCCCCGCACATGGTCTATGGACCTGGCGTAAGCCTTGGGCTCAACTATCTCCAAGCTCAGGGTTCTCTCCTGGGACAGCATGCCAAACCTGCTAACATTTGTCAAACAATGAAGTGTGAATTCCTGAAACTGCTTCTATTGATTCTACTACTGAAAAATACCACATAAGGATTTAGTTCAACTGAATAAACATGTTATTATATGTGGCATCTTTATGTGCAGAGCTAAAGTTCACTTTAGACCTACGCAAAACAGCTGCCAGAATCACAGTGATGAGTGGTTATGTCAATTTCATTATCACCAGACTTTGATTTTGAAAATTAAATACACTCTAAGAAAAAAAGGTAAACAGTGGTACAAATAATGTTCCTTCATTAATCCCATCTCTATGTAACGACTATCTGGTCTTTTGAATCCATTACCTGTTCTCAGGTAGCATGTTTTGGCTGAGCACAAAGAAAAGTTAACACATTCATTTATGTAACCACGGATACTGATTCTGCATATTGACTGATTGTTTGCCTTTATTTCCTAAAATGTATTAACTTATTGTATGTTACACTTTTATAATGGCCATTATTTATTATTAAAACTGATATTCAGCAAAAGAGAGGGTATGCTTTGTATTTTTCAATGAAAACGAAAGGAAGCTGTTATGTCATAGGCTCCGTTTTGTTATAAATATGCATACAGTAAAGATGACGGTCATATAACTATGTAGCTACACAACGCCTCAACAGATTTGGTGTATGTTAAGTTGTTAATATCAAAATGAAAATAGACAGTTTCTTATATCATGTTTAAATTTTTTTTTGCTGAGATAGTTAAACATTGTAGTTAGGGTGATGCAAATGAGGTTATAAAGTAGACAACACTGTTCCCTTTGACGACTTACCTGATGTGTCCTCGGGAGTTTGTTTTCCATATCAAACCTCAATGTCTGAACTTAAGGAAAGGATGCAAGTCTGAACTTTGTGGACTTAATATTGGCAAAAAGTCCCAATCAGATATCTGCAGCCACGTTTTCGTTTTTAGATATCATCCACATTGACATAAATTAAAAAAATACATACAGTCCCTTTAGTGTTTCCAAAATGCTCCATTTTCGGTGCTTGAAAACTCCAGGGTAGTGTAAACGGAAGGCGTAACCATAGCAAAACGTACAGTATGCATTTTAAAACTAAAACGTATTAGTGTAAACTGGGCCTTAAAATCATACTATGGCAGAGATACATGCTGTAAGAAAAACAAACCCCACAACCCACTGTAAGAGGGAAGAACCACTTTCACTTTATAACTCTTTTTTTCTCCTCTCTTTATAGTTGGAGGGTCGTTTAGACGGGCGGTCAGAGGGTCTGGCCGACTCCAGGGAGAAGTTGATAGAGTTTGGCTTCGATTACTGCTACTGGTCCGTGGATCCAGCGGCTTCCAACTATGCATCACAAGAGGAGGTGAACGTCTATTCTCAAGTCTGTTTACTGCATCTATGCTGATGTTAATGTCATGTCCACGAGCTTGTGTATGTCCTGCTTCTTGGGTGGAGGCTGATGCATGATTACCAGAGGCATAATCAAAACCTTTGACCAACCTGGAAAAGATATTAGGAAATATTATGCCTTAGCAAAATCAAAACACTTTTTGGAGTGCAAGATATTTCATCATCTCTGTGAAGGGAGTACTTGCCTCCCTACTTAGTTTGAGATTTAGTTCATTTTAACTTGTATGTGGGTGTACAAAGTTGGCTAAACAATTTAGGCCAGAAACATTCTGTGTACAATTACACAACTATAATGGGAAAACCTACTTATGAATTTAGTTTGTGTTATATTGATCTTACGAAGCTTGGGTTCTTTTGATTCGCCTTCTTAGAGTACAACTCATCGTTGGTTTAAAGGCCTGTTCACAACAGGACTGATGATTTTTTAAATCATGATAGTTATAATGAATCCAGAGCAATGAACTACATTGTTTTGTTTATTATACACATGCAGTTACATCGCCACTAACTTTAAAAGGATAGTTCACACAAAAATTTACTCCAAGCCTTCATGGTCATATGACGTGTCATGCGTTTTAGGCAAGCCATGCTCATTATGGATATGTACTGTGGTATACATTTCTGGAGGGAGCAAAATATGTTCCAGTTGGTGTTTTTCTTGCAGTTTTTCTTTTTGCGAATCCACCAGAGGCCGCTGTGTTTGCTTTTTCAGATCTCAAATTTCTCTCGCCAGTGCCATTTGCACCTACTCTTCTTGCCTCTTTCACCAGAGACCACTGTTGACTAACTGACTGATTTACTGACTGACTGACCGACTGACCAAAACCCCCATCCACCACCTTCACTTAACCCAACCGATAGTGTTTTCAAAAGCACCAATTGACTAGCACCTTTTTCTTACCTAAACCCAACCAATAGTGTTTCAAAAGCACCAATTGACCAGCACCTACCCCCTTCCATAAACCCAACCAATAGTGTTTTCAAAAGCACCAATTGACTAGCATCTACCCCCTTACCTAAACCGAACCGATAGTTTTTCAAATACACCAATTGACCAGCACCTACGCCCTTCCATAAACCAAACCAATAGTGTTTTCAAAACCAATCCAGAAAAAAAGCCCTTGAGGCTGCCTGATTTTTACCATGTTTTCAGATCTCACCTCATTCTTACCCTGTTATTTACTTGTTTATTTTAGTTTTTTTGCGTTTTGAATTTGTTTTACCCACTTTCAGATATCATTCTTTGTTGCACTTTAACTCTATCGACTTCGATTTGCATCTCAAGTTTGCAATGAGCCACTGGACAAATTGATGACAGTGGAGAAGCCATCCACATGAAGGTAAGCGGTAAACCTGTAGTGTGAAAAGAAGCTGTTGGCAGCGTCATACCGCCCCGTAGCATTCGCTTTAAAAAGCTAATTTTTTTGTTCTTTTCACGCTACAGGTTTACCGCTTCAATATCATTCCATTCACCTACAGATGGAGAATCTTTCTTAAGCCATTTTTTTGTAATGGCCTTTTTACTCGTTGTTAGCAGTGTATTAAGGAATCATATTATTCATAAGGGTCATAAATTGTGCATTTCCTTCTCAATTAGAATGATTAAAACTGTGAACAGGCATTGAGTAGAGAAATCTTTAATCTGGCTGGAGTTGGAAGTGGAAATTAAGCAGAACATATGTTTAATGTTTAGTACAAGCTCTGCAAAGTGGGCTAGTAGTAAAATAATAAGATTTCAAATTAAAAAATTAAAAAATTTAAAGCAATTTAAACTACTTGGAAAAATTTTAGGTCCAGCAACAAAACTAGTCCTTGTTTACACCTAGTATTCACAGTTAACCAAGTGAACTGTTAAGCAAGTGAACAGTGTGTTTCCTTTGTATTTTGAGAGAGACGGTGAATCTTCTCAGTCGCACCCTGATGTTCCCTTCACGGTGTCTTTGTCCACACTCGATGAAAGGCTGAGCTGTGACGGCCCACGCACAGAGGATGACCTTGTCCACACAACACTTCTCTTTCTCCTTGCTTTCTCCCTTTCAAAATTGCCCAGTCAGAGCTTTACAGTAGAGGCCTTGAAGCTTGCATTCCTTCCATGGCCTGCAGGATGGTCTGGTCTGATTGAGAGAAACTGACCTCGTTTTGGAGTCCAGTGGGAGTAGAGAGTCCCCTATGAAGCAAGCAAAAGTCCAGACATTGTGCAGTCCATGAGTTTGTGTTGAGGCTGTCCACACTAAATACATCAAAGTGACAATTCTAAATTGTATTGTTGTCTAAAGTAGTACAAGAATGGTAAAAGTAATTTAAAAATAGACCAAGGCATTGGTTTTAAGTTGTATCTTGTTAACTTGCACTCATGCCTCATTTAGACTAGCAGCGACTTTATAGCTGCTTGTCGCTCTGGGTGGCGACCTGCTTCAAACGCAGGAGTGTGTAGATATATACAGCACGAATATAGCCGGCCTCGAAGAGAGGATCACGTGAGCTCTACTGGTGTTCCTATTGGATGTGGCTCAAGAAAGTCGCTCTTCATTTGCATAAAGTTTAAGGATTCTCAACTTTGTCGTGCCGCTCGACACTCCCACCTGGTTGCCAGTGGTCGATGTTGCTCGTGTAGACGAAGGTCGCCAGAAGTCACTCACTCTCCATTGAAATAAATGATCGGTTGCCGATTTGTCGCTGCGAATTGCTTGAAGTGTAAATGAGGCTTCTGGGTGCAAATTATACATTGACAATCAGGGGGGGTCAACTTTTTCGATAGGAGTTTGGTAATACATGCTTCAGTGAATCAAATTTATAAATGTATGTAATATACATCTCATTTATTAATAAAATGTATGCATTTTCTGTGTTTTCAGGGATTTTTAGTGACTATTTTAGAAGTTACTGTAGGTCAAACTATACAAATGATGTTTCTAATTATTTTTTTTTTAGGCTACATGCAAATATAAACACCTATTTTACAAGAAACACTGGACCACCTGCGATGTGACTGTTGCAGTTTCACACATTGCCATGTCGATTAATAGAGCTGTGGCTAAATCATTTGAGAAATCGATATTGCATTGTTTTTGAGATTTTCCAAAATATGTCACTATTCTCACTTGAATTGATTCTGAAGTTAGTTTTAATCAGTGCATAATTAATTTCTTCAATACCTTTTCTTGTATCATTTTTCATACAACTCTAATGTACTGTAAAAAATTGTATGACAATTATTAGTTACTTTAACTTACTTTGCTAAGTTGATCAGGTTTCAATTACATTTTATTCAAAATTTAACGTAATATTTTTAGTCAGTTTAATTGATATAAGTCGAAATGACTAGAAAAGTTCATTTGATTCAACTATGCCTGTCACAATATCTATTTTTGTGGTATGATGTATAGCACAAAAATGTATTGCGAAAAACAACAATACTGTCATTTTAAGACCATTTTAACACTATAATAGGATCATAATGCAAGAGTAAGCTTTTCCATAGAACATATAATATTTTATTCTTAAGAATATTTCATTTAATCATAGTCATTATATCAATTTAGTAATTAGGAATCAGAATGTGAAAATGCATATCTTAAACTAGGGGTGGCCAACCCTGTTCCTGGAGAGCCACCTTCCTATAGATTTCAGTTTCCACCCATATCAAACACACCTGAACCAATTAATTAGGACCTGAACTCCACATGATAATTACAGGCAGGTGTGTTTGATATGGGTTGCAACAAAAATCTGCAGGAAGGTGGCTCTCCAGGAACAGGGTTGGCCACCCCTGTCCTAAACAAATAAGAAATGTTAACAAAAAGTGTCCAAGGTAAAAACAAAAACTAGAAAAAAGTTGATCTATTTTCAAGCGTCAGGCCCACACATGAAAATAAAGTATAGTAATTTATAGTAAGTACTGTAGTGTTTTTTAACCATACTGACACTTCCAATAGAGATAGAGAGGCTGCGCAATCAACTCGAGTGTGGTTAGTATTGTTTTTTATGTACTGTATGGGTGATATATATTGCATCACCAAAAATGATTGAGAACATCTCCACATGTTGTCCGATTAGTTGATATATTGATTATTGTGACAGGCCTAGATCTAAGTCAAAATATTTAAGGCAGCAAGATTTTTTTTACAGTGTGCCGATGCTGAAGCTGTGCAGCTCTAATGGAAATCTTCCCTTTTTCAAAACAAATGGGAGCTGATTCCAACAACAAATAATGATTATACTTTTAATTTGTTTATTCTGCTTTACATTGCTTCAAAAAAAGTCTTTATAACCTTTGTTATGTTCGTCCACAAGTGAAATCAGTCAAGCTGCTACAGTTTTACAATAGCTTTTTAATAGAATGTTGAATGAAACTTTGGCTAGCTTTTAATTTAAGGCTAACACAGACCACATCACAGACAGCATAAATGTTTTCCTCAGTTCATCTTATATGAAAATCGTAGTATTAAGTCTATAAATCTGCAGTTTTCTTCTAAAAGAACGCACATTGCTGCAGTCTCAATCATTTTGTCCAATTAATCTAATTGGTTTTCTGTAAAAAGCCTCTCACGTTGTTCTTTAATTGGATTTTCCTATGAAATGCTGTCCTCTGTGGCTGGAGTCAGCAGATTGAGACTGGAGGCTCCTCTTCCTGTGGGGTCTCCAGAGACGTCTAAGTGGCCCCTGCTCCTTTTTTTCCAACGTCTCCCCACTCTTTCCCTGTTGGAGCCAGCTGTTTGGCTTTAAAACATGGACTCCACAGCGCATGAACACAGCACGCATGCGCTTATTACTGTAGTGTGAGCTCATATAGTGTAAACCCTGCAGAAATCTTGAGCACAAACATACATGATTGTTAATATAAATCAATAATACTGACATATAAATAACAAAACTGACAAAAAGTACAATTACACAATGCTCTAATTTGCTGCATTTATGCACTTGCACTGTTTAGTTCATCATTGTACGTCATACATCTGGCTCTCTGTGCGCATGTGGGAAGGTACTCTGTGTTTGTTTTTGTGGCTGAAGGATTGGTGGTTGTCTCTGGAGGAACATGTCTATCTGTATATGTCCATGTTCGAAAAGAAGCACAGAGGGGCTGGATCAGGCCTTGGAGCAGAATAGATAAAGATGCCTAATGCAATCCAGCTGTTGTGAGGGCAAGGTTTGATCACATGCTGAAGTCATTACTAAGTGTTGCGTGAAGCATCTAAAAAGGCATATATTTAAAACTAATCGTTCATTCATTTATTCATTTTCCATCGGCTTAGTCCCTGATTTATCGGGTGTCGAGAAATGAACCGGCTATATATAAAACTAATATGTTATTATATGTATTAAAATATATTTAAAAGAGTGCACTAGAAACTAGTGGTCATTAAATCGGCTGATAATCTAATTAGAGTTCTCCATCAAGTATGCATTGGCTTATTTGCATATTTGATTGACGACAGGATTGACACTTCATAATGCTACAGGTTAACAAGACTCAGCCAAGTGGGTGTGAGAGGTTAATAAAAAGTCCTGGTAATCAGTCCATGATCCGTTACTAGCTGTGTGTGTGTAATCAGGGAGAATCAGGAACTGGTGTGTGTGTGAGGTGCATGATGATTTTTGTAGTCCAGATATGTAGTTCTCCAGCGATCTGGAAGGATTGTAAACATGGTTTATTTTACATCATTTAGTTTCCTGATTTATAATACCCTATTTATCTATATAAGTTAGCATGATAAGAACTGGTAAAACAAGAAACTTCCCTGAAGACTAAAAACAGTAAAATTCTTAATGGAAGTTGATAAATCAATTTATTACTTTCTTTTTAATCAACAACAAAAAAACTTAATATTACACCACAAAGGTTGCATAATTAAAGACAAGATTTTCAACTTTGTATTTATTAAAGTTCATCATTGGATGTTAAGTGCAGATTTAGTCACAGCTAACTGCACAAGCGGCTCATTAAAGAACGTACTTCGGTTACACTTTATTTTGATGGTCTGTTTGTTGAATTTAAGTTACGTTGCATCTATATTCCGACTAATACTCATTAGATTATAAGTAGACTGTTAGGTTGGGGTAAGGGTTGGGGTTAGGGTAAGTTGACATGTACTTGCAAAGTTTCTTATAGTCAGTTAAATGTCTGTTGAAGGAGCAGTATTAACAGATAGTAAGCAGAAAATCTACTAATACTGGACCATCAAAATAAAAGTGTTACCCGTACTTTTTACATACAGTAGATTCCATAGTTATCAGATTGTTAAGATTATATAAATCACCAGCAGAAAATGTATATATTTAAAAAAAAAAGTTTCATATTGGGAGATTTAAATTCCTACCAATCGTGAAACATGAAAGATTAAAAAGATAAAGGCTTGCAGTGTTTAGTTTCGTGTTTATTGTTTCTTTTGGACATTTTTTTGTGAAGTTTATATTTTTTTCACTGGGTCGCTGGTTCGGACCTTGGCTCAGTTGGCGTTTCTGTGTGGAGTTTGCATGTTCTCCCTGCCTTCGCGTGGGTTTCCTCCGGGTGCTCCGGTTACCTCCACAGTCCAAAGACATGCGGTACAGGTGAATTGGGTAGGGTAAATTGTCCATAGTGTATGTGTGTGTGTGCGAATGTGTGTGTGAATGTTTCCCAGAGATGGGTTGCAGCTGGAAGAGCATCCGCTACGTAAAAACTTGCTGGATAAGTTGGCGGTTCATTCCGCTGTGGCGACCCCGGATTAATAAAGGGACTAAGCCGACAAGAAAATGAATGAATAAATGAATAATAACCTTAAAGACATATAAAATTATGTGTTACTCCATTCTAGAACAGACATCCATCAGAAAACCCACATCTTCACCAAAACAACCTACAATTGAGGAGACATACACATAAGAAGTGCTAATTATAGTGTTAATGCTTAGAGAATTAGGTGCTAGAGTAAGGGGGAGAGTGTTTTTTACAGGTGTAAATGTTTCTACAGGTGGTTTGTCAAGTCCACTTGTGTGAAGCACAGTTTATGTTGAAAAAGGTAAGGTTTATGTGGACAGAATAATTTGAGTACTTTGGCATTAATAGGTCAAAAGGTCAAAAAAATGTAAAATAAAATTAAGCATACATGGATAATAAAAAGGTCCAGACTTAAGCAAGTGATGACGGTGTAACGTAGAAAAGTGAAGGGCTCTCAGGGCCATTTTAGATGCAGTCCACTTCCTGCCAACCACACAGCTGCTTTAGTAAATGATTTTTCACAGACAGATTGCACTAGAAGGACGTCATTGGAGCACAATGCAGGTTTTCTTTTCCAAGTGAAGTCAGCTTTGTGTTTTTTTCCTCCCTCTGTCTCTTTATCACTCTCTCTCTTTCTCTCTCCCCTCCCTCCTCCTTTGGATACAGTGCACAACTTTATTATGCTCTTGGTATTTCTGGGTTTATGTGTCAGTAGAGTGAAGAAAATCTGCACAAAACATCTTTGCACACAGACTGGCCGCATAAAATCTACATTTTTTCAGTGACGTACAAATGAACGCATGTCTTTTAGAAATGAATTCTTTAGAACACATTATGGTTGAATACATTATGTTTTTTTTTTTATGTAGCAAGGACACATTAAATCAATCATTATATGTTTTAACTAATTCTGTTTGTTCGAATGTTCCATTCATCAAAGTATTTCAGATGTTTTCCTGACATTTGAATGATTTTTGAAAGAGAAATAGTTGCTGAAATTCACAGTGGTTGCTATCATAGTAATACATTGCTATAAATATATATATTAAAGAAACAAAAATTTGTACACACCTTCTCATTCAAAGAGTTTTCTTTATTTCCATGACTGTGAAAATTGTAGATTCACACTGAAGGCATCAAAACTGTGAATGAACACATGTAGAATTATGTACATAACAAACAAAGTGTAAAACGACTGATATTCGACTGATACCACTCCGTGTACCACTAAAAGGAAGTCCATGTACAACTAGTGGGACAGGTACCACAGTTTGAGAACCACTGACTTAGATGATATATAATACATTCCTATATTAAATGAATTCAGTCTTGGGGAGCATAAACATTTTAAAAACATTAAAAGAATCTTACAGAGCCTCTTTGTGACTGAAGAGTGGACTTTAAAATCATGCATTTGCCTTTAGTCAGACCGTTATTATGAAGGGAACTTTATGACATTTATTAGAGATTTATTTATTTTTGCTTTTACGGTTAATCGCAGCAACAGTTTGTGTCTTGGAAATTCTGCTTAAACTCCAGTCCGATCTTTCTCTCTCATTCTCTCATTCTTTAGCTCTTTCTGTAGGCCGCCTCTGTGTAGCCCTCAGAATCCCCTGACCTCTTTCCCTCCCCTCGCAAATTTGACCCACATAATGTCTGTGAAACTATGACAAACGAGAAGCTGAAGCCCTGCCAATCGGCTCTCTCTCCCACAGTCCCCTCCACCACCCCATTTAACCCAGCAAGCACATATAAACAGGATCTCAGAGCTTTTACACAAAACCATTGTACAGTAAAAATAAGGCGTAATGAGAATGATTTTACTCAGGTTTAAGATTCGAACACTGCATCTTCTATGCCAGCAGCCGTCATATTGTTTAAAAAGGGGTAGTTTACTCATAAAAGTGAATTCTGTCATCATTTACTCACCCTTATTTTGTTAGAAATATGTATTTCTTTCTTACATTAAACACAAAAGGAGATATTTAGCACAATGTCCAAGCTGCACTTTTCCCATAATGTTGCCGTAAAAACAATGGCCAGATTTACAATATCATAGTTCAGTGGTTCCCTACCTTTTTTTTTTGTAAGGCCCCCCTCCACATTTAATTACTGTATATTATCATTCTTATAAGTTTGCAGTATGTATGACAAAAAAAATTGTTTTCAAACAAACAGTAAGTTTATTACTGTAGATATGCTAATGCACAAATAATAGCCTAATGTAAAATATAAAAGCAATGCTTTTGACTCTTTGCTTCAAGAAAGTAGAATAAAACTATAGTTCAGGTAACTATCTTTGTATTTCCTGCATTTCGTGTTTTCAGTATTGCTAGCGCTGTGACCCCTGAAATGTTTGGAACTTCCTCACGTGGGTCCAGTATGCTTGGGTCATTACTATTAGCTGCTGAAGGCGAATCAGTGAGCTAGGGGATGAAATGAACTAAGACAACATGATCTTTCTCCTAATTATCCACTGCTAATAAAAAATTAATAATAATTAAATATGACGCGACCCCTAACAGAGCTCACTGAGGCCCTCTTGTGGGCAAAGACCCCCTGTTGGGAACCGCTGCCAAAGTTGACTATGGTAACCCTAAAGTAACAGTGGTTTTGAAACACCAACCATAGTTTTACCATAGTATTTGTAGTAAAACTGTGGTTGTGCAAATAGAAGGCAATGCAGCTAAAATGGCTACCACAATTTTGCGTGCTCTTCTGCAGATCTTTTTGGGGCTGTAACATGTATTTACTTTATTTAGAGTTGCTATCTATCATGTCTGGCCACAATCCCCTTTGAATTCTAGTATCAGCAAGGTTTTTTCCCACAGAAATGTCAGTCATTGATTATTTTTAATTTTGAAACAGCAGATTATAAAATACTCCACAAGCAAGCCATTTAAATAGTCTTTCTTGAAATTGATTATTTGTTTAACATCATTTATAATGGTCTTTGCTATCACTTTTGATCAATTTACACTGCAAAAAATTTTAAAAGCTGAATAATCTGCCAGTTGGGTAAAATATAAAAATCATTGTTAAATAGTAAAATAATCTTATTTTTAATCCATAACCAAGATTATTTTACTTACCCCATTAAGAGATTAATTAGCTTTTTTTAAAGTAAAAACTCACTTAAAGGCCCCATGAAATCACAATAAATATACATTTTTAAAATGTTAATATCAGTATGTTACTTTTTCAGTATGTCCTTTAGAGACATTTAAAGGCGTAACTAGATTAATAAGGTTATCGTTATATAAGTTATATATATTGCTGTAGGGCGCAAATAATATCGAAATGTATATATTTTTAAGTTAACTGTGTTTATTCTAGGCTAAATAAAACAAATACTACTTTATCCAAAAAAATACTATAGGAAATACTTAAAAAAATTCTTTGCTCGGTTAATCATTTGGGAAAAATTATATATATATATATATATATTAAATTGGGATTGGGCCTAATGTTACTGTTTTTATACTTGTCATTATTCTTGATTTAGTAGTTTTAGATATACGTACTAGCAAAAACAAGACAAATGTGTCCCTGTTCAATTAAAAGAATAATGACTTTCAAAACATTTTGTATGCAGTTGTTGTTTTAATTTAACTTGAAACCATGTGTGTCAGTATTTTTGTCCCAGCTCTCTTTATAGAAGAGAAACTGACGTACTCTTATTGGTCTGTGGTCTGGGACGGCCCTTGAATGTGCTTCAGTTGGCTCTTCCCATGAGCTCTCACAAGAAACAAGGAGTTTTTCGGAGGTGGCTATTAAGAAAGCCACATTAAAGAGGCTTTCCTAACTGTATCACTCCACACACTGATTACAGGCCTGTATTTTACAGTGGGTATATTACATATGAACAGCTTCTTAATGGACTGGAGTTTCCCTCTGCTTTCTGTATTAACTTTTCTTACTTGCATAATTCATCCTGAAGCACTCTCCTCCTTCTCCTTCTAGTTTAGCCGGAGTCTTGGCCTAAAACTATGATGTTATTGTTTGTTATTTAAAGACGTCATGTGTCATGATTTGTACCGCCTGACCCTTCCTTTCCACTGCCCCACTTTTAGATTTGGTCTTCCCAGACTGAGCATCTCTTTAAAGGGGGCTTGGGATCACATGTTGCCTGAAGCACTGACCCTCTGGACAACTTCCTGTCCATAATCAACTCTAAATTCAGCTTTCCTCTTGCATTGTGACCATTGTTGTTTTTGTTTGTGGCACAAGGAGGAAAAAGACGGAAAGAAAACATCGACTGCTTTTGTGCAGTTTCCTATGTCTATGTCTATGTACGCACACACACTATTTTATTTATTATAATCAATAAATACGTTTTTATTTTATTCAAATAATTAAAAAAATGTCAAATGTAATAGAAATATATTAATACAATTTTAGATGTACTAAAAAACTGCTTTAGAAGGAACGCTTGTTTGTTGATTTAAAGTGTTAATAATTTTATCAGTAATTTAAGCATGTATAAAATGTTCATTAATATATTTTTTGAAGTTTTTATTACCAAGTGAAACTACATGACAATTAGAAACATTTTATTAGTGACTAGCTAAAATAGTTATGTGTAATAAAATAAAATGACACAGGAAAAAATGTTTTGAACACATGAAGAAAGGGAAGTAGAAAGGCAGTGAAAGCCATACAGCAGCTGAAATCTCTTTTAGTTATTCAGCAACCCTCTGCTCTTTGTTATTGTAAATTAATATTCGCTGCTTCAGTTCAACATTACCAGCAGGATGAGAATAGAACCAAAGTGGACATTTCAGCTAAACAATGATCCAAAACACAGCAAAGGAAACTCAAATGCTTTCAGAAAAAGTTAAAGGTGACTCATCTGGAGAAGGCAGGCATTGCTAATAGAGCGAATAGAAAGGTAAAATTAGACAATGATGTTCTGTTGTATAGGCTGCTGTTGTTTGTGCATGTACAAATAAATCCCTCAAAAGATATTATCAAGGGCCAAAAAAAGTTATTGATGGGAAAACAAGCGCTTTTAAGTGAGAAAGTAATTATATTAATTAATATTATGTTGTAATATTAGTTAATTATATGAATATTTGTGTTATAACTATAGATTTATTTGTTTATACGTTGCTGTTTAAGTACAGGGATTCTGTGTGTTTTATAACTTGCATCATTGTGGCAAAGGACTCTCAAGATCAAAGCAACCCCCATTTTTACCATTTACCATTTTTCAGCACATTTCTAAACATAATAGTTTTAATAACTTATTTCAAACAACTGATTTATTTTATCTTTGCCATGATGACAGTAAATAATATTTGACTAGATATTTTTAAGACACTTTTATACAGCTTAAAGTGACATTTAAAGGCTTAACTAGGTTTATTAGGTTAAGGTTAGGGTAATTAGACAAGTTATTGTATAATGATGGTTTGTTCTGTAGACCATTGGAAAAAAATGGTTTTCAAAAAATTAAAAATAGCTTTTATTCTAGATGAAATACAACAAAAAAGAAAAAAAATTCAAAGGCTGGCTAATAATTATGACTTCAACTCTATAAACACAATAATTATTTCATGCAATAAATTTTTTATATTTTATTTTATGTTTTTAGTTTCAGGTTTTATTTATTTCTGTTCTTATTACTACTCCTGAAGTTATTTTTTTATAGTAGAAAAAGTTTCTTTAGATTATTAATTTATATTGAACTTTTTTACTTTTTTGTCAGCTTCAAGGAGCCCAAATTATTCTTGTATTGATTGATTTGAAACATCCATTTTGGAACCTTGATGTATAAAAATGTAGTTTTACAAATGTCATGTTTTGTGCCTCTTCACTGCTATCCACCCTTAAAACAGATGTATTGCTGTTTAAAAACTTATCTGAGAGTGCTTTAGATAAAGTACAGTGGTGACCGGGAGAGTAAATTAAGCAGAAAGTGCAGTGACAGGGAAAAGCATCTTACATGAGCAGAGTTCATTGGACAGTGAGTTAAGATGGATTCCTTTAACAAGCGTCTTCACTGATTCTTTCAAGCCGAATAATTGAGCTCGGACTAATTTGAGGAAATCAGACAGAAGCGGCTGCTGGATGCTGATCCGCTCTCCCTGCAGACAGCATCCCAATTAGCCTACACAGAGCTGGCGCAGCCCCGAGACTCTTCTCATCTCTGCCAAACACATACCTGGATTACAATACCCTCAGAGAACCTGTTGTTTTGCTGACTCACTGGGTTTTCAATAGCCGTGAAGGTCAAATTACGTCCTCTTTCCCACACCTGGGTACACAAAAAGAAAGATGACTTTTTACATGACTTGTTTGAAAAACAAGACATTTTTTAATTTAAGATATTGCATTTACATGCCGACTAATTCTCATTAAATTATATGTAGATTGTTAGGTTGGTGTTAGCATAGGCGGAGGGTGAGCGAACTCCAGGGTAAGGCTAACATATGCGCTGCCCTTTAATGCATTTAAAATGATTTGTGACCGATCAAGAAGAGATTTTAACAAAAGCACCGCCCATCAACAAACGTCTGTTATTCAACACTCACATTAAATTATTTTATTAAACTCTGATCTACACTACCAGGCCAAAGTTTGGGGTCAGTTTTTTTTAATTATTCATTCATTCATTCGTTTATTCATTTTCTTGTCGGCTTAGTCCCTTTATTAATTCGGGGTCGCCAAAGCGGAATGAACCGCCAACTTATCCAGCAACTTTTTATGCATTGGATGCCCTTCCAGCCGCAACCCATCTCTGGGAAACATCCACACACACATTCACACACACACACACTCATACACTACAGACAATTTAGCCTACCCAATTCACCTGTACCGCATGTCTTTGGACTGTGGGGGAAACCGGAAACTCACGCGAAGGCAGGGAGAACATGCAAACTCACACAGAAACGCCAACTGAGCTGAGATTCAAACCAGAAACCCAGCGACCTTCTTGCTGTGAGGCGACAGCACTACCTACTGCACCACTGCCTCGCCTTTTTATCATCATTTTATTAAAAAATTTAATGAAAATTATTTTGTTCATCAAGGCGGCATTTATTAAATATTAAAAAGTTAGTTTGTTAAATATGTATTAAAATTTACTTATTACTCACTGTGTGCAGTTTAAAATGAAATTATTACTCCTTGTTTCTTTTATTTCTATTACAATTAATAATAATAATAATAATAATAATAATAACAATTAACGTTAGTGTGATTAGAGTAGAGTGATTTCCGATTTTCATCATGTGACTTTAAAGACCGAAGTTATAAAGCTGAAAATTCATCATTAAAATCACTGGAATAAATCAATAAATTAAATGATAAACTACTTTTGAACAGTTATTTTATAGTGCAATAACATTTCACAATTTTACAATTTCTACTGTATTTTTGATGAAATAAATGCAGCTTTGGTGAGCAAGAGAAGCTTATTTTATTTAAAAATCCTATTGACCCCAAACTTTTGACCGATAGTGTACATAATAATGATAATATTACAATAAATTGCAAAAATTATATTATATTATATTATATTATATTATATTATATTATATTATATTATATTATATTGTATTGTATTGTATTGTATTATATTATATTATATTATATTATATTATATTATATTATATTATATTATATTATATTATATTATATTATATTGTATTGTATTGTATTGTATTGTATTATATTATATTATATTATATTATATTATATTATATTATATTATATTATAGATTAATGGTAGCCCTCTGTCTAACAAACAAAGATGTGTTTTAGCATGGCATTCATTATAAATATTAGCCACTGCCCTACCTTATGCAGCAAAATCCTCCTTTTAGACCTGGCATTATAGATGTTGATGTTGTCTTTGTTGTTAAATTGCAAAAATGTGTCAAGAATCCAAAATCATTCTCTTTTTCACAAGGCCAATCAAAAACTGACCTTGTAATTCAGCAATAAATATTTGACCTATAAAATGTAAAACTCCAAACGATTGCCTACCAATTACTACCAATTTCATTTAATGCTGAAAACAAGTTAAGCCAGAATAATATATTATTATATCTCTGTCGCAATACTCATTTGTCATTTTATTACTTATGTCCTTGACCAGCAAATCAGGTTACATTTTGTTTTCTTTGTGATTTTTTTTTGTTCCTAATATAAAAAAAATCAACAACAACAAAAATAAAGATGTAAAATGTAACTTTGTTAAAAATAATTAATACTGAAAAAAGTAACGTTCAGGTACACTGTAAAAACTGTTGGGTTCCACACAATTCATTCATGTTGTCCCAACACAAATCGATTAAGTTCACTCAATTGCATTTACAAATTTAAGTGGGTTGAACATAAAACAATTAAGTTGTTCTAAAAAATCCTTGCGAATTGTGTTGTTTTAGCTCATTTTAAATAAGTTGTTTAAACAAGCTGCAAAAGAAATGTTTTTGAGTGTACTGTATTAAAGTATCGTATCAGATTTCTGAATGATGACCAGTCCTATCTCAGATGATGATGAATTAAATTGTGGCCCTCACCAGCCAAGTCTCAGTGTCTTAGTAAGGAGGAAGTGTAACATAAACACAGAGTAAATTCCAGCGTAGTGCTGAGATGGACAACATTCTGTCAAGGATATTTCGTTAAGACGCAGAGATTGAGTGTATTCTGGAGCAAACACAGAGCAAAGGAAGAATAAAGCAGTGCAAATAAAGCAGCTGAAGTGGGGCTGGTGAGAAAGCAGTTAGTCTTTGTGTTTTCATTTCTTCTCTCCTTTCTCCTTACAGTGAAACCGAGAGAAGATTGATCTCCACAAACTCTGAGATTCTGCAAACACACACGCAGCACATTCTCTATGCTCCACACACACATGCACAAACATTAGCAGATAACCTTCAAAGCCCAGTCTCTCTCTCTTTCTCTCTCTCTTACTCAAATAAGCACAGATCATGATCTCTCAATAAACATGATCAAAGAACACAGAAGGGGAATTTCACAACACCTTTACACCTTTGGGGTTTTTTAAATGTAAAATTGACATGTTAACAGAGATAAAGTGCAGTTTCTTCAAATTTTAAAAAGTGATTGATACAAGTGTCATCTCGTCTTCTAGGTGTTTCAGGACCTGGGTGTGTGTGTCCTGTCTGGGGCTTCAGAGGGGTATAATGTGTGTCTGTTTGCATATGGACAGACAGGCTCGGGGAAGACGCACACCATGATGGGTACTCCTGTAAGTAACAGTAGTAGCATGAGATGAAGATAAAGCATTTTTCAGCATAAATATAACACATCCTCTTTGCCTTCTCAGGACTCCATTGGCCTGACACCAAGGATCTGTCAAGTAAGTCAAAACTGAAAATGGAATCAACATGTTCGCTCCTTCATGTCATTTCAAGTTATTTTGTTGTATTTGAATTCATCTTTAAATAGCAAAGATTTTTTTAATGAATAAAGTCTTGATCTCACTGAAAGTCCGTGTTGCAAAAGTAAACATTAGGTTATTTAAAAAATGTATTTCAAGACATATAACCATATATGTATTTGTGACATATTCTATTGCATTAGTAACTTAATTTAGATACTTTGGAAGACTTAAGGTATGTAGCAAAAAGAGTCCTATATACTGTATACAGTTGAAACCAGAAGTTTACACACACTCTAAAAACGGAACATAACCATTTTTAAAAAAATGTCTGGTGTTAAATTATACTAAACGTTTACTATTTTATGTTCAATAGGATTACCTATATGATTTCATTCATTCATTTCATTCATTTTCTTGTCGGCTTAGTCCCTTTATTAATCCGGGGTCGCCACAGAGGAATGAACCGCCAACTTATCCAGCAAGTGTTTACGCAGCGGATGCCCTTCCAGCCGCAAGCCATCTCTGGGAAACATCCACACACACACATTCACACACACACTACGTGAAGTTTATTCATAAACTAATTTCGAGAGGATCACGTGCTTATGATTTATCACGGCCAGTCTCGCATTTGCTAATCACTATCTTCCAATCATATGAGCCCTAAGCTACTATAAATAGCCACAGTTTTCAGTTCACTTTATCTTCGTTTGGAAGAAACCCCCCTCCTCCCCTATTCTCCTCCTTTACCTGTGATCGGGCGGCACGGCGGCCCCGTGGTTAGCACTGTGAGCCAGACAGCAAGAACACTGCCGGCCCTGGTTTCACAGGACCGGTGGGTGTTTCTGTGAGGAGTTTGTATGTCCTCTCCGTGTCCGCGTGGGTTTTCCCCGGGTTCTCCGGTTTCCTCCCACCATCCAAAGACATTCAACATGCATAACAATCAAGCTTGTCTAATCCCTTGCGTTCCCTTAGCTACAGCGGCAGGGGAGTTCTGAGATCCACCGAGCTCAGGCTCCCCTCTTGCTCTGCCAACGGGAGGAAGCCCCGGGCTCGAGGAGCCCTTGAGCTCAGGGCTCTCTCCCGGGACAGCATGCCAAACAAGCTTTGGTAAATCATCAGCTAAGTGTGAACTCTTGAAAGACAATTTAGCCTACCCAATTCACTTGTACCGCGTGTCTTTGGACTGTGGGGGAAACCGGAGCACCCGGAGGAAACCCACGCGAAGGCAGGGAGAACATGCAAACTCCACACAGAAACGCCAACTGAGCCGAGGTTCAAACCAGTGACCCAGCAACCTTCTTGCTGTGAGGCGACAGCACTACCTACTGCACCACTGGCTCACCCTACCTATATGATTTACATTTGCTAAATGCCAGAAAAAATAAAATAATATATATATATATATATATATATATATATATATATATATATATATATATATATATATATATATATATATATATATATATTATCAATTTCTACACAGTCAAAAGTCCATTTCCTTGATATTTTTTAGCTTTACTTTTAAACTGTATAACTTTGGTCAAATGTTTTGGGTATCCATCCACAAGCTTCCCACAATAGTTTAAAGGAATTTTATCAGAACTTTATCATGCTGAGCTCAAACTCCCCTCATGCCCTGCAATGGGAGGGAGCCCAGGGCTTGTGGATCTTATAAGCTCAGGGCTCTCTCCCGGGACAGCATGCCAAACAAGCTTTATTATCAATCATCAGCTAAGTGGGAACTCTTGAAATAGCATGAACAAACAGCAAAAGTATTTTAGTGTGCACATTTCATTGTCCATGTGGTAAAACACTTTTTCTTTTACTTTTATTAAGGGTCTTTTTAGGTCTGGAGTTGAGTCATCAGATGGCCAGAGCTGTAGAGTTGAAATAAGGTGAGATGGAAATCCTCTGTATTTACTATTTATTTTTTTGTCTCTTTCACAACAGCGTCAACAAGCATGTTCTGAGAATGAAGCGGGAAAGTATGCCTGTAAGCAAAATCAAATCTCATCCTCTTTTTCTCCTTCTTAGTTTTTTGGAGATCTATAATGAGCGTGTTCGTGATTTGCTGAGAGGTGTGGAGCAGAAGAAGCCAGCACCCCTGAGGGTCCGAGAACACCCAGAAAAGGGGCCCTATGTGCAGGGTGAGTTCACACACAGAAAACAGAAAATAGCTTTATAGGATAGGGTAGTCAACTTTTCTACAATATGAATACAATTTCACCAGATGACTTAAGCAGCTCTATTTAGAAATAATTCATGAATTTATTTTGTTGGGGAAAGCATCTGCATACATTATATATTTTACAAATACATTCATAGATAAATAAAATAGAGTAAAGATACAAATGAGTTCAACTGAGCTTTATGGTTTTTGTGGGGAGTTTAACCGTATTCAGGTATAAATACGTAAAAGTAACTAGGTATAGTCTTCTTTGCATAAATAATCAAATACAGTTCTTTTTGTTAAAGGTACAAATGTTATACATTTTTGAATGGTTTAAACTCAGTCACACTCACATATGCAAATGGTTAACTTTATATTCTTAATACATTTTGCATTGACCAAAATTCATATGTTTTGACATGGTTCTTGGCCGACTATATTCCCCAGAATCGCAACATCTTGTGATGTGACTATTGCGGCTATTATCTACACTGATGCTAAAATTATGTATTATTGAAAGGGTATACTGGTTTAAAATGATAGATTGTCCTACCTGCTTGTCAGCCTGTGTATTTGCATAACTTTGCCAGTCCATCACAAGTCATCAATGTGTTCCATGATCCCACAGACTGAATGGAGAGAGTCTACTGCAATGAAAAAAATCTTATGTATCAATTAAGAGAGCGGTAAAAACAGTAATGACATTTAACAAAATGTTAAAATATCAGTGAGTTAGGCTTACCACAAACCCTGTTGTACTCATTATTATTATTAATAATAATAATAATAATAATAATAATAATAATACCAGTAAACTATAAGGGGAAAAAATAAAATGTTTAAAATAATCGTTCATTAATCGTAATCAAGTTTAAATGTTCAATTAATCAAGATTTTGATTTTAGGCTTAATCGCCCAACCTTACATTCTGTGCTTTTTAATATGTTCCCAGTACACAGCTATTTTAAGAAAAAGAAAAAAAAAATGTCATTTAAAGTGTCTGTGCACCTACATTTTGGACTGTGCTCCCATTTTTTTTATTTGAAACACAAGTGCTGCCAAAAACATTTCAGGATAGATCCCTGCCCCGCTTTAAGTTGATTTAGAAAGTCTGAAAAAGTTTCCGAACCAAGTAAAATTACTTTGTGTGTATCATAAAACAATATCACTGTTAGCTATCATTATTCAAGAGATAATTGAGCACAAGTTATTCATTCCTGTCTGTTTACATTTGCAACTCAATTCCACCACAGTTTATAACCTTGTCTGTAGGGTTACATTTGCTCCTTCTCCTTTTTTTTTTTTTTTTTTTTTTTGCACTCTCACTCACTTCTTGTCCAACATCCAGTCATTGTGTATATTAGGAAAAAGCCCAGTGCAGCAAAGGAAGTGATTTCACTTCCATGTGAATGCTTGGAGCAGAGTAAGAAAGGCATTGTGTGCTGATCAAGATGTGTTTCTCACACACGTAAACAACAGTGACCTCAAAAAGCATTCAGACATTTAAAAGGACTTTTCTTGGTTATAAATGACAAAATAAAAACCTTTCTCAGAACTATCATTTATTTCTACCAATTAGTTTTAAGCGTTTAGTTTATTCTTTACAGTTCTGAGCAACCAGAAAATATCCAAATGCAAAATTTGACTTTAGAAACTAACATCTAAATGATCCACGTCAATATTAAATGCTTTCGCTTGAAAATTTGGCAACACTTTAGTTTAGATTACAATTCACGGGATTAACAAACCATCAACTAACACTTGTATCTTATAAAAACTACTAATTAGCTGTTTATTAATTAGTTAGTAAGGTAGAAGTTTTGTTTAGGATTACGGATGCAAAATAAGATCATACTGTATAACTACTAATGAACCGTTAGTAACTTAATAATAAGCAGGCAATAAGCCAGTAGTTAGCATAAATTGTGACAAACTAAAGGGTTACCTTTATTATTATAATTATTGTTTTTGAACATTACTTGCTATACATGCTCACAGCAACTGGGACAAAACTTTGATCTGTTTACATCTAAATTCTATTAGTATATGTTTTAGCACTGTAGTCCGTATTACGAACAGAGCGATGATTTTTGTTTACGCTAATATAAGTGTGGATCAGGAATAGAGTATCTGTGACTCATATTGTGGAAAGGATTATGATGCTATTGTGTGTTTATGTTAGGTCTTTCTCAGCATGTCGTGACTGACTACAAACAAGCAGTGGATCTGTTGGAGGAGGGTATCGCTAACCGCATCACAGCCGCTACACACGTCCATGATGCTAGCAGTCGATCCCATGCCATCTTTACCATCCAGTACACACAGGTCTGAAGCTCAAATCATGTCCTTAAACACTCCAAGGTTCTCCATTAAACTTTTTGTGTATGTAAAGTAATATGACTGGATTAGTTGTATGAATTTTGGTGGCAAAAACGTTTTTGTATCACCTCGACACTACTGTTTGATAGGTGGGATTCAGTGTTGTTTTTAATGCTGCAATTAACAATATGTTCAAATATAAAATAGTAAAAATTATAATATTTAACAATATTTTGTGTTTTTGCATTTTTTAACCTTTTTTCCCAGTTTTAGTCATTAAGAAATCAGCTATAAGCAGTAGGCAGTGTGTTAGATTAAAAGGGATATTTTGCAGTAAATAACATAATTGTAAGATGTATATCCACATTCTGGGAAATAGAGAAAAAAATACATTTATAAATATATTACAAGATTTTTATGTAATATTGATCAATTAAATGTAGCCTTGATGATCACAAATACAAAACAAACAATAAACAAAAATGTTCTGTCATGGTGCACTATAAAGAAAGTTAACATGAATATGTTGTAAATAAAATACTTATTTTCGCATTATAGTAATTACAGGGTTAATGCACATTTCAGCTACTAAAATTCTATCACTTTTCCATGATTTTTTTCCAGGGTTTGCTAGTTATTTACTGTAACTGAACCATTACAGTGAGTGGCTGGCAACAGGGTGATGTGATAAATGATGTGATAATTTGGTTGCTCTGTGTGAGTATTTTTGTCTTTAAATGCATCTCGTCGATATCTTCACCTTTTAAATAGCTCTGTGACATTGACATTGACATTGGTTGACTCCTGATACTTAATGTTAAAAACATAAAAGGAGCCAAAGAAAACACAGAGATGGCTGCAGAGAAATTAAGCTTATCATCAATACATTGTCTCACTTTCTCCTTAATACTGACCATACACATACCAAAACTGAACAGTATATATATATATATGTATAGCAACATAAAGCATCAGAGTACATGGGGTAATAATGGTTGAGCAGTAATTTACCATTTATTATCACAGTAAATATCTGTAATGGGTACATAAAGTAAATTACTGTAATTTATTCTTTGCACTACAAAATTTTATACAAATCCTGCTCCTTTTACAGTAAAATACTGTTTTCTTTTATTACAGCAAAACACTGACTATTTTACAGTTATTTACTGCACAAAAGGGTTAACAGTGTACATAAGCGTGGTAAAAAACAATGCAAGTTAAACTTTATTCCAGCATATCGTAAAACATGCAACAATCTATTTAGTTTTGGTTTTAATTTATATTTATTCATTCATTTTCTTTTCGGCTTAGTCCGTTTAATAATCAGGGGACACCACAGCAGAAGGAACTGCCAACTATTTCATAGTTCCATATAATATTTTTTACCCATCAATGAGAAACATCCTTACACACTCATTCACACACATACACTATGGTCAGTTTTAGCTTACCCAATTCACCAATGTGTTTGGACTGTGGGGGAAACCGGAGGACTCTTGCCATTGTGCTACCCACTGTGCCACCATGATGACTAATTTATATTTTTCATTCGTTTTATTTTCCGCTTAGTCCCTTTATTAATCTAGGACTGAACCGGACTGGACTGGGAATGAACCGCCAACCTATCCAGCATATGTTTTACGCAGCAGATGCCCTTCCAATATCCATACACATTCATACACTGTAGACAATTTAGCTTACCCTATTCACCTGTACCGCATGTCTTTGGAATTGTGGGGTAAACCAGAGCACCCGGAGGACACCCATGCGAACGTGGGGAGAACATGCAAACAAACTCCACACAAAAATGCCAGCTGACCCAGTCGAGGCTCGAAACAGCAACCTTCTTGCTGTTAGGGCGTGTCGCCCTAATTTATATTTATATCTATATAAAATTGATTTAGATAAACCTTACACCACATAATAATGTGAGAGTATGTGATTGGTTAAGGACAGAAAAGAACTAAAGAAAACTAACCTATATTCAAGTATACAGTTATCTGCTTTCCATGACTTTTCAAAAAACTTTGTGGGTCTTTCTGTTTTTCTAAAAATTTTCCAGTCCTAGAAAATGCCATGTCAAAATTCTATCACACCATGACGTATGAATCCTGTAATAAAGAAATCTTCTTATGAGCAGTAGTCACTCCGTTAGATTTAAAGTGATATTTTGCAGTAAAAAACAAAATTGTAAATCAAATCAAATCAAATCACTTTTATTGTCACATCATCAGCAGCACGTGTGCTATGATGAGTGAAAAGCTTAGGTGCTGGCTCCAGACAGTGCAAATACAATGAAAGTGCAAAATACAACAACATACTCCCAAAACACAGGACAATGTAAAATTGGCAATGTAACATAAGATATATATCCACATTGTGGGATATAAAAAAATACATTTTTAATATATTACTATAGATTTTATATAACATTTGTCAATTGAATGTAGCCTTTATTATCACAAATGCCTTCCAAATAAACAAACAATAAACTTTCTGTAATTGTGAACAGAAGATGTCGTATTAGAAAGGAGAAAAACCACCAAAATATCAGCATTGCAACAGAAACCAAACTGTAAATCATATTCTTGTGGAAGGCCTTATTTTTAATGTTATCAGAAAACGATTTTTATCTGGAGCCACTTGAAATGAAATATTTTTAAATGTGAATCCTTCCAAAATTGTACAGTTTTTATCAAAAGTAAACCTTAAAAAATGGTTTTAGATTTTTACCTTATAAACCGTTTCATTGTGGTCATCTCATTGGTCCATGAACATGCTTGTTATCAAACTATTTCATAACTGTAACAAGAGTCAATTCAGTCATAACTTAATGTTAAAGCAGCTATCATAACTTTATTTATCAATATGTGGCCCTTTTTGGATTCTCGCAGGCTATAGAAATTAAAAATGTAAAAAAGGAAATACATTAGGACTATTGTTCTTGTTTACATTCCTCAAAAGGGTCTATAAATTATTATTATTATTATTATTATTATTATTATTATTATTATTATTATTATTATTATTATTATTATTATTATTATTTACGTATTTCTTATGTATTATTTATTGCTGTTGATGAATTTTAGTTGTAAAAATATTTTTAGAATTATAGAAAAGAGATATTTATAAAATGTGAAAAACTTCATCTGCTTTTTTGCCATGACAGCCAGAAAAGCTGATATGGCAATAAACTCAAATCTCTGTCTCTCTCTCTTTAATGGTACACTGTAAAGAAAATGATCGAAATAAGTTAGGAATAAAAAAAAATACTATTTAATGTCCATAATATAACATTTTATTCATTGTATTGTGTGTAATTTCATTAAGATTTGTGTGTGTGTGTGTGTGTGTGTGTGTGTGTGTGTGTGTGTGTGTGTGTGTGTGTGTGTGTGTGTGTGTGTGTGTGTGTGTGTGTGTGTGTGTGTGTGTGTGTGTGTGTGTGTGTGTGTGTGTGTGAAATTTACCAGCAATTTCTGAATAAAAGTAGTTTTTAAAATTCTCTGTTTCAGGATAATCTTGTGATAATAGTTTTCTTTTTATAGGCTATTCTAGAAAACAATCTTCCTTCAGAAATCGTAAGCAAAATCAACTTGGTAGACCTGGCTGGCAGGTTAGTGAGTGTATCTCTTTTTTTAATTCTTAAACCACTCATTCCTTGAGAGTAGAACAGATCCTGGATATATTCTTTATTTATAATCTAACATGTGCCTTTTAATAACCACAATAACATATGATCATGGTGGCCCCCTAGTGTTTCATCCCTGAAAGCAAGTGTTCTAATGAACACTAGTTCTGATTATTACAAATAAAACACACTCTTTGTGCTTTTATCAGTGAACGAGCAGACCCTCAATACTGCAGAGACCGAATAACAGAGGGAGCAAACATCAACAAATCTCTTGTCACCCTTGGCATTGTCATTTCCGCTCTTGGTAGGCATTGACCTCTTTAATTCCATTCAATTCATCTTCATTTCTATATTGCTTTTACTATGTAGATTGTGTCAAAGCAGCTTAACATAGAAGTTCTAGTAAACTAAAACTGCTTCAGTCCAGTTTTCTAAGATTTGTTCAGATTAGTGTAATATAAATTACAAACCTCTTAATTTCTATTATCTTCCAGTATCTTTCTTTTAATCCTATTTCTCTCAATTGTATCTTTAGCCCAAAACTGTCAAATGTCCAGCAGCAGTCAGAGCATCAACAGTATGCTCAGTGAGGGTGAAGGCAGCACCGTGGGCAGCCAGTCCAGCTCTCTGTCAGGCAGCGGACGCAGGCACTGCTTTATTCCTTACAGAGACTCTGTCCTCACCTGGCTGCTCAAAGACAGCCTGGGCGGAAACTCCAAAACCATTATGATTGCAAGTAAGTCATTCGGAATCAAATTAGAGTTTTTTTTTAAAGATTTATTTAAAGAACAAGACTTTTATACTTGACAGTATTGTTGAAACAGCAGGTGGTGACTCATTAAGATACAATAAACGTATGATTATTTGTACTAATTGTAGGGTCATGTCGTAAATTTGCTGGTTGTAGAACAGGGTTTCTGCAGGGTCTTAAAAAGCCTCAAAATGTCTTAAATCTCAAAATCCAAATTTTAGACCTTAAAAAGTTTTACATTTACTGAAATATTGTGTTGTAGGTCTTAAATCTTTTTTAAACAGGTCTACAGGTTGAACAGGTTTATGGATTGCTGCTTAATCTGGCCAAAAAAATCCAATCACCAACGATGCATCTCAATAAAACCTAACACTTTTTATTTAAAAAGATCATTTTAACTCTATTTATTATAATAGTTTAATTATTTTATTTACAATAACATTTGTTTAAAAGTTCTCCATGTATGTACTGCTGAGGACACCGACCTGGACAGATTGTTGTGCATAGATTTCGTTTATTATAGTTTTGAAAACTTTTAAAACATTTGTTAATTATTTTTATTTTATTTTAAAGAAAGTTTATGTTGGAAAAAAGTGTATGGGTACAAGTAGAGCTTGCTTGTTTTTACACAATATTTAAATTTTCACAATTTTTAAATACAATATTCATTTGTTAAGAAATAAAATATAAAATATAAAAAAATATATTGTTCATTTATTATTGTTTTAACAAATTTATTAAATTATTATTTTTATCTTTTGATAGGGCAAATAAAAATTATTTTCCATCTGGGCCATTTGAAAATTTCCTTAGCCTTTAGCCCTTTTTGAGTCTAAAATTTCATTCATAATAATCTTAAAAAATGTCTTAAATTTAACTTGATGAAAGCTGCAGAAACCCTGTAAAAAACACATATTGGGTCAGTTCATCCCACAATTTTAGCTTTTTCACTATCAGTTTCTTTTCGTGATGAGCCTTGTAATGGTACCAGATCCTGTCAATTGTCCTAGTTTGATAAAGACCATTGTTTGTACCTATCATTACTACTACAGTACTAACTTTTATGACTGAAGCTGCTCAGTGCATTGACTTGTTTCAAATGTTATTCAATTTTAAAGGCATAGTTCACCCAAAACTGAACATTCTGCCATCATTTACGTACCATTGACTCGTTCCAAACCTGTTTAACTTTCTTTCTTCTGTTGAACACAAAAGAAGGTATTTTTAATAAAGCTGGAAACCAGTAAACATTGATTTCCATAGTATTGGGTTTTCTGGTTTTCAGCTTTTGTTCAACAGAATAAAGAAACAAATAAAGGTTTGTAACTACTTCAAGGTGACTAAATAGTGTCTATATGTTCATTTTTTAAGTGGACTGTCCATTTATTTTAGGCAACCTTTTTACAGAATATTCAAGCAAACTGAGCAATGCAGAATTTAATATATAATAGGAATAAAACATACTGTACTTGACTTAAAAAGCATTGAGCATAAAGAAAATAAAGACATTCCCATCTAACCACACCTTAATTGTTGCAGAAGTGATAACCTTCATCATCCGTTTTGCTTTGTGGTTTTGTATGTTAATTTCTCTCTCTCTCTCTCTCTCTCTCTCTCTCTCTTACTTATATATAGATATACATGCAATTTCATATATAATAGGAATAAAACATATTTGCATTGAGCATAAAGAAAATAAAGACATTCCCATCTAACCACAACGTGGTTGTCATTTTAGTGAAATTGTCATTGTAGAATTGTCATTTTAGTAAAATGTATCTATTGTAACTGAAAGCAATATACAGTATAGTATTAATGTGATATACCTATGTGCAATACCTTCCTTAATATTTATATTGTATATTAAACAAAATAAAGGTAAAAAATGTGAACAAATTAAGCTTAACATTATAGTTCATAGATAGTTCATTAAAAATTGTGTAATTAATTAATCACCATCATGTCGTCTCAATCCCTTGAGACCTTCATTCATCATAGGAACTATGAGACCTTAAGATATTTTACATGAGATCCAAGAGTTTTCACAATCTCCATAGACAGAAACTGTCCAGAGATGTTTAAAGTCCCGAAAAGGAACTAAAACATTGTCAAAATGTTCCATGTGCACCAAAAACTTTAAATGAAGACTTTGTTTGCCATCAGATCAGGGAACGTGTTTACTACGATACTTGTGTGTTGCGTTGCTGACTCTAATGTCAAAAAAAAGGACTGCTCTTAATAAATGTGCACCCTGACATGACAAGAAAGAGGAGATATAGGCCAACAATGTCACAGTTAAAAAAAACAAAAAAATTACAGAGTGTTAGTCAGAGAGCTCTTAGATTTTATCCTAAATATCTTAAGTTGTTTTATGAAGGTGAGAAAAGGTCTAAGGGGGTTGCAACAACATGATTGGTAAATAATTAATAACAGGATGGTAATTATTGAGCGAACTATCCATTTAAAAAGCTCAGTCGGACTTCCCATCAAGCAGTTGTTTTATATTCCTAAAGATCTTGCCTTTTCCACATGATCTCCTCAAAGTCATTCATCTTCCTTCTTTCACTAGTCCATGTATAATTAGTCGTATTTTACCTACAAATGAAAACGGCATTGTGATATAGATATAGTTCAATAATGATATAGTCAAAACTGGGTGTATCCTGCAGAAACCATATTATCACATCCATTGCAGAGTCAGTAGAATGAATTGTGAACTTTGTTTTCTCCCAGCGGTCTCACCATCCAGCAGCAGCTACAACGAGACTTTAAGCACACTCCGCTATGCAGCTCATGCCAGGAATATTGTTAACAAGCCAAGAGTCAATGAGGTGATGTCCAAATGCACACACATGTGGTAACTTACAATCCCACAGTCAAATTGTAACAAAGCATGTTGAGGAACTTGAAATGTTTCTTGTTTTTATTCCAGGATGCCAACGTGAGGTTGATTAGGGAACTGCGGGAGGAAATCGATCGTCTTAAGAGCATGCTGCTCACCTTTGAAATGGTACCAGATTTTTTAATATTTCTACATAAATGTGCTTTGAAATTTTGCACTCATTTTTTTTTCTTTTTTCATTTACACTAATGCATTTTCATTTTAAAATGCATACATTTTGTTATGGTTGTCTGGTATTTACACAATTTAGATCCATAAAAACAGAGAATTTTGAAAAAACGAATGGCGGGTGTTCTGTTTCATTATAGACTGACTGAACACAAACTTCTGAAAACAGAGGCATGGCTATCAACAATTGTTTTCTGATGGTCTATTGGACTATTGCATATTGTTCACTGATTCGCCAAACCTCTCTCTGATATGACCATTGTACAAGCGCTAGATTGGATGGCGACAAAGTATACGCGTGCCCAGTGAGCCTGAATGGTCAAGTGTCATGTGTTTTAAGCTGTGTCAGAGAGCAAAAAAAAGAAATTAAAAAAAAGTCGGTCTGAAAAATGAGCGATTTCATTCTAAAATGAAAAGCACTAATGTAAATGGAGCGTAATACCTGTATACATTTTTACTCTGTGTTTTAGTGTATGCACACGTTTATATAGTGTATTGAATCTGATAGCTTGTCATGCACAAACAAAACTATTTTTTTTGCTATTTTTTGGTTGTTATGTCTGCCTGTCTTTTTCTGTGACTTTACCTGCCACCTTGTGAACTAATTTGAGCATAAAAAACATAAAAAACAAATGCAAAGCACGTGTGAGCTGTGCATATATTGTATTTAAAATTATCATGCTCCACATACAGTACAGCATACTGTGCTGATGAAGAAAGTGTCACTCCATGTATACAAGTACAACTAGTATACACATACAACTGAAGAATGCTATGGTCTTGAAAACCCGTCAAAAGTCAAATGCAATGCATTTTGAATCTGATGTTAATGAGTTTCATGAAGCAAAAAAGCTAATTATATTTTATTGTCCTAAGTTTCTGACTGTTGCAGTTGGTTAGAATAATAATAAAATGGACTCTTTTCTGGTATCTGCTTAACACATTGGGCTCTATTTTGACGATCCAGTCGCAAAGTCCAAAGCGCAGGGCGCAAAAGCATTAGGGCGTGTAAGAATCCACTTTTGCTATTTTAAAATCTGCTTTGCGCCGCAGCACATAGTCTAACATGGTTGAGATTGTTTTCTTAATGAGTTATAAGTGTGTTTTGAGAACAAACAATCAGAGTCTCATTTCCCATTCCCTTTAAGAGTCAGTTGCGTCGCGCCATAGTGCATTTGCTATTTACATGGCAGACTTTGTAAGTGGAAAAACTGAGCACTTCAAAAAAAAAAACTGGAAAAACTGAGCGCGAGAATGAAAGAATGAGCCTCCTCATTCTTTACGTTTACTTTCACTCTCTTTCGTGGATAAGGAAACGTGTTGTACGCACAAACATTCATTAGCCTAGATAATTAATTTTGTTTGTTAAGCGGAAATATTTGTTTCAAAACTATTTTTAAATTTAGTTCGAATTTCCAGCAAACGAATAAATGATCAATAATAATGAAGTGTAGTCAAACAACTGAGTTATGTCCAAATACACATGCTGTGCCCAATATGGTCTAAAACCTGTCAGGTGGGCAAATCTAAGCTTGTTTTTAATAAAACAAATCTAAATATGCATATAATAAATAATACTACTAATAATAATAACATTATACAAAAGCAAGTTGTCATAAATAAACTGAAAAAGCCCCCTGAGATGAAGAAGGCATTGAGGCAGTGGTTTTTATATTTATGTAAAAAATAATATTGTTTGTAGTATTTTATTTCTTTAATTCTTTTTCATTTGTAAAGGTATTTGTGTATCGCTGAACATCCTGTGTGTATTAGGCAATGTTTAAGCGAGGCGCACACTAGTATGCTCTGTGCTGGACTTTAGACCTCCTCTCAGCTGGTCTATTTTGCCTATTTTAGTTCATCAAAATAGCAATGTGCCATTAATGCACCTTAACACACTTCCTTTTTTAGACCAGAATGCCTATGGACGCACATACAGTATGAGTGCAAATGCTATTGCTATTTAAACAGCGTAGTGCAAAACGTCAAAATGACACTTGCATCCAGCTGAAACTATAACAAACAACAATTGCTGTACGCCTTGCGCCGCGTTGCGTTGGGTATATGATAGGGCCCATGGTGTCACAATGTTTAAAATTTTAGGCAAATCTTAACTCATAAATAAGTCAAAAGCTTTGCTGACTGATAAATATTTTTTTCCATCCACAGCAGAGGAACCCTAGTCCATCTCTCAGTGATGAGAGAGAAAGCAGCTTTTCTGATATAGTCCTGCAGAATGAAATGAAGGTTAGTTCACCTGTTTAAAATGCTGGAGTCTGAAACGGTCTGATAATAATTCTGAGAAGCTTATTTAAATACGTAAAAAGACCTTAGTTGTATTTAAAGGAACACTCCACTTTTTGGAAAAGGCTGGAGTTTTTTATTTTTGAATCCATTCAGGCAATCTGGGTCTGGCGGGAGCACTTTTAGCTTAGCTTAGCATAAAACATTGGATCGGATTAGACCATTAGCAAGTCAATAAATTAAAAAAAGTGTTTCAATAATTTTCCTATTTAAAGCTTTACTTTTTTGTAGTTACATCAGATACTAAGAAATTTTTTTTAAAAGTTGCTATTTTCTAGGGCGATATGGCTAGGAACTATCCTCTCATTCCTGCGTAATAATTAAGGGTCTTTGCTGCCATTCCTTGGCTAAATGAATGATATTACACAGCACCTAGAAATATTCTCCGGCTAGGTAACTAGGTAGCAGCTCTGCATAATACAAATGTGACTATTTCTTAGAGTGTCATATTCAACCCTGTAATTTAAAGTGACTGTAATAGCTCACACTTTGTGAGACACTTTGTTTCTTATAATTGCACCTTCTTATAATTCAGTTACTTTGCATGGAAATACAGCTTAATATCTTGGAGTGTGACTTATTATGTTAGCTTATAATACACAATGTAACTTTAATGACATTTTACTTTAGTTGAATGCTCAGTGTTTCAACTGTGTTGACTTTCCACTCTCTAACAGGTGGAGCAGCTGACTAAAGACTGGTCTGACAGTTGGCATGATAAGCGAGCCCTTTTGGAGCGTTACAATGTGGACATTAACCAGGACAGAGCAGGAGTTCTTATCCACTCACTCCAGCCACATCTCATAGCTCTAGAGCCGGATGTCCTAAGCACAGGCGTCACCATCTACCACCTCCGGGTACAACTATTCAGCTAGTATACACAATACATAGCTTTTATCCTGCCTTCAGCTGATCTTCTCTCTTTTAAGTCCTTCTGGGTCATTAACCAATTAATTTTCTCTCTTCCCTCCAATAGATTCTCTCTTCATTTCTTCCCTATCTTTTCTTCTCTTGTTCTGTGTGCAAAACTCTTTGAGATACTTCTCACAGGAAGGTAAAACTGCTAGAGTTTTGTCAATGTGGTCCAAATATCCCTCCCTTGCCTTTTACCTTCTTTCCTACTTTTGTGTTTAATCATTTTACTTATATAAGTAAATCTGTGCTAACTGTTCTCTCCTGATAGGCCATAAAGCCTCAAGGCGCTGTAATTTCAGAAGTTTCCTTGCTTTTTAATAGCTAAAACCACCTGGAAATGATTGTGCGCCCATGTGTCCGGGCTTATATAAGCTAGGTTGTTATCCTACATAAACAGTAGACAAATACCTGGCTTGGCTTTTTGGGGTGTGTAAGAAAATAAAACTTAGACGTGGAAGAAACAAATGTGTTGTTTTGGAAATAGTTGAGAGTGGCTTGTGCTAAATGTTGTGCTAAACTCATATTAATGTTTGTTTGATTTTGGTGCTGCAGGAAGGGGTGACAAGAATCGGGCCTCAGGGTGAAAATCTTGAAGACCCTCACATAGGTATGTCAAGTTTGTCTTTGAGTAATGTGGTTTGTTTACATCTGGTATTGACAGTGACAATTAGATTGCTGCAATGATGACTTGTTTTCTGTAAGCTACAATTTATAAACTCATTTGCATTTTAGCATTTACATTTACGGTACATATATACATACGTATACACTATATACATATGCACACATGATACACCATACATATGCACACATGATACACTGTCAAGGTCTTAGGACAGTTTATTCATATGTAGATTTAATACACTGCATACATGATACACTTTACACATAAACAGATTTGAAACACTCCATATATATGAACACATGATAAACTCTGTAAAACTAGAGATTTGATACACTTTATACATATGCACACATGATAAACTCTATACATATACATATTTGATACTCCATACATATGCACACATGATAGACACTCAATACATATGCACACACTCTATACATATACATATTTGAAACATTCCATACATACGCACACATAAAACACTGTCAGAGTTTGGTATAGAACCTGGGTCTCCGGTGTTATAGGCGAGTGACATTACCTCTGAGCTACTGGAAGTTGCTGATCCCACCATAAATAATACACTAAATACATATGCACACATAAAGATGTGATACATTCCATACATATGCACACAAAATACACTATATACATGTACACTCTATACATATACAGACATGATAAACTATATACATATCAAACATGATACACTATCAGGGTATCGAACCCGTGTCTCTGGGGTTATAGGTGAGTGATGTTACCACTGAGCTACTTGAAGTTAGACACTTCATACATATGCACACATGATACACTCCATACATTCATTTACACTATATACATATACAGATTTGATACGCTCCATATATATGCACACATGATACACTCCATACATTTGCAGACATGATACACTCCATACATATAAACTCTATACATATACAGATTTGATGCACTCCATACATATGCACACAATACACTTTTTACATATACAATATTCCATACATATGCACATATGATACACTCTATACATATGCACACATGATACACACTATACATATGCACATACAAATTTCAATTTCAACAATACGTTATACATATACACTCTATACATATACATATTTGATACATTCCATACATATGCACATATGATACACTGTCAGGGCCAGTGAAAAACCCGGATCTCCGGTGTTATAGGCGAATGTCATTACCACTGAGCTACTGAAAGTTGCTGATCAGTTGCACTCTTTACTGTAGTCAACATAGGCTCAATCTGAAAACATGCCCATATATATATTTCTGGAGATCACAAATCATGTAGCTTGAAGGACGTATGGCTGCATTTAGTTTTCAAAACGAACACTGTGACGCAGTTACTTTTCACGTTTAACAGCTGATCGCTTACCTATGTATGGACAGCTGTCCCGCTGTTACCAGTTTTTCTAGTTAGCTTGACATGTACAGTATGTCAGCGGACTTAAGACGCAGAGACGCAGTTGACCACAATGACAAGATTCGAGTCCGGTGAAAAATAGTTTCAGAAAGCAGGTAAGAAAAAAGCCAAAAAAATAGAATAAACAAGTAAATAACAGCGTGAGAATGTGGTCAAATCTGAAAACATGGTAAAATCAGACAAGGGTTCTTTTTCTGGATTGCTTTTTTAAACTGTCTGTTGGGTTTAGGGAAGTGGGAGGGTGGGTCAATCGGTGCTTTTAAAAACACTAAGAGAAATTTGAGATCTGAAAAAGCGTACACAGCAACCTCTGGTGGATTCATGAAAACCAAAACTGCAAAAAAAAACGTAGCTCCTGGGACGTATTTTTTTCCTGGGACGTTTATTTGGCGCTCTCCAGAAATATATGTAGCTGTACGTTTTCAGAATGAGCCTGGCTTGCATGTAGTCGAAGACAAATATCCCAGCAGAACAGCATACTTCAAACCTGAATGGTTTTTTGATTATGGTGTTGAACAAATCAGGAGAGTCAGTAATCCAACAAAGCATTAATAAAGACAGGCAATTTTTTCTTTCCTAAATGAGTCTAAATGAATCTTTTGAATAAATGACTTAATGGCTCAATCATTTGTGAGGGGTGTACTTATATATGCTGAGCACTGTATGTACACTAAGCTCATAATATTCATGAGTGCAACTTTACAATTCAAAGAAACTTTAAGCTTTATTGAAGCTTCAATATCCTAAAAGCTAACTGTGTTTCAGCAGTAGAAAGGAGCATTTTTATAAGGTGGATATAATATTTGATTTGTAACATACTCATAGTGTTTTATTTTATTAAATGAATATTTTTTTTCTCGATTTACTAATACTCAAGCAGTTTTAAACTTTTAAGAATTTCTTTCTTCTGTTGAACACAAAAAAAAATATTCAGAAGAATGTGGGAAAATACAGCAACAAAACTTTATGAAAGTCAATGGCTGCTTTTTTTCCCAACATTCTTCAGTATATCTTGTGTTCAAGAGAATTAAATTCCAACGGGTAAGGAACAAGTAGAGGATGAGTAAATGATGACAGAATTTCCATTTTTGGGTAACCTTCCCGTTAACTAAATTCAGAATAAATTTACGCCGCAAAATATCAATCAATCAGGCCTTTTTTCTCTATTAGACAAGTAATTGTTTTACTCAAACTGATTTATTTGTCATGAGTTTGAAATTGTCTATTTGTATACATTATCATCATGAGTGAAATGTGCAATAGTCAAAGTTTAGTTGTAACCAGAGCTTATTTTCGGCAATAATCCAAAAACCCAACACATAAGTATTTTCTGGTTATTTTGAATTGAACAAGGGTGCTGTTAACTTTCACTGCCTTACAAAAACATCATTAATGCAGTTTATATACAGATGAAAATCAAAATTGAAATCAGCCACATCGCAACTGTAGTGTAATGTAATGATGGTTTTTATCAGTTATGTATCGCAACATTTATTTTTAAAGGAACGCAGTGATTAAATTTCATCTCAATCCCTCAGTCCTGCCAGAAGGATCCTCCTGTGTGATTGAGAACAAGAGCGGGGTGGTTACTCTGAAGCCAGTGTCGGGACACATCTGCATGGTCAGTGAAAGAGAGATCACAGAGCCCTGCAGACTTGCACAAGGTAAACAAAACGTGCTGAAAACAACCTTCAAAACATATTTCATATACAGACAAAAATATTGATTTTGCATTGGTAAACACTTTGAGTGTCCCAATGTGTTATTGTGCATCTCTGTATCCCCTGAAGGTGCAGTAATTACTTTAGGAGGACTCCATAGGTTCAGATTCAATCATCCTGCTGAGGCGGCTGTTCTAAGAGAGAGGAGACGGGTAACGTTTGTGCTTTACAGTGCTTAAATGCACAAAAAATATAATTGATCTATTATAATATTACTTGTTTACTACCTGTACTCTTTCATGTGTTTTTAATTATTTGTGAGCGTCTTTCTTCTGTTAAAAACAAAAGAAGTTATTTTGAGGAATGCTGATTACTGGGACAATTTCCATAGCAAAAGAAATTACTATACAAGTCATTGGGTCCCAGCAATCAGCGTTGTTCAAAATATCTTCTATTGTGTTCCACAGTGGAAGGAAACTAATTCATTTGTGTTGTTTTTGGGTGAATTAATCTTTTAAATGTGAATTTTTATTAGAGATTAGAATGGGCACCTATGTTAAAAAAAATCTAAAGCTTGGAATGTCTGTGTGTATAGTGTGTCCACAATGAAACGCAACAAGTCTCTTTTTTTTTTAATTTCCTGATGTTAAAATAGGGTCCAAATCCCAGTGATTTTGAGGACTATCGCAACATGACATAGTAGTGTGGTTTTCGCCATCCACTGAACTGACTGAAAGGCGCCATGTTTCTATAACAACATGTATACACATGTCCACGGATGTATTATTATTATTTTTGCATATAAGCTGGGATTAAAATATTTGTTCCAACTCTCTGTGATTTTTATAAGTTTAAAATGTTTTTAAAACAGAGCATGTTTGTAATAAATTTTATTCTCAACTGGTATAATCCTTACGGTCACATGGTGTCAGTAAACACGCATATGTTTGTGTGTACAGGGCCAGCGCGTCTATAGAGGCGACCTAGGCGACCGCCTTGGGTGGCAAAATAGAGAGGGCGGCGTCCCCGACAGTACCCCCACCACCCGCGCCCTCAATTATATCCACATCTAGTGCGGTAGAATAGAGAAGGTGGCGTCAGCGACACTACCATCACAATCCGCGCCCTCAATTATATCCACATCTAGTGCGGTAGAATAGAGAAGGTGGCGTCAGTGACACTACCCTCACAATCCGCGCCCTCAATTATATCCACATCTAGTGCTGTAGAATAGAGAAGGCGGCGTCAGTGACACTGCCCTCACAATCTGCTGCCTCAGTTATATCAGCGTCTAGTGCAGTAGAATAGAGAGGGTGGCGACCCTGACACTACCCTCAACACCCGCGCCCTCAGTTATATCCGCGTCTAGGACGGCAGAATAGAGAGGGCGGCATCCGTGACACCACCCTCACCACCTGTGCCCTCAGTTATATCCGCGTCTAGTGTGGAAGAATAGAGAGGGCGGTGTCCCCCTACACTACCCTCACCACCCGCTCCCTCAGTTATATCCGCGTCTAGGGCGACATAATAGAGAGGGTGGCGTCCCCGACACTACCTTCACCACCCGCGCACTCAGTTATATCCGCGTCTAGTGCAGAGAGGGCAGCGTCCCCGACACTACCCTCATCACCCGCGCCCTCAATTAAATCCGCGTCTAGGGCGGCAGAATTGAGAGGGCGGCGTCTGCGACACTACCCTCACCACCCGCGCCCTCAGGGGGTTGGGGTTGAGGGCGGTGTGACCGTCCTTTGCCTAAAGCGGCAGTTCAGCTTGTTCCGGCCCTGTGTGTGTATTGCAAACGGCATTTGTGTGTGACTCACATTTCAGAACTGCTGGAATAAATTAAAATAAGCAGCTCGTTTGCATTTAAAGCCACAGGCTCTCTCTCTTTCTCTCTCTCTCTCTCTCTCTCTCTCTCTCTAAAGTTGCTATATTGGAATGACATTTACAGTATTGTCAAAACATTTTAGATATGTATAAAGTATGTAATATATTAGCATCATTAAATTAATAAAATATGCAGCAAATGAGAAATAAATATCAGAAAAAAATAAATAAAAAGTTAGACATTACTGCAAAAAAATTATAATAATTACTAGAATAAAAAGTGTATTTAAATAAGGCAAATTAGTTGATTAACCATTTCTGATGGTGTATAAATATTTTGCAGCCATTATAGATTTTGTTCTCTCCGTGTATAAAGTTTATCTGAATCCGTTATTATATGATTAATCATTTAATGTTTCTTCTCTGTGTGTGCGCAGTCAGCTGCGAAATGGTAATGTAAAAATGCATACTAATAACGGCAACTTTATAATGTGAATGTAAAACCTGAATTCTGGACATTTTAGGAGATTCAGAAATTACGCTCAGATGCATTTTGGCAGAAAAGGCGCATCTCAGTGGGTCTGCAGAGCACGTGAGAATTTCTGTATGAGTGACAGATCGCGCACACAAAGAAACAGCAGTAGGGAACATGCAGAGCGAGAGAAGATTTTATACTGGTTAATTGATCACGAATGTTTAATTTTCTTAGACAGATACAAAAAAAGGTATGAGGTCTTTCTCTCTGAAATGGCTGTCAAATTGACACTGATTCATTCTTCTGGATGGGATGAAATTAAGTTTGCTTTTGCGCCATCCAGTGGACACAATTGGAACAGCAGTATATTTTATTGAAAAATTTCAGCTCACAGAATCATCTTGCGGGCCGCATTAAATTCGGGCCATACGTTTGACACCCCTGCCCTACTCTTTTCCAAAGGGTATCTTGGGATTTTAGGACCTTGGTTTAACGTGTCATTCGAAAGACATCGCTCACTGAGCAGTATAGAATCCCCGTCACTAAACTGGGGCATTAGGACCCACACAGACCACAGGTTAAGCGCCCCCTGCTGGTCTCACTAACACCACTTCCGGCAGCAACCTAGCTTTCCCATGTGGTCTCCCATCCAGGTACTGAATTAAGTGATGAATGCAATTAATAAATATATATCACGTCAAGTCAAGTCAAAGTTATAATAATAATAATTACTATTTATTATGACAGTAATTATCTGTAATGGGTACATAAAGTAAATTACTGTAATTTATTCTTTGCACTACAAAATTTCATACAAATCCTACTCCTATTTCAGTAAAATATATTACAGCAGAACACTGGCTATTTACAGTTATTTACTGCATAATCTACAGTAAGGGTCAACAGTGTAACTTCTCAGTGTTTTTGTCAGTGGTCCTAATTTTTTTTTTTATATTTTAATGATATTATTTTAAATATGAAAACTGTTGACTGACTTTTTTACAATTTAAATCCATATATTGTATTTCATGTTTCAGTCATTGCCCAGTCAACCTAAATTACTTCAATAGTAACATTTTAATATTTTCTGAAGTTTTCAAGACAATGTTCTTTTAATAAACTTTAATATATTAAAGAATTATTCATATAATAATAATAACATTATTATTATTATTATTATTAGTATTATTATTATTATTATTATTATTATATGAATAATTCCAAAATATATTAAAGTTTATTAAAAGAAATCTGTTGAGAAATACCCAATCTTACTTAATTAACTCAGGAGTGCATACAATTTTGTGCAAAGTTTAAATTAAATAGTCACTGATTTTTGATCTTTGCAGACCAGCGAAGGAGGTCTGGTCTTCACATCTGCAGAGCTCAACCAACCCATGCCTGACGCCAGGTAAATAAGATCTCATTCAAGAAGAGAAGATTTTCCAATCATAGATAATATGTTGAACAACTTCATGAACCTTGACAGTTTTTTTTCATGTTGAACTGTTAATGAGCCCTCTTGAGAAGCTATTGTTTATGTAGTTGACTTGTTGTTGCTTAGGTTACTACATGCGGTTTATAGACAACACAGTAAATTAGGGACGAAAGTAAATTTGTTTGTTAAAAGACAGTTTTAAAATGTCTTTAAATTCGTGATAGTATTCACTTCTATTTTTAGCACACTTCATATTTTCTGATCTGGTAGCACATCACCCTGAGTGTTTGTTGTGTGATCAGGGTTCCAGGAGCAGGTTGTGATGAGAGGGGCGGTGGGACAGCACCCAGACAGAGACTAGAGGAGCAGCAGTGGTACATTGAGTGTCTTCGAGAGGAGATTCAGATGGAGCAGAAAAGAGCTGAGAGAGATCTGGAGCGAGAACAGGCACGTCTTCGACAACAGCACAATGAGAGTGAGTTGCCTTAAATGCTTTATTGAGTCCGCTATTGCTCATTTTTAAGCATTCAGTTCAACATAAGTTAAATAGTCTTTAGTAAGGAATTGTTTTTCTTATGTATGCTTTAGGATAGTGGATTAAGATGCTGTTTATTTTCTATCACACATCTCTAGTCAGAGGTTAAAGGAACACATTTTTTTTAAATAGGTTGATGGAAATAGGTGACCTAGAGTTAAACAGTTAAATTCATTCAGCCGATCTCGAGGTTTGATGGGAGCACATTAACTTTAGCTTAGCACATAGGTCATTGAATCATATTAGACTGTTAGCAATTGTGATTAAACACCCTTATTTGTGTTACGAAGGTGAACACATTTAGGTAAGACCAGGGGCGATTCTTGAAATTTCATTTCAGGGGGGCTCAGGTCCTTATGAGGTTTAAAATATATAATCAAAATAAACAAATAAATAAATATGCATACAGTTAAAATTATTAAACCCCTTTTGATTTTTTTTCCTTTTTTAAATATTTCCCAAATGATGTTTAAGAGAGCAGGGAAATTTTCACAGCATGTCTGATAATATTTTTTTCTCCTGGAGAAAGTGTTATTCGTTTTATTTTGACTAGAATAAAAGCAGCTTTTAATTTTTTAAAAAACATTTTAAGGTCGAAATTATTAGCCCCTTTAAGCTATATATTTTTTGATAGTCTACAGAACAAACATTCATTTTACAATAAATTGCCCATATACCCTAACCTGCCTAGTTAACCTAATTAACCTAGTTAAGCCTTTAAATGTCATATAAAAGTGTCTTAAAAATATCTAGTCAAATATTATTTACTGTCATCATGGCTAAGGTAAAATAAATCAGTTATTAGAAATGAGTTATTAAAGCTATTACAATTACAAATATGTTGAAAAAAAATCTTCTCCCCGTTAAACAGAAATTGGGGGAAAAATTACAGGGGGGCTAATAATTCAGTTTTTTTATGTATTAAATAAAATAGACTGCCACTTTTGTAATTAAATGGCATAAATATACATATATGTTTTTAAACCTAATTCACTAATTCAAATATTTCACGATCTGAATTATAAAAATAAATTTTTTATACAAGACAACAAATGTTGCTTCTATCTCTGTCAGTGACTCTGACAGTTAAAATGATTACATTAAGTGGTTCTGTCACTGTTTAATCCCTTCTGTGCAAGACTGTATGGTATAGTTAATACCACACGCACTGTAATGTGTTTTATATTGGTAGTTCATTTTGAAATAAAAATTGCGAAAGTTCATCAAGAGTTACATTCTTTTTGCTGGGGGAAAGCAAATGTTTTAGGGGGGCTGAATAGAAAAATGGGTGGGCTACAGCCCATCTAAAATAGGCCTAGCATTAGAATATTTTCTAAAGTGTCCTTGTTACACATTCCACATTCTTACTATAGTAATAAAAATTAATTATTCATAATTACACGCTACTAACGCTATCCATATAGTAAGTACATGTAGTTTATTAACATTATCAAGTTGTTAAATGAATATTTAGACTGTAACTTGACACTTGAAGTTAACTGAAAATTTTTATGGAATTTGGAATAACGTGAGATATGTACATTTTGATTTTTATTTGAACTTTAAAACCAAATAAATCTTGGCTTTTTGTCCTAATAAATATAATAAATTCTAAACACTTTTCTAAAATTCTTTTTATTTTTGCCTAAAGTCCAGCAGTGGATCTTGCAAGAAAATCAGCGACTTGCAGCACACAGGGAAAAAACCACACTGGAATCCGGGGTCCAGACAGATCTTGTACTATCTGTTACTTCTGAAAGTCAGGAGGTCAGAGATGCTGAAACGGTCCCACCATCAATCTCAATGGGAGACAGGAAAAGAGTGGTGCAGGAGGAGCTGCTGAAGCACCATGCATTGCGCAGAGCTGAGAATCGTGTGCGCCGCAAAAGGTTACATTACCAGCTGGAGAAGATTGCACGAAAGCGCCATCTGTTGGAGGCAAAGCGTGAACTGCAGAGGCTGGAAAATTTGCATCTAGAAGGTTGCAATGAAACCTCATCTCTAGAATTGGCATACTCTTTAAAGTTAAGGGGACGTCCGATGACTTTAAGAAGGCATTCCTTTTCTGCTGATCTACTGTCCCGGTTGTACCCCCAGCACACTCCTATTTTCAGGTAAGTGTAAACCATCTGATTACTAATTTTTGCCAAAAGGTGCTTTACTTTGGAAGATAACATCATGAGATTATCACAATCATTACACTGAGAACAGCATTTAAATAAATATTTTCTTTTCTTTAATCCAAACAGCCAGTTCCTTAAAAGGAACAAATCTTCTGACTTTACATACACTAAATGGGAATCTGATGAATGTCTCCAAGATCAAAAGATAAGAAGGCGTTCAAACACGATGCCCTCCAGATATGATCAAGGATCCTCAAGCTGGGCCAGTTTCTCAGACAACCTCGAAAGTCCTTTAAAGGATTCAAGTTCAGCTGAAGCAACAAAAGCAAAAACTGCTTCCACAAGGTTGCTAGTCAAGAAAAGCACTAGTGATCAAGACAAACATTGTCTGGACTCAAATACCAAAGCAGTGAGAAAAGTATTACCTGTAATAAAACAGAAAAGTTTGGTAAAGGGAACAAAAAGTCCATCTCAAAGTGGAAATAAAGGTTTAGATAATATCCGCAAGGTTTTTTCCAACTCTGTTGGCTTCGGGATCAGGACTGCATTAGCAAAAGTTTTCCGCAAACCACCATCAGGCTCACGGGGACATAAAAGTGTGAAATCTATGAACAAAGCATTAAGGAAGTTTAACGAAAAATCAATCAAAAACAAGACTGGGAAAGACTTGGAGAAAATACACAAACAGTCCCCCATCAAATCAGCAATGTCATATGAAAGTTTAGGGCGGGTTGGCACACTAAAATATCAACACCAGAGGCACTGGCATAGTGCAGAAGCATTGACTAGTACTAAGCAATCGGTAGAAGTACAAAATAAAGCAGCCGGGTGGGTGGAACATGGCGATGTGGAGGACTCCAACAGATCTTCAGATTGTGAAAGTATTTTTTCATTAGACTCTCTCTCATCAGCTTACGCTAGAGCTCTGGCTGAGCAGCTTCAGCAAGAGGAATGTGATTCCAGTGAAGCTGAGAGTGAAGACAGTCAAATGTCCCAAGATTCTCTTGTTATGGAGAACAGTTGGAAGCATATGACTGCCAGACCTATGCTGAGGTTCAATAAGGTTCCAAGTCATCTAACTGTATCTACCTCATGTGGCTCTCCATCAATCAGTAATAAATTGGAGACAAAAATATCCAAAGATGTGCCTGCAGAGGTTTACTGGAGCTTAAATGGTAGTCAGAAGCTAAAAACTGAGAATGGCCAAGGCATGGCTAAAGGGCCTTCAAGCCTATCTTTTCTAGCATCTGAATCTAGGCCTTGCAGTGGTGCGAGTAACAGAGAGACAGAGAATCCACTTGCTCTTACTGATGCTTGGTCATCCACCGATGCAGCAGACAGTCCCCGTATCATCAGGGCATCAGGACACTTCAAGCAGGATCCACCGACACTGATAGAGAGCAGGAGTCTGGATCTGATCGGCAACAAAAATGACTTAGAAAGCCAGAGCTCACCTTGCTCTGACACCACTCAGGGTGAAAATGCAACACTTGAATCAAACGACACGTCATTTGAAAACACCCTGTTGCTTGATAACCATGAGAGTGTACCTACATTTATCCCAGGAATCCAGGATCTCACTGCTGAGAAAGATCCATGTACAATTCACACAGTCTATGATTTTACAGATGCCAGTCTAGATGGGGTAGCATGCACAAATAAACCAACTGCTGAACCACTAAATACCATTGTGACTGAAGCACTGTTGATTGATTGTTCTTCCAAAGATGGGGACATCTCAACAAGTTCCAGTATTTCAAAGTGCTTCTTGGTCAACAGTACAAAGGAAGATTCAGATATTAGAGAGGACAATCCATCATCATCCCATGATCACCCATCTGTTTGTCAGGTTCCTCCATACAATAATGCAGGAAATTCAGAAATTAAGATCTCTGAAACCGCAAAAGTTCTTAATGAATTGCACAGCATTGCCAGCAATGGCCAAACCAATGCACAATGTGATGAGGAAAAGGATCGCTCCTACACAAAACAGAGAACTAAAATGGATTGCGAAAGATATACCAAAGATTATGCATTGAATATCAAACAATTAGAAAAGCATGATGAAAAAGATAGTAGTTTTAGCAGAGATGGTGAATGCTTTATTGTGCAGCCAGTCACTGAATCATGTCAAACAAAAGGCATTGTGGGATATTTAGATGCTGAATCAGCACTTCTAAATTCGGATCAGGAACAGTCTGCTTGTTCATCCATCAACAGTGAATCTGTAACCAGTGTATCTCTTTTGGAAAATTTGCCCACTAGGATGCAAAACTCTGATCAGGACAAGGAAATGAAAAGTGCCTCATCAGCCAGCGACGCCTACAGGGCTTTAATCAGCAAAGATCACATCAGTATTTTTAGAAATGACTGCACTGCATGCGATAATGGGTTGACGCAAACAAATTGCACTAGCCTGAAATCCTTTAGTAGTCCTGAGATTAAAAACATTACTGAAAACAGTAAAGAGCATAGAAAAGATGCTGTTCAGATTATAGACAGAAAAACGTTGAATAACAGATATTTTCAAATGAGTGACACAGCAATTAACGATAAGATATCAGAGGTGGTGAAAGAACACTTTAATTTGTCTTTGAGAGAAGACTGTGGTGAAGATTACAAGTTGGATAGCAAGAAGAAAATCTCTTCTTTGACTAAACTGGATGAATTCAAGTATGAGACGAACCACCATGAATATGATTACAAAAGTATGCAGGATGGACATTGTGAAAGTAGCTGTTCCCAGTTGTTCCCTTTCTCTTGTATGGCAATTTCTACAGACAACACTATTGTGCTGAATGGCAATACAGAATCAAAGAATTTGCTGCCTACGAAGGATCAGGCATTCTTGAACTCCAGTGGCACAGAAGAGGCTACTGATAGAAAGACGGAGGGGAAAGTGGAACAATGTGGATATATTAATGAAGATGTGGAGTCAGTACTATATTGCACTATAGAATCACAGGGCACATTTGAATCAATGCTGCCATGTGTTAAAGAAACTGTTATTGGACTGAATACATCAAAAGAGAACATTATCGTCTGCACAGAACTAAGAAAAGACTATAGTGATGCTGCAAACCCTATTAAAAGGAATTGTTGCACCAAAAAACAGGTTATGGAGAATGGCAGTCCCACAGTATTAAAACCAGTGGTTTGCAAGCATGCACAAGCTACTCAGACTATTCAAATTACAAATGAGATGGATAAAGAACAAAAAGTAAATCAGTGTGCACAGATGAAAAATGAAACAAAACTAAATCAGACTTGGCCAACTTCAAAAGAAATGCACAAATTTTATGAGCAACCATCAATACATAAAACTTCAGGACTGTTAAATGAACTCAGATGTTCAGCAAGTGAAAAATTTCTTATGGAGATGTCAACTCCAGTAGAGTCCAGTAAACGTGACAATCTTCAAGCATCGCTACCCACCAAAACAACAGTGAAACAGACAGTCTCTTTAGAGACCGAAAGAGATTTGGCTGATACATGGCAGAAAAGCATGGATGACAGCACTGGAATATTACCTAACTTAGAGGTACAAAATAAAAAGACATGTTCACATAACTCTTCTACATCAAGTATGGAACATTGGAACTCAAGTGAGGATGACAGTTACCCTGTTCCTGAAGTCCGACCTCTAAGCAAGTTAGCCTTTTATGAATTTGGTCCAAGAAACCATGAAAAACCTTGCGATGAACCTTGTGCTGAACATTCATTGAAGAACTACGCCACTATGATCAGTAGTTGTGATAATAAAGACAAAGTAAGATCTGCAGAGCACATACATATCAAAAAAGATGCTGGCAATTCAGATTTAGGCCAGAGATCACAAAAACCACAAATTCACAATAAGCTTATTGAGAAAACTGACAAGGATCTACAATCAGAGAGGCAGTTCATCTGCACAAGTAATGATTTGAAAACCACAATGAAATCCCAGTGTAGTGATGATCACATCAAAGCAAATCAGTTTTGCGATAACCAACAAATGAAAAATCAAGAGCCATGCATGCCTAAAAATTGCCATTCGACTTCTAAATCTCTGGCCAATACTTCATCACATGTTGAGGTATATCACAATGCAAAACACTCTCCTAACAGTCAAAATACAAAGGAATGTTATGATAATCAATGCCAATCAACAGACACAATCAGAAGAGAACACTGTACAGCAGCAGATCATACAAAACATTTTGTTAGCGATGGTAATGTTGATAAACATAAAGGAGGGAAAAGGCGCTACAGAAGGGCCCACTTTATGGCACCTCCAAGTTCATCCACTGATTCCACATCTGAATTATCCTTGGATGAGAATACCACATTTAAGAGTCATACATCTCGTAAAAAACCTTTATTAAAGGGGAATCCACTTTCTAATAGTCAAAATGCTAATGGCAAACACAAAAATCCTGTTCTTGATGAGCAAAATAAGTCTTCAGCTTCACCAGATTGTTCCAAATCATTAGACACACAAAAGAGATACACCAAGAAACCAAACATTGGTGTGTCACCCTCTGTGGTTGGAGCTCTCATACACAGGGAGGCTGGAATTAAGACAACTGCATGTCAACAAAAGAATGGTTCAACTGTTAAAATCCAACCAACCAAGATAATTGAAACAAAGCATAATAAAAATGTTACTTTAGGGAAGAATGGGTCTTCTGATGATGTTTTAGTTGATTGTGTGGAAGTACATGGTAATCTAGTTGATACCGTTTCAGACAGAAAAGATTCTGCAATGCATTTTGCCTCGAGTGATATTAACCCATATATTCACACAAGAACTGCTATAGGCACAAACCCAGCAGTCCACAAAAAGCAGGCATTTGGAAGTGTAGCCAATATATCCTGCCATCACTCTCCGCCCAGTAGTTCTAACAAAAATATGACCAGGTGCTGTAGTGTAGACAATGGGCTGAATATTCAGGACTGCCCTTTCAGTTCCCATTTGAGCGCATATGTAAATAATAAAGGGCTCTCCAGCACACTGAGTAGTAATGGATATTCTAGAGATCAAATTTCTTCTGAACCTTTGCTGAAGGCCACTTCTTTGTCCTCAAGTGGTTTTGATAAGCAGACTCCAAATGATTTGAAATGTGAGTCTTGCAATGACGCTTCCGAGGAGTTATGCAACTGTTCAGGTCAAGTTGATGAAATAGTACTGGTCTACTCTTCTGAATATGAATCTCCGGAACAACCAAATCCAAGCACTTGTGATCAAGGCACACAGACCATTAAAGCCAATAAAGACCTTAAAACCAAGAGCCGTCATAGAAGAAGCAGCACTCAGACACCATTGTCCAAACCAGGAAACAGTGCCCAAACCACATGGGCAAGTCTACAGAACATGTCTGAACATCTTTCTGACCTGATACACAACACCTCTGATCTTCTAGGGAACATACAATGTATGCGGACAGGAGAAAAGCCTTCAAAACATGACCTTCCTAAACCCTGTTTTCAGGTTTCTACTGCACATTCTGGCAGTAACTACAAGAGGGACTGTTGTACACAAACTTCATTGGACATTGGTGTCCAGACAGAGATTGCTTCAGCTTCAAAGAATGCTACAGCTCATGAAGTAAATGTTATTGTTAAATTGATTGGCTCAGATATTTGTAGTGTATCCCAGCTAGATGGTGAGGCCAAGATCTTGAAGAACAATTATGAAAGTGAACAGGCCTACGAAAGGATAAAAAGCATGCCTGATTTACGTCCCAGAGGCTCAAAGGTAACTGGCAGTCAAAATGGTCTGACTCCTTCACAAAGGGTTATTTCATTAGACACTGTTGTGCCAAATCAGGAGTCCTCAACTTTGGAAGCATTTGAAAGTAGTAAAGTAGACCCTTCCTTTAAGAGGTCTTTACCCAGCTACCTTGAAGCAAAACACTCAAATATGAAGCTAGAGAAGAATCAGACTTGTACCAGAAATGTAGACCTAAAGAATGGCTTTAGTAAACAAGTTATGCTTATGGATCGCGCATGCTCCCCTATCCTAACTCTGAAGGCTGCAAGATACTCTCAGCAGAAACTCTTACAAACAAACCTTAAGACAACCAAAGGACAAAAAGAATGCTCCAATTTATACAGCATGCCATTAAAATGTCATAAAATATCTAACTATGAACAAATGGCTCTAGATCAGCAGAAGGCTTGTAGAAATGCCAAAACAATATCTAAATCGCTATCATCCATGAACTTTGAAAGCCTGAGCAACCTTGCTTGTCCAAATCTGGATGGATCTGAGGACTTCTCAAATGCCGTCTGTCCCCGCATGTACAATGAGGGAAACAAATACTATCATGAAGTTGAGGACAGGGTAACAAGCAAACAAAAAACTTGTTCTCCGACTCATCTCCAAAGAACATCCTATTCCACTTCAAGTGGTACCATTGATGTCCAACTTGCATCATCCTCAGTTAAAGTCAGGCAATCTAAAATGGAATCCTCAGACAAACCTAATTTGTCAACTGTGAATGGTCAGTTGAGTCTCAGATCATCTGAATACATAACCAAAAGTTGGGATACTGTGCAACATCAGGAAGATGATGTGATGTCTCTATTGCCAAGTGAGTGCAATACGGATGTTCTCGTCAGTATCAGTCCTCTAGCAGGGATTAGCACACTTAAAGAACAACAATGGATCCCTGATGATCTGCCAATGCACAACAAGTTTACCAATTGGTCTGGCATCAATCAACCACAATCAATGCTTGGTAAAGTAAAAGCAACAAATGAACAGCTCAACCCCAGTTACCGGCAGCCAGTTGATTCACAAAGTCCTAGTTTATTCTACAGACTAGAGTCAACAGAGAAAACAGACAGGAGAACACAAGAAATTGAAAAGCTAAGGAAAGAACGTGAGCAAGTTTTAGCATCTTTGCATGTGGATCAGAGCTCTCATCAGCTTACCGTTGAACTCAAAGAGGCCAGGTTGCACTATGGCCAAGGGGAAACGGACACTCTGCTGAAAATGCTCAAGTCTGGTTCTAAAGATTTATATTCCGCCTGTAACAAAGAGGAGCTCCTAAACAGGTACAAAGTTCTGCATACTTAAAGCTTTGTTTCCTTTAGATTTATTACAATGCTATACCTACAGTTAGGTTCATAAAAATGAATTGTGTCGATGTCCCAATATTTGGCTTTATTCTTCAACACAATGGATTTGAAATTACACAAACAAGATGTACTTTTACAACAAACTGTCAGCTTTAATTTGAGGTTAAATCCAAATCAGGTGAACGGTGTATGAATTACAACAGTTCGCATATATGCCTCCCACTTGTTAGGGGTCCAAAATATTTTGACAGTTGGTTTCTAAGCTGTTTCATGGCCAGGCATGTGTTAGTCCTTCATTATTTCAATTACAATGAGCAGATGAAAGCTCCTCAGTTCATTTTAGGTGTGCTATTTGCATTTGGAATCTGTTACTGTCAACTTTCAAGATGAGATCCAAATAGCTGTCACTATCGAAACAAAACAAAATCATCATAAAGATCAAGGACCAAGGACACTCTCCAGGAGGTAGGTGTATGCGTGACAAAGTTAACAATCAAGAGAAGACTACACTAGAGTGATTACATAGGGTTCATCACAAGATGTAAACCATTGGTGAGCCTCACAAACAGGAAGGCCAGATTAGAGTTCTAAAAAAGCCTTCACAGTGCTAGAACAACACCCTATAGACAGATGAGATGAAGATCAACTTGCACCAGAGTGATGGGACGAGAAGAGTATGGAGAATTAAAGGAACTGCTCATGATCCTAAGCAGTGAAGCATAGTAGTGACATGGCGTGGGCGTGTATGGCTGCCAATGGAACTGGTTCTCTTGAATTTATTGATGATGTGACTGCTGACAAAAGCAGCAGGATGATTTTTGAAGTGTTTCAGGCAATATTGTCTGCTCATACTAAGCCAAATGCTTCAGAACTCATTGGATGGCGCTTCACAGTACAGATGGAGTATGACCCAAAGCATACTGCAAAAGCAACTAACGAAATTTTTAAGGGAAATAATTGGAATGTTATGCAATGGCCAAGTCAATCACCTGACCTAAATCTGATTGAGCATGCATTTCACTTGCTAAAGGCTAAACTGAAGGGAAAATACCCCAAAAACAAGCAGGAACTGAAGACAGTTGCTGTAGAACCCAGCGTCTGGTGATGTCTATGCATTCCAGACTGCAGGCTGTAATTGACTACAAAGGATTTGCAACCAAGTATTAAAAAGTGAAAGTTTATTTTGTGATTATTATTCTGTCTAATTACTTTTGAACCCTTAACAAGTAAAAGGCACATATGCAAACTGTTGTAATTCCTACAGTGTTCACCTGATTTAGATGTAAATACCCTCAAATTAAAGCTGAAACTCTGCAGTTAAATCACATCTTTCACGTAATTTACGTAATTTCAAATCCACTGTGTTAAAGCCAAAAAATGTTAGAATTGTGTCGATGTCCCAATATTTATGGACCTAACTGTATATGCAAGTACCTTTCTACAGTATGTGGACTATGTTGTGGAATATTCACTTGCAACACACAGTTAGAAGATATTGGAAGTGAAGTTCTCGTCTATTAAGGAAGTAATTTATTTATAAAGATCAATTAATATACTGTAAATAAAAACTGTAAATCAAAAGATCAAAAACGAAAGTATATTAAAGATATTGTGATGTGGGCAAGTTCTAGAGCTGCACAATTAATCATTAAAAAATTGTGATCTTGATTCATACACTTTAGATTAGTGATATTGAGCTTTAAAAAATATTGATTCATTATTCATTATTAATTTATTTACAATCATGCAGCTCTAGCAAGAACAAACTCTTCTTTTTTCTCTACAGTATTTTTTTTTCTCTCTCTCCAACTTTATCTTGTACATTTGATCAAAAATACTTTGAACACTAATCAGTTAGGGCATATGGATAGGTTTAATAGCTTGTTATAACGGAAATTCTTTTGTCATTAGGCACAGAAGGAGTATTGAAAGTTTGAGAAAAGAGAGAGAATCCCGTCTCCAGATGTGCCGTCGGGCTCGGAGCCTTAGTCCCAGTAAACATCATGTCCCTGCGAATAATGAAAAGGAGCAGTCTAGAAGAAGTTCAGACCTTCCCAGCAGACGCAGGGAATATCTGCAACAGCTCCGACAAGAGATTGTTGAAACCAGCAGGTGATTATGAAACAGAAGTTAAGCTTTCTGGTAATATTCTGTTATCCTATATTCTAAACCGAGTGTTCTCCCTCAGAGTTCCTGATCTTCCAAGACAAGAGGGTCATTGCCCATCTGACATTGAGCTTCTATTGCGTGACTACAGCCGAGCCCGTGAGGAAGCAAGAGCAGAGATTGCACGCGCTCGGGACCGACTCCGTGAGAGGACCGAACAGGAGAAAAGACGACTGCAGCAGCAAACCCTCTCAAAGGCCATGAAGGTCAGTCACACTTGAGGATTCTTTATTCTTATACGAAGTAAAACTGGTGGCAAGGTGGCTCAGTGGTTAGCACTATCGCCAAACAGTAAGAAGGTCACTGTTCATGTGGGTTTCCTCCGGTTGCTCCGGCTTCCCCCACAAGTCCAAATACATGCGGTACAGGTGAATTGAGTATGCTAAAACTGACCATAGTGTATGAGTGTGTGTGTGAATGTGTCCCAGTGCTGGGTTGCAGCTGGAAGGGCATCCACTGCGTAAAACATATGCTGCATAAGTTGGCGGTTCATTCTGCTGTGGCGACCCCGGACTAATAAAGGAACTAAGCTGAAAAGAAAATGAAAGAATGAATGAAAATTGGTGGCACGGTGGCTCAGTGGTTAGCACTGTTGCCTAAACAGCAAAAAGGTCGCTAGTTCGAGTCCCGGCTGGGCAGGTTGGCATTTTAGGGTGCTTTCCCACCAGTGAATCGATTCAGTTGTTCCGAAACAGAGATTACAAATGTTACATTGTTGCTCTTTGCTCTTGGAGCAGTTCGCTTTCACACTGCAAAGTTACTAATCGGACCAAAAGAGCTAAAACAAGTCAAGTTTGAGTAAGCTCTCCTCACATTGGTCAGAGTGTCAGGGTTTATTTTGCAGAGTCCCGCTCAGCTTTCAGGAGAGGTGGTGGTTTGGTGGTGTTTGACAAGGTGCGCGCAACATGTCTGAAGAGTGAGGAGAGATGCGGTGGGGAGGGGTGAGAAGGGTGCGTGACGTAGCCTATTTGAGCACCGGGAGGGAGACGCGAGATTACCGGTAGATTATCATTCGTTTGCGGGAATCCAAAGACTCGCGAAACTTCCCGCCCTACTCATAATTCTCTCTTCATATAGCTGTATGCCTGTTACATATCCATAAAACACAGTGATATAATCGCGATCGGATTGCATCGCTTTCACACTGCAATCGATCCGCTCCAGAGTTCGTTTCAATCGAGCCGAGACCACCTCATTCAAGCGATCTTGAAGCAATTGATTTGGCGCGGATCCGAGAGCGATTGGTGGTTTCACATATGCCAAACGAACCGCGCTTACTGGGCTAACGAGACAGGTTCCGAAACAAAAGTGTAGGTGTGAAAGCACCCTTAGTCTGGAGTTTGCATGTTCTCCCTGTGTTCATTTGGGTTTCCTCCGAGTGCTCCAGTTTCCCCCACAGTCCAAAGACATGCATTATAAGTGAATTGAATAAACTAAATTGGCCCAAGTGTGTTTGAATGAGTGTGTATTGGTGTTTCCCAATACTGGGTTCCGGATGGATGGGTATCCACTGCATTAAATATATGCTGGAATAGTTGGTGGTTCATTCCACTGTGGCGACCTCTGAAATAGGGACTGAGCTGAAGGAAGTTTAATTAGTAAATGAATTAAAACTGGTTTGGCTTGTATTAAAATGGTCTCAATTTTTCCTCCTCACTTTGTGATGTAGGATGACCTGCGGTTTCGAACACGCATTAGTAACAGTACATTGTGTACTGGATCAAACCTGAGTCTTTCCTCTGGGCCCACTTCAGGGTACAACAGCAGCAATGCTGCCATACTGAAGGACATTACCTCACCATTAATACAGGTAAGAAGTTACACTAAAGATATGTTTCAATAGCCTCTTTCACACAGTGATACAGGTAAATTTACGGAACGACTTTACCGGTAAATTAAAAAAAGCACTGTTCATACAGGCAAGGACATTCCGGAAATTTTCAGGAAAAGACCATTCACACATCCATTCCAAAATACCGGTAAATTCTGACATCATTAACCTGAAACTAGCTCTAAATGGCTGCACTTGTATTCATAAACATTGAAGGGGTTGGGCTTTTGTTGATGGTTTCACTTTGATTTAAGGCTTTAGCATTTATGCAGCTGCTTTTTCCCAGAGACATCCAAAGGCAGAAGCGCCACAGCATAATTTTTACACATTTGACTACATTACAATTTCTGTGGATGGATAAGTATTGTGAACAACTTCGATGAAAACATATTGTGGATCACTTTCGCATGTCAAGATGTACATAATATTTGTGTGTGTGCTGCCGCTTACCGGAGCACACCTTTACGTGCACACTCGTCAAGCAACTGAAGCAGAGCTTAAGGGTTAACTAACAGCGGTTTATCATAAATGATCATTTTTTTACACAGTTGGCATTAATAATGAACAATGGAAATGTTATCTGACTAACACCTAGCAGCTAAATGTGTCTGGAAAAGTATGCAAAGGCTTTTATTTTCATAAACAGCGCAGATGTGAATACGTCTGAATGTTCTGATTGGGTGGAGCAGATGTCTCACTTCTGCATTCACACAGCGCAGCATTTCTATCTACCTCATTTACCAGTATATTCAAAAACGGCCTGTTGACACATAATGCCTTTTTGGAAAATTACTGGTAAAAGGTTTGTATGTGTGAAAGGGGCTAATGTCATTTTTTTTCATTCAAAATGCTTTTTTTCTTAGTATTCATTCTCCTTCTCCTTAGGTGAATGGAGTCTCAGACTTCAAAATAAGGACTCGACCTCCTTTGATTCCGTTGCAGACTTCAAAAGCCCAGCGTAAATGGCTATCAGTCCAAGGTGAGCATTAATTGGATAACAATTGCAAACCTTAGTGTTATTAGTATTATGCTTTGAATCCACCTAATTAACCAGATTACGTATTCATACTAGATGTCAGCCTGGAGACTTCTGTCATTGGATATGAGCCTGAGTCATCCTCCACTCCATCATCTCCTCCCTGTGCTCGACAGCGCACTCTTTCTTTCGGCTCTCCCTCGTCCATGTTGACTTCATATCAGGATATTGCAGACTGCACACTTGCCAGTGCAATTTCAGAAGTATGCAATTGTTCATCTAGGTTCAAAATATACAAGGACACATGAATGTGAAATACTTCATTGGTATGCTTGTCTGTTTTAGGTATATTTGGCCTCTGGAGGTGATGTGAGGAATCTGCTGGCTGGGAAGGCAGCAGCTGGCTGGAGGTACACTAATGCATATTGTTTTTGTATAAGTATTTTACATGTTTTCCATCCTCATATTTAATTTCTAACTAGGCACCAAGGTGTGGAAAGAGGAATTCAGGTGTTTTACAAGGCCACTTCAAGAACTTCAGCTCATGGGTTTCTTGGAGCAGTCGAGCTGGATAGACCTTTGTCCAGTCTGTGGTCTATAGTTCGAGATCACTCAAAGATTCACCTTTACAACGAGTCTGTTAAATCTGCCTGGACACGACCACTGGATGAAAGCACACAACTTGGTAAAACCCAAGATTTTTGATATCATAAAGGGTTTCTGTTGTCTAATGGTAAATTTTAAGTCACTAGCTATGTTTCCATCTACCTATTTTTATGTTTATTTTGGAATATCGCATAAAACCTGCTTAGTGGAAATGCCAAGATGCACAAATATTTTGAAAATGCACATTAAAAATGTATAATAAACTTTTTGTCCAATACCCTATGGAAATGCACTTACTGAATATATTCCAGTATGCGCATGTGATTTTATTTGAACTGATCACATGATAACAAAAATGGGCTAGATGGGACAAACCAGTGGACCTGCAACACTGTAAAACATCTTAAATGTTGTTTTGGTCATTCAAAAATCCCTTGGTCAAAGTTTGTAATCAAAATTTGGTTTGATTTTATTAACTCCAGAAGTTTCTTAAGTAAAATCGCTCCCAAAGAGTATGTGGACGTAAACTGCATTATTTTCAAATCTTTTATGCAATAAAACTTGCATTTTTGTATGGAAACATAGCTACTGATTGCCTAGTTTGACTCTAAATCTTTACAGATGAATCTTAGGCTATGTTGACTTAGTAACAAAGTCACCTGAGACTTGTATCTCTTGTAAAACATCCATATAATAAGATACTTTAATATTAAAACATTTTTGACAAAAATATTTGACAGAAAATAACTGAGAAATAAAAAGGCTTAAATCTTTTAATTGGTACACCTTAGCCTTTCCCCTTCCCCCTACCCCTCATTTGCCGCATTCACATGAAAGGGTAGGGATGTGCCAATTCTCTTTAGCTTGAAGGCATAGGGTTAAGGGGAAGGGCTAGATAGCCCACGAAACAGAGATTTTTCAGGACCACGCTCAAAACCAAGGGGTATGAAAATTTCCCAGAATACATCAGCCACAATGGCAGCATGGCTGCACATGGGAGTCAGGGAATGCACAAATGAGAATTTTTGTCTTTATTTGCAAATTTTATACAACAAACAAGCACATTTTTAATATATTCATAACTGTGTTTCTGTTTTACCTTCATGGTTTAAAAAAAATACGCTAAAACAAAAAAGTTACATTTCGCTATCTATTGTCCCTAATAAAGTAAAAGTCCTGTATAGCAGTCCCACAACAATCTGACACTCGATGACACTCAAATACCCTTTCAGAAAGGTCTAGTGGTTGGAAGTGAGCTTTTTACAGTGTCTGCCATAATGTTAATGTTGTTTTCTTGTGTTTACATAGATGAATATGGCCAGGGTGTAAATACACAGTACAGTTACAATCTTATTACCACATTATATTGTTATGATAACATGATATCATTGCCTTCATTAATCTCCTGATGATAAAAACCAAAAAATAACACAACTGGAATAACTACAGCAGTCGCGATTGTTGATCTCATATGAAGCAAGAGCTCGCGATAACACATGGTGACTTTTACTCTTTTTCTCATGCTATCTATCTATCTTTATCTCCAATTAGTCTATCTGTTGACAAACATGACAAACTGCCAGCTTAAACAGCCACGGGACTTCTGCTGCCTCAGTACAGAATCTAAACAGGTATTCTGCTTACTTTATTTTGAGATTGGCTTTATGCAAAACTCCCTTGCCTTAATTACATATTCATTTTAATCCATCCTGTTTTTTCCAGGATGATATGCGGGTGCTGGCCATGCAGTCTGTATTTGAGGAGACTCTGCCACGTCCCAGTGCTGATACTATTCGTGGTGAGATGCTACCCAGTGCGTGGATCCTTCAACCGAGTCACCGTAATGGTCGAGAGGCTGTGACTGTCATCTACTTGTTACAAGTAAGCATGTTTGTGCTTGCATCCTTGTCACTGTTTATAATTTTATTTAGTGAAGTTTATTTATAAACTAATTTCGAGAGGATCACGTGCCTATGATTGCGAGCAGCCGGTCCCGCAATATTCAATTCATGATTCATCAATCAGACGATTCCTTAACCACTATAAATACTCTAAGTTCCATATTACAGCCATCTTTGTTTTGAAGAATCCCCCCTTTCACCCCTACTCCTCCTCCTTTCCTAGATGGGTTTCACGGGGGCCCAGTGGACAGCACTGTTGCCTCACAGCAAGAACATCACTGGTTCTAGTCCTTACCAAGCCAGCCGACGTTTCTGTGCTGAGTTTACACGTTCTCCCCGTGCTCACGTGGTATTCCTCCTCAATCCCCGGTTTCCTCCCACCATCCAAAAACAAGCAACTTAAGTTAATTGACTAATCCAAATTGGCACCATAGACAAGCTCCTAGTAAGCAGTTATCTCTTAAGAGCCATCACTATCTGTTCTTTAGCTACAACAGCAGAGTTCTCGAGATCTACCTGAGCTCAAACTCCCCTCTTACCCTGCAAACAGGAGGTAGCCCCGGGCTCGAGGATCTTATGAGCTCAGGGCTCTCTCCCGGCACAGCATGCCAAACAAGCTTTATAATCAATCATCAGCTACATGTGAACTCTCGAAACTAGCATTTGCATTACGTTTGCTTAAATAGGATAAAAGAAACAGAGACCATGGGGCATAATTATATATATTTTATCACAAAAGTCCAATTTGCAATGCAAAACCAATTTTGTATAATGGGCGATTCAAAAAAGAATGGCTAGTGCATTGGTTGTGATATACACTCACTGGCCACTTTATTAGGTACACCTTACTAGTACTGGGTTGGACCCCTTTTTGCCTTCAAAACTGCCTTAATTCTTCATGGCATAGATTCAGCAAATATTCCTCAGATATTTTGGTCCATGTTAAAATGATAGCATCATGCAGTTGCTGCAAATTTGTCGGCTGTACATCCATGATGCGAATCTCCCGTTCCACCTTATCCCAAAGGTGCTTTATTGGATTGAGATCATTGGTTGATACAAGGCAGAATGGATTCATGCTTTCTTAGTGTCGATGCCAAACTCTGACCTTACCATCCAAGGTCAGTTTTCTTGTTCTTAGCTGACAGGAGTGGCACCCGGTGTGGTCTTCTGCTGCAGTCTGCCTCAAGGTTGGACTTGTTGATCGTTCAGAGATGCTTTTCTGCATATCTCGATTGTAACAAGTGGTTAATTGAGTTACTGTTGCCTTTTTGTCAGCTCAAATCAGTCTGGCCATTCTCCTCTGACCTCTTGCATCAACAAGGCATTTGGGCACACAGCACTGCCACTCACTGGATATTTTCTCTTTTTCAGACCATTCTATCTAAACCCTTGAGATGGTTGTGCGTGAAAATCCCAGCAGATCAGCAGTTTCAAAAATACTTAGATTAGCCCATCTGGCATCAACAACCATGCCACGTTCAAAGTCACTAAATCACCTTTCTTCCCCATTCTGATGCTCAGTTTGAGGTGCAGCAGATTGTCTTGACCATGTCTACATGGCAAAATGCATTGATTTGCTGCCATGTGATTGCATTAGCGAGTAGTTGGAAAAGTGTACCTAATAAACTGGCTGGTGAGCGCAAGTAAACCAAACTATATCTGCTGCTATTATTTTTGGAATTACTTATTTTGGAAAGAACGCTTTTTAGTTGTATAACCTCTTAAATACAGTAATCAATAGTCAGTTTTCTTTTCTAATTGTCCGTTGTGTCTCCCCCTATAGGTGGATTTGGGAAGTCCGTCCTTAGCCCCTAGATTGCTGAACGCAGTGTCTAGGAAGCAAGCAGCTGTAATTGCAGACCTTGATTCTTTCTTCTCTTTATGACAAATCAGGTTACACATATAGCAACAAGCACTTACACTAAAACCATGAAGGGTTTTTGCTAAGATTTGCACCTCTTTACTTGACTCTTTTTCACGTAGCACTGATGGTATGATTATACTGTGTAACAAATCATTATGCCACTTAAATCCATCTTAATATTATTAGGTAGCTATTTGGTTTGCCACCATGTGCCAAAGTATTGAATATTGTAAAAAAGAAAAGGTTATAATATATTTGAATTCATCAAAGTAAACGCCCAAAGCTATTTTGTTTTCATTTATGCATCTCATTATTATTTGATATAGACCACACTATGCATAGCTTTGCTTGTTGTAAGAAGAAAAAATCCACTGTATTTCAGTATTCCTTTAATGCATAGCATTGACTTAAGCTACTTTTAGAAATAATTATTATATAAAACTTGAACTTGACATCAGCTGTAGACTTTTTATTTTATTTTTTATATTTTTTTAATTCTGAAATATGCAGTACAGTGCCTTTTATACATGTCTTTTTTTCTGTTGTTGAATGTTTGTTGGCAGAAGAATCGTCCGGCTGTTTTCTTTTCTTGAGATATGATAGATTGACTGTCATAAAATCTTTTTGACTGCAATGCTATTGTTGACATTGCTACTCTCAGTATTGTAATATTTTTTTTCATGTATGCAAACGTGTTCTTTTAAGTTTGTCTTTTTAATGATATGCAAAAAAAATAACAACATGTTGTTATGTTATATGCAGTGGCTTCATCTATATAGTTAAGTGGTTCTCAGCTCCTGCGTGAACTGAACCATGTGGGTGTGTGAGTGTCAGATAAGACAGACCTACAATATATGCATAGTGATGGGTCTCCATCGAGCCACACCTCTACAGTTGAAGTCAGAATTATTAGCCCCCTTGTTTATTTTTTTTCACCAATTTCTGTTTAATGGAGGGAAGATTGTTTCAGCACATTTCTAAGCATAATAGTTTTAAAAACTTATTTCTGATAACTGATTTATTTTATCTTTGCCATGATGACAGTAAATAATATTTTACTTGATATTTTTCAAGACACTTCTACACAGCTTAAAGTGGCATTTAAAGGCCTAACTAGGTAAATAAGGTGAACTAGGCAGGTTAGGGTAATTTAGTAGGCAAGTTCATATATAACGAAGGTTTGTTCTATAGATTATCAGAAAAAAATTAGCTTAATTGGCTAATAATTTTGTCCCAAAAATGTTTTTTAAAAAATTAATAACTGCTTTTATTCTAGCCAAAATAAAACGAATAAGACTTTCTCCAGAAGAAAAAATATTATCAGACATACTGTGAAAATTTCCTTGCTCTGTTAAAAATAATTTGGGAAATATTTAAAAAAATAAAATCAAAAGGGGGCTAATAATTCTGACTTCAACTGTACATCTGCATTAGGATTAAAGCTGTACACTTAGACATTATAATGAAAAGGGCCTTTGCTGAAGCACTGTTGAATGTTAGACCAGTTTTTTATATTTGTGACAGCTGATCTGAAGACTTTTGTTGCCACTGAAGGAGTTATACTGTATACAGTAAATGAAGGCTATTTCTTTTCTTTTATCACATTTTGTTTTATTTACTGTAAATGTTTTCTATTTGCCAGCTGTATGCTAAATAATTTATTGTTTGATATGTTGTTTGAAAATGTTCTCTTATTTTTTTTATGTTTTGTATGCTTCCAAAAGGGTAATGGCTTTTAATTTATGAACCAGATCATATTTTTATTAAATGCATTTGGCATTTTTGTATTTTCATACACGTTTCTGTCTTTTATTTTAGTACTTATAGGTATAACACTTGTACAATGGAAGTTCGTCAGTTTGTGTCTGTGTGTGTATTAAACTGCTATAACCCTATTCTTGAACATATCATTTAATTAAATCGTTTGACCTATCGCTGTAAAACTATCCAAATGAATAAAATCTGCCTTATATTTTTAATCAGATGTTATTGCATTTCCACTTTAGGGTTAAAAAAAGACTCTTTGCAGTGGTTCATGAATAGGCGCACATATTCAGCATATCTGGCTGTTTTCTGAACTGCGTTGTTACCGTGAAAATCAGCCTGAGCGTCACGCACCTATGGTTGGTCATACATCATCAAACGTTGCAGCTGCAAGCGAAGGTGAGAGCGCTGACACGGTATTTCTTCCAGTAGTTTTATCTGTTACATATAACGTCATTGATGCTTTATTTTGTGTTCTAAATGTTGTGTAATTATGTAGCTATGTTCAATATTTACACTTTTTAAAGGCTATTTAAGAGACTAGAATACTCAAGGAAGGTACTAAATTACTAGAAGAAAGCAATAAACAGAAGACGGTGATTTCTTAGATCATTGGTGTGGTAAACACGACCTCTACTGGTGATCTGAAATCACTGTTATAATCAAATTAGGTGAAGGTAAAGGTTTGAGGCTAGTCCTAAAAGAGTGATTAGGTATGATTTTCTTGTAGTTTAATATTTTTGTCCGTGTTATATAACTGTTTATTGATTTAGGGTTTAAGTCGTGCCTGGTTCATTTCCCAATCCTGTCCACATCATTTTGTCTTAATACTGTCCTCAAAATGGAATAAGGTGGAGTCATCATGGTAGGGAACATTGCAACTAAAATGGTACTTTTGTCAAGACGAACGGGCAAATCTTGACAAGGGAAGTGTGGTTTTAACATTCCAGTTAAACAGAAACAATTAAAAAAACAAGTATTAAAAAAATACTATTTTTGCTGTTGGTTCTTTATTACAGGATTATGAGCTGATAAAGACACCTTTTCAACAATCCAATTCAAACAAGTTATGAAAGTATGGAAAACACAAATAAAAAAAGAAATGAAATATTTCTAAATGACTTTGACATATTTTACTGCAGACAATACAGCCTCGTGACTTTTTCCAAACTGAACATGTATTCCAATTTCGGTTCTTGCAACACATTTAAAAAAGTTGTAACAGTAAAGCATTTAGCACTTTGTAATCTTGCCATTTTTTTTTACAAGACTTAAGAGACATCTAGGGACTGAGAACACCACGATGAAGTGTTTCAGGTGTAATTTTGTCCCATTCTTGAGGTGGGCAACAGTATATGGGGTTTTCGTTGTTGAATTTTGCACTTCAAAATGCACCACACGTTCTCTATTAGAAACAATACCATGACAGATCCTGGCTTTTGGACTTGTTGTTGGTAACAGTCTAAATGATTATTTTCTTATTTGATCCAGAATTCACAGCATCCATTTCTTCCAAGAAATACCTGAAATACTGATTCATCTGACCACTGTACACTTTCCCACTGTGTGATTCCAGATGCCTCTGAGCCCAAAGAAATCAACAGCGCTTCTGGACACTGTTAACATATGGCTTCCTTTTGGCACAGTACAGTTTTCACTGGCATTTGTGGATGTAACTTATTGTGGTACTTGACAAAGGTTTACCAAAGTAGTCAAGGCCACGTGGTGATATCGTTTATAAATTAATGATGATTCTTAATGCAGTGCCGCCTGAGGGATCGGAGATCAAGGTAGTTTAGTCTAAACTTGCATCCTTGCCCTTTACTCACTGAAATTTCTCCATATTTCTTAAATCTTTTAATTATGTTATGCACTTTTGAAGTTGAAATATCCAAATGCCCTCCTATCTTTCTTAGAAGAACATTGTTTTTAAACATTTCAATAATTTTCTCACCTATTTGTTGCTTCTAAAGGACTAGACCTTTCTTAGATGCTGCTTTTGTACCAAATCATAATGACAATCACCTGTTGACATCACCTGTTTCAAGTTACATCCTTTTTAAACTAAATGACCTGATTACTAGCCCTAAACTGCTCCTGTCCCAACATTTTTAAAAATTTCTTTCAGGTCTGAATTTTAGAAAAGGATGTATATTTACAAATGAAGTTGACTCAGCAAAACATGAAATATTTTGTGTTCATATTGTCTGCAATGAAAGGTTTCTTAACTTTAATTTCAAACTACAATACAAGGTAAAGTGTGACTTTTAAGGCTGTGATTTATTTAATTCATATCTTAAAGTCAAATATTATATGTAAATAGTTCACAGTAAAACGGAATTCTTTTACTCTTTCCCTATACCATAAATGCTTTTATTCCTTTAACTTGTCATTTCTTGAAATAAAAGTATCTTTAGTGCCACCATCGCTGACACTGTGGGCCCTATCATACACCCGGTGCAATGCGGCGCAAGGCTGCACAGTTGTTGTTTGCTAGTTTCAGCTTGGCGCAAGAGTCGTTTTGACGTTTTGCACCATGCTGTTTAAATAGCAAATGCATTTGCGCTCATATGTGCACCCATAGGCGTTCTGGTCTAAAAAAGGAGGTGTGTTAAGGTGCATTGCTGTCGCATTGCTATTTTGAGGAACCAAAATAGACTGTTCAATAGACCAGATCAAAGCAGGCCTGTAGTGACACAAATGACCATTTTGTCACTTGAGGTGTTGTAGGGTTGTTTCTGACGCGTGAGAGCTCAACAAACGAATCATCCTCCAAATACTGCTTATCAGATTTATTTTTTGCACAGACAGTTCTTATGGTTCAATTTCCACTCACAGTCTGATATATAAATGCTCATAAAATCACATTGAATGCCTCAATAAAGCTCTTTCAAACACGGTCAAAAAATGTTGTGCTTCCCTCTAATTACACACCTGTTGTTCTAAGTCTTTGTCTACCTATATACTCCTCCAAACCCCCACTCCACCCAGTGGTCAAAAACAGCATTACAAAAAACATAATGGCTCTTACACCCCGGCCCCTAATTGTACATGGCAGGTAGACATAACAATTCAACAATGTACATACAAAGAGCCATTAAAGCAACACTATAAACATTGCATTAATCAATTCTGTGTAGGTGTCAAATTTAACAGTCTTTACCATCAGTCCATTATATTTCCATGTTGTCATACAACAGACAAAGTTTTGTCACGGGTCTCTCAAGTACACTGGTTTTAGTTTGTACTCGCACAGAACGAACAAGTCCATTTTTATCTGGAAAAACCTCCAGAATTCGCCCCATTAACCAAGACCCTCGAGGGGCAGACGAGTCCACAATGACAACAATGTCACCAGGAACAAAGTTTCTCCTTTCCTTATTCCATTTCTGCCGATCTTGAAGCACAGGCAAATATTCATTTGTCCATCTTTTCCAGAATAAGTCACACATATACTGGACCTGTTTCCATCTCCTCTTGCTGTATAATTCAGATTTTTCAAATAATCCAGGTGGTAATACTGGTTTACCTTTCATCTGAAGAAGATGGTTTGGAGTAAGTGGCTCCAAATCATTGGGGTCATCTGACAACTTAGTTATTGGGCGATCATTTAGAATGGCCTCAATTTCACATAGTACAGTATGGAATCCTTCATCATCCAAAATCTGCTGATGTAGGATGGAATTCAAAATTCTTTTGACCATTCTGATTACACGTTCCCAGATTCCACCATAATGCGAACCTCCTGGAGGATTGAAACTCCACTGGACACCTTTCTGGAGCATTGCCCTTTGAATCTTGTTTTGATTCCATGATCTCAGTGATTCCTTTAATTCCTTTTCTGCGGCAACAAAGTTGGTACCATTATCTGATCTTATTTGAGTTACTTGCCCTCGTCTGCAGATAAATCTTCGAAGAGTGTTAATACATGAATCAGTGTCCAATGAGTAGGCGACTTCCAGATGAACTGCTCGACTTGCCATGCAAGTAAAGATGACTCCGTAACGTTTTACAATGGAGCGTCCTCTTTTAACTTCCACAGGACCAAAATAATCCACCCCAACATTCGAAAATGGAGGCAAATCGGGAAGGAGTCGTTCCTTTGGCAAGTCTGCCATCTTCTGCTCACCCACCTTAACTCCAAAACGTCTACAATGGCCACAACTCGATATAATCCTTCTGGCAGCTGCATTACCCTTAATGATCCAATATCTTTTCCTCAGCTCTGAAAGCATATAATTTCTTCCACTGTGACCTAACTGTTGGTGTATATGACGCAAGATGAGCGTGGCAATATGCTGATCCTTAGCCAGAATGATCGGATGCTTTCTTTCTTCCGGCATAGCAGAATTTCTCAATCGTCCTCCTACTCTCAAAATACCGTCTTGATAGACGGGATCCAATTTATACAGCTTGCTGTCTCGGCTTATTTTTGAAACAGGTGAAACTGACAGAGCATCGATTTCCTTTTTAAACTGTTGCCTTTGACTGAATGCAACAATAGCTACTTCAGCTTCATTCAAATCCTGCAAACTTAAATTTGGTGTAACCACAGAACCAATTAGTTTTCGAAGTTCTTTCTCCGTCTTTTTAGAAGTTACTCCAGAAGAGTCTAAAGAGGCTTGAATTTCCTTTCTCTTTTGACTTCGTTGTTTCAGAACTGTCTTTAATTTCAAGAGCCAAGCAACAGCAACCTTCAACTTTGTCCAGTCTGAGAAATGAGTAATCAGCCTATGAGTAGCATTTGACTGTTCACTTACAAGAGTGCTATTTACACATATGTTCCTCTTGACTTCAGGATCATCTGCTTTAAGAGCAGAATCAAATATTTGTGCTGGCCATTCTTCCACTGGTTTCCACAGATAACTTGGTCCATTGATCCATTCTCTGTTTGTTAACAGCTGATCTGCTTTCAGACCTCTGGAGCAACAGTCTGCTGGATTTTGAGTCGTAGGTATGTATCGCCACTGTAATGGTGTTGTAATTTCTCTTATTGCAGAGATCCTGTTGGCGACAAAGGTAAGAAAACGTTTGTCCTCATTTTTTATGTATTTCAACACGGACGTACTATCTGTCCAGAATACTGAATCAACCAATGGAAACTGCATCTCTGCCCTTAACATTTTGTCCACTCGAGCAGCAAGCACAGCAGCTGTCAATTCAAGACGTGGAATAGTTACTGATTTCAAAGGTGCTACTCTAGCTTTACTGAGTAGGAATGTTACGTGAACATCATGTTTTGTCTCCATTCTAAGGTACGTCACAGTGCCATATCCAAGTGTACTTGCGTCAGCAAAATGATGCAACTGAACGTTGGTAAGTTCATCCATTCCTGCTGGTTTTAGACATCTGTCCATCTTGAAATCTGCCATCTTCTCAAGCTCTTTTAACCATAAAGACCACTGCCTTTGGAGATTTGAGGGTAGCAGATCATCCCATCCACATCTTATCCTACATAACTCTTGCAGGAGAATTTTTGCTGTAAGAGTGAATGGAGCCAAAAATCCTAAAGGATCATAGACAGAGCATACCTTTGACAGGACACCCCGCCTGGTGCAAGGATGATCTTTGCTAGTTATTTTAAAATTGAAAGTGTCGGATTCAACACACCACCACAAACCAAGAGCTCTTTCCATTGGCAACTGGTCCTTGTCCAGATCCATCATTTTTATGCCCTGGGCTCGGTGTTCTTCAGGTACACTTTGTAGCACAATACGGCTATTGCTGATCCATTTTATTAACTGGAAACCTCCTGCTAAGCAGACATCTGTGAGATCCTTGATCATCAAGACGGCCTCTTCCTCAGAAGGTACACTTTTCAAACAATCATCCATGTAGAAGTTTGTGTGAATTGTGTCAATTACCTTTTCAGGAAAGTCATCTTTGTTGTCCTCAGCAGTTCTACGTAAAGCATAGCAAGCACAACTTGGGGACGACACAGCACCAAACAAATGCACTTTCATCCTGTATTCCACAGAGTCCTGATTGATATCACCATCTGGCCACCATAGGAAACGAAGAAAGTCAGTATCTTCTTCTGCAACTTTAACCTGGTGAAACATTGCTTTTACATCAGCCATAAATGCAATAGGCTCTTGTCGAAACCTCACAAGAACTCCCAACAGTGAATTTGTCAGATTAGGACCCTGCAGAAGCTGATCATTCAATGATGTACCTTTAAAGGCAGCTCCACAATCAAACACCACTCTTAATGTTTGCTTCTTGGGGTGATAAACCCCATGGTGAGGGATATACCAAACTTTCCCTTCATCCTGTTTTAATTGATGTAACGGTACTATTTCGGCATAACCGTGTTTAATTACCTCATCCATGAAATCTTTATATTCTTGATGGAAAATCTTGTTTCTTTCAAATTTCCTTTTCAATCCAATTAAGCGCTGTTTAGCCACACAAAGGTTGTTTGGCAACATGGGAATTTCCATCCTAAAAGGAAGATTCAATTTATAATGTCCATCTTGAAACTCAATTGACTTGCTTACCTTTTCCATAAAGGCATGCTCTTCTCTTGACATTTCCTTCTTTTCAACAGAATTCTCATTAAAGTCATGATTGTATTGTTTACCAAGCATATCCTCCAATTTTCTTACAGAAATCCTGTTAACAGTCACACCTGAACATTTGACCTTATTCCTGCTTCCTTGGAGTGGTCCATTTACAACCCATCCCAATAGGGTTCTAACTGCATAAGGTCCATCTCCATTGCTGTTTATAACCTCCCAGGGCTCCATTACCCTGGAAGCATTTGCTCCAATCAGCAAATCCACATCAGCAGGAATTTGAGGAATCTCAACACCTTTCAGATATGGCCAATTTTCCAAATCCTTTTGAGTGACAATGTTGTCTCTGGATACAGGCATTCTTTCTTGAGTGAAGACTTCTGGAAGACTATAAAAGGTGTCATCAAGAAGGTTAGACACTTCCAATCCAGCCAAAACAGTGCTATTAACAGCCCTTTGATTGCCCATTGTTTTCAAAACAATATTAGTTTCCTTTCCCTTTAATTTCAAACTATGCATTAAGCGTTCTGAACAAAATGTGGCAGAACTGCCAGGATCCAAAAATGCATAGGTTTGAATTACCGTTTGTCCTTTGCTGGATTTGACTTGAACTGGTACAATTGATAATGCACAGTCTCCATCGTCACCGGCCCCTGTTTGACCACATGTTGTAAGGGCAACATGTGCACTACTTAAAGATGAATGACTTTGTTCTTGAGTGCACACTCTTTCCTTTTGTTGGATATGCAAAATGCTGGGATGCTTTTGACCACACACTGTACAAGTCAAGCGCTTATCACATCTTTTACTTATGTGTCCAAAAGAAAGACAGCCAAAACAAACACCTTTTTCCTTTAGAAAGTTCAATTTGTCTTTATGCAGCTTGTTTTGCATTTGTGTACACTGCTCCAATAAGTGATCACGTTTGCAGCACAAACATACAACTGGGGCCTTTGATCTTAAATCAGTCTCACAGCATTGAATTGATTTATTGTTGGTGACAACCGTTGTTGCAAAGCTGTTTCTAACTTTAGTCTTAGGTTGGAATTTCTGTTGCACAGGCTGGGTACTCTGGATATCACCAAACAAGGGATCTGATGACATTTTGACTTGACGTTCAACAAATATCACAATATCTTTAAACCGTGCTCTCTGCTTGCGTCTTTCCATTAACTCACATGCAACAGTTCTCCAATTTTCCCTTAATTTGTAAGGCAACTTCATGATGATGGTTTTCAAATTGCTTGGCATCTCTAGCTCTTCCATATAGTCAATTTCTTCCATTACATTACAGCATCCACGCAAAAAGAGAGCATAACTCTGCAATGAATTTACATCCTCAGATTTTATTGAAGGCCATGCCAAAACCTTTTCTACATATGCAGAAGCTATTTTGAATTCATTGCCGTAATGTTCCTTTAACAATGCTTTAGCTTGCACATACCCTCTTTGTGCATCCATATGCTGACAACTGCGCACAATCTCCCTTGGCTGACCTTGTGTATATTGTTCCAGAAAGTATAAACAATCTCTACTATTTTTGGTTTTGTCTTCTATTCCATGCTCAAATGCTCTCATAAAAGTTTTATATTGCAGAGGATTGCCATCAAACACAGGAATATCTCTTTGAGGCAGTGTGCTGGATTGTTGTTGTTGTACAAGCAGAGTGGTAATCTCATTTTGTTTTTGCAAGATATTACAAAGGTTCGAAGTTATTATTCCATCACTGTTCTGCATTACACTTGAGGATTGCATTTGTGACGTGAAATGAGGATCAATTTGTGGCACACTGTGAATTTGCTGAATCACGTTCCTTGAGCTTTCTTGCAGGGGGACTTCTATTGGCACATATGCCTCTGCATGAGGGTTGAGAGTAACAGTTCCTTTATCACAATATGCATTCATATCATCAGTGCAGGTTTTGAGAGACTGATTATTTAAAACAGCAATTTTTGCAGTAGCGGCTGCAATCTCTGCATCAATATCCAGCTGTTCTTGTCTATGTCTCAGCTTTTCTTGTTGTACCTCCAAAGTATGCTTTTCCTTTAAAGCAGCTGCACGCGCCATTAATGCAGCTTTCTCTGCCTCTGCCATGATTCGTGCTGAAGCAGCAGAAGATCTCCCACTACGTACACTGCTTGAACTTTTCTTACTGGACGATTTACTGGATTTACATGAGGATATGTTGGAAATGCTATCATCTGGATTAACATCCTCTTGACATACCCTTGCATCAACACCAGAACATGAAACTTGACTTTCAGCGCTCAACCATTTCTCAACATCATCTACAAACTCATCGCAAATCAACATCTTTCCATTGAACCATGTTTGTTGTTTTTCCTTTTCTTCACTGGGCAAAAGAACCATCACCGAATTGTGCATTTCCTTTGTTTCGTCTCTCAATTTGATGAATTTCTCAAAGGAACACTGCACCTCCTTTTCATATTCTCGGTTGGACATAAAATCCTTTATAATAGCCATTAAGTTCTTTGCCTTGCTTAGTTTACACTTTCGTGTCTTTTGCAGAGTTTCCAATTTTTCCAATAAAGCCTTAGGAGTAAGCTTAATGAGCCGCTTTTCCCTCACATGCTCTGTTTCAAACTTCTCAAATGGCACAATAGTCTCTGTCTGTTCACAGGTAGTCGCACCATCATCATCACAATTCATTAAACTCATATTCACAGCTGAAATCGTTTGCCTCCTAAGCAACTTTAAAACTTAAGCAACCAATGCATTGGATTTACGCTATTGTGTGCACACAAAGTCATTCATTAAGTAGCGCTACACATACCTTTGTTTCATTCATTCAGTTCATCACGGCTGCTCCTCAAGAAAGTCCAAAAATGATGCATGATGATCCACAAAGAAGCCATTTTTTGACAAATGTAGTGACACAAATGACCATTTTGTCACTTGAGGTGTTGTAGGGTTGTTTCTGACGCGTGAGAGCTCAACAAACGAATCATCCTCCAAATACTGCTTATCAGATTTATTTTTTGCACAGACAGTTCTTATGGTTCAATTTCCACTCACAGTCTGATATATAAATGCTCATAAAATCACATTGAATGCCTCAATAAAGCTCTTTCAAACACGGTCAAAAAATGTTGTGCTTCCCTCTAATTACACACCTGTTGTTCTAAGTCTTTGTCTACCTATATACTCCTCCAAACCCCCACTCCACCCAGTGGTCAAAAACAGCATTACAAAAAACATAATGGCTCTTACAAGGCCTATAATCCAGCGCAGAGTGCATTATTTGTGTGTCTCACTTAAACATTGCTTAATACACAGAGGATGTTTAGCAATATGCAAATATCTTTACAAATGAAAAAATAATTAAAGGATTAAAATATTACAAAAATTATTATTTTCTATAGCCTACATAAATATAAAAACCATACTTTCATGCCTTCTTCATCTAGGGGGGCTTTTTCAGTTTATTCATAAAAATTTGCTTTTGAATAATGTTATTATCAGTAGTGTAGTATTTATAATATGCTGATTTATATTTATTTTATCAAAAACAAGCTTTGCCTACCTGTCAGGTTTTAGACCATATGGGGCTTTTGCGCCCTGCGCTTTGGACTTTGCACATGAACCGTCAAAAAAGAGCCCTGTGTGTTTTATATTAAAAGGTTTATGTAAACCATCAATTACACAAATATACATATATAAGGCTTCACCAAGGTTAATTGTAACTTTAAGAAAAACAGAGTTTTAGTAGGCTACACTAATTAAACACTTTCTCAAAACGTATACTTGGGCAAGAAAATCAACACTCAAAAAATCATCACCTTAGAATTATAAGGTTCTATCTGATTGTTTTTGTCAAAATTGAGTTATTCACATATTCTTATTAACTACAACTTATTTACATTATGTGATGTTTTTTATAAGTTGTTTACATTTTAAGACTTTTTATTTAAAAAACAAAAACAGTTTATCTACAAAGTCAAACTCTCATAAGGTTCTTTCAGTGAGCCAATCAGCATTCCAGTCAGGATCAGCTTTCTTTGTAATTTCGCCGGACTGCTTCATTGACAGCAAAAAAAATAAATAAATAAATAAAACAGAAAGACAAAATCATTCAACATCAGGCTAAATAATGTCGCCACACTACACAAAATTGAGATGTGTGTAAATGTGATGATTTAGAAATAACATTTCTATAGTAAATGTGAAATATTTTTATTTGTGTATATAGTCAGTCAAACATTTTTCAGGGTTTATTAAACTCATTTGCTCATTGTCTGCTTTCCTTTTAAAGTCTTCAATTTGAAATTAAGCCTTGAAGGGCAAATAATTAATTTAATTATATGTTCCATATATTGAATGAATCAAATTCAATAGTTTATATAAAGCATAAACTTCAATAATGACTATATTAATTATAAAAAAATTAACAGCTGCACTGGACAAAATATTTAGCACAGCCTTATATGCTTAATTTGAACAAGAAAAATATATTAATTCTAAAACATGAAATAAATGTTACAAAAAGCAAAAATTTAAATTTCTCAAGCATCAACACATTGTTACAACATCAAATTATTTATATATTTTTGATTGTGTTTCTTGATAAGTAGTCCTTTTATGAGTGATCTGCCAGATAGAACCTTATAATTCCAAGTGGAAAATGACTTTTTAGAATTTAGGTTCTATCTGCATTTACTGTGTGTTTTTTTAACTCCAATTTGCAAATCTAAGAGAACTTTAATAATTTACATTTAAAGCACATTTAGGGTCTCTGTCGTGTTAATGTATGAACGAGAATTGTTACACACATATTGCTTGCTATATAGAATGCAAAAACCTGAAGCTCAATAACTCAAAATCATTTAGAATGCAGATAGAACCTTAATTTTTGACGAAATTGCTTGTTTAGACTGCTAATTTAAAATGAGCTGGAACAGCACAATTCTTGAGATTTTTTTGGGAACAGCTTAATTGTTTTATGTTTAATCTACTTAAATTTGTTAACTTAATCGATTTGTGTTGGAACATCATGAATGAATTTGTGTGGAACTGCATTTTTTTTCGCAGTGATTAGGTGCACTTTTACATAAAAGTTTTTTTACTGGCATCAGTGCTTCCATGAAGAACCTTTTACACCAACCTTTTCATTAAACAAAAGTTATAATTTAATGTAGAAAATGTCTTTACATAATTAAAAAGTTAATTACATTAAGAAAAAAGCTTATTTGAAGAACTTTTCTTTTGGGAACCAAAAGGTTTCCTCTATGGCATCACAGTGCTAACCCTCTTTTGGTTCTTCCTGGAACCTTTATTTTTTAAGAGGAACAAATTGTTAGGCAGTAGCTACTGTATACATAAACTTTAAATATTCAATTGTTTTTTTTCCGTTCTTTTCTCAGAATCAAACGTAATGTTCAGATGTAAAAACCATAAAGTGCCTTTTGAAATTTTCTTCTAAAATGAATTTTTTTTGTCAGGCTCGTTTGTGCAGTGTCAGTAATTTTACATTTATAGCTTAGACTAAATTCTTGGGATTGCCTTTAAAGTGAGATAACTGAACATAAACAGACTTGTAAGGATGACGTTTTGTAGACTTGGAAGTAACAAGTGTTTACCAAAGCGATTTTAGACTAGGCTATATACTCGCACACGTCGCAATCGATTGTTTACGTTTAATTATTGTCAATTATTGAATTATGAATGTACGGTAAGCTTGTGATATTTCAGTGGAGGCGGGCAGTGGAAGGGTGGGGGACGCCATTTAAAGTCAGTGACTCTTGACAGGAATGCGCGTCCCCTGCGCTCAGGCTGCGCTCCGCTCCTCCGCTTTATTTTTAACACTTTGGGTGGGTCAACCCGCGGCTGATGAGAATGAGCGCAGGCAGCGGAGACCCTGCGCGCACTCCCTGCCCCTGCAGCAGCTCTGCCCCACCGTGACCTAGACCTCTGAGCCTCTCATGGGATTGGTATTACCCTTCAAATAACGGACTTTTATTATAAATACTTCGACAAGAAGCACGTTACTCCTGGACCGTCTTTCATTTGTGTAGGTAAGCAGCTTGTTTCATGTAAAACTGTGTATAGTTAGTTTCAGTGTTGTGTAAAAAGTAATATATTACAATCTTACGTCTATCTTAACGTTTAAAAAACGCAAAAATAATAACATAACACATACATCCACATTAGTTAGGCTACTTTATAAAGTAACTAAGTAGCACATTTAGTTATGCAGTGAGTTTAAGTTTGTAATATTTTACTTTTAAAAGTAACTTTACTTAACTTTTTCTTCAAGTTCAAGTCAAAGCGTGTTTAATATTACAGTTTCAGGATTGATGTTGTTGTTGTCAGTGTATCGCAGTTTTATGAAAAAGCAGCAACCTGTTGAATGCTGAGTGTGAGCGTTCATGGCATGTGTGGACTGAGCAGATAATAAGTCCTTGACGAAAACATCTTCCATAGGCCTACGTTGTTTGTCAGTTGTCACAAATACCTTTTAATATCTTTGATAATTATCATCATCTCTGTCTTTATTTAATCTGTGTAATTATTAATGAAACAATGTAAGTATTTAATTTTCCAAACATGGGGCTAAAGTTGGCTATTTGTAGGGCCAAGTTTGTTCAAAATGGTAGACCACATACCAGCAACAAAGCAGCTTGTCATACAGTAAAAGTCAAAGTGCATTTTGCAACATGGCTGATCAACCAGTTACAATGCCATGTTTGGCACCTGTAAACCAAAATCTATGTTAAATGTATAGTCCACTTCCACAAAAAATGAAAAAGTCCCAATTTACTTAACCTCCACTTGTTCCAAACTTGTTTGACTTTCTTCTGTTGAACTCAAAAATATATTTTGAAGAAGAGGTAGAGGAAAGAGTTTTTCTCCTCCTATGACTGTCAGTGGCTTCTGGTTTTCATCATTCTTCAAAACATCTTTTGTTTTGTTTAACAAAAAAGGAAACCTGCAAAATTTGAAGCAGTAGATTTAACACTTTAAGAACTATCCCTTTAGAATGGATTTTCTCCTCATTGGATAATTTTCAAAATATAGTGAAGAAAAACAGCTCTAATTTTAAGGCTATGAAAAAAACAATAAAATTAGGTGAGCTGTTTCGAACTTACCTTATAGGGAGAACTTCTGTGATGTAAACATCATTACTTACTGCCTAGAACTGCGTAATGTGACCATAAAATCATTCCAAGAATAGTTTTGTATTATGGGGTCTATTAAATGTCTGTTCTGCTTGCCTGAACATTCATAAAACATTCTGCATCTCTAAAGTTGATTTGAAATCAAAACAGACAGCTCTTATTTTATGCAAAAGTATTACAAACTATATTTGTGCCTGTACATAGTTGTGTGTTTTCTTATTATTTAATTAAATAACTTATTTTTACTATCTTTTTACTTATTACATTTATAAAATATAGATATGTATATAACAGCTTCAAATGTCACTCAAACTTTGTGTGTTTTTTTCATAAATAAAAAAGAGATATTTCAACACATGGAATGACATGAATGTGACAATAATGAGAGAATTTACAGTTGTAGATACATTTATTTCTTCAAGCCTATGTATATCCCCACATTATTTTCCTTATTCAAATTTAGACAGAATAATCTGAGGCCGTGGTGCCTGGGTCCAGCTGTTCCTGCTGTAACCTGGCACACACACACACACACACACACATACACATACACATACACATACACGGACACACACACACACACACACACACACACACACACACACACACACACACACACACACACACACACACACACACACACACAGTGCGTCACGGTTCATACCACACCTAAGTGTAGCCTTTCCCTTCACACATGTGAGAAATACCCCACTGTGTTGCTTCCTGGATACTAATATCTGCCTTTTTAGCTTAGTTTGCAGATTTGGAACATAAAAATAATATCACTGCTAGATATAATATAATTTTAATTCATAGTTATTTTAAAAAAATAAATAAATTATATATATATATATATATATATATATATATATATATATATATATATATATATATATATATATATATATATATATATATATATATATATATGTATGTGTGTGTATATTAATAACCTAACAAAAATAAAATGAATGTATTATACATACAGTACACTACTGTTCAGTAGTTTCTGCTTGCCAATTAGAATATTTGATCAAAGTACAGCAAAACATTACTGTTCTGAAATATATTTTACTATTTATTTACAATTACTAAATAATAAATATTTTAATACGTCAATTATTTCTGTGATTTCAAATCACAATTTTTAGCATCATTACTCTGATGCTACTCTAATGCTAACCTGAAATTGTATTGATATGCCAATAATAACAATTGGAACTTTTTTTCAGGATTCTTTGATTATTACAAACATTCAAAGTTCAGCATTTATCTGAAATAAAAAGCTTTTGTAACATTATACTATAATACGTCTATTTGGCAAGTATGCTTTAAACTGATTAAAAGTAAACATTTATCATGTCACAGAAGAGTTCTATTTAAGATAAATGCTGTTTTTTATTTTAAATACATCTTAGAAAGATAGTAAAGCATACTATAATATTATATAATACGATAATAATAATAATAATAATCATAATAATGATAAAAATATATAATTATTAATATTATTATTAATAAAACATTTTTGAGCAGCAGATCAAAAAGTTTGAATCATTTTCGTGGGATCATTCATTTCTAGAAATGATGCTATTTAAGTTTAAGTAATGAGGTATTTAATTAACTCATTAGCTTCAAAACTCTTTCCAAATGAGTAGAATTTACTGTCAGTAAACTTTGAGTTAAATACACTCATTTCATTTGATAAAGTTGACTGCTGGGTTTTACAGTGTAGCTACCTGCATACCTCAAAATATCTTATTTTGGTTCAACTGAAGATTAAAACTCAGATATGTTTTGATCAAGGAAAGGATGAGCAAATGACAACAGAATGTTCATGTTTGGGTGAACTATTCTTTTCACAGTCCCTGATCATTATGTTTTGCATTAAATGAGCAACGTCAATAGAAATTCCTCCAGTGGAGGAAGAAATAGTAGTACAATGATGTTGTGTCATGGTTTTCTTATGTGAAGCATTCCTTTATTTCCCTCGCTTTTATTTAAAATGGTAGATACTGGTAGAAACTGTCCAGCATGTGTACACATGAGCATTTTGCAAAGACAGAGACTTACACAGAGAGTTGTGCCACTTGTGATAACAGGTTTTCCGCTGGTGGGTGGAGAATAGTTCTGTGATAACATCCCCTCTGCACTGGCCTGATAGAGAGAGAGAGAGAGAGAGAGAGAGAGAAAGAAAGAGCCGGAGCCACTATTGCACTTCTCTGACACCTGTTAGATCCATTTCTTTCTTCAGTTTCTAGTTTTCAACCAGATGTTGGGTATATAGATTTTTATGTGATTTTCAACTGAAATCCTCAACCCTAACTCTGATGACACTAATGACTCGCTAGAAATAGTAACTTCACAGTAGGTGAAGTTCAGCTGGTGCTGTGCCTGATCATTTAGAGCCAGCAGGAGCAGAAGTGTTGGATTGTCTGAAGCAGTTCAAATGTTTAGATTTGTTTTCATCAGACTGCGAGGAAAAAACAACAAGTAAATATCTGATCACGTAGTCTGTGACGAAGTAGGAAAATTTGCGAAGGGTGCTCTTCGTATTCTATTAGTCAGAGGGGTTGCCCAGCCCCCGTTCAGGGTGATAAGACTACACATGAGCAACATGCCTCACAAAGATAGAACTATCTTAGCAGCTAACCTTCACCCGCCATTCCACAGTAGCACGCGCAAACACACACCCTCTATATGAGTGACGGTTAGAGGACGTGTGCTGAAAATGGCGGCCTCTGGAATCCTGATGGTATAAAGAAACTTTCTATAAAGGAAAGATGTATATATTTTGTTGGAACTGTATTAATTCTTATGTGGGAACTTTTCATTTTATAGCCGGAGAGTAACACTACATATTGTACCAATTTGTTATTTTGTTACAAACAGATTTTACCAAGCTACATATTTTAAGCAAGTTGCAACTTTTGGTTGTTTGAAATGGTTCAATAGGGTTTGTTCATCAAAAATAAAATCTCTGTTAATAATTTACTCACATTCATGTTGTTCCAATCTCTTAAGACCTTTGTTCATCTTAAGAACACAGATGAAGATATTTGAGATGAAATCAAAGTTATACTTTTACAGTTGAACCACTGAAGACACATCTAATGTTTTGACAAGTTTGAACATCCCATGGACTTTCTTTTTTTGCGGAGGGTAAGAGAGCTCTTGAATTTAATCAAAAAATATCATAATCTGTGTTCTGAAGATGAACTAAGGGCTCGGGGGATTGTAATGACACAAAGATGAGTAATTAATTACATAATTTTTATTTTTAGATGAACAAATCTTTTATAGATATTATGTACCTTTATGCACTCTTACATATTACTTTTTACAACATGCAAACTCCACACAGAAATGACTTAGCCGGGCTCAAACCAGCAACCTTCTTGCTGTGAGGCGATCGTGCTACACATTGCGTCACTGTGACGCCTGTAAATTTAAATCTCAAACACATTTCAAAATGGGAATTTTTTTGTATCATATATATATTTTTTTAGCTTTTTCAAAAGTTAACAATACAAAACTTTGGAACTAAGCAACAAACTAGAGTAAAACATACACAGTATATAAAAATATAAAAAAAATAAACAAATAAAATGGGAGGAGATACAGTATAAACCAATGTAAATGAAATCATGTGGTACTCTTTTATACATAATTCAAAAATGGATTCCAAACCTATTTAAATAATTCACCCTTTCCTCTCAAAGAATATGTGATCTCCAATGATATACAGTTGCAAACTTCTGAGATCCACATTCCAATTGGTATATCAATGTCTGTTTTCCATTTTAAGGCAATACATTTTTAAGTTATTTTCAATAACATTTCAGTAAGCTTAATAGCAGGATTATGCTGAAGGTTAGAATTTGTATAATTGCCTATAAACATATCTCTGGATCTAATAAAAAATCATTTTCATGAATCTGTGATATGATATTGCATACTTTTACCCACAACACTTTCACTTTAGGGCACAGCCATGCAGAATGCAAAAATGTACCTTCTTCTATACCACATTTGAATCAGAGGGGAGAAATACTGTTTTTAGTTTTGTGTCATCTGGATGGAGTGTATTAAAGCGGTAAATTAAACTGAATTAGTCTAAATCTGGAGTTCAAAGTTGAGGTAACCCCATCACTACACAGATGACCCAAAAGGACATTTTCCAGTGTTATCATAATGGTCATTTTAATACAAATTCTAAAATTTGTATATATATATATATATATATATATATATATATATATATATATATATATATATATATATATATATATATATATATTACATATATATATATATATATATATTACATTTTCTAATCTAGCAGACATTTATTTATAAAGCAAGTGCTATTAAAAGTGCTTCAAATAATCAGAGAGTAGCATTATATAAATGCTATTAAAAGTGTAAGTTAGCTAAAAGTTAGTTTCCTTCCATCCAAGCATACGGAAAGGAGGGCGTGTCCTACAGGTTGTTTGTCAGTGTACAGCACACTCAGAATTGCACGCATGTTTTTCATGAAGTATAGGTTGCTTATAAGAAGGTGTTCCAAATCGCACTATATTTTCCAACCCAGGCTCATTCTGAAAACGTACCAATATATACATTTCTGGAGAGTGCCAAATACGTCCCAGGAGCTAAATTTTTTTGTTTGTTTTTGTTTTCGTGAATCCACCAGAGGCTGCTGTGTATACTTTTTCAAATCTCAAATTTCTCTCGCAAGTGCCATTCTTGTCTGCTGTTCTCAGGTAAATCCTGACTGACTGATCGATAGACTGCGGCACCCTCCTTTTTTCCTAAACCCAACCAGAAAATAAAAAGCTCTTGCCCGATTTTAACCATGTTTTCAGATTTAACCACATTCTCACCCTGTTATTTACTTGTTTATTTTATTTTTGGCTTCTGCTTTTGTCTTAACTGCTTTCTGGAACTGTTTTTTGTCGCACTTTTGTCGAACCTCGTCATCTTGGTCAGCTTCTCTTTGCATCTCATGTCCGCCAATGTAACAGCATGAAGCCGTCTATACAAAGGTAAGCGGTCAGCTGGTAAGCGTGAAAAGGAACAGCATCATACCGCCTTGTATCGTTTTAAAGACGAAATGCAGCCATACATACTTCTGCCAACGTAATTCGCAATCTCCAGAAAAGTATTTAGGGCTACGCTTTCAGAATGAGCCTATGTTGAATTTTCTAGAAACTGGTTGTTTTTTTCTGAAGCACACAGAGAGGATTGCCACTTTAAGACTTTTTTAAGACATTTGAATATTTATAACATATTATATAATATATGTATAAAAAGAATATGTATTATTGATTGATTAAATATTTTAAAGATAAATATGCAGTTAAACCCATCCTTGATTGTCTTTCATCCTTCAGATCAACCACCTCTGGATTCCACTGTCTTGTCATCGTGTGGCACGCTGAGGTGTCTGGCCCCTTTCATCTCTTTGCATCTTGATGGCAACTATGACCTCCACCACAGACTATGACAACGCTGAAATCACTCAGCAGTACAGCCGTATCAACACTCGCTTCGAACTGTCTGATGAAGAACTTGACAATGACAACAGCTCAGCCAGACTCTTTGAGCGCTCACGCATTAAAGCTCTTGCAGGTGAGTCGCCTCAAGTTACATCAAACTGAGCACATGTTGCTTTGGCTTAGATATACAGACATACATTTACAGACATACTGTATAGGCAGCTGAACCCTATCCTCTCCTGCCCCTTCAACCAGCCGGGATCATTTGCACATACCCAGCGTGCTTCAGTATGACTGAGCTGGACAGCTGCCCGTCTGTGCCCATATCATAGATCACTGGAATAGCTGCAGGAGCTTGTAATTTTTGGCACACCTGTGAGGTTTGCGGTTCTCAGCGACAGCAGGTTTTAAATAGCAATTTCACAATCAGACCTACAAGCACCTTTCCAGGGAAAAGGCAATCCACGCATGACAGTTATGAAAAAAGAGACAGCATACATTTCTTTTCTGATGCTTTGTGTTGCAACCGGTCCTAATTTTTGGATTTGTTGCAGATCTGATCATGTTACATGCATCTAAATAACAAGAACACATATCTAGCGTAATCTATTTGAATCCAATAAGGGATATTACATACTTGTCTGGTCTTGCTCCAGGAAGGCCAGTGTCACAGGATTTTAGCTCATACTGTACATCAGGGTATATCAATGTCGGTCCTGGAGGTCCAGTGTCCTGCAAATTTTAGCTACAACCCCAATCAGATACACATGGGGTTAGCTAATAAAGCTCTTAGTAGACTTTCTAGAAACATCTTTGCAGGTGTGTTGAGGCAAGTTGGAGCTAAAATCTGCAGGACCAAAGTTTGAGAACCCCTGTCTAGTGATGGGTCATTCCTGAACGATTCGTTCATTTTGACTTTTGAGGACTCGATGAGTCCTCTCAGGGAGTAATTCGTTCATTTGTGCACATTTGTGCTGATGAAATAGAAGATTAGTTCTTTTTTCAAGCTTTCTATTGGGTTTGAGTTGGTCTTTCATCATGTGAAAGATGGAAGCCAGTATTATAGAGTCAGAAAAAAGATTGGATCAGTTCATCTCTTGTGTCCTCGGTTTGAGTCCTTTGTTCATCTTGTGAAAAGCAGAAGCCAATCATATGCATTTAGAGCCGGAAAAAGATTTAATTTAATTTCTCGAATCCTCAGTTTGAGTCATAAGCCATGCCGTCACGTGATGAACGAACGATTTAAAAATCAGAAGTCTCGAATGTGAACTAATCATGGCTTCTTTCACTCAGCCTGTGTGCATTGGTTAAGCTTATATGGGACTGTCTGTGTGATGTGAACAAACCCCTCAAATTTGAAGACCTGTCAAAAGAGGTGAGCTGACATAACCATAGACATATGACCAGGTAAACAATAAATGGTTATTTTTTCTTTCTTATAGCATTCTAGTTATGACTTGTTTGTAGTGTGATCAACATTTGGGCTCGTTGTAGATGAGTTTGGAAGCAACTCGTAACATTTTAATTAAATTTTGGCAAATCGAATGAAATGACTTGAAAAAGGATTCGTTCATCTCAATGAAAGAGACTCAAAGGTCCAAGTCACTACCCCTGTCCTTCATGCTTTCCTGGATGTTTCTAGTTAGTCTAAAGACCTTGTTGAGCTGGTTAAGATAGATTTATTTAAGGTTGAATCTATATTCTGCAGGATAGTGGCCATTCCAGAGCATGTTTGGACACCTCTGTCCTTAAATAAGAGTTGCCAAGTATGAGTTAAGTAAGGGATAATCAACAGACTGATGTACGTTAAAGGGTTTTAAATGCACGACATAGAGCAAAGAAGTGACGTGGTGCTGGTTAATCCCCATTGACTGTCTGGTGAAGTACACATTGATGTCCCTAAGATAGGAATGAAGGTCCTTGTAACTGTTACTGAGTTGCTGTGAATATTACTAATAATGAGGAAAGCACATACGAAACCGCCTGCTACTCAGTAGGTACTGCATTTGAATTTAAACATACCACTCAGGTGTTAGAAAAGCATGTTCCATACAGTATGAATGTGAGTAGAATGAAAGGAACTCGGACGTACTAGATACGCCATTTTGTCATGATCATGTGACCTACCCGTTTGAGTTTCGTCGCCCATTCATGAATTCTCTCGTGAGGCATCATAGGATAGCGTTGCATTCATCTGATGTGCACTTCAGAATCTCGCCGGAAGTAGGTCATCTGGGTACTTTTCACATACTGTTTTTCAAATTCAATGAATTTTGACATACTACTTGGCTCGCATACTGTTTTTAGCGTACTATATAGTAAGGAAGTATAAGATTTCAGATGCACCCTTTGTATTTCAAATGGTGATCAAAACTGACTGGAACTACGAAAGCATTCAAGTATTTTATTACACACATTCCAGCCAATCAGAATCAAGAAGTGCAAAAGATTATTGAAAAATGCATTTATACAGGTGTTAAATACAGTATATAACTACTGTAAATTAGCTCCTACTTCAAAAGAGGGTCTTATCCAAGTTCTTGATTTGTAGAACTACAAGTTGTTGCTGTGAGCTTGCTTACATCACTTCAGAAATCACACATCAAGATATGATATGTGATATGAATTTGATGTAAGTGCATGTTAATTGTGTTTATTATTTAAAAAATCTATATTAAAAGTAAAATTGACAAAAAATAGTATTTAGCTGAACTTCAGACTGTTGTTTTCACCATTTTAAGAACGAGTTAAGCAGAGGTGTTTATTACTTAAGGCTTGGCGTTAGTCTGTTTTGAAATGCTTTAGTGATGGTGAGCTCAAATTTGCCCTGCTTCTTTAAGCCAAGTATATGTTGCTGAGCCAGGATGAGTGTGACGTGTTCTGCCGGTGCGTCTTTGCTCTGCTCTTTCAGTAATGCAATTAGGGTGAGTTAAAAAGTGAAGGAGAGAGAGAGAGAAGTGGTTCCCATTCTTCACCGTTGATTTACAGCCATTGAACAGACACGCATCCCTCTGAGTACGCTAAGTACACTTTGAGTGTACAGCTAATAATAATACATCTCTACTTTGTATTTACATCAGGGGCAAAACCGCTTATGCATGTACAGTACTTACAGTTTGACATCACATTATATTTGTAACATTTCAAAACATGCATATGCCAATTTAATGACATTTTAGATGAGTGTGTTTGTGTGTGCGTTGTGGGGCATTCAGGAACGGGGCATATTATATGCATGGCTGGGGTGCTGGAGAATCACTTCATGTGATGCTGGGGAGAGCCGGAACAGCATCACTGCTAAGTGAACAGTGAGTGAGAGAGGGAAGCAGAAAGAGAGAGAGAGGGCGGGAGGGAGGGAGGACGAGGGAGAAGATAACAGGACTCGAGACAGAAGGAGGGAAGAAGAGTGTTCTGTTTGTCTCTTTTCCGGCCGCCCATGTTGATTTAACGTAGTGAGGATGAGCAGCCCCTGTTTGTGTCGTGCGGTGCCCGTGAGCCAGACCCGGCTGAGGGAGGTCAAACTTAGCTTGAAGACCAGCAGAGAGACTATTGCAATCCGCTCTACCCCAGTCGTCCGAGAAGTCAGCAGCCGGCAGTATACTACAGTTAAAGATGTCCCAACCCGGACCAATGCACCAGGCAGTCGGAGCAGGAGCACCCCACCAGTTTACAGGGCCCAGAGCAAGAGAGGGGCCAAAAACAACAGTCCTCATATTGGTGAACCTGAGCACCTGCCGGAGAGAAATGGAACTTTATTGGGGATCACACCTAAACTGGCACCCATGACTCTCACTTCAATCTCCTCAACCTCATCATCATCATCTTCCTGCACCCCAAGGGGCCATCGGCCTTCACCTCTGCGATCCTCACCATCTTGTCCCCTATCCCCGTCCCGGGGTATGAGACGAGCACGCTGGTTGAGCTACAGTGCTTCCAACATTTGCTTCAATAATTCCATTCTAGACGGCCGCTTCAGACAACTGCAAGGTAGTTTCTTCTTCCCACTCTCAAAGAGGGGGCAGTCTTTCCTGGCATACCCTCCACCCTGCCACCGGGGATTTATGGGATTAGGAAGAGATCCGGGATGGGGTTTAAGGTGGTATAATATGGTTGTTTTCTATTAGCCACAGAACTGAAGAACTGGTTTGTCTCCTTTATGTGCAGTATTTAATAATTTTATTATTTATGCTGTATATATGCCCCAATTGCTCACTCTGTTGTCTCTAAATTTTTAATGACAAACCCGTAAAAAGGCTAGTCACTGGAAAAAATACTTCCCCTCATCTTTTCTCTTTCTAGATGACAAAGTCATTTGTTACTTTTGCAGGCTAATCACCATCTACTTTTATGTCTTATTTGGTGACCTTACAGGAAAATGTTGTCTACAGTATGATTTTCTGTGATGTGGGGTATTCAGCATCAAGGTCTCCTACCTCACTTATTCTCTCCTGGTGGCTCTGTTTATTTTTAGAGAGAAGTTGACTGTCACTGTTAATTTACATAAAACTGAGCTTAATCTTTTTCTCGGTTGGGGTAGTTTTTAATGCCGAGAAAGAGAACGAATATAGTTCAGAGAGAGAATTTTTCGATGAGAATATTTAATGTTTAGATGCATAGAATGAATGCGTAGTGAGGAATTAAACTTGGATAAACTAGACATGCTCTAGTTTGCATACCACTACATTATATTCTATACTCTGGACAGTCGTGTCTTCTAAGCCATGCATTAATATTACCATTGCTAATACTAAAGGTTACAGAGTTTTAGAGTATACATGAATGTAACTAAGAAACGAACAAACAAAAAGACTGTGGATTACATGAATTGTGAAATATAGACACAATTGGTGGTTATAAAAGTTTCAGTTTTAAGGAAAAAAGTACCTAGCTCATGGGTGTTACCTCCAATTACATATTCCCATTGAAAGTGGAACTCAAGGCATGTCTAAGTTTGCAAACAAATAAAAATAGAAATCATGGCTTCAGGTTTAACAATGATAAGCACCATTTACATGGTATGTGCTTTTATATGTATTCATCCATCCTACACTTTCTGCTACTTATGACTTATGACTTTAGGACCTAATCCTGTAGGTCCTGGGACCTCCAAACAATGACTCAGGTACAAGTATTTACTCATGGCAGTTTACATCTGGCTTGTTGTGTACAGGGAAAATCCATCAATATGAATATTTCACGGGCCTTTCATGTGAGCTGGAGAGAGTATCAGCGATCAGCAGGACCCAAGTGAAACAAACTCTATTTGGACTCAATGCTGTTGTAATGGAAAAAGGAAGAATCAGTCAGAAGAGCTTAGATTGCAGTCCTGCTCTACATATTGTGAACAGAAAGGGGAATCATTTGGCAGTAGTTTAATCATGAAATATATTGTGTTGCCGAGCTTAGCTTTCTTATTATGCTTTAGCACATCTGGAGCTTTCTTAACTCTGGCAAAACATGCTAAATTGCAATTTTAAAAATGAAACTGCATTTGTTACCTTATAGAGCTCTCCCTGTCTGACCTAACCCGTAAAATTAATTTACTCTGCATAATCACTTGATTCAAGGTTTGGCTTATAAGCATAGCATGCTAGCTGGCAGATGCTCCACAGTACTTATATACACGGTAAAACCCACAGTCAACCTTTTCAAATGAAATAAGTGAATCTCAAAATTTACTGAAAGTTAATTCTACTCATTTGAAAAGAGTTTTGAACTCAGTGTTGACGGTATCGAGTTAATTAAATTAATTAATTAAGTCAACTTAAATGGAGTAAGTTTACAGTACTCATATGGATTAGTTTTTAACTCAAATGTTTTGATGCAATTAGTTTCCTCAAAAGTTGCCTTACCTTATTGGGTTTTACAGTCCTCAGTTGGTTTGAGTTCTCCTCATTTATCGGGGTTCACTGTGCTCAAATTGCTTCATTCACTCAAATGGATTAAGTTCACAGTACCCATTAGGTTTAGTTTTTGAACTTAAATTGTTTGTTGCAATCGGTTTCCTCAAACAGTCTGAGTTACTTTTTGGGTTTTACAGTTTACTTATATTTGGATAGAAAACCCCCCTTAAATAATTACTTAATACAATTAAAAGCAGTTAATTTTGATGTTTTGAAGCAAAACATGTTTAAATTTAAACAGCAAACTGTTTCAATACAATTATTTTAATTAGCCAACAGCATCATTATTAACCTTAGTGATATGACAAGATTGCAAATTCAAATATTTATGGACAATTTTAGGCTAGTATGTTTGTATTAATTTGTCTATATATACTATTGAAGAATGTGCATTATTTTACTATAAAGAACATTTTGCAAACTATATACTGTAAAACAGCTTTATGGAAGTTGTGTTACTTGAAATCTTAACACAATAAACACCTCTAAAGGACTATTCCCGCACATGCCCAGAAATAGCTCAGACATCATGCATTACACATTTAAATGATCATTATTTTTTCATGGCTTTGTGATCCAGATGGAAGAAACCTGACCACAAAATGTATTCACAGTTTTGTAGTACTCAAGACTCTCTCATGTCCATTTGCTCCAAAGTCCTTAAAATGACAGAGACCAGCAAAATATTATCTTGAACTCAATTAATACATTACTGCAATTTAAAGACTGTAGAGTTGACCATATGTTTTGTATGGTGCAATAAAACTGTTTAGCTATTGCAAAATGTAAAGTTTAATGTTTCTAGATACTGTAGGCTTAAAAGCATGCATGTTTTCCATTCTCCACCCACTTCACATTCTAATGTTTTCCCGTTCGTCCTTTTCTCCCTCCTCTATTACTCTATTTTTATCACCTCTCTCTTTTTTCATCCCTCCATCATTCCAGTTTTCAGTGGCCAAAGGATCTGAATCATTTATAAAACACGTCATTAAGAATGCACAATTTTGTTCTTTTTGTGGTTGAATCTTAAATACAGCAGTACAGCAGAAGACTTGCTCAGGAAAAACAAATGGATTTACATTAATATGCACTATATGAAGCTTACACGCTGTAGGATTTATGTCTCATACATACAGTCTGTAAGAACAGTCTTTAAACCACAGCGGCTCGAACTGTAGTTCTGTAATTCTTCTGCAATCTTATACCAAAAATGGAAATAAGGGCAGTATTAATAGCTATAAATGTGGGAGAGTGTTGATATTATGTGATTGTATTGTATTGCTATATGGAACTATTAAGTGTTGATGTTAAATCAAAAGTCATTTACAAATACTTGAAAATTAAATGATTTAATGACAATAATTCTCTATGGTTACAACTGAATTAATAACAAAATACTGTATAAAATGATAAAATATGAAATGATAAAACATATGAGATAAATTGTACCCAGCTTAAATGTAAAATCAAAGTTACCAGAGGTAGATGGAGAGACACAGGGGGAGGGAGAGAGAGACAAAGAGAGCAGGCTCAGAAGTTAGCCTGATTGCAGTAAAGTCAAAGAAGATAGACTCCAGAGGAGGAGAGGAGCAGAGCAGGAAAAGACAGACCAGGAAAAGACGAGGGCAGGAAAAGAGAGAGAGCCTGAGTTTACCACCTATTTTGTATCTTTCTTGACCATGTGACCACCAATGCTGAGACATTCAAACTGACCAATCAACATGTGACCACATCATAAAACCCCCAAAGTCCACACAACAGGCCCTGATCTCATAAGTATCTGCTTTTGTAGTCAGTATGGACCTTCTTGAGTCGAAAAGACATGTTTTGTCATATAAACAAATGCATATGATAATTTAGCCTCTTACAAGTCGAAATAGATGAATCTTGTGAACAGTCAACAAAAGTCATACTGCACTCAAGAATTATAAATCATGAACATAAAGCCTATTTTAGGACAATAAATTTTTATGATTAGTTTATCGTAATGTAAAGTAGCATTTATTGGCCATGATAAAGCTGATTTTGGAATAACTTTATTTTTATGCATTGCAATGCATTTTGTTGAATTTAACTTACATGATAACATCTGATAAGTAATTTAATAAATTATAATTGGACTGTTAGGTTAGGGTTAGTGTAAGTTGACATGTACTTGTAAAGTTACTTATAGTCAGTTAAATGTCGATTGAAGGAGCAGTATCAGCAGATATTAAACAGACAGTCTACTAATACTCAAGTGAAAAGTAATTGGCATGTATTTGCAATGCAACTTTTAGTCAACAAAATGTGCAATAGAGATTATCAAAATAAAGTGTAATCATGATTTTAAATCAAATGCGCTTAGAAAATGATATTTAGAATATAGAAAATGTTTTAAAATAAAGATTTTTAATCAGGGAGGTTAAAATATTAAAGGGATAGTTCACCCAAAAATGAAAATTTAATCTCTTTTTACTCACCCTCAGGTGGTTCCAAAACTTTGTTTCTCAATTCTGTTGATTTCCCAGTGATGGGTTGCAGCTGGAAGGGTGACTGCTGCGTAAAACATGCGCTGGATAAGTTTGTGGTTCATTCCGCTGTGACAACCCTGGATTAATAAAGGGACTATGGTAAAAGAAAATTAAGGAATCAATGATGATGTTGAAAACAAAAGAATATTAGAACAGAAAAGCTGAAAACCTGTAAACATTGTCTTACACTGTAGAAAAAAAAATACTATGGAAGTCAAGAGTTTCATTCAGGCTTTTCAGAAAGAAACTGAAACAGGTTTGGAATAAGTAAAGAGTGAGTAAATGATGAAATTTTCAGTTTTGGCTGAACATTATCATATTACTTTCCATGCAAATGGAACATCAGATTAACTGAATGTTGTAACTTTGCTATTGAAACAGATGAGCGAGAGGCTGTCCAGAAGAAGACTTTTACAAAATGGGTAAACTCCATACTAGCCAGAGTCAGTTGCCGAATCTCAGATCTCTATCTAGACCTGCGGGATGGGAGAATGCTCATCAAACTATTGGAAGTTCTGTCAGGGGAGAGATTGGTGAGTGTGTTTAGTGTATATCTGTATTAAACCACGAATTAACCACTGCACAGAGCAGGAATTTATTGTCAATTTATAGTATTATACATCAGTAAAATCTCTGACTATCCATCTTTCCACCATTTAGCCCAAGCCGACCAAGGGCCGAATGCGTATCCATTGTCTGGAGAATGTAGACAAAGCTCTACAGTTTCTAAAGGAACAGAAGGTGCACTTAGAGAACATGGGATCACATGATATTGTAGATGGGAACCACCGGCTCATCCTGGGTCTCATCTGGACCATCATTCTTCGCTTCCAGGTCAGCTAATCATTCTAATAAACTCTATTTATTCTGTGCCTCCAAGTATAATTCAAACAGAACTATATGGAACAACAGAAGTTTACAATATATATTTACAGTATATATTGAAACTAACCAAAACCCTTGCAGACTATAAAACATACAATAGACCTACAGCAGAGTGTTTGTATTGTGTATTCGGCTGATTGGAAAAAGCGTATATTTATTTTTAATCTCTCCATTTGATAGCAGAATATTTTTAGCCCAGCAACTTCAAACAATGTAGTCTGCTACATAATTCAGACCTTCACAAATGAAAGGGAAAAAGACCGGAATGGGAATTTGTGACTGCTCTTTATTCTGCCTGGCTCCCACATTGATGTACAAACTATTGAGACAAAAAAAAGCCAGGATCTAAATAAAGTAACAAAGCCTCTGCATATCCAAGAATGGACGCCCAAGGGCAAATTAGAGTAAATCTTCTAATTAATATGAGATTTACAGTGCAAAAAATGTCAGAGAATTTGAATAAGAATTTGAGTTTTATTATTGCTTTAAATGCCTTAAAAAGGAAGCAATGTCTACTTGACACGAATATTCTAGATCATGTGCAATTTATTTAGTTATTTCTTTTATCATGTGCATACAGATTCAAGATATCATAGTAGAAACAGGACAAGCTGATCAGACGGGCCGGCAAGAGACTCGCTCAGCCAAAGATGCACTGCTCCTCTGGTGCCAGATGAAGACTGCAGGGTATGACCACAGTTGTTTTATTTTAGTAGTAATAAAGCTGACAACATATTTTTAAGCTTAAACCAGCATTTGCGGTTAGAGATGGATTTATCTGTTGTTGTTTTGTGTTGACAGGTACCCAAACATAAATATCACCAATTTCACCACGAGCTGGAAAGACGGAATGGCTTTTAATGCTCTCATTCACAAGCACAGGTGATAAATATAAAAAAAATATTTTATATATATATATATATATATATATATATATATATATATATATATATATATATATATATATATATATATATATATATAATTGTGCCAAGTTACTAATGTATTCAACCAAAAGCAGCCGATTCGAATGTTATCACTTGATCGAATGGGCGTTATCAGTGGTTATCAGCTGATAAATATGGGACAGTAGGGGCCTTTTGCGCCTACTTGTAGACTCAAAAGGCTTTAATCATCTATCCACATGGTTAATCAGAGATCACATACAACTGCGGCCGGACATTAGCATAAATTATTCATATTATTTTTTAAATTTCCCATTTATCATATTTTATTAACGTCAACCCCTAACCGAACCCTAAACCCAACTGTCACAGTAATGTAAAACCAGATCCGGATCTGGAGACTTCTCTATTAGTATAGCTGATTAACCAGGATAATTATTTATGTTATTTGTTACATTTTCTATGTATTATATTTTATTAATGTCTACCCCTACCACAACCCTAAACCTAACCGTCACAGTAATGTAAAAACAGATCTGAATCTGGAGTCTTCTCTATAAGTATACTATAGCCGATTAACCATGTGAATGGATGATTACAGCCTTTTGAGCCTACTAGTAGGTGCAGAAGGCCCCTACTGGCCCAATATCTATCAGCTTATATCCACTGATAACGCCCATTTAATTGAATAATAACATTTAAATTAGGTGCTAAAAGTCAGAGATTACAATATGAATATTCAGGTTCCCTCTAAACTTTAGTAATTTTACAGTAAACAGAAACATGACACTATAATTAACCATAACTGTAACTTTACCCAACCAATAACTGATGAATGATTCTGTTCTGCCTGTTCCTTACTATCATAAAAAATAAAAACACACACATTAACCAAATAAGCTTTCTCAGCAGCTTTGTTTTTTTTTCCATTTTAATCCATCAGGCCAGATCTGGTGGACTATGGCAATCTAAAGAGGTCCAATCCCACACACAACCTGCAACAGGCTTTTAATGTAGCTGAAAAGAAGCTTGGTGTCACCAAGTTATTGGACCCAGAAGGCAAGTCCCACCTTCTGACTGTCAAGCCAAAACAAAAAATAACCATCCTCCCATTGTGGAGATAACATCTTTGTACTTTCTTGTTTGCAGATGTGTTCACTGAGAATCCAGATGAGAAGTCCATAATCACATATGTTGTTGCATTTTACCACTATTTCTCCAAGATGAAAGCTCTGGCAGTTGAGGGCAAGCGAATTGGAAAGGTACAGAATAAAATCTGAGCCATTCTATTTAAATTACAATGTGTGTTTAAAGCAGGAAGACAATCGCATTTATTCATATTCATATTCCCTAGGTGCTGGACCAGGCCATTGAAACTGAGAAGATGATTGAGAAGTATGAGACACTGTCATCGGACCTGCTAACATGGATTGAGCAAACCATCGTAGTGCTAAACAACCGCAAGCTCGCTAACTCCCTTACAGGCGTCCAACAGCAACTGCAGGCTTTCAACTCTTACCGTACTGTGGAGAAACCACCAAAGTAATTCAGGCTATTAATGAACAAATGTCTTTCTGTTGCAATACCCGTAAACATCATACTTTAATTACTTTTTAACTCATACTACTCAGGTTTCAGGAGAAAGGAAACTTGGAAGTACTGCTGTTTACCATCCAGAGCAGAATGAGGGCCAACAATCAGAAAGTCTACACACCTAAAGAGGGTGCATTGGTGTCAGATATCAACAAGGTGGGGTGCTAATTTTAATCTTTTAATTTAATTTTGAATATATTAATTCTGACTTTATTTAATTAGGAAAACATGCTTTTCCAACCTCTGATTAGAGAAAATGCAACTGAATGCTGCTTGAAGTTAGATTTTAAACATAAAAAACTGTGATTTCATTGTGATGCAGGGCACATTGTGCAAATATGGTTAGACCAAGGGGAAATATATCAATTTGTCATTGCCATTCTTTTTATCTGTGATTTTTAGACATGCTTTTCTAAGGACTGAACAATAGAAAAAGGGATTATCATTTGATATCACATGGGTTATACTCCATCTAACTTTGAATGGAAGACATCCTCAGCTTCAGCAATGACATCAACCAAATCATGATAAACTTTGTTAAGAATTCAACTGTCCTTGCCACTTAAGTTAAATTTTCTTTAGATACAAAAGCCACAGCCATGTCACCCTGCAGCCCAAGACCGGTTACTTACTGAAGCTAAGCAGGGCTGAGCCTGGTCAGTACCTGGATGGGAGACCACTAGGGAACACTAGGTTGCTGTTGGAAGTGGTGTTAGTGAGGCCAGCAGGGGGCGCTTAACCTGTGGTCTGTGTGAGTCCTAATGCCCCAGTAAAAGTGAAGGGGACACTAAACTGTCAGTGGGCGCCGTCTTTCGGATGAGACGTTAAACCGAGGTCCTGACTCTCTGTGGTCATTAAAAATCCCATGTCACTTCTCGTGAAAGAGCAGGGGTGTAACCCCGGTGTCCTGGCCAAAGTCCCTCTATCGGCCCTTACGATCATGGCCTCCCAATCATCCCCTTCCACCAAATTGGCTCTATCACTGTCTCTCCTCTCCACCAATAGCTGGTGTGTGGTGAGCGCACTGGCGCCGTTTTCCTGTGGCAGCCGTTGCATCATCCAAGTGGATGCTGCACACTGGTGGTGGTGTGGAGAGACCCCCCCTCATGATTGTGAAGCGCTTTGGGTGTACGGCCATACACAATAAATGCGCTATATAAATACACATTACATTACATTACAATAATAAGGATCGAGTATGGTCTGAGAGTCTTGGTTTTTTATTTTTATTTTTTTATTTTAATTTTTAATGTGCGTATACTGTTGTTTTTAGGCTTGGGAGAGGTTGGAGAAGGCAGAATATGATCGTGAGCGGGTCTTAAGAGATGAACTCATTAGGCAAGAGAAGCTGGAACAGATGGCTCGTCGCTTTGACAGAAAGGCAGCCATGAGAGAAACCTGGCTTATGGAGAATCAAAGACTGGTTTCACAGGTAACTCATTATCTACAGTCCCTATGTCACCTGTAAGATGAAAGGTGCAGAGAGACCTTATGTAAATACCAATACTTTCATAAGACAGCCAACTCATTAATTCTGAAATGAATGATAATTATGCTTTTTATTGTGAAGGACAACTTTGGCTATGACTTACCAGCAGTGGAGGCAGCTAAGAAGAAACATGATGCTATAGAGACAGACATTGCCGCATATGAAGAACGTGTTCAGGCACTGGTTGCCCTGTCTAAAGAACTGGAGTCAGAAAGATACCATGATGCTAAACGCATTGATGCTAGAAAGGACAATATCTTGAGGCTGTGGGATTACCTACAGGAGCTCCTAAAAGCTCGCAGAGGTCGCCTAGACAAGAACCTCACCCTTCAGAGAATTTTCCAGGAAATGCTCCACATCATCAGCTGGATGGATGAGATGAAGGTAGGAAGGACAAATGGATGAACAGTGTTTTGGAATTATATGTTCTCCTGGAATGTTATGGGTTCATTTAACGGTTACATTAGCATTATTCTGAGTATTTATTATGCCACATTTTTCTTTAGGGTCGTCTGTTGTCCCCAGACTTTGGAAAACACTTATTGGAAGTGGAAGACTTGTTGCAGAAACATTCATTGGTAGAGGCTGATATAGCAGTGCAGGCAGAAAGAGTGAAATCAGCCAATGCAGCTGCTCTTAAATTTGCTAATGGTGACAGTGAGTATAGTGGATCCCTCACCTATTTTCTGTTGACGACGGTGATGTAGGAGTGAAGTATAGTCTTAACACATTTTCATTGTTTATTTTGCTTTTCTGCTTTCAATTGTTAAGGTTATAAACCATGTGACCCCCAAGTTATCCGTGATCGGGTACAGCATTTGGACCTGTGCTACCAGGAGTTGTGTGCACTGGCAGCTCAAAGAAAAGCACGCCTTGAGCAGTCACGGCGCCTTTGGAACTTTTTATGGGAGATAGCAGAGCTGGAAAGCTGGATTCGTGAAAGGGAGCAAATATTTTCCTCTCTTGACTATGGTAAGGACCTGACCAGTGTGTTGATACTGCAAAGCAAACACAGTGTCTTTGAGGATGAGCTTGCAGCAAGACGGGACAACTTGAAGCAGGTGATGGACGAGGGAGAGAGCATGATCCAGATCAAGCACTTGGGTTCCCCCAAAGTGCAGCAACGCATGAATGATGTACAAAGACAGTGGCAACAACTGGAGGAACTGGCTGCATTCCGTAAACAGAATCTGCAAGACACCCAACGTTTCTTCCAGTTTCAGGGTGATGCTGATGACCTCAAGGCTTGGCTGGTCGATGCAATGAGACAGATGAGCAGTGACGATGTTGGGCATGATGAGTACACTACACAGCGACTGCTCAAGAAACACCGTGACTTAAGAGATGAGGCTGCTAAGAATGGAGCCACCATTGATGCTCTATCCAAACAGGCCAATGCACTTCCTGAAGAACTACGGAATACCCCTGACATCCAGGGCCGTCTGAATGATATACGGGATATGTATATTGAGCTTCTGACCCTCTCTGATTTGAGGCAGAAGAAACTGGATGACACCATGGCTCTTTACACTATCTTCAGTGAGACAGATGCTTGTGAGCTCTGGATGGGCCAGAAAGAGACCTGGCTGGTTGGGTTAGAGACACCTGAGAATTTGGAAGATCTAGAAATTGTACAAAACAGGTATGGCAATTATTTTTATGAACCCAGAGACAGAACTTTAAGAATTTTTCATAAACTCCATAAAATTCTCATCTGTTTATTGGTAGGCTAAGCATTCTTGCTCAAGAAATGGGTAATATGCAGACTCGAGTTGATAACGTTAATAAAGCAGCCAAGCAACTTGAAGACAGCAGACATCCACAAACAAAACAAGTGAAAGACTGTCAAATTCGTCTCAATAAGAGGTAAGATTTAAACAGTATTCCTAAATGTAAATATATAAAATATTTATGAATGATCTGCAATGTTACTTTTTCTATTCTCACAGATGGGAGGCTTTTAAAGCAATGGTCGAAGATAAGAAACATAGGGTAGATTCTGCTCTTAGCCTACATAACTATGATCTTGATTGTGATGAGACAGAATCATGGATAAAAGAAAAGACGAGAGTCATTGAGTCTACACAGGATCTTGGGAATGACCTTGCTGCTGTCATTACTATTCAAAGGAAGCTTTTTGGCATGGAAAGAGACCTTGCTGCCATCCAAGATAAGTTGGATTCCCTGCGTGACGAGGCCCAGAAGCTTGTAAAGGAGCACCCAGAAAATGCTTCTGATATACTTGCCAGACAGGAAGAGTTGGATGCAGCATGGGACACCTTGAAACGTACCCTGAAAGACCGTGAAGACTCTCTTGGGGAGGTCAGCAAGCTGCAGACCTTCTTACAGGACATGGACGATTTTCAAGCTTGGTTGTTCAAGTCACAGAAGGCTGTTGCTTCTGAAGATATGCCAGATGGTTTACCAGAGGCTGAGCAACTCCTGAATCTCCATGATGCTTTGAGGCATGATATGGATGGCCATGAGGAAGACTACCATCGTGTGAAAGACACAGGAGCTGCTGTTATTCAAGGTCAAGAAGATGATCCTCAGTACCAGCAACTGGAACAGAGGCTGGAGGGTCTTGATAAGGGCTGGGGTGAGCTTCACAAAATGTGGGACAGTCGCAAGAACTTCCTAGATCAGGGTCTCGGTTTCCAACAATTCATGAGAGATGCCAAACAGGCTGATGCCATCTTAAATAATCAGGTATATATGCAGAGACTTTTTCATTTATTGAATCAAAATAGATGTAGTTTAGCTTTCTTTTCATTAAAAAGAGTAATTTTAAGGAAACCATACCATGGTAAATTCCAAAACAAAGTGGCTAATATTCTTTGCTAATGATCTTTAATTGCCAATTACACTTTTATACCCATTTAAAACGCTATATCTCTTTTTTTGTGTTTTTTAATTTTACTTCTTAAAAGGAATACACTCTAGCCCACGTAGACAAGCCTGACACCCTTGATGGAGCAGAGAAGGCCTTGAAGAAACATGAGGACTTTGTTACCACCATGGATGCTAATAAGGAGAAGATACTTAGCACACTGGAGACTGGTCAGAGGCTGGTGGATAGTGAAAACCTTTACTCTGGAAAAGTGAAAGACAAGATGAGTTCAATCGAGGAAAGGTCTGTTTTTCATATATTTGCCCTATTTTTCTTATCATAAAACAGACACAAAACAAAAATATAAATAGAACATTCCATTTTGACCTACCATGTGATATCTACAAAGTTGAAAAACATTCAATACAAAATGCCTACTTAAAAAAGACAAACAAATCACAGTGGTGCTAGTATCCCCACAATGTTACATAGGTAAAATGGATGGTTTAGTAGACATGACCGTAATGGATTACTGTAACATCAAAACAATTCACACAAATGGCTAATGTAATTGTAATTGGTAACATAAGGGTAGCTAGAAGTTTAGCTGTTGGCAAATTTATTAATATCGTCTATTACTCATCCTCTTGACCAGCACATGAATTGGGATGACAAGAACACTTACAATGCAAAATCGACTGCTGTCATCCTGTCATGTAAGTTTAATTCAGAAAAAAAGCCAGAGGTTTCAGTTCATGTTAATGCACTTATGCATTTGAGCTATCTTTGTTTACTTGTGCTGAATCAGGAGTGAGTGAGAGAAGCATAATGCTGTAATGGAGTGGCCTGCATTTCTTCTACTTGCCCAGGCAGTCTGTAGCTTCTTAAGATGGGCGCCTACCCTGATGGGTATTGATCTTTTGTGAAAGTACACCTAATCCATTGGCTTATGTTGCTCTTTTTAAGTGTTCTCTCTTTGTGAGAAAATGGAATAGTGAAGAAAAGCTATATCAATGCTGCCAGTGTTCACATTTATCCATATACACATTTTACACCACTTTGCACTAGAGAAATAACAGTAAGTAACGCATGCATTTGGATGTACATGTCTTAAAGGAACAAAAAGAACCAAGACAAAGCCAAGGAAGTCTCAGGGAAACTTAAAGACAACAGGGAACTTCAGCACTTCCTTCAAAACACTCAGGATGTGAGCCATGTTCTACTCAATAAGATTATTTCCAAGATATTACAGCTTGAAATGTAATTTTAATGTTATCTTTCCTCTTATCTAATACATCTATAAATTGCATTTCTTTCAGCTTACATTGTGGATTAATGAGAAAATGCTGACTGCACAAGATACATCATATGATGAGGCTCGTAACCTTCATAGCAAGTGGCAAAAACACCAAGCTTTCATGGCAGAACTAGCATCAAACAAGGATTGGCTTCATAACATTGATAAGGTATATGCATTTTGTGTGTGTGTATAGAATATATTAAATAGAGTACAACATTTGGATTTATGAAGTAAATATACCATTAGTTTTATCAATGGGTAAACAATTTTAAATAATTTATTAATGATAAACCTTTGTAGATAGACCTTCATTAATTAAATTAAGCCTTTGCTTTACATTATTTTAAAAATTTTAAGCAAATCTTAGAAAGTTGACTGGCCCCTTCTACTTTGTACCATAATTTCAGTACCATGTTCTTGCATTTAGGAGGGACAGGAACTGATGGAATCCAAGCCTGAGTTTGAGCCTATTGTTAAGGATCGCCTTGCCAAGCTTCATGAACTATGGGATAAGCTGGAGAGCACCACACAAGAAAAGGCTCGGCTACTGTTTGATGCAAACCGTTCTGAGCTGTTCGATCAGAGCCTAGCTGACCTAAAGAAATGGTTAGCTGAATTGCAGCAGCAACTTCAGGGTGATGTGGAAGAAGAAGTTAAGGATCTTACCAGTGCCAACATCCTGCTAAAGAAACATCAGGTGTGACAGTAAATTTGATATTTTGTCATTGTGTTGTTTTTGAGACAATTCTACAGTAGACTACTTCAGTTGAAGTTAATTATGATCTCTGCACTGTCCTTTCATGTCGAAGTTTATAGTACAGTGCAAAAATCTTCTCTATTCCTCCCTAGATAACAGAGAATCAGGTTCGGGACCGTGCACGAGAGCTTGAAGAACTTCAGGAGGCTGTAGAGCAGCATGGTTCTCTTAGAGAGGACCAGCCTGAGCTTGAGATTGAGCAACAAAATCTTCAGAGAGATTTCCAGAAGCTCCTCACACCTTTATCACAACGCAAGGGAAAGCTGGAGGCTGCTAAGGCAGTGCACCAGTTCTTTAGAGATCTTGCTGATGAAATAGTATGTACATACCTGAGCATACCCATATACAGCTTTTCAGAATGCATATAGTTTTAATGAATGATTTTCTTGATTTTCTCCTCAGCTCTGGGTTAATGAAAGGTTACCAATGGCTATGTCAGATGATCATGGTAACAATCTTCAGACTGTCCAACTTTTGCTTAAGAAGAACCAAGTAAGTTTGTTCCCACTTTCCCCCCACAGATATTCATTATCATTCATTATCATGTATCCTTTTATATACCTCATCCACCCCTTTCATAAACACTGTGCATGTCCTGTGCAGTCCTTACAAAAAGAGATTGATGGTCATCAACCACGCATTGATGAAGTGTTAGAGCGGGGTCGGCGAATGGCAGCAGCAGCAGAGGGCAGTCCAGAGGAAGAACGCATGTCTGAGGAGATGAAGAAGCTTCAGGTGGTGTGGGCACAGCTACAGGAAGAGATGGCAAAACGAAGAGAACGGCTTTATGGCTCTAATGAGGCCCAACAGTATTACAATGATGCAGATGATTCTGAGGCCTGGATAGGTGAACAAGAACTCTACATGATTGCTGATGAGATGGCAAAGGTAAGACTGTGAAGACTGGCAAAAGTGTGCAGAAGTGTCTTAAAATGCCCCATTTCAACAGTGTTTCTTTACACATCATATTTGAAAATGTGTGATGCAGAGTAGGAACTTTACAGTGAGGATATCTTCATATAGATAAAAGAGATTGCAGACTCTTTCAAACCATTCAAAAGTCCAGGCTAAAACAAGTTTACAGTGAAGCCTATAGGCTATGACTATTAGCCAACAAACAGCCTTAATAAAATGTCTCAGTGACAGTAACCTTTTGTTAATTCAAGCACTGATTTGCAAATGCAAAAGCAACATTTCAGCACACAAGAAAACCTGGTTGAACCTAGGATCCAAAGGGAACAATGCGATTTTCATCCAGGCCGTGGTACACTGGACCAGCTCTATACCCTTACCAGGGTGCTCTATGGTTCATGGGAGTATTCCCAACCCGTCCACAAATATTTTATGGACTTGGAGTAGGCATTCGACTGTATCCCGCATGGCATTTTGTGAAGGGGGCTCTGGGAGATTGGGGTCTAAGGCATTCTGTTAAGGGCTGTCTTGTCTCTGTTTGAACAGAGCAGGAGTTTGGTTCACATTGCTGGCAATAAGTCAGACTTGTTTCCAGTGCATGTTGGACTCCGGCAGAGCTGCCCTTTGTCACCAATTTTGTTCATAATTTTTACAAAGCGCAGCCTTAGGCTGGAGGGGGTCCGGTTCAGGGACCACAGGATTTCATCTCTGTTATTCACAGACAATTCTGTTCTGTTGGCTTTATCAAACATGGACCATCAGCATGCACTGAGGTGGTTTGCCATGTCCATGTTAGAGGTAAGTTCTTACCCCAGGTGGAGGAGTTCAAGCATCTTTGGTTTTTGTTCACAAATGAGGGCAGGATGGAACGTGACATTGACAGGCTAATTGGTGCAGCAGTAATGCGTTCAATGTACCGGTCCGTTGTGGTAAATAAGGAGCTGAGCCGAAAGGCAAAGCTCTCAATAAACCAGTCAATCTACGTTCTTACTCTCATCTATGTTCAAGAATTTTGGGTCATGAGCAAAATGACAAGATCTCGGATACAAGCGGCCGAAATGAGTTTCCTTCACAGGGTGGCAGGGTGCACCCTTACAGATAGGGTGAAGAGCTCTTTCACTCGGGAGGAGAAGTCAGGTGGCTCGGGCATCTTGGGGGAAGAGGGGTTCTGTCCTAAAAACTACTTTCCCCGGGACCCAGCACCAGAAAAAGCAGATGAAAATGAATGAATAAATCAAATTTGTAGAGACTGTAAAATCAACAGAAATTGGAACAGCGTCCTTCAGCCAATTAGCAAACCTGGTTTTCCCTTGTAAAAAAATTCTCAAAGTGGTCAGGTAAAAAAACTAAATCATTACAAATGCAAACACGGACCTGCATTTCTGAATGTTCACAAGGATTGAAAATAGAAAGATCAGCAGTAATACTACCTAGTTATAATCTCATGCATAATTATGTAACTATATCTCATTCATAGTATTATGGATTGGATTGAACTAACTCTCTCTGTTACCACCATTTATCTTATATCTTGTGACGTTGCTTCAACTTTCCTTTTTTAAGCCAGAAGAATGAAATTGCTCAGATATATATATATATATATATATATATATATATATATATATATATATATATATATATATATATATATATATAATTGTGTTAAAACTTTTCTCATAAAAAAACACTAAAATTATATATAAAATAATAATACCTTTAACAATGAATCTCTTTCTATTGCAGGATGAACAGAGTGCTATGATCATGCTGAAGCGGCACCTGGTTCTTAAGCAGACAGTGGATGACTATGCATATTCCATCCAGCAATTGGCAGACCGTGCCCAGAAGATGCTGGCTGAAGAGCACCCAGATGGGTATATTAGGCTGATTGTCAAAATACAAACCAGTATACATGCAATATACACACTAAAAGTTGCATATTAGAACAAGCTAAACTGCAAAAATGAATCTCTTTTATCATATTTTTTTTAAGTGAGGCTATCATCCGAAGACAAGGACAAGTTGATAAGCAGTATGCTGGGCTGAAGGAGCTGGCAGAAGACCGCAAAAAGAAGCTGGACCACACATATCACCATTTCCTGCTGAGTCGGGAAGTGGAGGATCTAGAGCAGTGGATTGCAGAGCGAGATGTAGTGGCTTCATCACAAGAAATGGGCCAAGACCTTGATCATGTGACGGTAAAGCAGAACCCACTTTGACACTTAAGCTTTTTCGCTACCTCTCACAAGAAGCATGTCTGAATACTTTGCACATTCAGTTTATTGTATTGTTATAGCTGTACTTTTCAACATTACAGATCTTGCGAGACAAGTTCAGGGAGTTTGCACGGGAAACAGGGACAGTGGGTCAAGAACGTGTAGATACTGTGAACCGGATCATAGATGAACTAATTGAAGGAGGCCACAGTGAGTCAGCGACATTGGCCGAGTGGAAGGATGGAGTAAATGAGAGTTGGGCAGATTTGCTGGAGCTCATTGACACTCGTGCCCAGCTCCTCACATCCTCTTATGACCTCCTTAAGTAAGTACAGAAGAGCTAAACTGTTTAAATGGAGTACAGTGTTCTTATCAGATTATATTATTCCTACTGAACTACTTATCTTACACCTAAGGTAGAATATACTAACAAGATTATAAGTATTTGATAAAGTCTTTACCTGGGTATGGTGTTGTATGGGGTTGAGAATTAAAAAATAAAATATTTTTTACAATCGTCTGTGAATTTTGTTAGGTATTTTTATGATGGAAAAGAGCTGGTTGGTCACATTGAGGAAAAGAAGAATGAACTTCCTGAAGACTTGGGAGAAGACTTCAGCAAAGCAGAATCATTCCACCGAATGCATGCTGCATTTGAGAGGGATATCAGCTCCTTGGGCAAACAGGCAAGGGCACATCAAATAAAAAATGGTTGTCATTCACATCAAATTACTGTGCCTTGAACATATTTATAGGTTTGCATAGAAAATCCCAAAATGTTATGCCTTAAATTCTTAAGGCTTAAATTATTAAGTTTTTTTTTTTCTCTTCATGCAGGTAAAACAGTTCCAGGAGACAGCAGCTAGATTGCATGCCCAGTATGCAGGAGATCAGGCTACTGCCATTCAAGCAACTGAAAAAGAGGTTGTTGAGGCCTGGAAGGGTCTGTTGGATGCTTGTGCGGGTAGGAGGAAACAGCTGGAGGAGACAGCAGACAAATTCCGCTTTTTCACCATGGTGAGAGACCTAATGGCCTGGATGGAAAGCATCCTTCAACAGATAGAGACACAGGAAAAACCAAGGTAAGAAAATGAGTGGAATCGCTGTGGTCATAAAATTAGATATCCATTTTTCTCTGTAATAAAGTTTGTCTCTTGTTGTCCACTGAAGAGACGTCTCCTCAGTGGAGCTTCTGATGAAGTATCATCAAGGGATCCGTGCTGAAATTGAGACCCGTGGGCCAAAGTTTAATCAGTGTGTGCAACTTGGACAGGCTCTCCTGGAACGCAAGCACAAGGACTCTGCAGAGGTATCCATTCCTAGGAAGCAACAAGCACAACAGTTTGCCAGTGTCCAGATTGTGTTTATTTACACTTTTTCTCCTCACAGATTAAAGAGAAGCTGATGCAACTGGTAGAGAAGAGAAAAGAGATGATGCTCAAATGGGATGATCGATGGGACTGGCTCAGACTTTGTAAGTCAACACACATACTAACTATAGCCCTTTTGTTTACTACAACTACTCATGATTATATCTCCTCCTAGTACTGGAGGTATGTCAGTTTGCTCGAGATGCTTCTGTGGCAGAGGCATGGTTGATTGCCCAGGAGCCATATGTGGCCAGCAAGGACGTGGGTCAGACAGTCGATGAGGTTGAAAAACTGCTCAAAAGGCATGAAGCATTTGAAAAATCTACTGCAACATGGGAAGAGCGTTTCTCAGCATTGGAACGTCTTACAACAGTATGTTTTTTTTTTTTTTACCTTATCACATCCTTCATTCATCTCATACAATACCATTACACCGTGTCATAAGAACACACAAAGCGACAAGATTCCAACGACAAGCAATTTGACTGTATGCACCAGACGTGACATGACAGAAACATTTAAATTCCTGCTATTCAGATGCTCAGATTAATGTGCTGCACTCACAATACAGACAGGTTATAATTTATTCAATAAAAATTAAATATCTTTAACATTATTAAAAGTATGTGATGAGTGACTGATGTTGTTGGTTTGCACTGTTACAGTTCTAACATTTATGTTTAAATTTTATGTAGTAATTTTATTTTTAAAATCTGCTACCACTTCTAGTTTATCAATAAATGTCTTGAATGGTATTAAATGGTAGTCAAACTCATACTGATAACATTTAACAATGAATAAAGGCCTCAATCAGCACCCGAGGTGATCATTGTTATAGTAGTTTATGCTGTTGTTTCAGCCGTGACATTGCAGAAATAGAAACCATTTCTAAAGCTGAAAATTTGTGTCGCCATTGCGGATGGTTATGACAGAAATTTACTTTTTACATGAAAAAAATACTTTCATCATATGTCACAGCCTCTCATCACGTGTAGTTAGGACATGGTGCCAGTACTAAATACATTATTGATACATCATATCCAGTAAATTATTAGCAATTATGACAGAAATCATTTACATTTACTTTAGAGAATGCAAAACACATTCTAAACTATTTATATTTTGTTGTAGTTGGAGTTGTTGGAAATTCGGAAACAACAACAAGAAATACAACAGTACAGACAAGAGGCAGAGAAAGAAAGCAGGTAAATATGAGATTTAGAGGACTCTCCTGTAAAAGTCTAGATCTCAATATTCTATATTAAACCTTAAAATTTGACCTCCAGGAGAGAGGACACTGGTTTTGCAGAGGAGTCTTCACAACTTTACCCTACAGAAGAACAGTCTCTGGTAAGTTTAGTACATTTTTGTAAGAATCTCACCATTATCCATCATCTTTCTTTTCACAAAATGAACATTTGACCATGATCAAATATACAATGTGAAAGTAAATCTGACACATTTTAATGTACACGTAATACTCTATATTATAACTTCTTACCTTATTGTACTGCAAAATATTTGTACCTGAGCTTAATACTTGTGTGCTCTTTAGTCTGGTTTAGGAGTAATAGAGCCTAGTTCTGGTGGAGTTGATGGCACAGCAGGGGAATCCACTGTGCCTTTAATCTCTGAGATGCAGGAAAGTGTCTCACTAGAGCTGGACCCTTCCACATCCATTCAAGTTACCAAAGAGACAGAAAAAGCTGCCTCGCTTCCTACAGAATCTACACAAGTTCAACCAGTCCTGATGGAGGGAACTCTAGCCCGCAAGCATGAGTTGGAGGGACCTAACAAGAAGGCACCCAACAGGTTAGTTGTTGTTTTTGTTGGCCAGCAAATAATAATGATCAAATTATTGATGTTTGCTGAAATAAGCATTAAAAGACTGACAACAAAATGTCTTTACTCAGGTCCTGGAACAATCTGTATTGTGTGCTTAAACCTGGACACCTCTCTATCTACAAGGATGCCAAGAGCTTTAGTCACAGTGTAACCTTCCATGGTGAGGAACCCCTGACCCTCACCAATTCTTCATGCGAGATCTTGACCAACTATAAGAAAAAGAAGCAGGTGTTCAAACTCCGGTAAGGCTCTTGGTTATCAAACGTAAATATTAAGTTTAAAACAAAAATGTATTTTATTGTTATGATAAGCATTACAAGATTGCTTGTTGCCTAGCTTACCAGTTTTATCCCTGTTCCATTCCCTTGTTTTTTAGACTTGGAGATGGAAGTGAATATCTGTTCCAGTGTAAAGACGAGGTTAGCTATTGACTGCTTCTTCTTAGTTAGTTAACGTAATCTTAAGCCAGTAAAGAACTTTAATAATGGCCTTTTATGTTTTGACCACAGGAGGAGCTTCAGAACTGGACTCAGGCTATTGAGCAGGCTGCACAAGTTCAAATAGAAGAACCAGTTGCAGGGCCATCAGGAGTGAAGGCACTAAGCCTACCTCCACCTTCCTCCACGACTCTAGAGGTTCCCTCAACGAAGAAGGACAAGGAAAAGAGGTTTAGTCTGTTTGCTAAGAAGAAATAAACACCTGGACAGAATGTGACACAGGTGAAATAGAACAAATTTATAACACCTTTTTTTTTTTTTTCCATCATATTAATTTGTAAGAATTTAGCTATATGAAATGTAGATTACACTGCTGCCTGTATCTAAGCTAATGAAGTGTTGCTAATGTCCACATGTTTTACTCTTTATGTTTTTTGTTGTATTTTTCTTATACCAGAGTCACATAACACATTCACTCTGTATACAAATAAAAGCACAGGAACCTGATCGATTTAACCAAATATTTGTAAAAAAAAAAGGGTTTCTTTTTGTCTTGAATTTTTAATGTACTGATCTTCTAGACATGCTTCAGTATTTATTTTAACTATTAATAATATTAATAGTTTTCATAATCTGCCTTATTTCTTTAAAATGGTTGCAAAAGTAATACTGTGCTCTTTGCATTGGAACTTGTAGAATTTTCATAGAGTTTGACATTGGAGATGTGTTTCTTGCGTAAATGCCGCTCTGCTCACTGATGGATAGGTGTGGTGGATAGGTGTTTAACACTGTATACTATTGCGCTGACATGCAATCAGCACAGTGTTTAGAATGCTTTTAGATTGTGCTTTTAGAGTGTTGTGAAAGATATTTTCCACTATTCCAATTAACATATAAATATTATTATTTCAAAGTCCGCATGAACCGGAAGTTGCTGAGAATTGTATCTCAGTATGTTGATGTATTTCCAACTAAAACTAAATGCTGAGTAGGGGGCGGGGCTTTCTTTTGCATCTTTCTCTCATTGCATAACTATCATAATAGAGACGTGGTTAAGGATATTGATATACAGCTGCTATGGAAGCCCTCGGGTTGATGTCATCAGAAGGATCACCACTCCAAACTCGGAAGCAAATGGTCTGACATGTGATTGAAAATTATCAAAACATTGGATAAACATATTTTTTTTCATTGGATGAACTTGCATGGATTAATTATTCATTTTAAGAATAACAATGTGAGCTAGCAATATGAACATTGTAAATTTTGATTTCACTTAGACTTTAAAAACATTATTTTATATATATTCAAATATTAAAATATTATTGCTATGATGTATTATGGTACTAAAGAAAAGCTAAAGAGTAGAAAGGCAGACTGTCTTGTTCCAAAATCTCAGATATGTTGACTTTTACAAAGCATGAATATGATTTATTTTAAAATGGTGCTATATTTTAATAAGGAGTTCTGCCCTCTAATAACTCAGGTTGCCCAGGATTGCTGTCCCAGGCCTAAATCCCTTTCTAAATACTCGAATACTAGGACAGCAAAACCATAATAAGCACTAAACATACTATTTATATCACCATAACAATAATGTAAATTTAAAAGAGATGTGCAAATTTTGGATGATGAAACATAAATCACTCACTCACACAGGAGAATTATACAGTACAAGTATGAATTTAGAAGTAATTGTACCGGTAATCAACAATAATGACAACAATCATAAAAAAATCTTGCATACTTTTATATACTATAGGCCCATATCATACTAATTAAAACATTATCTATGAATTGGCGACGTAGTGGCGCAGTAGGTAGTGCTATCGCCTCATAGCAAGAAAGTTGCTGGTTCGAGCCTCGGCTGGGTCAGTCGACGTTTCTGTGTGGAGTTTGCATGTTCTCCCTGTGTTCGCGTGGGTTTGCTCCGGTTTCCCCCACAGTCCAATTACATGCTGTACAGGTGAATTGGATAGGCTAAATTGTTAGTAGTGTATGAGTGTGTATGGATGTTTCCCAGAGATGGGTTGTGGCTGGAAGGGCATCCGCTGCATAGAACATGCATAAGTAGGCGGTTCATTCCATTGTGGCGACCCTGGATTAATAAAGGGACTAAGCTGAAAAGAAAATGAATGAATGTATTTATGCATTTGGAAATTATATTTTATCTGTTCTTTTCCTTTCGTTTACATATATATGGATTATTTATGCCAGTCACTGCAAGCTAAAACAAGTCATTTTTTAAAAGAAGAAACATTTTAACAGTAGTTAAATTTCATCTCACTGTTGGGTATTTGGATGTCAACACAGGCTCATTAGGTTGGAATATGTTTACATGTTATAAAAGTCAGTCTGGTACTTTATTAAGGTACCATTTTGGTTGCTTGTACATTCACTACATCCTGGACCTTCTCATACTGCATTCAATGAACTACATAAGCTTATATCCTCTATTATACTTTTAATTCTGTATGTTCAATGCAGAATCACATAATAATTTGAAAGCAAGGTATGACTCATTTTGGGAGTATGGAAATCAATAAACTCTGTTTGCAGTAACCTTTGATCCTTGTCTGCTTAACTCTTATATTGCGCAGCTGGTCGATTTGACCTGAAACAAAAAACTAACTTGTCAAAATGGTTAGGTATTAAATTTTATTTCCTCATTTAAGGTCATGGACAAGCCTGCTAAATTTAATTTGATGTTTGCCATTAACAATTTCATTGTTATCTGCAGCTTCACAGACCTAAAAATACAAATAAAATTAGGATATATTTTGTTAGTAAGGTTTTCAGCTGCTTTCTGGTGGTATTTTCCTTCAATCTGCAGTCACTACTTTATTATTTCTTGCCTATGGGGATTAAAAAATCAGTCCTGCAATTCCTGTCCAATCAAATCACACTTACAAAGTAAATCGCATCATATGGAACTACCTTAAGACCCGCAGCAAACGTTGGAAGCATTAAAAGTGTCCAAGAAGATACTTTAAACATATTGACCCAAAGACTGTGTCACTGGTGAGGAGATGATAAATGTTTGATGACTGAAATGGCCCTAAACAATAACTAAATAGACTACAGAATGTTACGTTTACACACAAACTCATGCACAAATTACCTGTAGAACCATTAACCTTTCCCAGCGTAATTCTCACTTCTCACTACTATTGAGTACTTTTAAAAGGGCTACTTTTTACTCATTATTTGAGTAATATTGATAACTAATACTTTTACTCTACTCGCTTACCCTTTTTGGCCAAGTAATAGTACTTTTACTTGAGTAGGATTTTTCAGTTCCACCACTGATCGCTGACTATCTTGCTAGCCAATTTGGAAAAAAGTGACATAATTCTAGTTTTTAAATAAAATGCAACAATACTTTTAATTTATTTTAAATGTTTACATTTATTTCAACAGCTTAAAAAATTATCTTGTTTATTTCTGTTGCCATTATAGAGTGTTTGAAGAATTATAGTAATTACTGTTTTAGTTTGATTTGCAATGAGTCTGGTAAGTGGTTACTAGGGTCATAAAAATGCACCCACAACTCAAACATAACTTGTGAAAATAAAATATATCTTGTTTATTAAAATGTGTCTATCGGTCAGCTGCTCAGAACGTGTCATGAGCATAGCCTTCTGTCAGCTTAAGTGGTAAGAATTACTTTTTAAATATATAATGATAAGACATAATTAGTGAATAATTCCACTCTGGCTTGATTGGTTTTATTGACTTATTTATTACTCGGAAGAGATAGACGAAAACAGAATGATCAGGGAGACTGGATATTATTCTAACCAAGTGATTTGGGTAAGTTTTGGTAATGGTAAGAAGTGGGAAAATACCCAGACCCATTGAACTTCAAGACCTCAATGACTAATGTCTCATGTGACAAATTGCACCACAGGAAAAATTCAAATAGACTCTATTCAAGACATTTAAGAAGACTTAATATAATGCTGGTAAAAAATGAGTGGAGAATTCCCGCGCGCGCTTGATTAACTTAAAAGAATTTGATTGGTTGAACACTTCCATAAGTTATTGAATTAATCAATTGCTAAAATAAGCAGTGAATGTTACAGCAAAACTTTAAATGGTCTACAATAGAGGAATGTAAATGTTTACTTTAAGTAGCATTGAAACCCGTACATTTCCAAAAAATGAGGGTAAATGACTAAAATTCCTAATAAACAGAGTTATTTAAAAAAAAAAACATGCTTTACCTCCTGAGGGTGCCATCGAGCTGCACCGCGGAGGTCTCTTTGGTTGTCGCGACAACACTTTGCCCGGTCGGTTACGTCATTTGAATGAAACCCAGTACACACGAGTCAGATATTGGTCGTTTACTGCCTCCCACCGGTGGAGACGCGGTAGCTGATTGGCTGTCGAGCATGTCACTCGACTGTGCTCTTCATGCTGGTACAGGTTGAATGCACGGTGGTGGTAAAGTAACTCTAGCAAGCATTGAGGGTAAACGTAGAGAACTTTAAGTTTGATAGGACAAGTCAGCGTAGACGGTATTCCTAATGTATCTGCAACGTTTCACTTTTGGAATTGCAAATAGTTTAAAAGTTGTTTAAACTATTACCACGGGGGATGTTTTTTTATTACCAGAATGGAGTTGGTTCGCGTCTCCTGCATTGTTCTACGGTGGAAAGAATTGTGGAGTACATGAACCCCTAGAAGAATCCGACGCACTTTGTTTTTTATTTATTTATGTGGACGCACTTTCAGTTGCAAACAGTTTGAACTCTTTTAAGTGTGTGTTATTCATCTCAAAATGGATATTACAGTGTCTGAACTGATGAGTAACTTCATGGATTCGCCGCTTGTGGTTTGGGTAAGTCACAAAGACATGGCACCTGCACAGTGTTTGTATTTGCGTTGTGTATTTATTTATTTATTTATTTATTTATTCATTTTAATCAAATTTAAAAAACAAAGACACTAACGTTCTCTTTATTTTGTCGTTGTTTGTAATTACATTAAAATTCAGCTATAACTTTAAACCAGGTTATGCTGTTTTTTCTTAGTTTTTTGTATATTATACATATTTTTAATAAATATACTGAATTGTCTATTTGCATGCTTAAAAAAGTTAATACAGCTAAAAGTTATTTTTAAAATACAAGTATATATTTTGGTAAATGTTGTAGCAAATATTATTTACTATATTGATCAATGGCTCTAAATGTTAAACAATTTAAATAAGTATATTTTAAACATAACAACAGATTGTTTATTTTTGGTGTACACGATCTGCAATCCGACATGCAGAGTTTAATTGGCTTTTGATATGTTTTGGGTGAAACCTGCAAAACTTCCTATGACCCCCTTAACCTGACCCCTGTGTCCTGTTCGCCTGTGGTTTCTCTGGCCACTTGCATTTTCCTTCTCATACGTCACTATCTTAACCCATGTTAGACAATCATCCACACCCCCATGTTGTCATATATGATGTTGCCTGATATTCTATAACAGATGAAAACAAAACAGTCATATTGTAAAGAAAAGATGGCTCTTTAGGATAAGTTGGAGGGATAATTAAACCAGAAATGAACATTTGCTATTAATTAACTTTTTCAGGGAAGTATTGATGGATATTTTTTAGCTGACATCACAGAATTTGGTGATTCATTTAACGCAAGTCAGCAGCTACCAGTACTTTTGAGAGTTAAATAAATAAATTATTTAATAAATACACCAACAAATAAAAAAAATACATTAGGCTCCAGGCATGGCCTGGTATAAGATTCTGATGGTGTGATAACCTTGGATAAAATTTCTGCTCAAAAATATATTCTTTTTAAATGTCTGGGTAAAAAATAAAAACTTCTTTACCCCTTTGAAAACAATATATTTTATTTTGTGAAAGATTTAAAATATTTCGGTGCAGTAAACATGTCAGGCTAAATAATTCAAGTAAATAATTGACTTCTGCTGTCTTTATTAGTTTCTTTACAATTTAAAACAGCACATTTGAATATCTTTTGTGCTGGTGATACTGTTGTCCTAAAAAAAACATAAATACATTTTTTTAAACATACCTTAGAAACGGTATTACAGAAAATGTTGGTTTTCAAACCTTAACTTTTCCAAACCGTGGTATACCTTAAAAATGGTTATCATCCCATGCCTAAATACATAAAGCATTGAAAAAACGATTTACACAAAAAAATTAGGTAAGGGGTTGCAAATAGTTTACATTACTAAATTTACTTTCTTTCTTTAAAGTCAGCCCATATGCAATGTAGCTTTTTTTTCAGTGAGGTCTTAGGAAGTGAAACGATTGGTCTCTGCTAACATTGTTTACAGCATTATTAACTTTAATCCACACACAGCCTTTGCAAACTCCGTGTATTGTCAGAAATCATGGGTATTCATTTTGTTTAGCATGTAAGATGTTGTTTTGAATCTCTAAGTGCTGGTAGTTGTTGAATTGCAACTGTTTCAGCTAAAAGTCTACTTGAATCTTTTCCTTATGAAAATAGAAATCCCCTACATCCTAAATAACCTATTGGCTAGCAAATTAACAGCATATTTTAATTTTCCTGGGTCTTTAAACAAAGATTAATTTATACATTCAACATTTTCTCATTTTGTACATGCAGCTGTTATACACGTTGCTCTTTATACATGTTGCAGTTAAGTTCTGAAACCGAAAGCGTGGTTGATTTACTGTGCAGCTGTTCGTGTATCCTGTCATGAAATTACTACTTTTATTTTTTTTTTCACAGGTTAAAACTTTTGGACCTCTTGGGTTCAGTTCAGAAGACAAGCTCTCCATGTTCATGGATTTAGTGGATGGTGTTTTCCTCCATAAGATAATGACACACATGTAAGTGGCTGTGCTTGAGTGTGACTGGGCATATATGTTGTTATCTAGCAGCTGTTGTGGACCTATCTTTTTTTTTTTCATTAGAAACCACATCCTATCCCTTCCTGTCTGCCATCCAACTGTGCAGACACTCAATCTGAATCTTCACGCTCCATCGGTTTTGTTCCTCTTGTATAATTAGTGTTAATAAAGCGTCTGTGACAGATTTGGGCCTGTACTTTCAAAGTCATGTGTAACATCAGATTGCAAGCACGCAGTATACTTTTTTTTTAGCTACATTTGACTGCATTTTTAGGCCACGGAAGTTTAGTTAGCTCGAGCTGTAACCTCAACTAACCAGGTGACTAGACAGCACTTTTGTGTGCCTCTAGCTCATGAACAAGGAAATCTCTTATTTTGAGAGCATTTGCATCATGTAAAACAGCTCATTACACATTTTTTGACATCCAGAGTTTGATCCTTTTTTAATTTTTTTGATAAAACTGTTGATAGCGTTTTAAACCTACTACACAAGCTTTGGCCTTTAACCTACTTTTACTCAAACAGACTTGCCGCCTTCTCTGCCTTAATCAGGGGCTTATACACTAGACCTTCTCAGACAAAGGGAATGTTTTCTCTGTTAATGTGTTGAGTGGAGGGGTGGTGGTGGTGGGGGGGGGGGTCTTTTATATCTAATGGGAGGATGACACATGTGCTGGATGAGCCGCTCTTAGACAGTCTAGTCGCTGTCCCTGATAGATTATTGTCCCCTGGTGTCATGTTCTCTGCATATCATATCACTCTGAGGACTGACTACATCACTTCCATTTACTCATTCATTCATTCATTCATTCATTCATTTTCTTTATTAATATGGGGTTGCCATAGCAGAATGAAACGGAAACTCATCCAGCATTTGTTTTACGCAGCGAATGCCCTTCCAGCTGCAACCCATTACTGGGAAACATTCATACACACACATTCACACACATACACTACCGACAATTTAGCTTTACCCAATTCACATCATCTACTGCCAAAGTTCAGTTACAAAACTCAAAACCACAAAAACGGAGGATGTGTGAAAGTTTCTGGATGTGCTCTTGATATCGATTATGCATCTATGCAGACTTGAGCAACGACCTCGCGCTATAAGTTGCAGAAGTCATCGTGACTAAATAGAGGAGGTGGGAAGCAAGCATTTGGTAGATTAATTAATAAAGTTTAGAAATCTAACTTTATAACTAATCTCAAGAGTTTCCCTATACGAGACTGTAAAAGTAAACATTACCATGAAAATCTTAATAAAGGCATAAACACATTAAGGGTGTATATTTGCTAAAATTTATATTAAAATCTGTTTTATTTGTATTGTGCAAAGTACATTTGTAAGGTTTTTGTGCATGTTATGTATTTCAAGAGTTCACACTTAGCTGATGATTAATTATAAGCTTGTTTGGCATGTCCCGGGAGAGAGCCTGAGCTCACAAGATCCTCGAGCCCGGGGCTCCCTCCCGTTGCAAGATGAGAGGGGAGTTTGAGCTTAGGTAGATCTCGAGAACTCTGCTGTAGTAACTAATGAACAGATAGTGATTGCTCTTAAGAGATAACTACTTACTAGGAGCATGTCTATAGTGCCGATTTGGATTAGTCAATTAACTTATGTTGCATGTTTTTGGACGGTGGAAGGAAACCGGGAAACCCATGTGAGCAGGGAGAGAAAGTACAAACTCCGCACAGAAACGTCTGCTGGTTTGGTAAAGCCTGGTAACCAGAGACATTCTTGCTGTGAGACAGTGCTAACCACTGGGCCACCGTGTCACCCATCTAGGAAGAGGAAAGAGTAGGGGTGGATAGGGGAATTTTTCAAAACATAGATAGCGGTGGTACGGAACCCAGGGTATTTGTAGTAGCCTAGGAGTCGTCTGATTGATGCATTGAGAATCCAGCTGCTAGCAATCATAACCATGTGATCCTCTCGAAATTAGTTTATAAATAAACTTCACTTCAAGAGTTCACACTTAGCTGATGATTAATTATAAATTTGTTTGTTGCTGTCCCGGGAGAGAGCTCTGAGCTCATAAGATCCTCAAGCCTTAAAAAAAGCCAAGAAAAGTTAAAGGAAGAAAAAAGGGGGGAAAGGTAGTGAAGGAGCTCCTGTGGTAATAGGAGGGGGAATGGGGGAAAGGTAGACTCATATTAATACCTAGAAATGCATGTGGGTGGAAGTGGGATTGCTCTCCTGTGGTGTAAGAATGCTAAGAAGGTTTGGAATGGGTGTGCGGGGGAGGGCATATCAAAACTGTATATAGAATGTCCTTTGCAAAATTGATCTTTTTTTGCTTTGCTTAATAAAGAAAGATAGAGTTTCTTCATCCTGCAAAGTTAGATCAGATATGGTGAGGGGATTGTGGAATTGAAATTTGATGTTAGTTCAGAATATCTCAAAAACTAAAAAGGCTAGTTTAAATAAGGCACAGAGGGTGTGGCCTCAGGTGTGGTGTATCAGACGATGTCTATATTTATCACCATAAACGTAAAATCTTTATATCTATCCTTTTTATAAGATTTTCACTTTGCCAATCGCTTTGTGCAGCTGATTTAACACTTAAGTGAAATGTTTTAGCTGTCTGACAGTATAAATAATAAAAAAATAACAAAAGAACAATCTCAATTTAGCATTTACTACTGTTCAAGTTTTCAACAACCAAAGACATTACAAGTTATTGGATATTATTGTTCAACATTAGAAAAAAACATGGTTTGTAACAAGTAAAAGGTAAGTTAATGGTCACAGAATTTTCAGTTTTGGATGAACTCTCCTTTTAATGGCGAGTATGGTTAATTTAGGGTGAATTATCTTTTAATATATTTTATTTAGGGATTCTAGCGATTACTTGATCTATTGATTGTCAATAACACTTTAATCAATAGACCTTATCGATGACTGATTAAGCATGGACATGTAAAGGTTTAGTTATGATCGGGGCTGTGAGACGCGTCTACGCATTACATCCTCAAGTGTGTGCAGTTTATCTTATGCAGTCACCCTTTTGACATCGCATATTGCGGGATGCATAAAGCCAGTTTTGCGCAGATCTCTGTTATATCTGCAGATGTTTTAACCAAAGTTGTCTGACAGACTAGCACAAATAGGCCTATGCAGACTCTCATTTTACAAATCGCGCATCACAACGAAAACATGCGGGGTTAATGGAGGCCTCTCCACTAACACAGCGAGCTTCTGAGCTCTCATCCGAGTTTATTCTTCCGAGGTAACCCAATAAATCTATTAGTGCTGCGAAAAGACTGTCCAGCTCATGCTGCTCAGTCCGCGCTTAGTTAATGAATTAAAATGAAACCGTGAAAATAGTTTACAAAATATACATCAAAATTAAGTTACACATTATACTAAATGAAATTCATTGCAAAAAGATAAATTTTTAAGGAAATATATATGTTTATTTATTTATTATTAGTATTTTTTTAAGTTTGTGCCTGCCTTAAACAATAGGCAGGTGCATGCTTGCTCCGTGGAAAATAAGGATCTAAATAATATTTGCTATTTATTTACATATATTTGCTGCATTTTTAATATGTCATTATTTTAAAGATTATATCTTAAGCATCTGATTTATAAATTTAAAAGTTAAAAATTTTAAAAATTTGTTTTACCGTCGGTGAGGGACAATGGTACAGATTTCAAAACAAATATCTTAATATTAAAAAGGAATCATAAGCTTGACAACAAAAGATTCTATTAATGTCTTAACAAATATCCTAAAATAATGTAGCCTCTAGAGCAAGCTTTATTGAGATGTGTTTGAGATTGTGTTGTCTGTCATATCTTTCGTCTGTCTTTTCGGGGTTTATTTCTCATAAGGCACTGCTTTCAAAAATGATGACATGTGACTCTGCTGGGTAGCTGTGCTGGTTTACCAACACTAGTTTAATTCTGTAATTTCTTAGCATCTTCATAAGGGTGGTGTTGTTTTAAATGATGAAACAGGCTTGTGGTGTTGCCTGCTTTTGGTGACACGAGTCGTCTGTGCAGTTTGCAGTGCACGCTGCTCTGTTTTGTGTCGGATAGCAAAAAACTATAGCTTAAGACGAAGGTATAGTGACGTTTCTTGTCAACAATGTCTGTGAATGTCTGTAGCGGCAGTACGTAACCCAGGGTATTTGTAGTGGCTTAGGAGTTGTCTGATTGGTGCATTGAGAATTGGATGATGCAAATCCAGCCGCCAGCAATCATAAGCATGAGATCCTCTCGAAATTAGTTTATGAATATACTTCACATATCCAAAAGGGGAAAAAAAACAATATATCGTATAAATTCTAAATTGTTTAAATAATTCTCCATTAAAAACGCATGAAGGTCACGTGACCATCAGGAAGAATGCAGCATCTCAATTCTCACAGGACATGTTCTGTGTTCTCACAATCCCCAGAGTTTTTCCTGAGGTGACCTGGCAAGACCGGTCTTCACAAGAACGCAAGTCCTTTCTCTATAAATCGGCTAAACAAATAATTCAGTGAATCATTAGTTAACTTCTGGCTTATTTCATGTCATATGTATTTATACAGGACAGACGAAGAATAGCCAAGCTACTAGCATAAAATTATTTTTTAGATGTGATCCACAATTCGGTATAAGTTTCTAGCAAGAAAACAAGAATGGAAACAATATAAAGCTAAATATGATTGGGGTCTAGTAAAACAAGACATTATACTAAGATGATCATACACTAGTCATGCAAGCTAGAATATAACTATGTACGCTGTGGAACCAAATGAGTGTTAGAATGAAGACTCATGTGTCCAGTGTGTTTTCACTGAACCATCACAAATGACTGGAGATGTGGAATGCTGAGGGCAATGTACACATTGCTTCCTTTTACTTCACCCACATCCATTTATAAATGTGCCCACATCCGTGTGCCTGTAAGCTAACTGATTTCCTTGCCAATCCTCTTGTGTTCCAGGTATGTGGTAAACACCATTGCTACAATATTAGCAAACAAGCTATGCTAACACAGCCCATCTGGCAGATGTCCTCTATGTGCACCCTATCAGTCTTCTCTTAACTCTTCCTAAACAATAATTGTTTTTTCATCCAAACTGTCAGTTGCAATATCTGTGGTTGTAAAATGACAAAAAAAGTGAAACTCATTGCAGTGCTCTTGGCTTCAGGCAATAAAAAAACAGTTGAGCCAGACAGTAGAGAGAGAGAGAGAAAAGAAAACAGGCTCTGATCTTTTAAGGTTCTTTCACTAGTGAGCGGGAATTTGTAGGCCAAGCTGGCAGAATTTGCATGTCATTCTCACAAAACAAATGTAAATGAGGATCGCACAAACAGCCTATGTAGGACTACAGAAATGTCTGCACCAAAAAGAGGACCCTCTTCTGAATCTGAGTGACTGGCTTTAGTCTTTGCATACAGTGATAAAAAAGACTAACTTTCTGAATTATTTTATTTTGTATTTATTCAATTAATTAATATTGTGTCTATGGCACATTAAGAAAAATGCATTAAATGTGTATAGAGAGGAATTTCTGAAACAATTTATTTTTAAAATCAACATCAACATGTCTGAGGTAGGGCTGCACGATTCTGAGTTAAATAAAAATTACAATTTGTTTTCTTTAAAATCAAAGGTGAAATAAAGGTTAATATGTGGAGGCTATTATTATTGTTAATCTCAAACATATGGTATAACAACAAATAATAATATTAAGCCTATGTGTAGGTCTACTGTTGGTTAAAATGCTCAGTTTTACATAGACTTGGTAAGGTGGACTTGAACAGACTTTGTATTTGTCCTGGTTGTTAATGCACGGTAAAGTGATGACATCAGAATAAAACTATTCATAATTCTGAAGTTGAATTATTATGTTTGGTACATGTGCTTGTCATTTGTCATTGACAACATTATTAGACCATTTTATTCTCTGATAAAATGAAACATTTGTCATTATCAAATTCCCTCCTGCATTACATTCAACATTACAAAGGCTAGAGTAGTTATGCCGACCCAGTAAACATTTATTTGCATGTACAACACTTTGTGTTTTCTATAAAGAAAAAAATCAAATGCTTGTCGTAATCATTACTCTAAAATGCGATACTTCCTTTTACTTTCACTGCTGAGTCTGCTCATGTCATGGCTGTCGTCACTTGGAGAAAAAAAAACATATATGCAAATCATACTGTCATGCGGCTCCTGAGAAACGATTACTCTGTGCTACAAACTGAATGTTCTTTACAACTTTATTAGCTGTTATTTACAACCTATACATGGTCTGTTCACTAAAGTAAATATCATTGGCAGGCACAGGCGCATCCTCTCGGAAGTAAACAAACAATGTGTCAGCTCACGTGTGATTTTGCAGCCGCGACTACATCATTACATTAAGACAGAATTGACATTTTGGGTGAATTATAACTTATAAATACAGTATGTGACACTTTTAATGGAGTTTGGAGGTGTCCATGTTGCTGAGCTAGGTATATAAAACAATGAGAAGACTTGTGTAACCGCCAGTACGCTTCTCTTTTCACTTTGTGTATATAATTGGCTGAATTCTAAAAAAACTGAATTAAGAACTGAGTTAGTGATCTTTTTCAATTACTCGTGCAGCCTTTGTTTGAGGGTTCAAAATCACACAAAACACTGAAAAAAAAACTTGTTTGTGTTATTAAACTTAGAAAACATTTCTGCAGCAAAGCGTGTAAACGTGGATTAAAAGTGAATTGAAGGGTTGAAGTTTTGAAGTGCCCATGTGGAAATGGAGATATAAGATTTGGAAAGTTGAATAATTTTAAAGGTCTCGTAAATTTTAAATAAAGTTTTTCAGGTGTTAGTATCGGTATGTTAGTTTTAAGGATATCTATAAGCTAATGTGCTTCAAAACAGTGACGATTCACATTTTTAGGATATAAAATTAAAATAAACATCTAAAGCTTGCGGTTTGTCACTTCTGCATAAATGATTGACTGATTTTTAAATTTTTTTACATCACCTCATACTTCAGTTTCACATTGATTTTTGACCAGTCAGAGGCTTTCTAGTATCCGACATGTCCCGCCCCCTTCAAGATTCTTCTCATTTGCTTTTCATTTGATGGACTTGTGCTCAACCACTCTCACTTACTTAATATCCGATCAATCTATTATTCATTTAAATCATATTAATATTCAATTGATGCTGTGAATAACTGAGAATATAAGCATGTATCCATGTGCATTTGTCAAACCACGCATTGAAGCATTTATGCAGTGAGTACTGCATACTTTTAATAATACAGCTTTTAAGTCAAATTGATAAATGCTCATCTTTACAAAGTTATCCTCATTATAACAGACGGGTGTGTGCAGGCAGTAAATCACTGATTCACCAATGTCTCAGATAGTCTGTCAATGAGCACTGTCATCAATATAAACATTGCAGCTTTTTTTATTCGCTCAAACTTGTTTTCAGGAGGGCTGATTAAGACTGCTGCACACTAGACTCCTGAAATACTCTACACTTAAACCAATCAGAGAAGTGTTTCCATGTGCATCAGGTGATTGGCATAACACCTGAGGCTTAGCTAGCCAGTTTATAACACAACGCGTCAAACCAAAATAAAGATTTTTTTTTTATGACCATTTATGATCATTATGCTTTTATGCCGGCCGTCAGTGTGCACTCTCACATTAGTGCCCTTTGTTTAGTCAGGAAGTGTTAACAGTTTGGCAATAATTCTGCAGGATAATCATCCTGGTGGGCGCAAGCCTTTATAGTTCAGATCAATTTATATATTTGAGTCACAGATTGGACTACAGTAAATACTAAGATACTTAAAATTATGACTAAATAATGATATAATTAATAGTTAATAATCATATAATTAATAGTTACAAACCTAAATAAATAATTATAAATTAAAATAATTGATTATAACTATTTTTTTATCTTTACAAAAAGGTCTACAAAAATTTATCAAATGTAAAATAACCCTACTTAACTGAATACATGATATAGATTAATGGTTTATTCCTTTAAAACCACTGACCCTTTATGTTTACTTAAGACATAAAATAATGTTTATGAAGATTCACACCAAGATGGGAATTTGCATAATTTAATGTATTTGTCCATCCATGCTCAAAGATGCATTAATCCATAAAACCTAGGAGTGCGGTCACTGGGCTGTACAGATCACTGATGATCAGTTACATCCCTATTTGAGGTGCAGCGTCATATTGTGCGATCTCAGGAATTAGTCAATCAGTTGAGGAAGCTGTATTATTAGGTTGAATAGATGGTTGCACAAATAAATCACAAATAGTTTAGTTGGCCTCACTTATTGCCTAGGTTGTTGAAAGATTAGTTGAGCCTATTGAGAACTATTAAAAGTGTGCCTATGCTAAGATTTTCAAATGCACTCATGTTGTTTTTGTTCCACAGAGACCCAAGCCCCATGAATCAGCGAGTGAACAAACAAGTCAACAATGATGTTAACCTGAGAATACAGAACCTCAATACTGTCATCCGACACATTAAAAATTACTACCAGGTAAGATCTCTTCTTCTACATCCTGTTGCGATGGCAAAGTACTTCCTGATCATAAGCAAGTTCTTTTTTGTAAAGAGCATGTATATGTGGTTGTGTGAGATGCCAGACAGCAGCTGGTCTCCGCAGACATAAGGTGGTGGTTGTGGTCTAATGAGGATTAAACCTGTCTGCAGATGTGATCATCATTGCGGGTAGTTGGTTGCCTTATTTTTCACGGGCATAGAAGAGTTTCTGTTATTTCAAGCCTGTCTAAGCTTTTGATCATAGTTGCTATGAGAATGCAACCAGAAACAACCTCTTGGGGATTTACCTGAACGACCTGAACACATAGCATCATTTAGTCATAAACGGATTGTCAGTTGTAGAAATGATCAGCTCTTCAGACCTATCCATTAGTTAACATTAAAAACTTGCACTTTTCTTTCATTTCATGTCGATTGTTTACTCTTATCCAAGGTTAAATCTTAACTTTTTTTTTTTTAATAAACGTTAATTTAATAAAATGTTTAAATCGTCATATGTTGCAAATATGATATTAATTTTTTTTCATGCTGGACAATTAGGGCTGCACGATATTGGAAAAATCTAGCATTGTGATATATTTTTATTTTGTGATAAATATTTATTTAGTTATATTAGTTATTTAGTTATATATATATATATATATATATATATATATATATATATATATATATATATATATATATATATATATATATATATATATATATATATATATATATATATATATATATATAATATGAATTTAATTTCACCAGATAACATAAATATCTCTTTTTGGAAAGAACTTCTAATTTTAGATCAATTGGGATGATTCTGCAGTGGGCGTGCATCTCCATAAAGTCTAATAAACAATCTATATAATTTTTTTAGGCTCACACGACACATTTTCTATGTGGTCTATGCTATTTGCAGTGCATTTCTATATTTGCGTGAGTTGTGAATATTTTCATGCATAACTATATAAATACAGTCAAGAAAATGAACAAGTGTTTAATCATTTTCCTAGTCTAACAGTATTCAAGTACAGTTACTTAATGATAAAAATAATTCAATGAATTTAATCGTTGCTAAAGTCACACATGGTAAAATGTATTATGCATGAATGCTTTTAAGGTCATTATACAATCACAGGCATAAAAAACTTTAATTAACTTTAAAATTATAAGCTATAAAACAAGCTCATCATTGCATATCTTGCGATGTGACTATTGAGAAGGAAATGATATATAGTGCAGCCCTACTGTACATTATATTATTGTTGCAATACTAAATTCACTTGTAGCATCTTGTAAACAGATTATTTTAATGAAGGGATTTTGTTTGAATAGCATTTTTTTATTTAATAATGTGACAGTATCACCTTTTTCTTAAATAAAAATAGTTGTCTGCTTATCTGAAATGGCCAAATTTGAATAACAGATTTTTTTTTAATGCTGATTGCATGTTTCGTGAACACGCAATTTTTTTTTCACTTTTTTGTGAAACATAAGTGTCCTAATAGTGTTTTTAGCAGTCATATGACTGTCAAAATCTCAAAAAAAGTGTTTTGGTGTTTCGTGACCCTCTTTCATATGGGTATAGGATTGGGCTAATATAAGAGTGAACCTGCTTTTTCAGTGAGTTGAAGGTGGTCTGTAAGAGACTTATAAAGATAGTAATTTTTGGGAAGCAAACCGGGAGACATGAAAGTACAAGGTCTTTCTCAACACTATATTTGAGAAATTAAAGCACTGACTCATAGTTTATGGTCTTGCAAAAAACAGTTCTCACTCACAATCACTGCTGGATTGAGGCTTTTATGTTGTTGGTTTTGGGAGTTGAAATCTTTTGATTGGTTGGGTCAATTCTGGGCAGCGTCCCACCATCTGAGTAAGCGTTTGCCACATCTGACCCCTTTTTGTCTTGGCAGAGCGTCACAGAAACATTCCTCCTCAGACCTCGCTGCTTTCCATCCCAACTAAGAGAAAAAAGACTGCTTGTGTCAGTTTTTGAGAAAATTGTATGGATTTTATTGTTGTATTTTTTTTACTCTCATCTGATTATGATTCGAAAGTATTCATCAGTCATTTAATGCTGTTCAGTACTGGTAGTTAACATTTACCATTAGCTATGATTCCATCTATTGATTTTTATGCGCATTTTGGATATACGCATAAAAAATCGATCGATGGAAATGCCAAGATGCGCATAAATTTTAAAAATGCTCATAAAAACCATATGTGCATAACTGAGTTGGGTGAACTTTTTATCCGATAATATGTACATAACTAGAATGGAAACACTTTTCCCAAGCAAATTCCAGTATGCGCATTAAAGTCATGTGATTTTGTTAAAAGAGATCGTGTGATGATAAAAATGTGTCTCAATGGACAAACCAGCAGGCTGACCACATTGTAAAGCATCTGAAATGTTTTGGTCATTCTAAAACACTGTTTCAGTATCAGTGTTATTATATTGTTCATTACCTCTAGAATGAAGACTGTCTGTGCTTCGTGTCTCATGTCTTCATGCGTTCATCACATGTCGACATTGTCTTCTGAGGCGCAAGTAATTTATTAAATGAAGAAAAGATTCACGCAGCTTCTCCGACTGCAGCAAATTCCATTTTTGCTGTTGATATTTGGTGTCAGTTAATCAGAAAGTGGGGATTTTGTTTTCTTTGACTACTTGGATGGAAGAGCTGCTTTATTTGCACGTTTTTATGCAGTATCTCAGTTGTGCATAAATTTAATTCGCATTTTTGGATGGAAACATAGCGATTGTGTCTGAACCAAGTCAGCTCTTCGAGCAGTTTTGCATGGAAAAGCAGCACAATAAAAAGATGTTTGATGTTTTATGTACTGTTGTAAAGATTTGCACAAATGATATTCACATAAGGTGGGACTACTCAAACAGAAAGCCAAGCAAATCTACAAAATGATCTGTTGCTTGTTGTGGCTTGGAGGTTTTCATCTAGTCACGTCACATTATTTTGAATATGTTTGGGGCACAGCAAGAAGAAGCATATTTTAATCCACTACTATTCTAAATATAAGCACCTGTGGTCATTATTGTCCTGCTCTTTTGCCCTGTCATACTTTTGCCATGAAACAGTTGCTTTCTTTGTTAAGTTCAAATGAACACTCTGCAGCAGAGATATTAAAATAACCTCTTACTGATTAGTGTTGTTATGCATTATGCAAGATTTTGGCAGAGCTTCAGAATGTAGTAATCACACAACCCTCCAGTGATGGAAGGCCCCCTTAACCACATATTTGGCTTGGGTGGAGCTGCTCTGAGTTTTTTTTGTTTAAATTTTTTTTTATTGGTCACCCGATGGGCTCAGTAATGAGTAACTGAGAGAGTTGTGTTTATACAGCAGTGCCTTTACCTTAGTGGATGTACCATTTTAAAAGGAACCTATTATGCACCCTGAAGTTTTAGCTCAAAATACCTCACAAATAGTTTTTATAACTCTTTAAAGCTGCTTCTTTTTTGATTAGATCCAAATTGTGCCAATTTGGTGACTGTCGCTTTAAATTCAAATGAGATTTTGCACCCAGCCATCTTTTTAAAAGGGGGTGGAGCTATAAATGCATGTGCATCGCTATAGTGACTTCACATTAAAAATGCCTCTTAGTCACTGACATTATATTTAGCAGGTGAAAATTCTAATGGTGGATGGCTGCTTCTCATTCAGTGCTGTTTATGCTAATGGGAGAGAGATTGTCATTAATGGACAGGACTTTCCCCCTCTGATGTCAATCAAAGTTTCTGCAGACTGTTTCTATCAAGTTTGATTATAAAACATAGAATTGTTTAACTTTTTAAAATTAAAGGCTGAATATATTCACATACTGTTGCCACAACTGTGTTTAAACCCCTTATAAGAGTGATTTCTGCATAATAGGTCCCCTTTAAGCTAGATTTTTTAAAAGTTGTTCTCAGTCAGATACCTTTGGTCAAGCGGGTAAAACTCAGCTTATTCATTAAAATTCTATGGACTCAGGGGTAAATATACGCTCTAGGTCATTTATGAAACTGGTGGCCAACAGTCAAAGTTTCCTCATATTGTCCAAGACACACACATAAAAGCTTGTTTTCTGCCAAAGAGAAACTGTCCTTTGTGACCCTGGAAATGAACTTCAGAAAGGCAACATTTGAGCATCAGATGTGGGTCAGTGCTCTGGTGAACAGAACCAGATGTGTTGTTTTATCCCGTGTTAATCGCTCCCCCAGAGACCCACATATGGGGGTCTAGATGAGGGGGAAGGGTTACTGAAATGTGAGAGCTGAATACTTCAAGACCCCCTCATTTGCTGTCCTACAGACATTGGGTTATTTTCCAAAAAAATGCTTTTCACATTACTATGTTGCTGGATAAGAAAATGAGTTATGTCTAATGACGCATTGCTATGATTTGGCATGGTTTCATATATATTGTAATTCTTATATTTATTAAATGTCCATATTATATTATTTGGCTATTTTTGTATTATATTTATTCATATTATTTCACATGTGTGACTTAACATTGTATAAATAGAATTCTGTAGTGAATACTACAACTGTAATTCTATAGCAATACTACTGTATGTGCACATTTAGTATGCACATTTTTATGATTAAATTTGCATTCATACGCATCATGGCATTACTTGTATCTGCTATGCAAATGTTTTGCTATCCACTTGTTAAGTCTTGGCGTATGGAATACTGTTTCTGGGTCCAAGCTGCTACTCGGTTGTATTGAGGTCATATAACACATTTAAGTGATTTGTTTACTTTATAACAGTACTTTATATATACATAACCATCTTTGGATCTGCTGCATTCTTACATAAAAAAATTGACAATTTATACAAAATTAATAACTTTATGGCCATCGGATAAGGCATGGTTATACTGTACTGTTACAATCCTATGTTTGTCTTGTCTCATCTGTTTTTTTTTCTTGTTCCTGTTTTGCTTAGAACACATCCAATTGGCCACCTTGGCCATCCTGATTGGCCTACAGTGTTTTAAAAAGCCATGACACCACTTCCTTGGCAGCCATCTTGTTTTTGGTCACTTGCTTGTGTTTGTTGAAATGTTTGATTGTGGTATAGTGCAGAGTTTTTGGATGTGTTAGGACTGAGAATATTGAGATTTGTGAGTACTGTTTGTTTTGTTTGACTTCTGAGATTATATTGAGAATTGTGAGTACTGTTTGTTTTGTTTGACTTCTGAGATTATATTGAGAATTGTGAGTACTGTTTGTTTAGTGTTGGCTTTGTTCATGATACTTTGTTTCACCGGCTTGTTTGACCTTTGTTGCCTGCTGACATTGATTTTGGATTGTCCTTCAAATATGGTTGCCTGTTTTTGTAAATAGTGTATATATTGGGATAGTAAGGAGTTTGACGCCATTTTCTTTGTAAAACCTTTTGGCCTCTGTTTTTGTGTTAGGTAGTTAGGGAAGTGAATTGTACATTCTTTTCTTTTTGTTTGTGATCAGGTAAGTTAGAGATTTAATATAAAGGAATTTTTGTTTGTTATTTTGGCCTTGTCAGCTCCTGAATTCAAACCCCAATAAATCTTTGAATTAATTTTTGTCGTCTTGTCTTTCATGTTGTGCACCATCCCTAGACGGTGCGTAACATGTACATACAATACTAAACTAAACTAAACTAAACTAAACTAACTAGAAAGCACATTTAAAAACAACTGAAGTTGACCAAAGTGCTGTACATAGGAGTACTAAAAGACAGAGAAGAAAGCAGAATATAAAATAAACATTTTACAAATAAAAGCAATAAAAAAAGTGATCAAGGAGTATTAAAAGCGAGAAAAAACAGATGCAGTAGGTCTTTGAAACAGACTTAAACACAGAAATGGAGGGGGAAAGTCTAATGTGAGTTGGTAGAGTGTTCCAAAGTTTAGGAGCAGCCACTGCAAACGCTTGATCACCTTGTTTTTAAGGTGTGTTCTAGGCACATTAAATTGGGACCATAAGATCTCAATGAACAAGAGCAAAACTATTCTAAAACTGTGCCACGAAGGCCCACAGCTGTCTCCAAGCATGTAAACAGGATTAATCATTGCTTGATACTCTTAAAAGTGCAGATTCAGTTCTGTGTAATGCTGTGTTCACACCAGACGTGGAAGAAGCATCAAGCGCGAGTGATTTACATGTTAAGTCAATGTAAAAGCGTGAATAGACATCCTCCGGTGCGATACGGGAGAATGGCGCGGCGAGAATGATGCAAATCACTCGAGTTCGAAAGTCTGTACTTCAGCGGACATTCACGCTGTGTTAACCAATCAGGAGCTTGCTCTTGTGGGGGAGTGATTATGACATAGACCTGCTGTTGGTGTCCCGGGGTAAAATCCTCTGGCACACACTGACAACAGTTCATCAAACTGGGCTCTGCTCAGTCAGAAGCACCACTAAATTCTTATATCATCCAGGTTAAGTTTCTGGAGGAGTTTATGAGCTCACAGAGCTGGGTGCACCTCTGAAAGGATCTAGTGGACTTAGACACTGCTCCAAACGAATCAAAGCTGTTTTAGCCTTCATAAAGCACATAAACGGTTATTTTCTCAATAAAATCCATGTTAGCCATTTTTCATTGAAGCTAGTCACCGGGCAGACAGAAGCCCTGCCCATGACGCAAATCCTGTTTCGAAGTGGATTTGATGCACAAGTGAAGCGGATTTTGACACGCGAATAAAGCGAGTAAGCTCAAATGTTTACACATCTTTATGCGTAAATATCGAGATTTATCCGTGCATTCCGCGTCTGCAGTGAACACAGCATAAATTGTTTTTAAAATACATGTTGTGATCATGAATTTTGAAAGTATTACAGCGCTTTGTAAATATTTACTATTACTATTTGTTGAGCCTTCGGTATTTGATAGTACTTGGATCCATAAGCTGCTTTATGCGACGTCAGACATGACATAAGTTGATGGAAGTGCCATAAGTAGCTGATTATCAAATGAAATAACATTTTCATACGAAAAAAAAATGTCATTGTTGAACCAAGTTGAGTTGGAAAATAATAGATTCTTCCATTTGGTTTTCACAGTTACAGTAATTTACGGTTTATTTCTTGTCAATGATTTTGTGCTTGATTGGGGCTGTTCTGCCTATGCTTAAATTGTCCTAAATGTCACCTGATAAAATAATTTTGAAGAGCTATCAGTGAAACGGATATCAACACCACCAGCAGTACTGAATATCAATAATTGTAACAATAATCAATATTATTCACGAAATACCATTTACATATTAAAAGAATCAACAAGTTGTTTTTTTAGTTTCTTTAATTTTGATTGATTTCGGGTGTCACAGTGGGTAGCACGATCGCCTCACAGCAAAAGGTCGCTGGTTTGAGCTTCGGCTGGGTCAACTGGCATTTCTGTGTGGAGTTTGCATGTTCGCTTTATGTGGGTTTCCTGCGGATGCTCTGGTTTTCCCCACTAGTCCAAAGAAATGCTTCATAGGTAAATTACGTAAGCTAAATTGTCCATATTGTATGTGTGTGAATGAGTGTTTATGGATGTTTTAGTTGCAGCTGGAAGGGCTTTGCTGCGTAAAAACATACGCTAAATAAGTTGGAGGTTTATTCCACTGTGTCGACCCCAGATTAATGAAGGGAAAATGAATGAATGAATGAATGAATGAATGGATTGATTTTCAGGAAGAACCGGGGTGAAGCACAACAGAGAACTGTTTGCTAAATGCTTTTTTGGTTCTGCCATAAACTACATTGTGTCTGAGTGTCAACAAGGCTCTCAGGCACTGTGTACAGTAATGGCCCAGAAGGCCAGAGAGATAAGCAGACAGATGTGGACTGGTCTTTTATGCTCATGTGAGCAAGTCGAACAATGTCATTCATTTCGAAAAAAGACCTATAAACTTGATTGTGCACATGAAGGGTAAAATAGCACATATTGTTTGAGCATGTTCGTATAGCAGCAGCACCATAGGAAGTGAGTGTGATAAAGGAAGATGTTTATGATTTTTGTGATTGATTAGTGTTTGCTAAGGCAAGTCTTGCTATGACTGTTGCTCAAATGGTTTTAAAAACCCCCATAGAATTAAACTTTGATGCATGTGTGTTTCACCCAAATTGTTCTCCCAACATGATAATTGCTTTAATTATTAGGCTTAATAAGGAGGGGTGTCTTATTTTTTTAGCCATAAGAACTGCTTCAAATCCCTTCTACGAATGAGCCATGTCAAAAAAGTGGAAAATTATATCAACTTTTCAATCAACATGAGTGTCGAACAGAATTTTTCAGATTAAAAATCTAGTTGTAGTCATAGGAAGAAGAAATTAATTATGGTTGCCTCTCTGTTCAAAGTTCATAGAAATTCAGATTTGCTTTCAGGTCAACATGACCAGGAAACTGGTCTGGATCTTTCACAACCACCATTTTGGTTGAAAAAGCATAAAAGAACACTTTAGTAATGGCTTGGCAAGCTCCTGGTGAATACCACCAACACCAAGTCACTGTGATAGCAGGTTTTGCACCAGTTGGTCTCACTTGCATATCCTTGAGAAACAGTTTTTTTAAACCAGTTTTTTTAAACCATTTGTGGAAATGACGAAAGATGATCCTAATTGGTTTTCTTTGCACATCTGATCCTTTCTTTTTCTGGCACATTCAGTACTGGTAGCCTGGGTAGATCAAAAACAACATCCTCTTAACTTCATATCCCACTGATCATTGATAGGCACTGGAAGGACTCTGTAAATATTTGCACGAGGCAAATGTCTGTCTCGCGTTAGGTTACGTAAAAGATTCCAGATAACACATCTCCAATACCTAATGCCAAATTGATACATTCTCTCAGCTTAGCCTAGATTTAAGTTTAAGCCTAAACCCTCACATTGGGTGATTTAATCTGAACCAACCAGATTTGCCCCAGTTTCATTAAGGGAATCATGAATGTATAATAGTCTGTTGTGACTGTATGTTGGGGTGGGGTCTCACCACCATCATTACATCAGTGGTCGCCAACCCGCCAATGCCGATCGACTAGTAGATCCATCTCACTCTCCTTGTAGACCTCAAAATTACAAAAGAATAAGTACCATAAATGCCTAGTGATGTATCTGTCTTTAATTATTTTGATCAAACTGCCTCAAATAAGGGGTTGTTCAAATATGGACCTTTTGTGCGCTCAAGTTCATTATAATTGATGCGTGTGGCTTGCGTCCTCACAAGCAAATAATGACAAGCATGGTTGACCTCTGCATAAGGCTGTCCCAGTGTCATTTCTTGTTTCAAAAAATTCTGCATTTAGCACACACGTATGGTTCACGGTCACAGACCGTTCACCGTGGCTGGCTCAAACACTGACGTGAAAAAATGTAACTACACGTCGCAATAACATTTAGGGCAAGCTCTTTGATTGGTTGGCTTGGTGGTTCTGACAATCGTGGGTGTTGCTGAATGCCACAACCGTGCTGGAGTGATTCTTTACAAGTGTCGAGATTGGTGAAGGAGCTCCACATGGAAACTTTTGTTTTGTGTTTACCTTATGATTAAAGTTGTTGCTCATGCACCAGTTCCCGCCTCTGAACGAGTGAGTTTTAGCTACTTTTAAAAGCAAAACACCTGCGAAGAAACTCGACACAGAGGAACATAAAAACCTCCTGCAAGCTAGCGTTTCGGAAGTGTTATTACAGAGCAACACAAACAGCACAGAAGCATAAATGCTAAATACACGCAAGGCAGGCGGCATAGGTCAAATCAGCTTTTTCTCATTTAGATGAGCTCTAAAATGACCCACAAGAAAGTTTCACACACAGATCAGGGCTACAGACAGTGGAAACAATGGACCTTTGGGGGAGGGGAGGGGTTGCACGTTGGTTTCTCCCTGTCTATTGTCTGGAGAGCCAGTCGTTGTGAGCATGAGCTTCTGTAAGCTGACTCCACCAAGAACTGGAACATGAGAAATGTAGCCTCGCTGGGCCCTGATCTGCCCAGAGCCCATGCATAATGAACTGCGACGGACCACAACAACACTAACATCATGTCAGGACATCCAGCCAAAGCTGTTTTGTTCCATAGTGTGGATATGATTGCTCTCAAAAAGGTTAATTGAAATTGCGTTACACAGCACTAATGAAGGTTTTGTCTCAGACAATGTCATGCCAGTTGTTCAATTTGAAGGGTGCCCCTACAACCGCTCATTTTAGATTATCTGACAGTTTGAACTTTCCCTTCTGGTTTCTAATTGGCTGTGTTCTCCAGTTCCACATGCCGTATTGTAAAAGCATAAAAAACTGATGCCACGTGCTGGATGCTCGTTCTGATTCAGCCTGCGTATGTTGTAGCTGTTAGAAGGATGTGGTTAAGACTCATTCGTAGAATCTGTGAATAACCCTCATGCAAGCCCCATAAATGAGGACAGTCATGTTGAATTGGCTTTCCTTACACAAATGGCGGGTTTTTACAGGTTTTGCTGTGCCTCTGAAAGAAGGGAGGTGTCTCTTTTGAACTAGCTTGGTAGCTCTTTGTTCTACTGTTTGCTTGTGTGGAGTGGAGATGCCATGGCATTCCCAGAGGTGTACAGTTTCCCTTTTGCCATATACCTGAAGCCTAGAGGCACATGCTCTCCTTGAACACTCATCCTGATCTAGCACTTCTCCATTTTTTTTGGTCTGGTTCACTTCAATTTGAAGATGTTATAAAAACTTGTCAATTTTTCTTCATATTTTTGCAAAACAAAGTGTTGATTAGACACCCATGAATGCACTTGCTCGTTACCTTTAAAAGGCATGTGTGTTTGTCCCTGAACACAGGAAACCCCCTCCAGAGAACAGCTGCAGTGGGAAACCCAAAAACAAAGCCTTCCAGACTATTTTAAAGCTTTTTTTACTCTCATGCCATCTCTATCACTTGCAGTTTCCCTGCCTTTCTCTTCCTCATCTCTGCCAACACTGAAAAGTTACTAGATACAAAGTACAGACTTTCCAAAGACTGTTACATGACCGGTTTCTTGTCCATTTGCAAGCCTGTAGACAAGACAGACTTTGGCACATTTTCACATGTTTGATGAGATCATAGGTACACTTGCTGTGCTACAGAATTGAGACCAGGTCCAGGAAGGCTTTATTTAAAATCCTAATGAGGCATCCCTGTTTATCAGAGACAAATATAATCTAAAGCTGCTTTCCTCCTGGGAATTTCCTATTTACAGTATGGTGCAAGTTGTTTTTAATGATGCAAAGGCTTCAAAATACATTTCTTACTCTCTCTGTCACTTTTGAGTATTGTTTTAGTGCTAGTGCAGCAAAATTAAAAATGAAGGATGCACATGATGGGTGTGATGCAGACAGAATCCAGCAAGAAACGATATGTCCACTCAAAGTTTGTCCACACAAAATAAAAATGTCATAATCTCTATTCAAAACAGTCTATCGATGCACACTTTCTAATAAACACTCTGCAAATAAATCCATACCTGGAATTAGAGTACCTTGAATTAGAATATTTCTTGTAGCACATGAATAAATTTAGAATAAAACATGGTAGCGGTTGGAAACTCTAGTGTAATTTGAACGAGAGTGGGCGGTCTATCAATATAGCATTCCCAAGTCCCGACATTAATTTGGAACAGCATATTTGTGGTGTCCTCATTCTTATTGAGCACAGGTACAGCCAGTGCTCACACCTGTTATACATAATGAACGCATGACCAGTGCTTTCTACACATGCTTTCTTTTCTCACAGTCTGTGCGCAAAATCATCTGCATAACAGTCCTCAGAGCGGGTTTTACCATGGCAGAGCAAACTGAAGACGTACCGTTCTTAAAGGACGGTCTGTTTACTTTTAGAAACCTACATCAGGCAAATCTTTTTGATGCATCATAGACTAGGGCTGGGCCGGTAAACAATATTATATTGAATCGTGATAAAATTTGTGTCAATAACAATGATAAGCTCTGGGCTTTTTTACTCTTTATTGATCTAAGAGCCGAAAATGTTATGTACTTTGATAGACGCTGTAATTTTTGTAACTTCAGTCGTTGTTGGGATACTCTTAAGTCTAGAAGCATTAACAACTTATATGGAAATATATTTTGTTATCAATCAATATGGAAAATAACGCTCTATTCCAACAGGGCTTCAGCGTCAATGCTTGACGGAGAGCGTGTCTGAAGTTATGGTTGACGTGATCGTTATGGTAGCGTCAGCCAATTATGCTGATGCTTCCGTTGGCACCTGAAAAGTTGAGAAACTTTGTCCAGAGAGTCTACATTTGAAATAATGAAGTGCGAAAAAAAACAAAGGAGAAGCCGGAAAAAACAGCAGCAAATTTGGTGTCTGCAACCTAAAACATGAACAAACCGCCATGTTTAACTATTATCATCACCTTTTGAACTATTATGAACTTTGAAAGACGGAACTACTCTCTAACAAGAGGTTACATGTGCTGCTGAAGATTAAAGACACAGATGAGAGGTTTGCATTGACTGTGGGCTATGTTGCGTGTTGTTTTTGAACCTAAATAAGGACTGTATGCTGTGTAGTTTTTCTGTAAGTGGTAACATATCAGAGACTGTAAGGGTCTGTATGTTTTCATATGTTGCATTTATTTATTTGTTTTATATAATTGCAGATGTTACAGTAGATAAAAGTTGTGAATCGTGATTTCCCCAGAAAAAAATCGTGATATTTTTTTCCATATCGCCCACCTCAAGGTGACCCATAACGACACATTCCGTACTAGGGGTGTCGAAATTAATTGTTTCTTCGGTGCACCGCGATACAGACGCGGACAATTCGGTATCGGATAAGTAATAATCATAACCGGTTATTATGTACTGACGTCATTTATCTTATATGCGCTTTGCACGAGGGAGGCCTTTGCGAGTATTTAGAACGCTCCATCGACTTAAAACTCATAAACTGTGCACAATTTGACTAGGTGTGTGTTTGTCGGATCAGTCTTTCACTGACACACAGCAGAAGCCCCTATTTCACTGCAACTGAGAGAATGAAAGTAAACTCAATTTCTCTCTCTCTCTCTCTCTCTCTCTCTCTCTCTCACACACACACACACACACACACACACACACACACACACACACTGTGGCCCATTTTGACCTGCTGGCGTTCTCCTCTCGGCTGTTTTACAGCGAAACTTCGGAATACAGACACGAGCGCGTGCCTGCAAAGTTTTCTCCACCGTGTCCATAATGGATCAGCTGTGATCGCCGCTGCTGCCTGCCGCTTATCAGTGTCACTCATCTGTTAAGAGCGCAGCACGCAACAGCCAATCGCAACCGTTTTTGTTGAGGGTGTGTCCAATTAAAGGTTTGTAAGAGAACTAGACAAGGATCAGAAAGCGAGCGGGATATTTATATATGTTTATATTAATTGCTATAAATGCTCGTGTTGTTTAAAGGTACAGTTTGACTGTTTGTATTAAATGACACAATTGTATTACAAATATAAATATATTCATACATTTTAATACAAGAATTGCTGCTGTGAAGAAAATATAAAACTGTGTATGAAAAAGACCCGTCAATGCACCAAGATATCGAATTGAACAGAATTGATGGCATGATAATCGTAACTGAACCGAACCATGAGACCAGTGTAGATTCACAGCTCTATTCCGTACCGTACTGAAACTAGCCATTAGAGAGCCTACAATCCATTCACAGCCTAGTTTTATCTGTTACAGTATCTCTTTTTAAATTTCTTTTGTAAGTACCCATTTTAAACGTGACATTTTGGAAACCAGATCTAGTTTTAGAGGTAATGATCAGGTCGGGTAGAAAATTATTCATAGTGGGCAGTGGGTGAACAAAGACTGAAAATACAGTCAGTCTGATGCGGAATAAAATCTTGCCGGAGTGGGACTATGAAAACAGTCCTGTGCAAACATCTACCTTATATTACTTGATTATTACCCTTCTGATGCTTTGCAGCACTGCACACATGCTATTTATAGTTTTCCTGGTAGAAAATGAATGTTTGCATCGTGTGACATGCTCCATGTAAGAGATTTAAATGTTTGATGTTAGATAGGTGACTGATTTATATATATATATATATATATATATATATATATATATATATATATATATATATATATATATATATATATATATTCAACATTCATGTGCAGGCTTAAAAAGATAAGAAATTACTTACCTGTCACTTCAAATATTTTCTGGCTGTTCTTCATGTACACAACTTCATCTACACAAGAAGTTAATAATTATTGTGCAAAAAAATCTAAAACAACAACTAAGTTTTGAAACCTTGTTTACACATAATCGTGATGTTGTTCTTAGTGTTTTTTTTTTTTTTTGGCATAAATCAGGTCATGGAAGAGCCTGTATTGTTATAGGGAGGATATGCGTGTCTGTGTCTCTATTGTCAGGCCTTGTTTTTGCTCCAGATAACTCCAGACTGAAGAATTCTCTATTTATTAGCTGCCATATGGAGCAGCTCTAGCCTTTCTTTGATGGACATCTGTTGCTTCCAAATTTAGCAAACATGTAGCAAACATCTCTGCAAGTCTCTGGTCAAAGATCAAGCTGTCTTTTAAAAGGTAATGATTGAATCCCCCTAACCAAGATCCTCTCAGTCGAGTCAAGGAATCTCTTTCTCCTCTGCTGGGTTGTATTGTTGGTCTAGCCCACTTGGAGACAGAGGTCCCAACATCTGAACATCACCACAGATTAGGTCCAGCTGCTGTGATGGTCACTTTACCTCCTGTGCAATGGGACAGAACTTGGGGGAGGTTCCACTACGCTGCTTGTATTTAATGGAGAACTGGGAGAAAGGAGGAGGTGATGTGGCACTTTAGGTCAATTAGAGTTGCCTAGGAGTCTGGAATGCCTCTCTTTCACTTGTTTCTGCCCCTGCTGTTGCCCTCAGAGTCAGTGGGACATGTATACAGAGCCCGTAGGAATTAGGTTTCCCTTTCTAAGCTACAGTACTTGCGCTTTTGTTTTGTAAGAGGATTTCGAATGGGACCTTTTAATATAACTTGTTTTCTTGATTTCAGAAAGTTTAGAGATTAATGTTTGTAACCTGTTTCACTTATTTATTATTTTTATTTATTTTTATAATGGCAGTTACATCGTATGATCTGCTATGCAAGTTGGGATTATAATTAACCAGAGTCACTGCAGAGTTTAACCCTAATCTAATAGAGTGAACGATTTTTATTTGAATGTGTTTTAGAGGTCTGTGTCTAGGGCTGTGCAATTTGGGCAAAAGAAACCTAGCATGATTTTTTTTAACAATATTGTGATTTTGTTTTTAATCACGATTTTGTCACAGGCAGACTGAATCTGTGTTTACAGTGTGAATCTGAAATGTATTTTAAAAGAAAAACAACTGGATCTTTATTTACCAGTTAAACTCTGCTGCTATTTTGGGATTTCTACCTGCATTTTGCCTACCCAAATTTAAAAGTTTCCCAAATCCACATGCAGAGGTGTAAATGCAAAAATTTGGTATCATTTTAAAGAAAACCTTTTGAATTTTCATAAAACACGATTGAAAGTGTTTAAAATAACTATATATGTTGTCTTTGTTATAATAAACACCTAAAAAAAGAGGCGCTTTTTTTTAATTTTTTTTTTATAAACTCAAATTTGAAAGTGTACCTTTTACGTTTTGTGTGGTCTAGGGTGCTGTAGTTAATTTTGGTGGTTCCTGCACATGTCTGTAATCAGGAAAAAAGAAAAATGTTATTGTATTTCTTCTGATGAGAGGTGCTATACAAGCCACAGGGAACGATCATTGTTTTTATATTTCACTATTCTTTTGTTTGATCAAACATAATTCACTGTGTTTGGACCACATCAGACATATAAAAGGATTACTTATGCACATCACCTCAAAAACAGAGGAGACAGGCCCTGAAGCGCACAGCATAAGCCCTTTAAATAATAAAAATTAATAAAATAATAAAAATTTAAAATAAGCCCTTTAAATCTTAAAGCGAAAGTCGATGACGGTACCGGGTCCGCAGAGTTTAACTGTAACATGTCTCTAAAACAGACATAAAATAATATATAAATCACTTAGAAAAGCTGTAACAAATTGTCTCTAAAAAAAAACCAATGGCGAAACAAATATATAGACTACTGTTTGTGTGTTTGTGTTTGTGAGCGCACTCACCTTCAAACTCGAGTATGGCTCTGATGTTCTGCTTGAGCAAATATCAGAGGTAGTTGTGTGTGTTGACAGATTGGTTTTGCTATGCATAGATTATCGACCTCTCGGTGACGCTGTCGTGAAACAGGCCGTTCGCATCTTTTGTGTGCACAAGTGTGTTGTTTCCAATGGAGGTGGAAGGATTGCAAGCACACATTAAGAGTGGCGCACGCGTATGCCAGGCGATCCGACTTGAAAACATCTCTTTTTCAGGCAAACTCTAAATGAAACTTTTTAGAATGCCACACGGCGTCACATAACAAGAGCTGACCAATTCGCTTCATACATTGTATGGAGTACACACATTCCAGTTACCTCAGACAAACACAAGACACCCGAACACCAAGTGCATTGTAATTATTTCCATAAATAAAATTTGTATCGGAACAGCAATGTTTTGTTAGAGTCATGCTCTGAGAAAACGGTTGATGGTTGCCGAACAACGACATCAACAGGAGCGTGACTGGAAAGCACATTTCACATGCTTTTAGATGCAATTTATGACTGACTTACAAATTATCTGGTTCTGTGATACATCAGCCTTCCTGTATCCAACGTAACTTGATCATGTCCCACAGATGTTAACTTTCTCGGCACCAAGTCCTCCTGTGCTAAACTCCTCATCCCTGTATAAGCAGCCTATTCAGTCTCCTGTTCTCGCATTCTAATTAGGTTCACAGCGTTATAATTGGTTTAAATACTACTATATACCATACTGCAGGAAAATCATGCTGGAAGGCGATTTAGAATTAATATTATCGTGCATGTCCAAATCTCTATTTAAGTTAATCGCACAGCCCTACCTATGACTGAAATTTCTAGCAAATTTAAATCGTTTTGGCACAAGAAATTGTACAGTTTTCCTCTTTAATAAAGATAAATTGTGTTATTAATTATTTTTGCTATTAAAAACTATATACAGTGTTGTTTTACATTTGATTATTGAATATCTGTACCTATAATGTTGTTTGACTCAACCCAAAAAATATACGTTTCTATTTATTTTATTTTTACCCACTCTTTTCATCTGTAATTTAATTCATTTTCTATTTTGTGTATTTTTGGATAACTTTGGATATTTTATGTAGATCCACCTGCAGAGCTGCACAATTAATCGTAAAAACATCATGATCTCGATTCGACCCCCTAGACCAGGGATGTCAAACTCAATTCCTGGAGGACCACAGCCCTGCATAGTTTAGTTTCAACCCTAATTAAACACAGCTGATGAAACTAATTGAGTCCTTCAGGCTTGTTTGAAACCTAAAGGTAAGTGTGTTAAAGCAGGGTTGGAACTAAACTGTGCAGGTCTGCGGCCCTCCAGGAATTGAGTTTGACATCCCTGCCCTAGACGATCTTAATCCAGCATTTCTACGATTTTGTCAATCATATTTTCAAGTTCAGGAGAGAAGCAATGATGGCCGCACAAGTGTTCACATTGTTTTACATGTGTTGATCAGCAATATGGACACCTCCAAATGGTGTTGAAAGAGTCACATGCTGTATTTATAAGATATAATTCGCCCCAAAAATGTAATTTCTGACTTTATGTAACGATGTAATTGCAACCGCAAAATCACACGTGACGTGAGCTGACCGTCAGCTGATACCATAGAGAGGGCAGCCGTGCGCTGAATGAAGTCTACTTTAGTGAACAGAACCTGCAAAAGCTGTGAATAACAGGTAATAAAGTTTTAAATAGCATTCAGTTTGTGGCACAGAGTGATCGTTTGGGAGCCGTGTGGGAAGTGAATCACTCTTAGCAGTGAAAATGAAACCGAAAGCGCACACAGTGTTGCAGATGTAGATGACTGATTCCAGCCCAAAAAACATCCAAAACCCACCGAAATGCAAAAATACCCAACCAGTCTTCTGTATTCACGAAAATCACGTCAGTGACAGATTTTAAGCTGAAAATTACAGATTGTAAGCTTATGTCTCAAACACAATTCAACATCAGAATTATCATCAGCATTAATGACCAGGACAAATCTCAACTCCACTATTTCAAGTCTATTCAAAAGTTTACAGTACAGCTACACAAAGCCTATTGCTGTTTTACAATACAGTATGTTTGTTAATAACAATATTAATAGCCCACTCATATTAGCCTTAATTTTATATCTACAGAATCGTGAGAAAATTGTGATCCTTATTATAGGCAAAAAAAATCGCGATTCTCATTTCAGCCAAAATCTTGCACCTCTATCCACCTGCCTACAAAATCATTCCAATCAATCTTAAGTTATGAATTCTTATTCAGAGTTATGCAAGTCATCTTGTGCAGTTATATTCATATCACAATATGTATTGCAGAAAAACAAAATATTGCAAAGTCAGTTTTTTCGAATATCATTCAGTCCTATTTTAGATAACAGGAAAGGGTGTTATGGCCTTTGACTCATGTGACAAATAGGACCAGTGCCCATCTGGACTCTTTGTGTATAGTTTGCTTTCTCATTAGCACTCTGATATTTACTCTTCTCTTTTTGGACCATGTGTGACGTCTTGGTCTTTATGTGGTTTTCAGCTTGTACGACTCCCCACATTCTTTCAAAAGAAGCTTGAATAGGGACACAAATTGCACATCCTACAACAGAAACAATGTGACTCAATGCTGCTTTATTGTGTGCAAAAAGTGATCCGAAGGTTTCGTTCTGAAGGCAGAGAATTACAGAATTGTTTAGTAATGGCCATGGTAAAAAACAACATTTTAGTTATTGGACACTTGTAAATTCTCTAAAATTGAACATTTGGATATTTACTAAACATTGCATTTAACATTATGCTCATGTGAAATATTATTGCCTTCAGACATTCATGTTGTCATTTATTTTTGTTTTGCAGATGTGTATATTAAATTTTTTTGGTATTTTTTACAGTTTAGGTATTTAAATTGCTACATTTACCTCCTATGTTTAATGTAAATAAATGTCAAAATATTCAATTTGCCAATTATTCACAGATGGAGATGACCCCTATACATTGTGGTGAAGCAGTATATACTGTATAGCGCCCATCATGTTTACATAAAGATGAATGTCACCAACATTTTAGCTGTTTGCACAGCTCCTGTCATCTCATATAATCTCGGCTCCGGTCACTCCATTAAAAGCAATGGCTACTGACAGTCAAAGAAAAGGTGTATATTCATGTTTTTTCAAAAAACAGTTGACAGTTTTGAAGAAGTTGCCCAAATGAGCTCTGTTTCTAGGCTGCAGTCCACTTTCATAAAAGTGACATACTGTATATAAATAACATTAAAACCATTTTGCAATATTAATAACGTTTTACATCACTGTTGTCAACTTTTTCAATTAATTTTTATTTCTGTAGCGCTTTTACAATGTTGATTGTGTCAAAGCAGCTTAGCATAGAAGTTCTAGAAAATTGAAACTGCTTCAGTCTAGTTTACAGAGTTTGGTTTAGTTCATAACTTAATTTAAATCAAATTACAGAATCCTAAAAAAAAATACTTTTTTGTGTTGTGAAAAAGTTTATTCCTATTTGAATCAATTTACTATGCTATCTTTACTGACATAAAATGGTCTAATGCTGCACCAGACGCGGATCAAGCATCAATCGAGAGTGATTTACATGGCAAGTCAATGCAAAGATGCGAATTAGGCTGTGGGAATGATGCCGTTTGCGCGAATGAAGTGGAGCGAGTTTAACATTTTTCGCATCTGATGCGCTAAACGCACTAATTGCTCAAGTTGGAAAATCTGAACTTCAGCAGACATTTGCGCCACATTAACCAATCATGATCTTGTACTTGTAGGGCGTAATAGTGACATAGTGCCTGTTGGTGGTGTCCCGAGGGGAAATCCTCGTGCCGACATCTACAACAGCTCATCAAACTGGGCCCGGTTCATTCAGAAGCACCTCTGAAAGCCTTCATCATCCAGATATAGTTTCTGGAGGAGTTGATGAACTCGCAGGGCTGGGTGCACCTCTGAAAGGGTCTAATGGACTCTTACACGGCGCCGAACAAATCTATGCTGTTTTTTAGCCTTCCTAAAGAACATAAACACAGCTGTTCTCTCAAAAAAATTCATGTTGGCTATTTAGCAACAAAGCTAGGGATCACCAGCAGAGAGAAGCCCTGCCCATGATACAAATTTGCATATATTGTGAAGCGAATTTTATGCACAAATTAAGCGAATCAACTCTTAATATTCATGCGTCTATGTATGCACAAATAGCGTGATTTATTTGTGCATGCCACGTATGGTGAGAACATAGCATTAGAGTGACAATAATAATACTTATAGCAATAACTAGTTTCTGTGACAATATATCTCACAACAAAGATAATTTATTTTGATGGGCCTAATTCAAACAGCCACAAAAGACCATTTTCTCTCAGTCTACCAACTTAATAAGATTGTTATGGGATGTATTTTGAAGGAAAAACTTAAACATAAAAAATTGTATACTTCTCTTTACTGCTGTACCAAACACACAGATTGTGATCACAGTCATAGATTGCACTGAGCAGTCACACAAAAGTGATGTTGTAGTTGAGTGTGATGTATGAAGAGTGAAGGATCTTGATAAAATCTCAACACAAGTCTTGTTTGACCGTATATGTTATTACCAGATTGAAATGGGTCCTGATATAAGCTGATGTAACCATTATATGTGTCCCGTTCTCTTACAGTGCAGTTCTTGCTTGGTTTAAACAGTTGTAGCATTTGAAAACATTCCAATATAAAGAACTGTTTAAGGTCTAATGTTGCCTGCAATGTTTGCACAGGAACTCCATGGATTTGGGTTATTTTAAATCGGGCTACCGTGTGGGTGTGTTCATGTTCAAAACTGTAGTCTGCTTGTGGTTTACCCAAAACAGGAGAGTGAATATAGAACACTGGGTTACTGAGTAGAGGCTGAAATGGGGCAATGAATTGAGTGAAGTTGACCTACACTTGTAATTACATGAACAGGCGTACAGTAAATAGACACATTCTCCTAGCAATCTAAATCATAACCACAGCCGAGAGTGAACATGTGGCATGACCTGATCTGGTGAATTAGATATTGATTATTTGTGAGTTTCTCCATTGCAAATTTAGTGAAGAACCCTCAGGCTAACCTTCAATTTGGGCCACTGTAACAGAGAGGACTCCCTCTTCATTGATTAGCCCTCTTTTAGTACCAGTATGCATGTCAGTTATGACGATTGGAGATATTTGCTTCACTTTTTCTCCAGTGTTAAATTAAAAAATGAAACTTACACTTTTTTCCTGCTTGCAAAGACATACACCACAGTTTCACTAAAATAACGTTTTTTCAAACTATATAACGCTAAAGCAAAACTAAATTAACCATTGAATACATTGAAAGTAGAAAGTATAGAGTTTTTAGTATTATATATTAATGAATTATTTATTTCTTGTTTTTGGAGTAATTGTTTTTAAAAATATTTTCACAATGTAGGTTTGGATTAGTTTTTGAAAATGGTTCCTTTTTGGAAATGGTTATCTTGGCTATTTGAGAAGATTGTGAAAAATGTGTGTGTATATTTATGTTCGCCGAAGGGCTCTTCGATTGGTAGATTTTCTCTATACAGTTATCACAGCCAAAATAATTCACAACTACCCTATAAAAAAATCTGATTGTTTATCATGCTATTCTATATGTAGTATAATCACAGTATCAGTTTGGATAAAATCAGCGTGTAGCTTAATAAATTCAGTTTTATTTTATATTTTATTTATTATAGTGAAAGGAATTTATTTGTCAATGTTCAGTTTAGTTTGATGAAATCCATTTCAACGAAGGCATTGTGATTTATTATTGAATACGTTCATAATTGTGACTGATTTTATACAGACAATCCTGGATTGGTTAAAAGGGTGGTTCACTCTGATTTTATATTTTAAACTTTAGTTAATGTGTAATGTGGCTATGTGAACATTAACAATATCTCTGAATTTAATGTGCTGCAAGTTCAATGCAAATGGGGACATTGGCTTTCACAGAGTTAGCTTAGCAAAGTCTACAGCGAACAAAGTTTAAGGGCTACAAAAATACATCTGGGTTAATAAGATCACAAGCACTCCAGATTACGTGCATTAACTACGCACACACACTGTGCAGCAAAAGGGTGTTGCCAGAAGCGCTGTAATGTTAAAGCAGAGAAAGCTAAAATGCTGTCCAAGTGCTGCTATTTCCTCAGAGCTTGTTCTGTTTCTGTATTTAGGCTTCCAAAGGACACAGCACAAAGAGAGAAGTGCTTACAATTTATTTTAATTATGTTCCAGACAATTCTAAATATATATATATATATATATATATATATATATATATATATATATATATATATATATATATATATAGCATTTGACAAAGGACAGCTTGCAGAATCTCACCCAGTTTAGTGCTGGATTTGGCTAAAAAAATCCTCCAAACAATGAAGCTGTGGATTGTGAGCCACGACCTTTAACTGTTTTTATTTGTTAAAATTGATTAATTACATGCACAGTTTTTAGCGTTAACTGTTTGTTGTAGCAAGGACGTAAACAAGGATGTAAACACAGGAAAATACTGTTCAGCACCGTTAACAATTTAGCTACAAACTTATATTTATCAGTCAAACTGTTGTAAACAGCCACAATCTTCACCAGCGCTGCAGTGTCTCTCTATGCGGACGCTTTCCATGCGTTGTACATCTCAAATAACAGACTCGCAAAAGATATGTGAATGTTTCATATTACTTACACATGCTTATTCTGAATGTATGTGAAAGACACTTGTCAGATTTGATTTTAGAGCGCAGACATGAGGTTTAGTCATGTACTTCTATTCAATGGTTTGGGGTAGTGTTTTTCTTACACCAAACAATTTCATTCATTGATCATCTGTGACTATTCCTTTAATCATCATCAAATAATATTTTTGTAAAAATATGAGTAATTTTTCCCTCCAGAAAGTCTGCTCACAGAAAACAACAATGCAATAAATCAATATTAAAAGGACACGATTGTTTCGAACGATGAACAGATTTATTTAGAAGTCATATATAAACTTTGATCTGGAAACATAAATAGAAGTCTCAACCATACTTTCTTTATGTGCAAGAACAAGCCTCTTTGGTTCTTTAAGAAGCTCAGATGAGCCGCATGACATCCAATAATGGATCTCATTGTTCTCACATGTTAAGTCGGCATGTTTATGTTTTGTGGCCATCTATGTTTTTATACGAATTAAAGCCTAAACAAAAGCTTCAAGCGATCATGTGATCTGGTCTCCTCAGAAGACTTCTGGTAAACTATTATTTTGTGTTTCGAAGGTTAACATTTCCTATGGGTATATGGCTGTGTAAGGATATACATTTTGGGGTTAACTAACCTGAAATGAAACTATAGCAATGTATTTTAAATTAAATTTATACTTAACCGTCACTGCACCCACTGCGCATCTCCTGCACATAGTCAACGTGTTATAATTTAGACTTATTTTTATTAAACATTTAGAAAGCAGTTGTCCCTCATTATTTGTAGGAGTTACATTCTAAAAATAAACCACAATAGGTACAATCAGCTATATTTTTTACAATTATTATAGATGTTTTAAGGCTGTAAAACCCCTCACTACACAATTTGCACACTTTTTTTCAGACAGGCGTTAACATTTTCACACTTTTTGCTCTTGTTTTAACGCTCTCAAAGTTCAAACCTTCGTAGAAAATTAAGTCATTCTCCTTCATCCCCACCGAGCCTGATTTCCGTGACCATCACACCCCCCCCCACTCCCCACCCAACTGAGCGTGATTGGGGGCCCTCGCATTTTGTGCTACGCCACTGATTGTACAGGAGATACAGCACAGCGGAGATTGATTGACAGTGGTCTATAGCTGGTCTTTATCGTTGATAAAACATGTACAATGGTGTTGCACAATAAACTGATACTAAAAAGTATTACGATAACCTGGCTCTCAAAGCGATACAATTACACATTTTTTAGTATCTGTATTTTTGAGTGACTGCTGTAGTCGCAAGTCGCATGCAGTGTGGGAGTCGCGTTCTTCTACGCCAAACTGAGTGTGTGTGTGTGTGTGTGTGTGTGTGTGTGTGTGTTGAACAGTAAAGTTTAGATTAATAATAAGTAATATTTTGAAAGAAATTTTGTGTAGTATTGATTTAGTATCGGTATCATGATATTTAATTTAGACATCGTATTGAAGTCAAACTTTTGTTATTGTGGAACACTAATGTACAATACAATTGCCAATGCTTTTCATGTTGTTTTCAAGTTTATTTCAGGCTGTGATTTATGCAGAAAAGCAAAAGCAGTCTAAACGCCATCCTCCACTCACAGTGTATGATGTAGATCAGGGGTCTCAAACTCGCGGCCCGCGGGCCATTTACGGCCCTCAGTGCAATATTTTGTGGCCCGCGCCGACCGCTGTACACTGACAGAATCAGCGGAGCTGGGAGAGAGAGCGCTCCGCTGATTCTATCCGTACACAGCGGTCACTGGCATTCCCCGCCCGCCGTGTAAACAAAGGGGCGTTGTCGCGCGCGTTCTGATCAGCTGTGTTTTCGCGCGCGTACTCGAGCGGTGTTACTGCGCGCCTACTGAAGGGCGGGACTGAGGGTGTATCGCGTCGCGGGGGCACTATTGATCAAAGGCACTTTCTACGCAAGACTAAAAAGGACATGTGCTCTGCACAGGTTGAGCCCTATGTGTGCACGTGCCTGCCCTGCATCTTATATATATTATAGGTAGATACAGACTGGTACAGACTGATGTGAATGGAGTGGGGTGGGGGTGTTTTTTTTTATACATATATACGCCTTTTTTTTAGGTGAGGGAATGGAAGTTTTGAGTGAGTTCCCCCACTTTTTTCCCTAGGACTTCAATCAGTCAAAGTACAGGTCTAGACTTAATGATGATCATCTTCAAGCCATACTGAGGGTCTCAACTGCTTCCGCTCTAAAGCCAAATGTGGCTCAGATTTGTGAGAAGAAGCGCTGTCAAGTCTTTGGCAGCAAGGAGTAGGCAAAAGATGCCATGTTCAGAAGAACTGTTCATAATCTTCACTCAATGTTCTATTAATGTTCAGGACACTTCATGTTAAGAAGAAATAATTAAAACTGTTAATAATGACATTTGAGGACTTTTTTTTGTGAAATCCCTTATGCGGCCCAGCCTCACCCAGACTTTGCCTCCTGCGGCCCCCAGGTAAATTGAGTTTGAGACCCCTGATGTAGATGATAATCATGTGTTGACCTCACTGACCCATAATGATGAACCCAGCAAGGTGTGGGCAGTATAAAGTACCTCAGTGAAAACAGCCCCAGAGCCAAAGGTCTGAACTGCACAAGTGCTCCTGTCCTACTTTACCATTCAGCCTTTGTTCCACGCTGCAACAGAGGAAATGAGCACAGGAAAATTTCTATGAAACTTTCCAAATATTTGGACCAGTTGCTTAATGACCTCATGGAGGTTCATGCCAAACTGGCATTTTTAGTGGATGCACAAAGTATGATGGTGTCAAGGTTATCACTCCTGTCCTGGTTTTACAGTGGAAAATGCCTGGGGAATGATTTAGGCCTGCAAATCCAACACTCCCATATTTCCTTTAGTGTGAAATCAAAACATTGGCTCTTTTTGCGTTGCTTTTTCCTCCAATTGATACAGTTTTTGTGCTCCTTAATGAGTAATTGTGTTTTCTAAGGGCATTTGCAGGAGGTTGTTCTTTCAACAAACACCTCGCCAGCATCGTGACAGGGATACATGCACATTAATAATTTACTATCAGCAGGTAATATTCAGTAGTGATGCAATTGCATGTCAAAGTTGTTATGGTCTTGCTATGATGGAAGGTTATCTTTGTGGGGACCCTGTTTTTTGTGTGCATATTTAGCAGTAGTTTCTATAGTCGTAATGTATCTGAAATGGTGCATTAAGTTCCTTAAGCCAATTTCTGTCTGACAAGAAGCGTTAACTGATCCTTCATTTTTTTTCCATCCTCAGCTGTTAGTTGAAACCAGATACAAACGTTGGAAAGAAAGCCTCCTCATCTTACATATGACTCAAATCTAGTAATTAGCCTGCTTGAGTTTAGCATGGCTAGAAATGATCAGGTTAACAGGCAATTAAAGAATGAGGGTGTTTACGGAGAGAGCGCTTAACGTGACACTACTGTACACACCTCATCGTGGTGCAGCTGTCGAATCAAACACCATAAAGTGCTTTTTTTCACTTCTCTCAGGTTGAAACATGCACCTTTATGTAATTATCCTCAGCAGACTGGCTGCCAGTCAAAAACACTTAAGCTTTTTCCCAGAGTGCATCACTCCATCCATTGTGCATAGTTATCTCAGAAGTGGTCTTACATCAGTGGTCCTGAAAATGCAGGAATGACAGGGCTACTCAAGTGGATTGTAAGGTTTGTCTTGCATAAATATTTGATGGGCTGATATGTAGAATGTCTAGTGGGTTTATTTAATGATGCATATTAGACTTGGATTATATAGAATTTCCTAGAATTTTATGTAAAATGTATGAACATTGACACTATTTATGACTTTCTGTGGAAAATTGGCATTAGAAATTTAGAAGAATTTTTATGCTGCTCTTTTCAGTGAAGTGTGAGATATTACAGTAAAACTGGTCAAAGGAAAATACAATAAACAAACTAAAAGTTTATTGCGTAGTTTAAAGATGCTGTCACGCTTATTGTTGTTCATTGTTGCATGTTTTGTGAGCAAAAACTCTTTATTTCAGATCATTTGAAAATGAATTAACATGGCTAATAATTTGACATTGCTATTAATATAATGTTACTTGTTTTTGCAGTGGGATGAACTGTGCTTTGTACATCGCAGCGCTATTGACAATAGACAACAGACTTTTTTGTTTACAGTTTTTTTAACAAAAGGTTGCGTACATTATCGTACTTTATCCCTACCTTATCATCATTCAAATTCATGTTGTTGACTAATATTGTTTGATCTTGCATGTTTATTTTTGCTTTTGACCTATTTATCAGCCAATGTTATACATTTAACCATGAAATATATACATAAACACACAGTTGAAGTCAGGATTAGTAGCCCCCTGAATTATTAGCCCGCCTGTTTTTTTTCCCCCAATTTCTGTTAACGGAGAGAAGATTTTTTTCAGCACATTTCTAAACAGGACATTTAAACTAGGTTAATTAGGTTAACTTGGCAGGTTAGGGTAATTAGGCAAGTTATTGTATAATGATGGTTTGTTCTGTGAACTATATATACATTAAAAAAATGCTTTAACGGGCTAATAATTAGTTAAAATGTTTGTTTTTTTAAGTTAAAAACTGTTTTTTATTCTAGCCGAAATAAAAAATATTATCAGACATGCTATGGAAAGTTCCTTGCTCTGTTAAAAATTATTTGGGAAATATTTAAATATTAAAAAAAAAAGGGGGGGGGGGGCTAATAATTTTTACTTTAATTGTATTTATACAACAGTTCTGTCTGATTCTTGAATCTGATTGACTGATAGCTGTCCGATATTGGCCAGTGGCCATTAGCCTGTTATTGAACAGACCAAAGACGGTTGACGTTGTCCATTCACAAGATGGCAACAGAGACCGCAAAATAAGCCCTAAGAGAAAAACAGCGTAATTAATTCAAACTACAGCTGATCAAATCATTGTTAAACGGGTAAATAAGTCGATCTCTCTTTTTTTTTTCATGCTGTAGTGACCCACGGCGCATGCAATGTGCGTAGCCTTGCATTTATACTTCTGCGCGACGTGTGTGTTGCTCTGCAATAACACTTCAGAAATGCTAGCTGGCAGTAGGTGTTATGTTCCTCTGTGTCGAGTTTCTTTACTGGTGTTTTGTTTTTTCTGAACGTTACCTTAAATGTACAAGTGATTCAAACTCGCTCATTTTGAGGCGGGAAGCTGCGGACATGCAACAACTTTAATCAAAAGGTAAACACAAAACAACAGTTTCCATCTGGAGCTCCTTTATGGGACTGCACACATGTAAACAATCGCTGCATCTGGCTTGTGTGGCTCTCACCTCCGCCCACACTTGTCAGTGCTATCAAGCTGACCAATGACAGAGCTTGCGCTACGCGTCGGCGAGGGCTATGTGACCATGCCCAGGCAGCACCGTAGCATTAGGTGCACTCGAAGAAAAAGTATAAATAAGCTTTAAGGCTCCTACACACCGGGATGCTTTTCGTTTGCGTTTATCGTCAGCGTTTTACGAGACGTTTTTCCACATTCAAACCCAATGATTTTCACTGGCATCAAGCAGAAGAGTATGCAAAATCACTTTTTGAAGTTAGATGGTGCTACACAACTGTAAGCTTCTGATACCCGCTTATAACACAGAAGAAGAGGAGGAGAGGAAGTTCACATACTTTTCGTTGAAGTTACTGGTGACTCGAACAAGTATGAAGGGCTCAAGCAGCAGCTCCAGCTGTATTGATGAAGAAATGATTATTGTTCACAGAGCAATAAGCAGCTCTACGTTCATATCGCCTCTGGGCATCTTCTTCAATGTGCGCTCGCATTGACAGTTTTGTGCTTGAGCGCCTCCAAGTGCTGTTTACTGTAACTTCAGCAACTCCATGCACGTGAACAAAAGTGCCGATCTGATAGCTGGAGAAGGCTTTGACACGGCTCGTCAAAACAAAAAAACGAGCATGAGCCGTTTTTTTTTTTTAATGACGCTTTTGTGCCTGCCGATTTGTGCGTTGGTGTGCACAATCACATTGACGCCCTTTATTTAGTCACGAGGCGTTAAACGTCGACAGAAAACGCAAGCGAAAATAGTCTGTGCACGGGCCTTTAAGGCCTTGTTTCAGCGCACACTTCCCACCAGTGCTGATATACAACCACATCGCACTGCTACTTGTGTGATATTGCTCACATATTTAGTAATGCTTGTTGTAAATGATGTAACCTTCAGTAAAGTAGCCTACAACTTTTTAATATTGGTCAGTCATCTGCTGACTGCAATTGACTGGGCCCACTTAGCCAGATTAAGTGGAATTAAGTGATAGTTCACCTAAAACTGAAAATGTTATTGTTCTCTAAATAGTATTTGTGCTTGCACATATTTAAAGTTTTTGCGACCCAAACAGACAATAAAGGACAGTTTGAGGTTCGTTACTTTTGAAGTATTCTCAGTGTTTGTGAATGAGCATGTGAGTGAAGCTTAGCAGTAAAGAAAGGAATCCTTGCAGGCCTGTGTTGACAAAGGCAGTGCAGTCTAGCCCTGGCCTCAGCTGCGCTGGATCTATTATAGTGGATGAGGGTTGTGTCTCTTGGTCTGTACACAAAAAAAAACCTCCCCCGGGAGTCACTCCTCTGAGGGAGATGGAGTTATCAGCAGGGGGTTTGAGCTGCATGATGTCAAATGGGTTAGCAGTTAGCTCTCTTTCATTAGCCACGTACTCTGTAGACTGTGTCCATATTACAGTCTGATTTGTGGAAGCATAGGATGTGCAAAACTACGTACTTTAAAAACTGACTTGTCAATGTGCTACATAATCTTAAGGAAGACTTGTAATGCGCTTACATGACATTTCTATGTAGTAAGCTATACTTGGTCCTGCTGCTTGCAATAGCGATGCCTTGTTGTCATGGCAAAACTGGTAAAAATGAAGCTTTTCACCTTGTTCACTGTCATTAATGTGGCTATTTTATTGGCTTGTGTTTTTTTAAATCAGTATAATCCTAACAAGTTTTAGAGTTAAATTTAAAAACTCTTACAATTATATTATTTTATTAAAACTAAAAATGGTTAAGACAGTCTAGTTTTTCAGGCTTTTCAAGTGCATCCAAACTATTTGGTTTCCATTCAGTAAATCCCTAAGAAAAACAATCTCCGTCTTCACCATAAAGCCTAAAACATGTGATATGTGACTTGTTACGCAAGAGCGTATTGAGTTGTTTCTGTGCTGCTGTGTGTGTGTGTCTCTCTCATTATTCACACTCATTAGGCATTGAACATATATTACTATGTTGTGTATTGGTCATATGAGAGGGGCTTGACGAACCAGGTAACAACACGCAATAGTTCAGAAGACCAGTCAGAGAGTGATGGTGGATACCGTCATACTTCCATTTTCAAAAGTTTACACATTATTCTGTTTATGAAATAGACCACCAGCATTGTTAATGTTGTCAAACACTTCATTTTCACGGGCTGAAGATTCTGTAGTGTGGACGTCAGGTGTATTCGTAACACATGAGAGAGTCTCCAAAATATTTACCATTTTTATAGCAAAGCTGTGGGTTTTATCTGGCATATATAGGGTTTTCTCTTTTTCTTAAGTTTTCTTATAGATATATAGACATAATGCCACAGACCACTCCAGTCATGTTGCCATATTTGCCAGATAGTCAAAGTTTTCCAAGATGTCATAATGGTGGGAATGTGTTTTTTGTATTAAAGCTAATATTGCAGGGTCTTAACATTTTTGCTGTGTGAGCTTACTCCTTCTTTGTCTTGTTTATCTAATTAATTTAGTAAAATAATGTGCTGCAGAAATGCGAGATGAATGCATATATGTATATCTACATTTGCAGATGCACAGTCTTGATTGTTCACAGCCAGATGAAGCAAAATGAAATCCCACAAAAATGCTTTTGTACTTTTTTACTTTAACACAGCAATCATACTAGGAGTGAAATATACGTGTATGTTTCGTGTGTAAATCAACTAATTATTTACATGTTCTCTACAAGATCTTTGGGAGAGGATGGTTGAGCGTTCAGAAATTTCAGAAATTATTTAAAAAAAATTGTGTCTTGTCTGTTGCACAGAAACAATTGTTGAAGTATGCAGTTCTCTAACGGATGAAAGTGCTCTTATCTAGGTATGTTTTGGAATGATGGGTTTGGTCAGGTGGACCTGTTCGGTCTTGTCTTTTGTGTACTTTACTGAGATTAGTTACCCTGGAGGCCATTGTGTCTGAAGTCAAGTTTAATGGTACCAGGGCACACGCACATTCTCAATATTATTCAGTTCTTCATATAGATATTATTATTATCACTTTAATTTAGTGATTATGTAAATGTCAATTCCGCATGATAATTTTCTCTTTTTGAGTCATTATTGCCATGTTCTTATTTTGCCTGTATGCTAGAATTGGATGTTCCCTTCCCAAGACATGCCTTGTCTGGGGCTGCTAATGTTTCCCCTTTCCAGCTTGATTTCCTGCCTGTCTGTTTGAAAGTAGGAGTTTCCTGTTCCCACGTTACCACTGACCTGTTTTGGGTCCTCGCCCCAAATATTGACACCCAGCCATCTCCTGGGCTGCCCGCCATTTTGAGCTGTGCCAAATTTGCCCTTCACCTGTTGTTTTTTTTTTTACTGTACATATTAGCCTAAACTTTTACGGTGGAACCACTATACACTTAAATAGCCTCCAACATGTCTCCCTGTTTATAATCTGCATGTTTTTTTCTTTCTCAGGAGCATCTTCAGCAGCTCATCGTTATGAACCTGCCCAATGTGTTGGCCATCGCCAAGGACCCTTTATCAGGTATTTCTCAAATTTAATTTTGTTAATAAGCTACTAGATTAATCTACAAAGTAGAATCCTTTCTGGTTTGACGACAAAGGAGAATTTAATGCTGACTTTTCTACAAATACTTCATTTGTGTCCAATGTCTTTATTTGTTTACTCAACAGATATATGACAACAAACCAAAAGAATAGATATTTATTTTGATATATTAAGTTTTAAATAAGAAAGCTTAACACTGATCCAAAAAGGTAGTTGATATTCCTAATGACAATGTTCATGTTGTAAAAATAATAACATATACAGTAGGGCTGCACGATATTAGAAAAAAGTAGATATTACGATACTTTATTTTTTCTGTGATAAATATTGCAATGTGAATACAGTGTCTCTCCGTGGTTTGAATGGTTCTTTTTGACGATTTTCTGAGGAGTCTAAGAGTATTTAGGTACAGAATTTAAATAGTCCTGATATCTAAGAATTCTTAAATCAAGTAAGAAATAGTTTTGTATTCAACTTAGAAGAAATAAAAAAATACATATATTTTTTCCCCTTTAAAACAAGTAAAATTATTGGCAAATGCTGTAAGTAAAATAATCATGTTTGCAGATATTTGGAATAGAAACAAAACAAAAATTCTAAGTAAGAAATACTTTTTTTTTTGCATAATTATTATTATTATTATAACCTTTATTTTACCAGGAAAGAGATTGAGATACCAGGAAACACACTGAGATTGTAAAATCTTATTTACAAGAGCGTCCTGGCCAAGATTTGGCAGTATACATGTCATATGGGTCTAACAGACAACAAACAAAAAACAATTGACATGAATCACACATTGACAAGCAAACTATTCAGAACATATACAAGCCTGTTTCAGTTTCTAAATCATGTATACTCTTTTTAAAAGCATTTAGTGAAATCAATTCTTTAAACTACAACATTGTAGATTATTCCATATAAACGGTGCTGCGCATTCAAAAACCTTTTTTCCCCATCTCAGTCCGCACTTTAGGAACAGACAGTAAATAAATATCCTGTGACCTAAGGCCATAGCTAGGAACAGGTGTTTTACAAATGTAATTCTGTAGATATGATGGAAGTAAACCCAATATAGATTTGTAAACAAAGATATGTCAGTGCTTGAGCCTACGAATAGACTACGCAGACCAACCTACCATATAGTATTATTCTAGTATGATGTATGACACACAATGACAAGGGATTTAAAATGAGTTATAAACAGTATCCAATTCATGCAGACAAATCATGAATATAGCTAACATCATCGTAGTCCAATATCGACATAAAAATTGCATCAACCCGCTTCTTTTTAGCATAAAAAAGGCAGTTTTTATTAAAATAAAAGCCTAAAATCACTTTTTTCACTAATCACTGAATGTGAGAACTAAAAGAAAATGTATCATCACTAAAAATTCCAAGATCTTTGTACTGGGACACCAATTCAATCTCGGCACCATAAGTAGTAGTAATAGAACCCAGCCTTTGCTTAGTTTGTTTTGAATTTGAAAATAACACACGCTTTGTTTTATCTGCATTTAAAACTTATTTTAACTCGGATGTTGAAGTAAATTAAAAACAATCTGTAGTTGAGAAGGGGCCAGATTTGGTGTAAATGCAGCGGTGTATATGATTGTATCATCAGCGTGATAATGAAAATTAGCAGTTTAGATTTTTTTTATCAATATGTATATGTTGATTAAATGTGTTTAAGCCATCCGCTTGCACACATTGATTTTACATAAATCATATAAATTCTGTATAAATACAGTAATTAAAAACAATTTTGTAGCTCCTAACTGTAATTCAGTCTCAACATTGCTTAAATTGTGATGTAACTTGCAGATGCTCACATAGCGATATCGATGCTGTAAGGATATACTGTATTGTGCAGCCCTAATATTCAATTATTCATTGCTACTGTTATCTGCATACTGTACAACCATATAGAAGCATTTGTAATGTAGATTTACCCCACAACCAGTATACTTTTTATTAAGGATGCAGGATTTTTTATCATAAATGACATGATTTTTATTGCTTCAATTAATAATTAAACTCAGATAACAATATCTGATAAAGTGAGCTTGCTGGTAAATTAATAAATTTAGTTTGATCTCTCTGAGATTCATCTACTTTCGAGTGCAAGCAGCTGTTGCTTTAAAACTGCGTCACACTTAAACTGTGAACAAGTCTTCCCGGTCAGAAAGTGTTTCTTCTTGTGGCAGCAGAGGACAGTGCCATTGCTATTTGCATCTCTTCAGCAGGGATTTCAAGAGGAGGAGAACGGGCATCAGGTTTTAACAAAACAAATCTTATATCTCACTTGAACGTTTGTCATCGCGGCAAATCTGTTTTAAACTGCTAGTACAGTACAAACTTAATTGCTTGTGAGAAAGCAGAGATGCTACTGTTGATCAGTAAGAATTCCCTCACATAACAAAAAGATTGAAAATCATATTTTTATTATTATTTATGTTCAAGATTATAATTTCTGATAAATCTATTCTATATTTAATCTGTTTTTGAGGATACACTTTTTAATTTTGTTTTGATGTAAATAAATACCAATGCATTTTGCTCATGCATTTAAAAAGCATGTCGCTTGGTTAATAATTGGTTGTCAATATTTGTTAAAATGTTTCATAGCCTGCCTCACTACTTATATTTTCTATCTGTGCGATGCATCTCCTCTATGGTGACTATAAATCACTTTCCATTATGCCCCAAAGCAAAACGCACACACATACTGAACAAACCTCCTCATTCATCACCTCACACGCACACTCCAGCCTTCATAAACACCCTCTCACCTCCTATATGGGGTGAGCAGAGAAGGTTCAGACTCTCGGGGGAAGGAAACACGTGCTGTGGACCTTGTAATGGCTGGAGGAAAGAAGAAAGGCCAGAGGAAACTTCTTGGGACCGAGCCCAACAATGAATGCTGACTGTAGATCCTGCTGTTGACAGTGTGTAGAGTAGAGCAACTAAATGAATTGTTACGATTTTCTTTGTTCTATTTAATGCATAGACAAATGACTAATCAGAATCAGATATTGCAGAGTGCTGGTAAGATGCATTTATTTTAAATACAGACCTTTTTTTGTTGCTTCATGGAGGGTGCCATAGCGACCAGCGCCTTCCGGTAGGATGCTTAGAACTTCCATTTACAACATTTACAGTTGGTAAATCTCCATCCTAAATTGGATGTCAATACCATGGCTTACTTATCATGGCTTATGTTTAAAAAATATATATTTTTTTGAAAATCAGTCCAGGAGATGGCACTGATCAGCAGCAGTATTAGTTTAAAGATGTTGAAAGCAGGTCAAATAGATTAAAATTATTATTTCAAAGCTGTCCTAATGTTTATACGCATCAAGCTGCTGACCGGAAGTTCTTAGCATCCTCTTTACGCATACACGCAAAGCATAATGGGTAATTTTGTGTTCTATGAAAAAGGTCTATAGGCCAAATTAGAAAAGGGTAACACAACTACAATTAGGACTGCTAATATGTTCTGTTGAATTTGCTTTTGAACTAAACATGATGATTATGATAGATCATTAGTGTAATTTTTCAGCAGACAATCTCTAAAATGTTTTTATTTATTTATATTAAATAACAAATGATTTGACTACATTAAAAGATTATTGTTAAGTATATGCTATATGGTTTATATATATGCTGCTTCATTTTTACAGAAATATATTAGTTGACAATGGAAAATTATTGAACCCGTTTTTTGAATCGTTAAAGTAGACACTTTTGTTCAATATGCAATCTGTTTAGGGAATATTTTTTGTAAATTCTAATTTATGTTGACATTAAAATGGCACATCCCATCTTTGACCCACATATAAGTAATGTAATGGTAGCAAATTGTGGTGAAAAAAACTCTAATAGTTGACAAGGTTGTTTGCTGTTTTAAATCTTGAAATGGGCACGTTAGTTATTGAAATATACCAAATGTGCATGTAATGCTTAACAGTATTTTTTTACTGTTTGCATTTCAAGTTGTTCTATTGGGTGATCCTGACACCTGACCATTTCTCTTGGTGTCCTGTTATAATGCAAAATGTTGCCACCATCAGACACGAATAACAGGTCTTTGTTATAGCGAGGTGTGATTTTGATCTGCAGATTTTCATTTATGAACGTGTGTACTGTGTGTACACGATTTCCTTTTCTGCTCACGTTTGCTTCCTACTGGATGCTGTTAAATGGTTTTGCATGCAAAAAATGAATCCTTATTGTAGTCATGGCGTCAATTTTCTACTTGTGATAGGTTATCAAAACTGGCTGAGATTCATTTTTTTCCCTTTTTTTTTGCTGGAAACTGCTGGGTATATGTTAATATGCAGTTAAAAGAAGCAAAATTATGAGCCCTCCTGTGAAATTTTAATTCTTTTATAAAAATGTCCCAATTGCTGTTTTTTTTTCAAAACATTTTTCAACAATAATTACTAATAACTTGGGCCAGACAGAATCTGTGGACATTTTTTGCTATTTTTACAGAATATTATTAAAAAATCTGTGTATTTATGCGGAATGATTTTGGGTGTATCGTTACTAAAAACTTAATATGTTAAATAAAAAAATTATACATTTCTAACTTTTATTTAATGTTTAAAATACAAATCACATTAGATCCGTTTATTTGGTAAACGAAGCAAGTGTCTCGCAAGTGTCTCGTATAATATATCTACTAAATGGCAGAAATGATTAATTTATAGACTGTATTGTAAGTAAATCATATGAACCTTTTTGTATTAGTCAGTAATATTACTGAAATTAATTAAAAAACTAAATAAATATATATTTACACACATTTACACACAACTAAACAAATAGACTCGTTGACAGGCTTAAAATCTGTAGATAATTTATTTTGCCTTTATCATGATGACCATATATAATATATACTAGTTCTTTTGTAAGATACTCAGAATCAGTTTACCATGCAATTTAAAGGCTTCAAAAGACACAAACTCGCCAACATTAGCTTCAAAACATTAATACAAAATAACCTTATTAATCAGAATAAGCAAAATATTACAGCTACTGCTATTGTAGCAGTATTAAGATCCATATTTTGAGTTGTGCAAATGCCAGTCACTAGTCCTTCAGCATCAATAAAAATCTGTAGGATTGTAGAATACTGAGGATCAGCTTAACATGCTATGTAAAGGCTTAAAAAGGTGACTAGTATTAAAATGAAAGATAGGTTAAGTTATCGCCTGATAATTACTATTATAAAGTTATTATTTAATTGGGAAAAACATCTAAAAGGGATTAATAATCTTGACCTTAATAAATATACATATATTTAAATTAACTGCTTTTGTTCCAGCCCAACTAGAATAAATAATACTTTCTCTAGCAGAAAAAAGGCATTATATAAAATACTCATTCTCTGTTTTTAAATATCACTGGGAAAATATTAGAAAAATTAATTAATTTTACTAATAATTGAGCTTAATTTCTTGTGAATACATTTAATTATGAAACATTGTAAAGAAAGAATGTTTCTGCTGAAAATTACTCCATTATGACCATATTTCACAGAGCACATTCAACATTTTTAATGTAGTTTTGTTAATCTGCCAGTGGAAGAGTTTCTTATCTAGAGTTAATGCAAGGATTAGCTTTCGAATGCTTGTGTTTTTACATCAAGCTTCACTTGTAGTGGACAAAGGAGTGATTTCCCCACGGCTGCTCCTCTGCTGACGGTGTAAAGGGGGTTCACTGTAGGGTGGGGTGGTGTTGAGTAACAAACAGTTGCCGTGGCGATAGCACCCCCTCTCCACTCTCTCCAGAGTATTTATTAGTCTAAGTCTGTAAGACACAAACAAACTCGCCAACAACAGCTTCAAAACATTAATACAAAATAAGCTTATTAATCAGAATAACCATCACTAGTTTCCACCAAAATATTATGGCTAGTACTGCTATTGTAAATATCCTCAAGCAGATTGATATCCATATTTTGAGTTACTAGTACTTCAGTATCAATAAATATCTATGTTATTTTAGTTTTCTGTAATATTGTAGTGTTTATTAATGTTTGGAAAGTTTACATTTAAGTAATTGTATGTTTTTATTATTGTTCATTAATATTATTATTCATTTAGTTTAGTTTTGTTTTTGGGCAGTTAGTAATAACTTCAATGAATTCCTTTTTATAATAACTATACATTTAGCATTTTATTTGAACATTATTTTTAGAATTTTGTTTTTAACATTAGTTTTAAATGAATATCTAGTATTTTTATTGTAAATATATATATAGTAATGTATACAGTTATTTTTAATCCATTTTAAGTAATTTTAGTTACCAATTAAAATGCTGAATATTCATTTAGTAAAGGCAAAATCATAAGTTATTTCACTATTGCTTGAAGTTTGGGGGTTTTGTATCAGCTTTATGCTAAATTAAAGTTATTTGTTTTATTTCTGTTGTTTTAGTGGTAGATCTAATTTCTTGCTCTCATTTCTTATGACTTTTAATCTTCTCAGGTAAAAGCATGGAGGAGATGAAACGAATGCTGTTGCTGATACTGGGCTGCGCTGTTCAGGTAGGCTTTTTGAACCAGCACCAGTATTCCCCGATTCATGTTGTGAGATCAGTACAGGAAATCATATCCACATCATCAAGCCCAGACACGCCTTTGCTTTTCCACAGTAAAAAGAACAGACGCTCATTATGCTTCAAAATAAAACACCTATTCAGAAAAGATTTGTCCCAGAGAATTCAGCAAAGATAACTGGGATAGATTTGCCAAGAAGTTTTGTCTCCACCTTTTCCTGAAGATTGTTCCTCATGCCTGTACTTCCTCTATTGTACACTTTTAACCCCCTCTTTGTGGCTGGTTTTTCTTGTTCTGTTAATAATAAACATCTCCCATTGATTTAGAGCGCACCATTTACCTGCTGATTTGCTTTCTGTTCTGTCTCTTTGAGCTTGTCTTATCCTGCACCAGAACTTTCTCTTATAGTATTCCAGTCACAAAGTGCACAACACATTGTTTATCCCATTTGAATATACTGTATATCTACATTTTGATGAGTTCATATATGGCACAGAATAGGTTTATTTGGCTAATGACCATCAAGTGATAGTCATGGATTTTTTGGCAGTGCTTACTAAAAAATAAGGATAGTTAATTGTTTCTGACAGGTTAATTGGGTAGGCTAAAATGTGTGAGTGTGGATGAGTGTGTATGGATGTTTCCCAGAGATGGGTTGAAAACGTGCTGGATAAGTTGGCGGTTCATTCCGCTGTGGCGACCCCCGGATTAATAAAGAGACTAAGCCGAAATGAAAATGTAATTATGAATAAATGAAAATGAATGAATGAATTGATGAATAATTGTTTCTGCTTATTCTTCCTGTTCTTTTACCTTTACTTGTATTATCCCTTTCACATCCCTTTTATTTTTCCCATAGCCTTTCATCTTTCACTTCCCTTTTTTGTTCCTTCACCTTTTGCATTATATCCTTTCTCTGCTTTTCTCTTTACCCTTCTTCTTTCCTTTCCGTTGATTTCTTTTCCATCCCTTCTCTGCCCTTCAATTTCCTTTACACAATTGCCTTTCCCCTTCCCCTTTCCTTCCTTTCACTTTCCTCCTATTCCCTTCCACCTCTTCCTTTCCTCAACTTCCCTTTTATTTTCCCTTACCTTTCGATTTCATTTCTTTCACTTCCTCCTTTATATTTTCTTTCCTTTTCCACTTTCCACTTTCCCCTCCATTTCCTTTTCTTCACTACTTACATTTCAACACTTCAATTTATTTTCCCAATTGCCTTTCTTTACATTTTCTTTCCTTTCCCTTTACTCCCTTTCCCTTCTCTTTTTTTGCTTTTCCTTTTTTTCTTTCCCTTTCTTTTTCTATTTCTTTTTATTTCCCTTCTCCTTCCATTCTCTTCCCTTCCATTTTCTTTCCTTTCCCTTCTTTTTGCTCCTTCCCATTCCGTTTCTTTAGTACCCTTCAATTTCCATTACCAATTCCCAATCTTTTCCTATCATTTCCCTTTCCTCCACTTCCCTTTTTCCCCGTTTCTTTTCCCTTTCTATTTAATTTCCTTCCCTTCCATTTTCCCTTTCCCTCCTTCCCACACCCTTTCCTTTAAGTGTCTTTCCCTTTCTTCACTAAGCTTCGATTTCCTCTCCCAATTGCCTTTCCATTTTCCATCATTTTCCTTTCCTTTCCTCTACTTTCCTTTATTTTCCCTTTTACTTTCTCTCCCTTTCTATTTAATTTCTTTCCATTTTTCTTCTTCCCACCCTTCTTTATTCTTCTCTGCCTTTTCCATTCCCTTTCCTTCACTAAACATTCAGTTTCCTTTTCAAATTGCCTTTGCCTTTGCCCTTTCATTTTCCCTTTTCCCTTTCCTTTTCCTTTTCCTTCTATTTTTTATTTCCCTTGTCCTTCCTTCTAGTTTCTTTCCTTTCCCTTCTCTTCACCTCCTTTCCGTTCATACACTCCCCTTCAGTTTCCTTTCCCAATTGCCTTTCCCTTTTCCATCTTTTTCCTTTCCTCTACTTTCCTTTATTTTACCCTTTACTTTCTTTTTACTTTACTCTGTTTTCTTTACTTTCTTTACTTTCCTTTTCCTGCTTCCCTTCCCTACCCTTTCCTCCTCTAAACCTTCAGTTTTCTTTCCCAATTGCCTTTCCTCTTTCCTTTTTCTTAGTTTTTCTTTCAGCCTTTTCCCTTCTTTCTTTTCTTCTTCCTTATTAACTTCCATTTACTTCCCTTCCATTTTCTTCCCTTGCCCTTCTTTTTCCCTCCTTCTCTTTCCTTTCCTTCATTCGCCCATTTCCATTAGCTTTACTGCATATTAAGATTCGCTGTTGCTTTCACTGTTTTCAATTTTAATTTCCATTCTTTATTTCTATTTTCTTTCCCCTTTCTCCGCTTTCCATTGGTTTATTTTAACCTTTGTATCTGCTGACTTCCTCCTTTGACTTTTCTTTCCCTTATCCTTTTTTGCTTTTCTTTCTTTCTTTTTCTAATTTTCTTTTTCCCCCACATAATTTCCTCATCCCTTTTGACTAATCTTTCCATACATTTTCTCAATCTGATGCTTTTTTGTTTCCAACAGTGTGATCGCAAAGAAGAAATCATTGAGAAGATCAAGCTGCTTGATATTGAGACACAGGCTGCAATTGTGACGCATATTCAAGAGGTAAGGATCTGCTGGCAGCTAATCACTTCCTATGTACAGTACATCACATATGAGGCATGTATTTATGGCCTACAATTCCTCTTGATTGCAGGTAACGCACAATCAGGAGAATGTTCTGGACCTGCAGTGGATGGAGGTTGCAGAGATCCCTGCTGAGCAGTTGGATCCTCTGTCTCGAACCATGGCCTTTCACTTACGCAAACTCATAGATGAGCGAGATGAGTCTGCTGAGGTACGAAGGATGTCAATCAACTATTTATTAGCAAGTTGCACTAAATTTCTCAGTACATTGTCGTCATTGATTAAATGGAGATTTTCTGTCCTCAGCTGGTCATAGAGTTGACCCAGGAGAGGGACTATCTTCAGTCTCAGCAGCCTTCAGGTCTTTTGGGCTTTCCTAGCCCTGAGCGCACGTCCCTTTCTCCCATCACCCTGCTGTCTAAAGAAGATCGTCAGCATTTAGCCGTGGAGCTGGCTGACACAAAGGCCAAACTGCGGCGCTCCCGGCAGGAATTGTGAGTTACTCTTTTTGATTTTCTTTTGCTGCACCCAAATTGTAGCTTTTAAACTACGCTGTTGGTCAAATAAAGTGTGAGTATACTCTAGAGTACCCAGAGTGAACCAACAATGTATATGGATGACTTTATACCAGCAAGCAATTTTGTTTTAAAATAGTTTTAATAGATGTCTAAACATAGTCGTCTTGGTTAAAACAAATAAATTTGAGCTGTAAGTGAAAACATCTAGCAACAGTCCAAAACTAGACTATTTATCAAGTACACAAGAATGAATGACTACACATGTGAGGTCTATGTCTAATCTGTGTAAATAGACTAGTCTAGTTTTGAGTTATTCTTAGATGTCTACTAGACTTTTATTGACAGCCCAACTTTGGTCTTTCTTTTTGCCTAGTCATTTATGTTTATACATCTATTAGTAGTGTATTGAACACAGAATTGCTTAAAGGGTTACTACTAAGCAATTTGGGAATAAGAGTGAAACAACGCTATATAGAATTTACTATAAACGTATTATACAGAATGCATATTTTTAGTGGTTGCAAAGTACTCGATAAGTACCTAATGGTAATTTTAGAAGTTTCGTACTGTCCTACTATATTGAAGGGGAAAAAATTATATGTGACAAATTTTCATAGCATTCATCAGTACTCGGAGTGTGGAAACAAAAGTACCCAGTTCACCTACTTGTATTAAACAAAATTTTACTATACTATAATTGTACTATACAAAGTCCTGCTTCTTATCAGCCAAATATTACTTGATATATTGGTCTTAGCAGTAGCTGGATCATCCATTTGTGTAGTCGTATCAACATTATAAACTTCTGTTTGCTTGTTACAGGGAAGAGAAGACTGAGCAGTTAATTGATGCCAAGAATGAGATCGAGCGCTTGGATTCTGATATTCAGAAGCTCAAACAGGAGGTATTACACCAAGACTCTTAGTTTGCCTAAATTCACATTTCATATATTTGACTGACTGAAATTGAAAAGCACTTTCTTGAAGCTTTAGTGATAAGTTATTGTCACCTGTGTCTGTTGTGTATAGAACACACAGTTGCTGGCAGAGGCACGTTCAGTGCGAGCATACCGGGATGAGGTTGATTCTCTAAGGGAGCGTGCTGGAAAAGTGGATCGCTTGGAAACCGAACTGTCTCGCTTCAAAGAGAAGCTAAATGATGTCCATTTCTACAAGACGCGCATAGAGGTAACTAAACACCAACCTGTATTACATTTCCATTTTGATAACTCTTTCAGCATTGTATTATAAAGCATACTCAAGCATCCATGCCATTTTTTGGAAAAGAGCATAAATCTAGCCACCGGCTCTTAAATCAAAAGGGGAGAAATTGATTTCTTTTTGAGGTGACTGATGTACAGCTGCCTGCCTGGAGCCCCTACTGCTTTTATTTCTCAGAAATAATGCCTCAGGTGTCTGCTGGGGCCCGGAGCTGTCACTGACAGACCTCTGGCTCTCTGTCTGCTGGCGTCATCCTCTGATTTTCTTTTGATCTTTTCTTTTTGTCCATCTCTATTTTTTTTTCTCTCTTGTCTCTCTTTTGTGCACAGGAGCTAAGAGAGGACAATTTGACTCTGCTGGAGACAAAGTCCATGCTGGAAGAGCAGCTTACTGGAGCCAGAGGGCGCTGTGACAAACTACACGAACTGGAGAAAGAGAACCTTCAGCTGCGCTCCAAACTGCATGATATAGAAATTGTGAGTGTTATGGTTCTGGTGTACTTCAAATGAAGTTAATTTTTGTTCTTCATTTGAGGGCAAAAAGGCGTTTTGAACACTTCAACATCTCTGTGCTACAGTAGGCAGAGTAGTAAATGTGTCACATTGCTGTGATGTACCCCTAAACACAACGATGGTGGCTACCAAACATACCAAATCAACTAGCCGAACAGACGAAGCCCAATGGCCGACCGTTGGCTTGGTTAACAGCTTCATAAACATCTGGCAAACAGGCTTCTCCATGAAAATCACCACTTTGCTGTGCTACAATTTAATTTTGTTTTCTATTTGCCAAAGACACTGGCACTTGCACTTAGCAAACTAATAGAAAAGATAGGCTTCTCGTCTGGTGTGCGACCCAATCTAACATATTTCAGTCGAGGGTTTGAAATAAGTACTTCTGTTAGATAATTCAGCAGTCGTGTGATTATTAGACATGCTGAATCAGTGAATGCAGTTTATGGAGATTTCCTGGGTTTCTTCTTCGTGGGTGTTTGGATTACCTGCATGAGTGCGCCCTCTGGCTTTCAAAAGAGATTTCATGGAGCCATGCTCTTACTAACAAGATGTGCATGACATGTTCCAAAGTATCTGCAAGCTTTAATACTTGATATCTGAGGGTTCTCTGGAACAAACAACAGGAATGCCATTGTTCTCCTAACTCTGGATGGAAAACATTAATTATTTATTGTCATTCTCTTGGCCTTCTTTAGTGTTCCCAAAGATAAAATTGTACAAGTTACTAGTAATTGTACAAGTAAAAGTCTATTACACTAGAACAACATGTTTAGCAATGCAATGGTGACCTCAGAATACACTGCATGCTAGGGACTATCTGAATCACCATAGGAACTCCAAAGCAATGCTCCAGCATGCACCATAGACACATTCTAGAATGCCTAGGCAAACACATAAAACTGCACACTGGGAACACCATAGCAACCATGCTGGATTGACTTGCATGCAAATGTGTGCAGTTTAAAATTGAGGTCATAATTTGTGTGCATTATTATAGAGAAAAAAAAACTGCCAGTGAATTTGTATTTTTTCAAATCCACAAGTGTTTGATTTTTCTTGTGTCTGTATTAGGACAGGGACAGTGATAAGAAACGTCTGGAAGAGCTGCTGGAGGAGAACATGTTGCTGGAGATCTCTCAGAAACAAAGTATGAACGAGTCTGCTCACCTTGGCTGGGAACTGGAGCAACTAGCCAAGAACAATGAGGTCAATGAAGGTGAGTCACCACACCTCGCTGTCAGACAGAAGTTCAGTTTGAGAGAACATCTCTTTTTTTTTCCATGTTTGTTATACTAAACCAATACAGAACCCTTTAGAAAGTAAGATAACTGATGACCTATTTTCTTTTTTCAGTTGTTGTTTTTGTTTTTAAGAATCCATACCGATGCAAATATTCAGCCACAAGACATTCTGGCCGTTTTGGTCATGCAAATTAAACAAACGCTCATTTTCTACTGAAAAAACCTTTGAATCTGAAGTTTTTTTTTAAACATTAAGCAGACACAAATAGCCGATTTACTAGAGTTTACTAGCCGTCTGCTTTGATAGAACAGGTAGTTGAAATATCACTAGCCTCAGGCTGTTTGTAAGCCGTTAGGTGTGTGTGTACAGGACAGATGCATATTGTTTTGATGGTAATGAATAAGGGAATCAGCATTTGTCTGCCTTATCAGCCAATGGATTTTAAGCAAAAAAACAATGCAGGTGTAATATAGCTTTCTCTTTTCCTGTGCATTAGATGTGCTTTCTTTACAGTAATTATATTTTAAGCAAAAAGATGACCATAATTCCTTTTTACTACTATTTACAAAGACATCCTATAAAATGTCTTTCAGTGTGGCAGTAGTTTAGATGCCCAAAGTAGGGCCTACGGGCCAAAGTTCAGAGCAGTTCCAAATGAGAGGAGAGTGAGAATGATGGAGAGGGTTGGGGTGAATGCCTTTAACACAGAGATCATCATTTCTAATTTGACGTAACATTTTTTATGTCACCTTTTTTGAGGTTAACCCATGTATACTATTAATTGGCATTTGTCCTTAAAATTGCTATTTATGTTCGCAATTAATCCCTTTTTAATCCATTTTTGAGATCTAAAGAATAGATTTGCTCCTGACTGATGGAGGACATGTTGATAATTTAACATCTAATTTAATAAAATATTATTTATTAATTGTAAATAATTATATTTAATATTTTTATATGTTATTTTATCTCAGTTCCTGGTCTCTTGCTAATAAAGTAGTAGTTGTAGTTTATTTATAGATCACTTTTTTACACAACACAGCATTACTCAAAAGTGCTGAACACAATCAATAATCATTTTGTATTAATTATTATATATTTTTACTCAAATAAAAAAGAAAAACAACTTAACTAAAACAAAAGGTAAATTAAAAGAGAGAATAAAGAGAATAACATAATTTTTTGTCACTCCAACTACAGCCCGTAAGTCATTTGTGTTTGAGCTGAACGAGTCCGCATCCAGCCGACTGTTGAAGCTTGAGAAGGAAAACCAGTGCCTTCAGAGCACCATTCAGGAACTGAGAGAGGCCTCCATCAACATGGAGGAAGGTCAGCTGCATTCACTGGAGCTGGAGAAAGAGAACCAAAGCCTCAGCAAGAAGGTACATTTCTATATTTATTTTACTGTTGACTGAGAGCCAGAATATTGAATGCTAACGAATATTGAATGCTCATCTGTGTTGTGTTTTAGTTGGAGCGTCTGCAGTCCCAGTTGGACCAGGAGAAACAGACAACTCAGGACATGGAGAACCTTGGAGAGGAGCTAATAAAAGAGAAACAGAGAATGGAGAAAACTTTGGAGACAATCCAGGCAGAGAAAGATAGACAGGTGAACATCTAAAGAAAGACAAGTAAACCCATGATGATAAGGGGTATAATATGGTATCAACTTAAGTGGTATCTAGTAAGACTGTTTTTCCAATGTCTACTTTGATTGCAACTTAAATGCCTCTGTTGTTGATTGAAATCATAGACCTGTGTCAAGACTCGAAAACATGCTTCTGTACTGTATATGAAGACATCAATAAGCTACATTTTCTGTCAGTAACCTATAAGTAAAAGAAAATGGGCCTGAAATCTAAAACTCTCGATGCACTTTAAATAAAAACTGAAACCGAAAATGCTTAATAATAACTATTTATATTTCCATCAATAATAAAATGTAATGTTGTAACTCTTTCTAAATTTAACTTGAAACATATTGATAAAAATATATAACTGCATTTTATTGACTGTCAAAGAGTTAAGAGGTGTCATTTATACGAGTGTTGCTTTCACTGCACAGTAGGGCTATGGCAGGCAGCAGGAACAAGTATACTACATAGAAATGTATTTTTGGTGTGTTATTTCAGTGAACTTTGCTTTTCTAGTGATCTTTGAAACTGATGTTTGCACAAGCTAGTTGACGGTGCGCTCACTGCTCTTGCACTTTGTTCAGTGCAGAAACAAAACATTACAAGCCACTGAAAGGAATGGGTTTCATAGTGCAGTGCTTTCTGCATCTGGTGTGAAAGCTGCTTGACTCCACACAGTGACTATTCGCTTAAGTTGTGGCGTATCGGTGACGTATGGAACACTGTTTAAGGGTCCAAGCCGGTACTCATTTGAATTGAGAAATTATTTGGTTATGGCCCCTATTTAGTCATAGATTATGACTATTTAATCACACATTAAACTGAATTTTATATCAAATTATTGTGTTTACAAAATTCTATAGGTTGCTGGATCACAAATACCAACATTTTAACAATATATAAAAAAAAATAAAAAATCAATTTCTTGCCATCGGATATTAGGCATGGAAATATATATTGCGATCATGATTTTCGAAAGTATTATATCACTTTATAAATGTTTATTACCATTTAATGAGTCTCCCCATACAGTTTGATATAGGGCTTGGAACTTCACGTGACGTCACACTTACAAGTAAATAGCTGGAGGGGGAGTAAAACTAGCGGAATGAACACTGCTAGACAGTGCGGCACAGCATAGCCTTTTTTTCTGGCTCATATTTTTAGCCTTTTTCTCTTTTGACCAAAAGAAATAATAAAAAGTTTAGGCCATCCCTAAATCAAATAAATTTGAAATTAATTAAAAAAAAACTGTACTAACTGTACATATGATGTATACGCAGCTTTGAGTAGTTTTGTAATACAAATGTAATATTTGTAGTGAATGTGATTTGTAATTTAGCATTTTAAACAATCTGATGAAGATGGTCAGGAGAGGTGTTTTTTTTTTTTTTTTAAAAAAAGGAAATAATGAAACTAGAGAAATTCTAAAATAGAACTAAAATAGACTGCGCAATAGACCAGCTGAGAGAAGGTCTAAAGTCTCTTCTTGTGCTGCAGATGGTCTGTTTTCTCGCTAGTGAAGTGCTCAGTTTTTCCACCTATAAAGTATGCCATGTAAATAGCAAATGCGCTAAGGTGCGACGCAACTGACTCTTAAATGGGAGATGACACTCAAAGCACAAACACACCTACAACTCATTAAGAGAATAAGCTCAACCCTGTTAGACAATGCGCTTTGGCGCAAAGCAGATTTTTCCATCCTTAAAATAGAAAAAAGTGGATTCTGATACGCCCTTAATGCTTTTGCGCCCTGCGCCTTGGACTTTGCGCCTAGATCGCTAAAATAGAGCTCTTAAAGTTCATCCAGTGTCTTTTTGTAGGTCCTTTTTTAAGTGTCAATTTAAAAAGTATTGATTTACCACTGGTATTGTAACAATCGAAAAGACATCCAATGATAATGATGATCATATTTGAATGGCTTCATTAACACCATGTGTATTTTTGTTTGGGATATTAGATCTCAGAGTTGGAACAGGAGAAGGAGCACCTGACCCAGGCCGTGAGCTCCCTCCGGAAGCGGGCTCAGGCAAACAGCGAGGCCCGAGTGAGGGAGGTGGAAACAGAAAACCGCATTCTGCATCAGACTATCTCTGAAACGGGTGGTAAACTAGCTCGTCTGGAAGCTGAGAAACGTCAAGTGACTAAAGAGCTGGAATCTCTCCGCGAAAGAGGAGAGCGATGCGAGGAGTTGGAAAGGGAAGTTCCTCGTCTAGAGAGAGTCCGGGAGCAGCTACAACGGGAAGCAGCAGCCTTGAAGATCGGAAGCGAGCGTGCCGAAGCCTTGGAGCGGGAGAATGCCACTCTGGAGCAAGACAATCGCAGACTCAAGAAGTTGGCCGACACTGCACAGAATGCCACCCTGCGTCTGGCTGTTTTAGAGAAGGATCACCAGCAACTTGAGGAGGAGAACTTGGAGCAGCGTCGTGCATTGGAGACCCTCCGTCCAGCAGCTGCACGCTTGGCTCAATTACAGCAGGAACATGCAGAGCTGGAGCGAGAACACGAGGAGATGTGCCGCACGATGGAAGAGCTGCGTTCTCAGGCTAAGAGGAGTGAAAGACTAGAGAAGAGCTGTGGAAGCCTGAGTCTAGAGAACCAACGGCTGCAACAGACTCTGGAGAACAGCTCCACCAAAATGCAAGGTCTAGAAAGTGAACTGAGGCAGAATGAGGCAGAAATGAAGGATCTGCAGCGAGAATTAGAGGGTTTGAGGCAGAAGGTGACGTGGGCTGAAACGTTGGAGAAGGAGAATCGAGGAATGGAGCAGGAATTGAGCCAGCTAGAGAAGGAGAAAAAGCAGCTGGAGAAGGAGGCGCGGAGGTTCAGGCAGCAGTTGGAGGTGAAGGAGGCGGCGCTGGAAGAGAATTGTCTTAGGCTAGCCAGCATGGAGAAGGAAGGCACAGCTCTCAGTAAAGAGTTAGGCCGAGTTAAAGAGGCTGCAGGAAGACTCAAAGAGTTGGAGAGAGAGAACAAAGACCTGCAGAAACAGGCCACCATGGATAAGAAGACTCTTGCCACACTTAGAGAGGTATAATACTCATGGTATATGACACACTTTTTAATTTAAATGAACGCTATGAAATTAACATAAATGACAATTTTCAAAGCAACACAAATGTCATTTGAAGACAATTTTTGAAAACTTTAAGCATTGTGCCATAATGCAATTCAACCTGTAAATAAATGGAAAACACCATTAATTACAAAATACGGATATTTAGGGGCCAAGCACCGAAGGTGTGTAGGGACCTATTTTATTCGTTCTGGTTCTTATTCTTCTTCTTCTGGGTTCTTCCTCTTCTTCTTCTTCCTCTCAGGGAGTCTATAGCAGCCCTATGAACCGTTTGCAGCATTTACACAAACTTTGGCACACTGATAGAGGACAGTCTGATCATCAACCAAAACAAATTTGGACTTTCTAACTCTCTAGCGCCACCACTTGTCCAAAGTTTCACTTAGGTTTATTGTTATAACTTTTTAATCGGATGAGCAACAATCAAAATTCTTTATTCCACTGATTCCTCGGCTTAAGCCGATTTAAACACACTTATGACATAATTTTCCGTCATAACAATTTTTTCGCTACTTCGAATTTTTTGCAAACCTATTTGAATGAACTTGTCCTAGGTCATATGTTCGATTTTTACCAAAGTTGAATCACAAGAGCTACAGACCATGCTGACCAAAAGTGATTGAATTCAAGTTGACTGGACCAATTAATTTCAATTAACTTGCATTTAAATTTAATGTAGATGTTGCGTAAATGGACTTGAGGCAGTATCTTCGTATTGCATTGACATATTCACACCAAACTTAGTGTGTGTTATCACAACTATGGTCTGAAATTACCTTCAGTGTTTCAGCACACTTTCCCTTAGTGGTCCAGAGATACAAAGTATCGTTTTTGCTCATAACTTCTCAGCCCTTGGTCCAAACTTTTCTTTACATCCGAGTGAAATGATGCTTGATTATCCCAGTTCAGCCATTTTCGGAGTCGGCCATTTTGAATTATGTCAAAAATTGCTATATTTTACAGACGCATAGTCGAATTGTTATGAAATTTGGTATGCCAGATCATCTTCAGATCATGTTGACAAAAAGTTACTTAATTGGTGTCGATAGTTGTATGGGTTTTTGTTTCCAGTACAGACAATTTTTTTGTACACCTTTATTTGTATAGCACTTTTACAATGTAAATTGTGTCAAAGCAGCTTTACATAGAAGATTATAATAAATTGAAACAGTGTCAGTCCAGTTTTCAGTGTTGAAGTTCAGTTCAATTTAACTCAGTTTAGGGTTTTTTAATAATCACTATGAGAATCCAAAAACTGATGAGCAAATCCCTTGATACAGGGGTTCTACAGATCCTGAACTATGTAAGCCAGTGGCGACAGCGGCAAGGAAAAAACTTCACCAATTGGCAAAAGTAAAGAATTAAAAAACCTCAAGAGAAACCAGGCTCAGTTGAGCACAACCATTTCTCCTATGGCCAAATAAATGAATGCATGATACCAAACTACATCTGAGGCTGTATCTCTGCTATAGTTAAAGATAATGACACCAAAGGTCTGTCGTCGCTTCACACTTTCCACATCAAAACAAATATGATGACAGTGCTACCTTTGGGTCAAGAGTTACAAGACATTCATTAGCTAATTTTAATGAAACTTACAAATCTGGTTATAAATTTTGACTTGCATATGCTTATTTTGATGAAATTGGTATCAAATTATTCTTTGGGTCATGCCGACAACACAGATACCAATTATGCTATAATCTGACAAACTTCCTGTCCGAGGTTTTAATTTTGTTCAAACCATTTTTTTGTAACTCCTCCTAGACCGTTGGTCCAATCTTCACCAAATTTGACTCAGATCAACTTCAGACCATGTAGACCAAATGTTATGGCAGTCATGTTGATAGACAAAACTGTTGTCATTTAGCATTTGAGCAAACTTGATGTAATGGTGCCAGATGACATTACAGGCTGAATCACTGCAGTGGTTTGAAGTATTGAAACCAAACTTAATGTGTGTGAACTACACTTGACATTGACCAAACTACGTCAGTTTCAGCCACCTTCTGCGTAAAATTGACAGACAATTAAATTCTATCAATAGAAATCATCTAAACTTTTTCAAATGACTTTTCAGTAGTTTTGTCTGTTGTCATGAGACTGGTCTTGCAGATTCCTTGTATCATTGATTTGTGAACATTGAAATAATTTATTCCCTAATTTACACAACTTCCTTTCCACCATCTTGAATTAGATTGAAAATCTGTTGTTTTGAACTCTCCATAGATTGCTAGCCCAATTTCCACCAAATTTGGCTCAGAACATGCTGCAAAAAAGGTATAGAATTTTCCCCTGTAGCTTGTTGCCATGTTAGTTTATAATGTGGCCTCTGGGCTGCTTGGCCCCGTTAAATGCTGCTTGCAGCTATATTTTTATAGTGTAATGGTAGTTTCATATTGTTTCGAAAAATATGATTTCTCAGTCGGTATTTAAATTTGAAAATTCTAACCATCAAGTAAAAATTAATCATTGATTAATATGAATAATTATTTTATACATTAAAAATAACTTGAATTATTTATACATGACTTTTTATTACTTTTTATTCCTTTTCATAAAAGGCTTGAATTATTAGTTATTTAAAAACTCTGAATAATGGAAGCAGCGTCATATTAATTGTTCCACATTATGATCTTAATCTGAGTGAAATGGATCACTGAATTTGAATGAAGACAGATCTAATTGCTAGATCGCAGTAGATTTTAAGAAAGGAGCAAGTTTTAAAAGACCTAATGGAAGAAGACTGTTGCCAGAGATTAAGTTTATCAGTTCACTAGATAAAGTTAAGACTTTTTGATTTGAATGGGTGGATTCATGTTGGTTTTAATAGAATTATTGACTTTAGTCTACAGTCATAAGAGTCTGTCATGGTATTCTGCATGGTATCACTGAAGCTGAATGTTGGTTTTGTATATTGTTCTGAACAGGAGCTGGTGAATGAAAAGCTGAGGGTGCAGCAGCAGTGTAATGAACTGGAGAAGCTGAGTCACGAGCTGGAGAAGATCGGCCTAAACAGAGAAAAACTCCTGCAGGAAGAGCACAGCTGTGAAGACAAGTGAGTGACGTTTGTTGAGTAAATGAATCGAGATCACTCGTTTCTGTTGTCAGGTTTATATTAAATGGGTCATTTTAAAGTGCAAGGTGTTGTGAGATCCTGTAAATTGTCTTGTTTGTTTTATGTGGACGCTGCCTTCTGATAGATGTAGCAGGTGAGGTTCTACTCGATTTGTTGACTTTGCCTTTAAAGTATTAGTTGACCCAAAAATTTTAACTCTGTTATTAAATAAAGACGTTTGTTATCTTCGGAAAACCCATTAAGATGTTTTAGACTAAATCTGAGAGCTTCCTCATTCTCCATAGACAGCAATGATTCAGAGATGTTTAAAGTCCAGAAAAGAAACTGAAAACATCTCCTGACCATTTCTGTCTATAGAGCAGTGGTTCCCAACCTTTTTCTTGGGGGCCCCCCCCATGAACATATACAAACATTGGAGCCCCACCACCATATAAATACACACGCACGCACACACATATGTACTGTGTATGTATATATATATATATATATATATATATATATATATATATATATATATATATATATATATATATATATATATATATATTCGTGTGTGTGTGTGTTTGTGTAATATTAATATATAGTAATATCTATAAAAAAATATTAATTAATCAGTTTTAACTTGTCTTGGCCTTCAATAAAACCAAAATTTAGGTAGGCTTTGTCATACTGTCTAATCTTTTTCTTTGCCTCTGAAGAATCACTGCATTTACATTTGTCTGCCATTTTTGTTTTGATTTTGCCTTTACGACACGTCGACAAGCAGATTGCGCGAGTGACCAAAATTAAAATAATTATTTAAAGTTATTTATTTTAATTATTTTCACTATTATGTTGGAATTTTACGCATGTGTTTAGATTATTTTTTTATTTTTTTGGTACTTAACCCTAACCCATACATATATAATAGTAGGGCTGCTCAATTTTGGGAAAAATCATAATCACAATTATTTTGGTCATAATTGTAATCACGATTATTCAAAACCATTGCCAGTTAAAGTCAAAATTATTAGCGCTCCTGAGATTTTTATTTTTATTTTTTATAAATATTTCCCAAATTATGTTTAACAGAGCAAGGAATTTTAACAGTATTTCCTATAATATTTGTTTTATTTTAGCTAGAATAAAGACAGGTTTAAATATTTTGAAACCAATTTAAGGTCAATATTATTAGCCCCCTTAAGCAATATATATTTTTGATTGTCTGCAGAATAAACTACCGTTATAATGACTTGCCTTATTACCCTAATTAAGCCTTTGAACTGCACTTTAATCTAAATGCTTGTATTTTGAAAAATATCTAGTAAAATATTATGTGCTGTCATCATAGCAAAGACAAAAAGAAATCAGTAATTAGAAATGAGATATCAAAACTATTATGTTTAGAAATAAGTTAATAAAATATTCTTTCCATGAAACAGAAATTGGGCAGGAAAAGGTTTGCTTATATCAAGAGGGCTAATAATTCTGACTTCAACTGTATACATACAGTTATTTTCCACCCTGCAAAGCAAAGAGAAATAAATACAATATAATAAAAATATGAAACAAACTGTGCTTTAAGCATCTTCACTGTAAGAAAAACACTTTAGCTAAAGCAGTCCTTCAGTCAAAAGCAGCGAGGGTTTTCTCGTTATGTTTGTTTAATAATGATAAAAACAGGCGGCAGAAGGATTATAGCGCGCTGTCTCTTTAATGGTTTCTCTTTCATGTCTTTTGATCCTCAACTCGTTTGTTTATTACACAAATGAGGGTTAATGTAAATAATCACTAAACACCGCGTTTTGACACCTATTTGACCATTAAAGCGTTCACGTTAAGATGACTTTAGATGTCTGCGCTCCTCTGCTCGTCTCAGTGTGTGAATGAGAGTGAATGCTGACCGGCTGCATGCTTCTGACTGCGTGATCGTGCTGCACACACACATAAGCTCTTTCGCGCTTTTAAGAGCAACACGTGTACAACTGTGGCGAAATATGATGCAATAACCATTTATCTCGATTAATGCTTTTTTATAATCGTTTGAAACCGAAATCTAAATCGGATTTTCGATTAATTGCAAAGCCCTTTATAATAGTGGAGCATTTTTATGCCTTTTTCTTCCTCAATACTTATCCTCTCCCGCGCCCCCCCTGTAAACTCTGGCGCCCCCAGGTTGGGAACCTCTGCTATAGAGCAGGGGTTCCCAAACTTTTCAGCCCGCGACCCCCAAAATAACAATGCCAGTGACTCGCGACCCCCAATATCCTCTGAGGTGGTTATAAATACAGAAACCTTGCATGCAATGACGTAGACACACCAATTAAATTTGTGTCAGTGCTTTAAATGTGCCAGAAAGTATAACCTGATGTTATAAAATCAAAATGCATCTGACGCTATTGCTGCCTTTAATATAATGTAATTACCCCAGGGGTCGCAATCCAATAGAACTAGTAACTATAAGTTACTATAGTAACTATATAGTATATAGTAACTATAAACAATTATTTTTATTAACAGTATAGTTATGGATAAAATATGTTAATTCTTATGGTTTAATAAAAATAAATAGATTTTTGGAAATCACCAGGCGACCCCCCCTTCATTGCCCCCGCGACCCCTCGGGGGGTCCCGACCCCCACTTTGAAAACCACTGCTATAGAGGATAATGGAGCTCTTGGAATTCATCTAAAATGGTTTGAAACGGTGTGGGAATATTCATTTTTAGGTGAAGTAATCCTTTTTTGCAGTGTGTTTGTTTCCTTTTTCTTCTTTTTCTTCTTTTGAAACTCTGTTTAAGTGTGGTTGAACATACTGTTGGCACTTCTCACATTTGCACTAGATCCTTGTCTAGTTTCTGTTCTTTTTTTCTCTAATTTACTGTTTTGATGACAAAATTTGCATCTTATGCTTTATGCATTTGTACACATTTAAACTAAAGTATATGTTAGGTTTTTGCAAATCATCATGGTTTGTCTTCACTTTTTTTGAAGTGTTAGACGGGGTTCCCACGCTTCTTGAAAGTACTTAAAAGAACTTGAATTTCAGATATATGTATTAAAGGTCTGGAAAGTACCTAAGAACAAACATACAAACAACTGTACTCCATGGTCAAAAACAGAAAGAAAAAAACTGAGAAATTCTCAAATGAAAAATCTCAAATTTAAATCTTGTGCAATAACACTGACAAATAAAGCACATTTTATCAATATTTTAGAAACCACATTTGAATATCACCACAATTGAATCAACACATTTTATTAAAGTACTCTAAACATGACTGCTCAATTTTTTAAGCAATAAGTCAATTAAAAAAAAAATACTCTGACAATTTTACATATAGCACAAAGTACAAATTCACATTTTTCTACTTTGTTGTTGTTGTTATTACTATTTATTAATATTTTTGTGTTGAGTTACGCAACAATGTAAAACAGAATATTTGAAAGCAGAATTTCCCCAACACTATTCATTGGCTTAGATCTCAAAGTGCATGCTGACTTTCCTGTCTTTAATATAGCTCCATTTAATGACCTGATATAAGCTCTACATATATTATGGTCAGCAGAAGCTTTGCGGTGTTGTGCTGTGTTTCTTCTGATAGTCTGATGTTTCTTTCTATCGAGACCAGAGTTTTGAGTAATTAGTTTTGAGTGTTCTCCTTGTAGAGGGCTCAGAAGTGAAATATTCGTTTTTCACTGCAAAGAGGTAGATTCACCCTCTCTCCCACGTTTAACGCTTTTATTAGGGTGAGAGTGACATGTATTTGTAAGTTAGATCAAAAGACATGAACGTGACTCTGTGGCAACTGAGACGTTTCTCGTCAGCTAATAGTGTCATAAAACGATAATCACTTTGTGTTTGAAGAAAATTTACTGCTAACAGTCGCATTCCATTGTGCTTAGTAATCCCTTGAAGCGGGTATTGTGTGTGCGTGTGCGTGTGCGCGTGTGTGTGTGTGTGTGTGTGTATAGTATAAACGATATTTAATTCAGAATGAAACTTTTTTTCTTAGAATTGTAGACATGGTTGACTATTAAAAGTTTATAGTTACATTTTACTATAATTGTTCATTTGTTAACATGAACCAGTGATAAACAGTTGTAAAAACAGTTCTACATGTGCTATTTCTATTAGATTTAAATCTACTGATACTAAATTTACTAATCACTAAAATCAGTTGCATTTGTTAACATTAGTTAATGCACCATGAGCTGTCCTGAGCCAATAATGAACACTTTCACTCCAGTTCATTCCCATCAAAGGGCTCCTATTTTACCGGTTTCAAGATTAAAGATGAGTCTTTTGTGTCACCATAGTGTGTATGTAAAGTTTCAGCTTAAAACACCCATCCGAATGTTTATTATACCTTTTAGAATATTGAAATTTTCTGCTCTAAACACAATGTTGCTGTTTTTGTTGCCTGTGCCTTAAATGCTAGTTCTCCCTGCCCACTGTTCCCACGTGCCTGCAGGGTGTACCTCAATCTCTGCCTCGACTGCGTCAGATAACTTTCCAATGATTATTTGATGTGTTTGTTGTGGAGTTAATAAGTCAATGAGAATGATGAGTCACACACAATGTCATTATGAAGATCACGCACACAGACACACAACACGGACACATAGCGTGCGTTTAATTTTGCACTGTTTTTGCATGGCAAATGTGACTGGATACACATTAATATCCACTGCTGTATGGATATTTGTTATGTAATGTACAAAATGAACCTGATTTAACTTGCACAAACCAGGATTAAAGCATCTTCATTTATAATTATACTGACATGCAGCTGTGGTGATAAAAGACGGCAAAATCGCTGTAATTCATTACGAACATGCACTATTTTGAAAACGTTTAAACTTGTAAAACTCATTCTTGATCACATTTGATGATGATTGATGATCACAGAGAGCTGAACTGATTTTTTAATCCCGGTTGCTTTGGGCACGTCCTGTTTTGTCGATATGATTATATGCGTTACTACAAAGACGCGTTAATATGCAGCTGTCAATCAATTTGGTGGGCAGGGAAACCACACTTCCCTGTCATGTTGCGGTGGGCCTGAAAATGTAAGGGATTTGGATCCTATTTTAACATCAGGAAATAAAAAAAAAAGAAAAAGTCTCATTGTCTTTATATCACTCCAGTATGATTGTGGACGCACTATACCAAAACACAGTTTTGTCCAAACGGCTAACAAAAGCTGATTTTCAGTATCGGTGCCCTTTAATACATAATAAATTACTGAGAAATTATTAGGGCTTAGTGGCCACATATGTGGACAGCACATTTTAGCTCTTAAGTGACTGTTTAAAATACTTTGAATGTTTTATATTTTGTTACAGACATAGAGTGTCATCTTGCAACTGTTTTGCAGCATATGAAATGTCTCAAACACTATTTTTAACTGTCTAAAATGAGAACATTTTTTGTTTTTAACATGTTCAAAAAATGTACATGATGAATATGCATAAAAAACTGTAAAAAAAAAAAAAGTGTTTTATGTAAATTCGGACCACGAGTCCACATATATGGACATAATTTTTCTCTAAAAGTACATCATATCAAAAATGATACTTAGGTTTTTATTCTCATTAGGTTCCAATAAGCCCAAATAGCAAAGAGAAATTAAAAGTGCATGTAAAAAAAAACCACCGTGAACCTTTAGAGATCCCGTCAAATTAAACGAAAAACAAAAGTTTTTTTTAAGATGTTACTTTCAGTTTGTTAGTTTCAAGCATAACTATTAGCTAGTGTGCATCACAGCAGTCAAAATGTATCAACTATTTTTTTTCACAACACCTCAAACTTTACCAATCAAATTCTCTGTATGTATGATTGTATGATTGTATGATTGTATGTATGTATGTATGTATGTATGTATGTATGTATGTATGTATGTATGTATGTATGTATGTATGTATGTATGTATGTATGTATGTATGTATGTATGTATGTATGTATGTATGGGATGGTATGGTATGTATGGTATGTATGTATGTATGTATGTAGCATGTATGCCCCACCCCCTTCAAGACGCTTCTCATTTGCTTTTCATTTTATCTGAAGCACTCTCACTGGCAAAGCTGTAAAAAAAAAAGTAAATTCTATTGGCTGCTTTTTTTAAAGGCGAGTAGCTGCGTTATTTCCCACCTTCTCTTGATTTTACGGTTGAGATTGCGTGAAGCAGCAAATAAAAAATGCACATTTCAAAGCACTACAGAGGACCTTTAAAGAGTTTCAATACTCTACAAACACACACCTATGACTGTTATGGTAACCATTCCACTACAAGTACTACATTTTATTAGGTTTGTTTATTTTATAACTCTTTTTAGGTTTATGGAATACACTTTTTATAGAAGCAATAATCCCAGTGAAGCTGTGTTTTACAGTAAATTTTTAACATCTAAGGTAGTTTTAGGCACAGAGCTGCATCGTGATGTGTTTTGGGCACAACTAAGTGTCGAGCTTAACAACACACCTTAACTCTTCTAAATTCACTGTGAACCACGGCTTATTGCTTTCATATACCGACCCTGTGCTTTCTCATCTTTCAGTAAATATAAGATCCTGGAGACCAAGATCGAGTCAGCACTGAAGAAAACTCTGGAGCTCAGAGAAGAGAAGATCCAGAGCCTGGAGTCTCGGCTGGAGGAGAGCAGCAGCTTAAACCAGCAACTACGCACCGAACTCACCACTGTACGCTCTCAAACCTTAAATGTCAAAATGATTGAAGGGAGTCTCTGGTGCCTTACGTTATCATTCATTCCATTCACTTCCAGGTAAAGAAGAATCTGGAAGCCCTCAAGCAAAGGCATGAAGAAGAAGCAGCCCATTCTGAGATCTCCCAGCAGACTTTGGGACAGACTAGATCACTCCCAGATAAAGAGAAGTGGGAGATGGAGCAGAGGGAGGCCACGGCTGAACTGCTCAAGCTCAAAGACAGACTGATCGATGTTGAGAAGAATGTAAGGCAACGGCATGTTTCTATTGACATACACAGGGTCATCTTCAGTATTGTAATCTGCTTTTGTGATTCTCTCCAGAATGCTGCTCTACAGACAGAGAAATATCTTCTGAAGGATCAGTTGAAGCAAATTGATTCTCAAAACGCACAGCTCAACGCACAAACACTAGCGCTGCAGAAACAGGCAGCATCCCTACAAGAACACAACACGTCTCTCCATAAAGAAACAGCTAAACTCCAGGTACAGTGGTCAGACATATTACATTAAAAATCGGTATTAGTTAGGATTTGCTAGTTTTAGATGCAGTTGGCCTTTCTCGTGCAGATTTCTTTCTTATAAAAACATAGGACTGTTAATAAATTAAACAATCATGCTTAAGATTATCAATTAAAGTTTTTTGCTAAGTAAATTCTGTTAAAAAAGTAAACATTGATTCTCAAACATAGTCAAAGATAAGTTGTTTATTGTGACTAATGATAAATAAATTTAAATAGTAAACGATGTCACTGAATTTTACGTTTTGAGATGTAGAAAGTTTAAAGCAAGGTCCTTTATTTCAGATTTTTAAATTTATTATTTTAATTTATTTTATGTTTCTTGATTCTCACAGCTGTCTGAATTCTGTTTAAATATATCTTAATAAAAATAGATGTTTTATTAATTAATTAATTATGAATTTATTTATTATAAAGTGTGATCAATTTAGATTTTCAAGATTGCAATTATTATTTTTGGTTTTCCAACTTCAATGATTACTGAATTTTAAAGTATATTTAGTTTTTCTTCCAATTTATTATTGTTTCTTTTAAACAAGGAAGACAAGTTGTTTGTTGTTTCTTTTTTCTTTACAGACATTTTAATGCTTTTTATCATTAACTCGGCTCGGCATTAACTTCTTTGTCATCCACCACTGTGGCTAATTGTTTTTCAATGTTACTAGTCACTCGCCATTTTCACTAGCCACAATTTTGTTGTTGTGAAAATATATTTTGTGTTATGTCCTCATGCCTCCTCGTTTCTTGAAGTTTTTTTTGTGTGTTTTGTATGTCTTTACTCAATGAGCAAAGTGTCGCATTGCAATTAGTTTTATTTCACATGATTTTTCAGGGCTCAACAGGATTTTCCCTTTTTTTTTTCTCTGGCCACACCAAACCAATTATTTCCTTGCCACAAATTTTAAATAATGTGGCAAAACAAGCACAATATTACTGTATACATGCACTTTTTATTCGCAAATCTAAAAATGTAATATCATGTATCTAAAACTATGCACAGTGGTCTGTCATGGCTAAATTTCCCAGATCACAAGTTAACTATGTATAAATAGAGAGTTAATCTTCTATTAAAGCAATTTTATTGTAAAGGGTGATAATTAAACCCTTACTGAAAATAACTGTAAACAAAAGAAAGCAAGTGAAAAAGCATGATCATGTACACACAGTTAACGTTAGGCCCATTAATAATCTGTTGAAAGAATGGTTAAAGTGAAAGTGGCAACCACTGCTGCTTACAAAGAATCTCAAGCTTTTGAAAATAGCAGGACTGTTGCTGCGTTAGCTTTTTTTCCAGTCCATTTCAAAGAGAACCAGGCATGTGTTTCCAGGCATGGTTGCTTTGCACAAGGAAGCAAGAGCGCGCACGCTTTTAAAACAATTACACGCATTACTTCAACTGTGCGAATGACACTAACGCCCTTGTCTTGATTTCCTTTGTCTCACCGTGCACATGGTCCTCTGATTAATTTTTTTTACCTGCTTTCTTTTGCTCTCGCAAACAGTTATTTTTATTCGTCATACTGCTTCTCAATTCTAAGATCACATTTGCACACATATTGACATACGGTCATAAATTAACATTTCGTGTATTTTATTATTAATTATTAGTGGGAGCGGCTCTCTAACTCACCACAGCTATAATCTACACGCATTTGGCGGGTTGGTGGGTGTTAATGTCAAGCCTTGATCATAAATAATATTGGATTGAGAAGTACATTTTACTGTGCAAAAGTCCTAAGCCTATATTTCTGTCACCACATTTTCAAGCTTTTGTTTTGACGGCTTGTTGTGAATATGCTTTGAATATGAACACGCACAAAGAATTTCCTGAATTCTCACAGTAGCAAAAAGTAACTAGCTGAGCAGCTCTGAAAGATGAATTTGATGTCTACAATCACTTCATACAGTGAGATGAATTCTGAAAAATGAGCGTAGCAAACAAAACTGCTGTTTTCACAGACAATAGAATGCCCACACTAGTCAATATTGTCGTTTCATTTGGTGCACAGCCCTCATTTTAATTGATTCATCCAAAATTTGCCAAATCTGTGCATGTAATTCCACATTATACAGTACATTCCGTTTTTATGAACATATTCTGAGATTCAGTGCACAGTTTTCATACCATTTTAAAGCTGAAAAAATAATATGGCCAGACAAATAGATATAAAGTAGCTCATCCTGTAACTGCTAACCAGGGAAATATGAAAGAAAGAACAGGTGAGGATGCCGCTCTTACACTTATGCTGCTGCTGCTGGTTTAAGGGCCCTTCCAGAGCAAGTTTGTGACCTCGGGGACTAAGAGTTGGCAGGTGTGACACAACAGACAGTAGAATTGATGTTTCCAAATCTGAATGTTCAACTGTTCACCTCTGACCCACAGCAAGACAGACAGTTGCTTTGAAGAGAGGGATTGTCTACCCAGAAATAAAATTCTGTTATCTACTCATTGCTGAGTCATTCCAGACCTTTATGGGTTTCTTTACTACATAAGAGTCGAATAGGTTGTTCACAGTATTTTCAATTTCATTATCTTGAATGCTTGTTTTTTTTTAGCTTAAGGCAAGACACTGCTGGTAAATAGGGTATAAAACAAACTTTAATCGTTCTGAATAAATTGCATACTAGTTCACAAATCTGGACATTGGATAGTCAGGTTCAAAAGATTTGTTATTTTTAAATATTCGATTTTTGGAATCTTCTTTTATCAGTAAATTCTACATAATCTGCTGCAAACAGCCAGAAAAATGCAATAGTTTTGTGAATAAAATTGTATATATTCAGCCGACTATTTATAAACAAAAATACATAAAGATGCGGTGCGAACCCTGTTTATACAGTTTATTGGCGCGACTCGCACAAGCTATGGTCTGTTTGTTGCAACCGTTGTATATCCAGTGTTTTAGCATGGTGTGACACGAGCGGAGCAATCACCCCTATTTATCTTTTAATTTTTTATCTCTTCCAGAAGTTCCACCTGCATATTCATAGTGGGTCTGTGACGCCTGCAAATGAGATAAAATACCCCAGAAATCTTGGTGATGAGAGTCAGTGAGCAAGAGAACAGTTCGCGAGAGGCACAGTGATGTTCTAAGCATTACAACTGTTAGAATAAATGAATAGATCAGTAAAGATATCTCAGGTGCAAATCCCCCCCTCTCGTAGATCAATCAAGCTGCTCTGGGGCTCTCCATTACATTTAGGAATGACCTTACATGTGTTTAGACCTTTTTAAATATAAGAACTGAAAGTTCTATGTTTTTTACAATATTGCAATCTCTAAAGCATGGCGGAAAATATTATCACACACCTATGTTACATATATATATATATATATATATATATATATATATATATATATATATATATATATATATATATATATATATATATATATATATATATATATATATATATATTAGGGATGTAACGGTATCAGAATTTCACGGTACGGTAATACCTCGGTATGAATGTCACGGTACGGTATTTATTGAATCATTTACAGGAAAAAACAAAACTTATGAAAATACTCCAAAAAAGTGCCAAAAGTGTCAATGACATACAAATTAGCCATCTATCTGTAAGCTTTGAAACAGGAACTTCAATTTTAATAACAAAAAAATATTAAACCATGTAAAAAAAATTAAGTTTCAATTTAGTATTGTTGAAAACTCATCAATTCAACATTTAATCACTCACTCACTTAGATAGAGATGGGTTTAAAGGAAAATTATCATATAAATATAATCTGGTAAAAGCTGGTATCTCTGGGTATTTACAATGTCCCCTGCAACAGAAAAAACCCTCTCATTTGGGACTGAGGTTTCTGTGACAAGAGAGATATGACTTGGCCCAGGTTTACAGCAGTGGGTAACGTTGTGCATTGTCTTTCCCCCACTTGAGAGGACAAACCATGAGTAAGATAGAGGTCTCATCATCAATCTGAACAGTGTGCTGACAACACCGCTATTCAGTACGCGCGCGACAACACAGCTGATAAGAACTCGCGCGACAACACCGCTATTCAGTACGCGCGCGGCAACACAGCTGATAAGAACTCGCGCGACAACACCGCTATTCAGTACGCGCGCGGCAACAACACCCGCTTTAGAGTTTTCCAGCTCTTTTTCATCCCCGCTTCTAGCAGCACACTCCATTTCCGCATTACTGGATCTGAAGCGACAACAGACCGCAAAGGATGATGGTCAAGCATGGGCTGATGGGAATTGTAGTTTTCGCTACCTCCCGTTCGCTTCATTCGCCTGAGCAAATTTTCTCAGAAGACCTATAGTTTTACCGAGTCATGGTAATATCGAAAAAAATTTATATTGCGGTATGACGGTATTTACAATACCGTTACATCCCTAATGTATATATATAAACTTGTAATTTACTTATTGCAATAAACAGTAGTTTATTGATGCATTTTCTGCTTCTGACCATGATATGTCCACTCTAAATGGTCATAAGAAATAATCACAAGCAACGTCCCTCATTTATTCTCTTCACACGAAAAGAAGAAATCTCCACTTAAGTAGACCTATTATACTTAGGGAAAATGTGCTTTATGCAATGGCAAAGTTATATAAAGCTTGAAGCATCAGAATTAGTGCTCTGAATCAGCTGATCACCATGAAAAGAAATTGGTACTCTGTAAAAATCCTAATCGGAGCATCCCTAATAGAAACACTTAAAAAGATAGTTCATGGCCAAAAATGTTAATTTACTTACTTTTTAAAACCCCTCAAGTGGTTTCAAACTTTTTTTTTTTGTTTCTTTCTTCTACTAAACATAAAAAGATATTTTGAAGAAAGCTGAAAACCTGTAACCATTGACTCCCATAGGAGGAAAATGGTTACAGGTTTCCAGCTTTTGTATGGAAAGAAAAACTGAAAAAAATTAAGATAGACAGACAAACAGATTTGAAACAAAGGTGAGTAAATGATGACAGAATTTTCAGTTTTGGGTGAACTGCTTTAAAAGTCTATTCTGGATGTTTCTCTGCATTAGACTGAAACACTTTGTGGAAAGCCCAAATGCCCAAAATCTCAAAATTGACAAGTGCATTAAATAAGCTTTTTTGCCTTCAATATCGCAACTTAAAATTTGAAACTACTAAGAGGGAATCTTTAAATGTTTTATTTTCCCTTTTATCTTCTTGTTCAGGTGGAAAACTCGACTCTAAGCTCTCAGAGCTCCTCTCTCATGGCTCAGTATGGAGCTTTACAGGCTCAGCTGCAGACTCTGGAGTCGGAGGCCGAGTCTCTGCAGAAACAGCGAGAGGAGGCGAGTGCGGCCCGTGATCGAGTCACACAGGACCATGAGCGTCTGTTAGGTGTGCATGAACGCCAGGCGTCCGAGTACGAGCAGCTCATTGCTCAACATGCAGCACTAAAGGCCAGCCAGAGAGCTCTGGAGCAAGAAAACCGCACACTGGAGAACAAGTCAGTGCCTTTCAACTTTTACGATTTTACCTTTCCAAAATGCTGTATATCAGACATTATGGGATTATACATATATTTAAAATCATAAGATTCTGTGGATTATATACACTGCATACTAGACTCTTTTATTGATAATTATCAATGATAACAGCAGGGATAGGGTGCTGTCACTTTTTGACTTTTGTTTCCTGTCAGTCAGTATCGATAATTAACTAACTAAATGTGAAATCTCTATTTCTTTTAAGTTTAATGGGAGATTTTTTTCCTCCCAAACGAAACCAGTAGAAGTCCATGTGAAATCATAAATTACAATGTTTTTTGTTAGCTCACATTGTTATTTTTAAGGTAAATAATGAATCCGTCCAGGTTAATCCTCTGAAAAAAAAAGTTTGTTTTGGTAATCAAAATCAGACCATTTGCTTTCATCTTTGGAGTGGAGTTTCTTCTGTTGTCATCAACCTGAGAGCTTCGATAGCTACTGTATATTAGCATTTTTAACCATGCCTCTCTTACCGTTAGTTTGCTATTAGATAATGATGTGCAAGAGAAAGCCCCAGTTCAGGCTGACTTTCATTTATGGCCTGTTTTTATGATTTTGTGTTCACTTTCAAAGATGCCAAAACAGCAAACTGCACTATACCACTTTTTATAGCACAACGTTACACTACTGAAAGTGTGGAGCTATACTCACTGATGAAGGCTATTGGTTTACTGAGAATCGTCACTTGTTTGTGCAGCAAGCCAGAGGAATGTCAACATAGGAAGTGACATTTTGATGACATTGTTATAATATAGTGATGGTGCGCAGCAATAAACTGTGCTTAAACATAGCTTGTTGTCTTTTAGTGACAAATAGCCAAAAAGCAAGAACAGTGTTTGTTGTATGTCCTCCATTGTTGTTTGCAAAGCCTAATAGCGCATTCCAAATGAGATATATCAACCTCCAAAGGGCACATCGGAGTGAAAAATCATGGAAGCCATATTGAAGTGCCAAATAGCAGTGATCAAAACTGGGCTCTTTGGAATGAAGGATTTAGAAAAATACAGTTGATGTGCACTTAAGGAAATTATCCTTTAAGGGGAAGCTTAGGGAAGCTATTTAGAGTCACACTGCACAAAATTATGAAGGGCTCATCCCTATACTCTAATCAGACTACTAGTCAGAGGGACCCTCCAAAAGGATTAGAGCATGTGTGGAAAGCACAAGTTGCGTCACTTCCTCTGTTTTTTAGCGCACGCTTGCACATTATTTGAAAAGATGAACTTTACTTCGCAAAAGACAAAATTGATGTGAACAGGCCATGTGGGGTTTTTTCCTGAAAATCATGCTGATCAACTTTCTGGCATACGCAACTAAGGGTACTATTGTCAGTGGAAACAAAAACCTGATCAGAGTGACCCGTACTGCACTACATAATACAAAACACTGGAAATGAGGCATAAAGCTGCTCTTTTAAAGATTCATTGTGCAACTCTATGCAACATTTTACAAATAGACATCACACTATATTTCAGATAATTAAATAAGTAGGGATATCCAGTAAAAAAAGATATGCAAGAGATGACAACATACACTCTCCGGCCACTTTATTAGGTACACCCATCCCAACTGCTCGTAGATGCAAATTTCTAATCAGCCAATCACAGCAACTCAAGGGATTTTTGGCATGTAGACATGGTCAAGTCAGTCTGCTGCAGTTCAAATTGAACATCAGAATGGGAAGGAAAGGTGATTTAAGTTACTTTGAACGTGGCATGATTGTTGGTGCCATTTTAGAATCTGCTGACCTACTGGGATTTTCACCCACAACCATCTCTAAGGTTTACAGAGAATGGTCCGAAAAAGAAAAAAAATCCAGTGAGTAGCAATTCTGTGGGCACAAATGCCTTGTTGATGCCAGAGGTCAGAGAAGACTGGTTCCAGCTGATAGAAAGACAAAAATATCTCAACTAATCACTCGTTACAAATGAGGTATTCTGAAGGGCATCTCTGAATGCACAACAAGTCGAGCCTTGAGGCATATGGGCTACAGCAGCAGAAGATGAGTCTCGATTTCTGCTGGGACATTCAGATGACAGGGTCAGAATTTGGCATCAACAACGTGAAAGCATGGATCCCTCCTGCCTTGTATTAACAGTTCAGGGTGGTGGTGTAATGGTGCTGGAGATATTTTCTTGGCACACTTTGGGCCCATTAGTATAAATTGAACATTATAACCGTCTACCTGAATATTGTTGCTAAATATGTCCATTCCTTTATGACCACAGTGTACCCATCTTCTGTTGGCTACTTTCAGCAGGATAACGTGCCGTGTTGTAAAGTGTGAATCATCTCAGACTGGTTTCCTAAACATGACAATGAGTTCACTGTATTCAAATGATGTCCACAGTCAACAGATCTCAGTCCAGTAAAGCACCTTTGGTATGTGGTGGAATGGGACATTCGCATCATGGATGTGCAGCCGACAAATCTGCAGCAATTGCGTGATGCCATCATGTCAATATGGACCAAAATCTCTGAGGAACATTTCCAGTACCTTGTTGACTCTACTCCATGAAGGATTGTTGTGAAGGCAAAAGGCGGTTCTAGAAAGGTGTACCTAATTAAGTGGCCGGTGAGTGTATATGAGGTGAACTGTCTCTTTAAGGGCCCCCTGTCTCTGAAGATCTCAGTCAGTGTCAGCTCTCCTAATGGTCTGGGGTCATTGTGGCGTCTCCATTCAGAGCAGACGCAGCTCATTACTCTACTCTCCTCAGCCTTCTCAAGCAGACAGAAACAATCAGAAGCTGACACCTATAGAAGAGCTCAATAACTCAGCAGTGTCCATCTATTGTGTTCTGCAGAAGAAAATGAAGCAGAATGGGGGAGAACGTCCTATTTTTGCAATTCCAATCGATTGCAAAACATGTTTTCATTTTTGGGAGATCAGAAATGGGCATGGTTTAGTTCATTTTAAAGTAAGTCGTTAGCTAATAGTCTAGCAACTATACGGCATGTTTTGAGTAACATTTTTAGACATTAAATACCGGACTTGTCTTGGAATATATTTTTTAAATGTTTGGATTTTGGTGGTGCTGCTTGTGAAACGTCCCTTCTGGGAATCAGAGTGTTTTTTTAGAGGAAGGTCACAGTGGAAAATGTACATTATTTTTATCTGGAGACATTAATGAGCGCACACACACACACACACACACACACACACACACACACACACACACACACACACACACACACACACACACACACACACTCTAATTCACTCAGTAATCCTCTCACGCGTGCCTGTCGCACTCATTTTTCCATGGTGCAGTGTGGAAAGTTGTTCCTTTTGTTAAAGACAGGAAAAACATTGTGGAGTTTGCCTTAATGTAGTTGTGTAGTCTCCCCCTGCCTCTTTTATCTCGGTGTCTAATGAATAATGCAGCAGTGTGTCTCTGGGGGCCTCGGCCGAGGGCTCCACCAGATGGCTGTCAGGGCCCCAATCAGCTGTAATGTCCACCGGCTTCAACGTTCATGTCCAGCACGCCACATGTCACCCACATTCAATTTACTAATTACTTGATGTATTTAAATTACCACCATCCATTTACAATACAGCCGCATTTTGGAGTGTTGGCATATGAAACAACATCCCAGGTTTTTTTCTGTCAGATGAACTCTGTGTGACTTCAATTATTTATTTGAAATACCCTATAGATTTGAAGTCCTGATAAGCTTTAATAAATATTGCAAAATCTCCACAAATAATTAAAATGGTCAAAAATTAGATTTTGGAGTACAATAAATGAACAAATTATTATTATATGATTATTACGATTATAATAATGATGATAATATTAATAATATTTTAAATTTTAATGGAGAAATATTAATAATATTTTGAAAATACAATAAATTAATAATAATATATTTTTAACTTTAATTAAAATTTATCAATAATGATATTTTGATCATAATAATAGTAATGATGATAATAATAATAATAATAATACCACCAACAACAACAACATTAATACAAATATTAGCTATTGTTGTTATTATTCCTGTCATAAAACATAAGAAAAATGTTTAGAAAACAATTAATAATAATGACTTGAAGATTATGGAAATTATTTTGAAGTGTAAACAAAACATTTTTTTTAATATCATCAAAGTGCTGCTCTTTATATATTTTTATAAAGAATTAAACTAATAAAACCTATTGTTTGATTTCACCTTACTAATTTATTATTTTCTTACCTGTAATATGCAAAATAAAAATCAAATTAAATTTGGCATTCATAGTTACATCACAATTCCTTTAAGTGCTTGTGAATCCTCTGTGGACTTCTGTCTGGATGCCATTTGTAATTTGACAGATATGAAAATGTAGCTGTGATCAGGGTTGTGCAAAAATACATTTAAAATGTATTCAAATAAAATACCAAATACCTCCATATCCAAATAAACTACAAATACAGCAGCCACAACTGTATCATTAAAATACTGTATTTTGTATTTTGGAAATACTTTTACAAGGGAGCATAACATTTCTTCACAAACCTTCCATCAACAGGCCTATTTGATCAGTTCCTTCACCATTCAACTGTGAAGTAAACAATGTCTGACAGCAACTGCTTTTCTCTAATCAAGTATAATTCAGCTTCTCTGCACCTCACTCACCTCTACTATACATGAGGAGGCATTCATGAAAAACTTGTGTTTTTCTTTAATTTTAGTATAGAATTTGTAAAAATTTCATACAGAAAGTCATCTTGAAGAGGTTTTCTTTAATCACTGTTAAACCATATAATGCAGATAATGAGTTGGAAATTAGTACTATATCTCTTACTATATCCCTGTCTATAGTGAAAATTGCCAACATCTCTTAACAGTCTTATATTTTTAAAGGGTGATATATTAAAAGGTTGGTATTTTTTTTTGTTTGCTTAATTTGTTAAATAAATCAATGTTGTTGTTTTTGGGGTGGGTGGTGGGGGGGTTGCAATACACAATGTAAAATTACAATTTCTGAAAACTACTAAAATCTCTAGTTTTAGTTATTTACATAAATCATTTTTATTATTTATATATATATATATATTTTTTACAAATGTACTCTTCAAAACACGATATCTCAACAAACTGTAAGCTCTCTGTTTTTGCTGCTATAAAACCTGAGTTTTTGTCCAGTCTGTAGACTAGAGTATTGTTCAATATTTTTGTCTCCTACTGATTAACTACACTGTAAAACCCAAAAAGTAACTCAAAACATTTGAGGAAACTGATTGCAACAAACCATTTAAGTTCAAAAGCTAATGCTAATGAGTACTGTGAAGTTAATCCATCTGAGTACATGACACATTTTGAGCACAGTAAAACCCAGTAAATGAAGAGAACTCAAACCAACTGAGTACTGTAAAACCCAATAAGTTAAGGCAACTCAAACCATTTGAGGAAACCGACTGCAACAAACTATTTGAGTTAAAAAACTAATCTGAGTACTGTGAACTTACTCCATTTAAGTTGAAGTAATGAGGTATTTAAGTGATAAAGTAAGTCTTGATTGAGCATTAATGATGAACTCCTGCTATTAACAAGCAGAATTATTGAAGAGAAACACACAACTACAGAGACCTCAGTCACATCATTAACAGAAATAAAACAAGTTCAATCTCTGAAAATCGTAGTAGAGGATCATTAAACAACTCCACGAACAGTATCAACAGCTTCACACAGCAACACTGAGTTCAAAACTCTATTCAAATGAGTTCATTTACAGAAAAAAGAGTTAACTGCACTCATTTCATTTGATAAAGTTAACTGTTGTGTTTAACAATGTGTGCGTCAAAGTTTGTAATTAACTATTTATAGAGGGCACCTGCAGATCAGCTACTGGCATTTGAAACAGCCAATAGAGTTTTGTAGGTATCGCCACTGTATTGACTTTTTAATGTTGCTGTCTTATTTTCCTGTCTGATTTTGACCTGCTCCAGAATCTACCCCTGCTATTTTTTCTGTTTCTTTCTTTATTTGTGGTGCATAATTTCGATTTATACTCCAAGAATTGATCAACCTCTTCCATATTAATCAATTTTGTAGTCTGATCTTAAACCTTGGCAAATAACTGAGAAACCACTGCTATTAAAGGCCACGTTTTCATGATGTCGTCATGTAGATGTCATACAAAGTATTTCCAAATTACAAAACACTAAAGTATTTTGATACAATATATTAAGCCATTTTCATAAACCTTATTAAATGCAGATTACAAAATACGATTTTGTGTTTTACTATACGTGTTTGAAATACTTCACATCATAAATACTGCTCATCTCTGGCTGTGATGGATAAAGGTAAAGTCTGTTCATTAGCTCATACTATATTGAATCCTAAGACACTTTTAAATAATTTCAGAGCTTTTTTTTGGTCACTGGGAATGATTTGGAAAGACCTTTTCTGTATTTCACTGCATAATTTCATTGACTAAATAAATAATTCCGTGAAAACAAACACATTTGGAAAGACAGCTGTCAGTCAAAGTAATTTTCATCTAATTGAATATGGTATCTTCCTTGACTAAATCCCATGGGGAAAACCTGATTTTTTTTTTTCTTTTACTGCTGAATATTAATTAGCTGTTTGTTTGTGCGCTCAATGTTTAAACCTCTCTGTTGGTTTGTTTTGAACAGGTATATGGTTCTTCTGAAGCAGAAGGACGCTATGGAGGCACTGGAGGAATCTTTGCAAAGGGACAGAGAAAGTCTAGGAGAGGAAATTCGCAAAAACACACTTATCCTGGGAGAGAATCGCAGTCTGAGGGAAGAAGTAGACAGGTTAGAAAGGGTTTTTAATAATACAACACACTCCGTTTCCAGTTGAAAACATGTGCGAGTGAGGAAACGTGGGCGAGGAAATTCATGGTTATTATTTACTGCTCTCTGCTGGCTGGAATAGACTACAGCAGTTCATTAGCACAACAGTAGACCTGTGCACAATAATGCAGTGGCTAGGCTGTAGTGTCACATTGTTATTTAATTTGGTATAATAAAAATAACAATAATATTAGTTATTATTATTTATTGGCAGTTAATTGGTTATAACTAAAAATAGTTCGTACCTATTTAAAATTACAACCAATGAACTGCCAATAAATAATAATAACTAATATTATTATTATTATTATTATATAGTAATATTATTGAGACTTTTTAAGTTATTATGAATAATAATTAGTTGTTATAAATAATAGTTCATATTATTGTTATTATATTATATTATAATTAATACTATTGAGACTTTTATGACCAATGAACTGCCAATAAATAATAATAACTAATATCTTTAAAGTATGATTTACAGAAGACATCCATTACAATGTCAATCATATACCTACAAGTCTTATATTATTAGTTTATATATCAAAAATATTGAGAGACACATTTGAAGGAGTTTATAAAGACTTTATAATCACAGTGTAGTCCTAAATGCTGATTGTCATTTTTAATGACACCGTATTTACCCATTTTTTCATCAGGTTTCAATTCTTCAAAATCCAATAGAATTGAAAAGTATTTAGTATGTTGTTTGATTTTATATGTATGTATTATTTACACTGAATCACAGTGGTTCATTATTATTTAGACACATTTAAACACTTTATTTTCATTTTCTACGCTTGTAAAATCTAATTTTGTTCGTAGTATTGGCAGAACATACAGTTATATGTGCAAAATATTATGTACATAACATGCCATCACACAGTATATGTCATTTATAATATTTCATTTTTACTTATGTTCTTATATTATATGTGTAATTGTATTTAATGCAGTTTTAAAATTCCACTTTTTGTATTAATATTATATGTTAGGCTCCTAGGGTCTAAGAGTATTCGATTCTCTGTATGTTCTGCACATGTGGTTGAATTCGAAATAAATCTGACTTTGACTATAATTTTGCAGTATATAACGATATCGTATATTAAATGACTCCATCTGAGTCTGTTTTCTGTCTCTGTAGAGTGTCACACATGCACACACAGCTGAGGCAAGAGTACGACAGCCTGCAACTGCAGACCAAAGAGCTGAAGACCTCTCTGAATGAGTCTCAGCTGGAGCTGAACCGCTGGCAGGCACGCTATGACCAGCTGAAAGAGCAGCACCAGGGCCTGGACATCTCCATGACCAAACTGGACAACCACTGTGAGGTGAGCGAGATCCTACAGCAGCTTCTGCAACTACTGTATACACCATAGCAAGCAGGACTAAATACTGATTCCTGATCCTCTTTCCTCTATTTAGTTGCTAACCCGTTTGAAAGGAAACCTGGAGGAGGAAAACCATCATCTTCTCAGCCAAATCCAGATGCTCAGCCAGCAAAACCAGACCCTGCTGGAGAGAACAATGGAGAGTAAAGAACTTTACCACGAGGAGCAAAAACAGTACATGTGAGCATATTGTTAAATATTTTGAATCAATCATTATTAGATTTTTTTTAATTGTTGAATGTTTGATTGGACTTTTTATTGTTAAAAGTGCCATAAAATGCATTGATATATGTTCAATTGTTTTCTGATATCTCAATAGAAGCGATGTATTTTCGAATAGTGTGAAAGGTTTTACAGGTCTATTTACTACTGTAGGAATTGTCCCTAATATGATATGGTTGCTTTTGACCATATTTGGAAGGGTCGTGAATATGGGCTATACGAATATGAATATGGACTATTTTCGATTTCATAAGATTCTGCTTACAGCATCGACGTTGTAATGTAATTTAAATATAATCAGTCAAATATACCTAAACATCCTTTTGGTTGTTAAATCGTAAAAAAGTGCCGAAAATACCATTTAACCGCAGTCATTAGCAGCTGGCTATATGCTTCTTGTTTGATCTTGTCCCATTTTATATTATATCTCAGCCAGGCAGTGAAGATCGCTGTTTTTTTTTTTTTTTTTTTTTAAAGAATCAGATCTTAAACGCAGCGATTTTTGTATGGCATGGCAATTCACTGGAGAGCCTGGGGCTGGCTGGCTGACTGAAATTAAGTCTATGTGCCTGTACCCCTTTGAGCTCAGTATTCTTATGTACTCTAATATGTACACATCCAACATAATCAAGTTTATTTTAGCCAGGAGGAGTAAGTGAAATATAAACAAAATATAGACTAAAATATAATTATATTCAACAAAAAGAGCCAATAGAGATCTTGTATACAGTTGTATTTTGTGGTTTTACCCTGTATGAAAAATAGTAGTTAATATCAACCTCTGCATAAACAGATTTTTCACAGTTTTTTTTCACAGTTTTGTGCTATTCTTTCACTCCAGAAAAATCACAGTAAGAGCTGAGTGATATGACATGATGCATAAACGTGCTGTAAACACGTATTCAGCAGTCTACATAGACTGCATAGACTGCAAATTGCTTTAATATACATGTTAAACCAACAAAACCTACAGACATCTTTGAAGACCGCTAAATAAATTTATGATCCATATATGAAGATTTTTCATTCTATGGCACATTTAATGTTAGAAAACAGAAGGTACAAATACATTAGTTAATGAAATCCCCGAAGCAAGTTATTTTAATGGCATACTACGTTCTTTTCTAAATTGAGTGGAAAAAAGTGATTGTTTTTTTGTAAAATGATTCTCATAATTTTAATCAAAAAATTCTAAACAAAATATGTGATAAAACTTTCAATCATTAGGATAAATAAACCTTAACTTTTTTATGATTTACCTCAAACTGGCCTCTATTTATTTATCGACCAAAACAAAAAACTACAATCTACGTTGTTTGTTTTCAATACTACAATGCGAAAACAAAACTTTTGGTTTTTCACTTTTCATTGTGGTTTCAAAAAATACTGTAAATATGAATATATTTGAGCGGGAACTAAAAACAAAAAGAGATTTAGGAATTGTGCTCCAAATGTCTTGATACTAATCGTTTATTTCTTCTTGCAGTGATAAGCTGAATTCATTACGACGACAGAAAGAAAAACTCGAGGAGAAGATCATGGACCAGTACAAGTTTTATGACCCAACTCCTAAAAAGTGAGTCCATTACTTACATCTAAAATCTTCTCAAAGTAAAAGTTTGTAGTTTCAGGCCCTTTAATTTATAAAATTAAGCTTCTCTTTGCTAAGTGTAAGAGGCTGTTTTAACATTTGTACTTTTAATCTTAACACAGGAGTCGTCAGTGGGTTGGAGCCAAAGCTATAGCAAAATTCATTAAACCCAAGAAAGAAAGTTCACGAGAGAGACCAGACGCTCCACGAGAAAGAATTAGAAGTGCTCCAGACATTCCTCTTCCGGAGATCCCCACATGTATAGACTGTCCTGAAAGTGCACCACCTCCTCCCCCTCCACCACTGCCTCCCAGACAGTCCCGTCCTAGTCTGGACTCCATGAACAGTCAGTCTGTGGAGGAGAATCACGTACAGTCACCAACCCTCTCTTCTCCTGCCCTCAACGGCCGAGGTGAGTTCTCAACCAAGAAAAAATACAATCATTTATATGTCGTCCAAACCATTTTACTCGTAGAGATCTGACGATCCCTCCCTTTTGCATCCAGTGTAAACAGAATCGGTGTTTGTGAGAAGTTTTATTGTCGCCACAATGTAGCATTATTTGTAGAAAAGTAATTTCTCTAGCAGACATTTAAACGGGTCACAGAAACTTTAATCAAGAAATGATGACGTACATATTGTCATTTTACTGCTGTAGCAATATGAAAAATGCAGTGCTCAGCATGTACAGTATGAGTACCCCCCAAACAAGTTTGGTGACCACTGCTTTACAGTATTGTATTTGTACATATATATTATGTTTAATCAGTACTGAATCTAGAGCTTATCTAACGAAAAAAGTTGTGATAATGGTTCAAAAACTAGTACACCTAAATTTGTTATAGAAAAATATTAAATAATAAAAAATCAAAAGAAACAAAAAATATATACAATTTTGTTGAAATGTAATTTCCTAAGATGTTCTCTGACTAAAATATAATTTTAATAAATATATCTGTTTAATAAATCTGTTTTGTTCAGATGCACCAATATATATCACTCATATTCACTAGAAATGGATACAAATATTAAAATGGGGCGTACTCATATATGCTGAGCACTGTATATATATTCTTTTCTTTATTATTTTCTTTTGTCTTGGACTAGATGGTTTAAAGTTAATTTATTTATAAATATTGTTATTACAGCTATTATTATTACTATTATTATTATTATTATTACTCTCAACCATCAGCCCTAAATAATCTAAGAGTTTAAATTAGTTTAAAAGTTATGGTTATGCAACTGTTTACATACTATTCTAGTTTTATGCAAATTTAAGCATTTAGTATTTCAGTTTTATGCCAGTTTTACTTGTGGTTTTTAGTACCAAACTTTTGTTTATTTTTTGTATGCTTAAAATGATCAAATAAAGTATTTTGATAACGTCACAGCTGTATTTAACTGCAGTATTACATTACAATCAGACACTTTGAGGGTTATTTGACACTACTAAAGCAATCAGGTCAAAAGTGTTTTGACTGCTTCTGGAAGAGATGAACAAGCTCAATATGTCTGATATTGTTGCATTTACCCTGCAAAGTTCAACTGATTCAATTCTGATTTTTTTTCTCTAATGTGGCACAGATCGGATATGGCCCATGTACGGTTAAGCAGGACAAAATCACATGGATTTTGATTTACTCAAATCACATTCAGACCTTGCTCCTGTGTGGAAATTTAGCTGATATGAATCAGATCTGTGCCCTCGTGTCTGCAGTATAAGCAGGTAGATCGGATTTTCACCATGAAGTCAACTTTGACGCTCTCATTTCGGAACAGACTTCAGCAGAGTCCCAAACTTTAAATCTCATACAAGAGGAATAAAAGGCTTGCATATGTCATATAGCACAAGTATTTAAGAATATTAACGAGAGAGCGTGAGAGAGAGCGAGAGAGCGCAACATCCGCCACGTAACCAATATAAACTAATATTAAACTGTTGTATACAGTAGGTCATGTGCATAAATCACGCCTTAGACATTATGTTAAGATGCCTACTGGTTTAAAAAATGTCTAGAATTAAAGAAGATGGCCAAGTGAGAACTTTTCTGTCATAAGCTGTTGTAAAGCAACTTGTCAAAAATATTTTTTAAGAATTAAACCCTTGAACATTAAAAACAGGAATGGAGAAAAGAGCACTATTTTATTATCAGCTGTCAGTCAGCGCCCGCTTTTTTTTTTTCTTGGCCATTGGGCCTTTGCCGTGTGCTGTGTAAATACAGACAAGATGTTGTAAGCAGGTCATCAAAAAATCAGATACAGTCACAAAATCAGAATTGACCAATAAGATCTGCAGTTTAAATGTAGCCTATGAGACCCCAAGTACACTTTTACAACAAAAACACATCTTTTTAGCAGGTTTAAAGAGGCCACTGTGCCCACTAAACTTCAGAAATCCACTTTCACCCCTAGAAACTAAACTTGTTGTAGTCATGATCTCTTAAAAACTCAAACTGGCATCAAAAGTAGATTTGCACACAGCAAACACATTTTAGTTGAATTAAACGGGTCGCTATATGGATGACCTGTCTTCCACTAGGTGGCGCCATAGGACTTTTTGTTTTCATACTCGCTGTTATCAAAACATCCTCTTCTTCCTCTCAGTGTCCACTCAGCGAATTAATCCTGTTGTGAATTTCCAATTTCATTTCTCAGCTCTCCAAGTAATAACCCTTTCTCAACCTTCATGCTATATTGCAGTGCTAAAACAATCTTCAAAGGAAACCTCAGGGCATCGTTCTTCATGAATCATAAATGTGATCAATTTTTTCATCTCTGAATCATCATTTCTTCTCTCCTACTGACCCCTTTCTCTCTTTCCCTATGTGTCTGTATCTGTACATTAACCCACACACACTCCAGCCCCTCCAGCAGCCAAACGCTTCCGGTTTCTCCGAAGCAAGAGCCAGGAGAAAATGCGCGTTCAGGGGACGCCACCCTCCCGCCGATCTCTTACCAGACGCCTGCGCTTCTGGTCCTCATCCGACAACATCATCCCCTGCCCCCCCTGCGAACCTTTTTCGCATATCGGCAATTTCTGACATTTTCCATCATCATCATCATCACCATCATCACGGTCACACCATTATACCATCAATACTCTCCCTATAGCAACACCATTCACATTTATTTCTTCCTCAAAGTCATCCAGCGTTCCTAACACACACAAAGCAAACCATTAAACATTCAGCACCAAACGCTAAAGGAATAAACATTCATGAATAGATTTTCCCTCATTACCACAAGCTCACACTACTCAATCAGCATCATGACACACACACACACACACACACACACTACAACATATACATGCTGTGGAGGGCTCTGAGACCAGGCCGAAGCACCCTGAATGCAAGCCTGCAGTAAGTAACATGTATTAAACCCAGCGGATTGCAGCCAGCTTGTGCTTGCCTTGAGAAATGTGTGTGAGCGTCTTCTTGCTAGCACTGAAAGGTGAACAGAGTCGCAGCACACAGCCACTGTTAACACCAGCAGTCAATAGTAATCAAATGAAGTGCATGCATGGAGGGATTGAAGGAGGAAGGCAAGCGTAGACGACAACTTCAGCAGATACTTAGACAGGATTTATGCTGGCTTTGATGTGTGCTTGCTTGTGAACTTCAGGTTTGCTCATGAACGCTTGCTTGTGTTTTTATGTTTACATGTACAGCAAACAGTGTTCATTCGTTTTGCATCTTTAATATGGTGTGTTCTCTGTGCAACATGCGCATGCGACTGTTTCAATTATGTATGGAGGGTTCATATGCAAATCAGGTAGAATTGGCATGCATTGATTTGTGTCTTAGCTTTTTATGCAGGGCACATGACTACTAAAAGCCATTCTTGGGGGTGCGGATGTGTTCATGTTGCCCATAATCACTATTCTTAATGATAAACTGTTATATTATGTTGGTAAGCTGGGTAGAAGTTTTATTTATTTATTTTCCCAATTCATTTACCAAAATCTTGCTATGATCTACTATGAATCAGGTCAAAACTGTGAATCTTTTACTTGAATACTTCTCACAGATGACATTGTTTACAGTTAACCTGAGTATTTTGGGGAAAAAAATGTTTTTAGTCATTCCTTTTTCTTTGGTTTAGTCTCTGTTTTAGAGGTCGCCACAGCGGAATGAACTGCCAATTATTCCAGCATATGTTTTACGCTGCGGATGTTCTTCCAGCTGCAACCCAGTACTGGAAAACACCCATTTACTTATACATTCACACACACACACACACACACACACACACACACACACACACACACACACATACACATACACACTCATACACTACAGCCAATTTAGTTTTTTCAAGTTACCTATAGCACATGTCTTTGGACTTGAAAACCACACCAACCTAGTGAGAGCATGCAAACCCCAGACAGAAACGCCAACTGTCCCAGCTGGGGCTCGAAACAGCAACCTTCTTACTGCGACAGCGCTAACCACTGAGCCACTGTAGATTTTACTTTTATTTTTTTATTTATTTAAGAGCATAAATAAAAAAGTTTTATTCCCAGCATAATTGCCATGCTTGCTACATTTCTTCAAATGAAAAGCTTCTGCCAAAGGTTTAAATGAAATGAAAAGTAAATACCCTCAGAGATGAGGCTGTCACGGTGTCATGTTTTTCAATATGTGATTATCATACTCAATATTTAATCTTACAAAAATGCTAACAGCCAAATTTACCTTTATTTTTGTTTATCTATCTGTAAAACATATTTAAAAGAAAGAAATAAACACTACAAAAGTTTGGAAAGGCAACTTAAAGCTAATGTTATTTAATCAATCAACTGATTTTAATCATGTATGTTCAAAAACACCTCAAAATAATATATTTTAAAAGCTTTATATGTTAAAGCAAAATTGTACAGCGCTCAACCTCTCACAAATCTTTTAAAAGTAATATTTTATAGGATGCTTTTACAAAAAAAAGAGGGAAAATCAAGTGAAACAAACAAAAAATGTAAAGATTTAGTTTAAATTTTGTAGGTTGTAATTTATTATTATTATTTATTTTTTGCAGTATTTTGCTGTAATTATATTATCTTTCCATTTCTAAGTATGTTTGGTGACTAAAATATTATTTATCTAAAAATAACATACATATATATATATATATATATATATATATATATATATATATATATATATATATATATATATATATATATATATATATATATATATATATCTGTTTAATAAAGCTGTTTTGGTTAAATGCATCAAAATGCATTAACTATATTCATTGAGTAATGGATATTATGTGTTATATTATATGTTTATTACATTCATTCATTTTCTTTTTTAGCTTAGTCCTTTTGTTAATCTGGAGTCGCCACAGAGGAATCAACCGCCAACTTATCTAGCATATGTTTTACGCAGCGGATGCTTTTCCAGTCGCAATCTAACACTGGGAAACACCCATCCACTCTTGCATTCACACACATACACTACAGCCAATTTAGCTTATTCAATTCACCTAGAGCACATGTCTTTGGACTGCTCGAACCAGTGACCTCTTGCTGTGAGGCGATTGTGCTTCCCAATGTGCCACCATGACACCCTATTTTTTTGTTTATATACATTTATAACATTTAGTTGAAATGTTGTAGTTTGTAAATATTTTTGTAACATTTCTCTTGAATTTAAATGTATTATCTATCTGTTTTTAAAGATGTTTGCGACAAAAATATTATTCTAATAAATTTTTGTATTTACATTAAAATTAATAATTATTTTAATCATTATAAATTGTATATTCACTGAAAATGGATATATTTTATTTCATATATTCATTTTCAAAATTGTAATGTCAATTTTAATTTAAAGCCATTATGAATTGACAATTCTGAACTATTTGGATGTAGTAAGTCAAATTCATATCATATAAATAGATTATAAATAACGAAAAAACAGTTAGTCTCGGTGTGAACAACTTTAATTTAGAACAAAAAAGTTGTAGGGAGCTGCTTTGTTCCATCAGATACATATGTCACTTTTCTCACAGCTGGTCCAGTTCAAGTCTGTGATCTCTGACCTAGAATAATACGTGGTTCAGAGCAGGTTAGCTGTTGTAGCATCAGGTACAAAGGTGAAGAAACCCAATCAAAACCAATCCTCCTTCTTGAGCTCCAAAACTCAAGCGTTTGCTCAAACCAAACACAAACTTGTACATTCTATGACCTTGAATCAAATATAAATTGCATGTGAGAGTTTGGTACACGATAATTGCATTTAATTTTTAATAGCATAGTTAGATTACGTTATATTGCTACACTGGTACATGATTGTTATCATTAGCATTATATATATATATATATGAGATAGCCAATATATATATATATATATATATATATATATACACACACATATATATATATATGTGTATTACTCCGCCCTCATACAGCCAGCAAAAAGCAGACACAACAGATCTAAAGTTTAAAAGATGCTTGCTCAGCTGTTTAACTGTCAGCTTATGGTTTGAATCCAACGCGGAAGAAAGTATTTCCTCATACAAAAGGGTTTTTGAGACTCTCCATGTTTGATTTTGTTCTTATATACACAATTATGCCGTTAAACTGTTGTATAAACGCAATATCACACGAGTAGCAGTGCGATATGGCTGTACATCGGCACTGATGGGGGCACCAAGGCACTTTGCTTGCGGCCTCATGCCAACGCACGCCACCCACCAGTGCCGATATACAGCCCTTTCGCACTGCTACTCGTGTGATATTGCTTTTATATATGTATGTGTATGTGTGTGTGTATATATATATATATATATATATATATATATATATATATATATATATATATATATATATATATATATCACAGAAAACTGGTGTACTGTATGTAGAGAGGGAGGCAGAAAATGAAAAGTTTCTGGACAACTATCATGAGTTGTCAATAGATTAATGCACATTATATTATACAGGTTAATTGTATTTCTTAGTAAGAATAAATTAATTTAATGTAGGATGATAATAGCATGGTATTGCTTGATTTGCACATTATGCAAATTAGAATGTATGAAGGCAGCATAATAAGACATCGTGAGAGAATTTGTGCTTCAACCAGCAGGAAACCTCAGCCTTCACACATTTACTATTTTTACCTTTGGAAAAAAACAGCCTCGTGGTCGATGCATAATCTTTATATCATAACCACCGAGATGTCATGCATGTTTGAGTCTGATTGTCTCATTTTAATTTTAGGCTCAAAATGAGTACTAATCCTTTAGCTTAGCAGTTTACTCATGGACAAAGCATTTTGAGCCTTGGTGCTTATATAGGAAATGCATCTTAAGTCTGGTTTGCAACATTTCTGTTCTGATAAGAGAATAAAAGTGCTCATAAGCTTTTTCTACAGAGAATTGTGAATTGCTGGCACATTCTGATACATACAATGCATGTTTGAGCCTTGTTTGTAAGAGAGCTGTGTTGTTTAGCTTCACATTAAACTCATAAAGTGCATGTTTAAGTCTGGCTTGCAACATTTTGCATCTCATTTCTGTCATCTAAAGTAGAATCAGCTTTAGCTTTATTGTTTACTGTAGCACATGCACTGACACACTGAGCATTGGCACTCATACAGAGTTTGAATGTTTGCGACAAATGTGTCTGATTTTACAGGCAGTTAATAAAATGACCTTCTCCTTGTTTTAAAATCATGTACGGATCATTTTTTCAGCTTGTGTCTAATAAAGAGAATGTCATGGAGCACCAGCTGGTGTTTTAGTTTGGCCACAGCAGTGAAGCTTAAAGGAATGTTTTGGGTTCAGTACAAGTTAAGCTCTATCGACAGCATCTGTGGCATGCTTTCGATGTATCACAAAAAAACAAAACCAAACAAGGTTTTGACTTGTTCCCCAATGATAAAGCAAGCAAAAGCCATGTTTTTATGAATACACTTGTATTGGGAGTGTGTGGGGCAAGACATTGCACCGGAATGCATATTGAAATGGGCACTTGTGTAGGTCTTACGGGTTGCTACAAGACCGATTAGTAATCAGTGTTGTGCTAGTTACTGAAAAATAGTAACTAGTTACACTAACTTCTTTCAAAAGGCAAATCAATTACATTATCGATTTCTTACACCAAAAAGTAATGCATTACTGTTAAAAGTCATTTTTGAGTTACTTCTTAAAGAAACATGTTCAATGCTTCATTAATGCCCTCATAACGTCACTTCAGTGCTGCATGGAGAATACACTGTTGATCAGCTTCACAGTTTTAATTCATTTGCGTTCTCACAACTAAAACACAAGACAGACTTAAACAAAACGTCTTTTTTAAACACTAAAGTCAGACCAGCAGCACAAAAATAAAAAAATCACAATTACAAGGTGATAAACCAGCTGAATAATATATTCAGTAAAAAAAGCAAAAACCAAAATGACTTCAGCATCACACAAGTTTATATTTAGCCCTTAAACATTTTCCTTCACAGCGTAAGTATGAAAATCGTGACAATATACAACAAAAACAAAACATTTCTGAAATAAATAAATGAAAGTAATCATTCAGAATCAATTTGGTGAAATTCAGCATCAGAAAAGTGCTATTATAGACATTCTAAACAAAACAAAAACATAACAGCTGCTCAAAAATTAAAATCGAGCAATTTTCAAACTAACCAGAAATTAAAAGTGGTACGTCAACAACTTATGGAAAATAAGCTGTACCTCATACACGACACGTCTTGGAAGATGTTGGCTAGAGTGCAGCCCAAATTAATTAATTTACCAAGTAATGGACAAAGGCATCATATTGTAACAATAACAGAGTTAATATATTTAAAAAGTAATGCGCTAGAGTATTAGTTACTGCCAAAAGCTGTTACAGCAACATGTTATTACCCAACACCGTTAACAATACAGACATTCAACTCAAACATGATCACTTTTACATGTCAAACTGAATTGTCCATGAAAATTGTGCTAACATAGTTTTGTCTTTATTCCCTGTGCTACTATAGAAGTAATAGTATGCGTGTATAGCTTAGCAATAGCAAGAAATTGCTCCAAATTTTAAATTTCTGTAGAGAGAGGTCATGTTTTGACCTGATTTTTGCAGGTCAGGGTTCACCAAGTTTGAACTTTGCAATGCTAATGAACAAAAGTCTATGGGGTGAAAAGTGCAGTGTGACCACAACTTAAATTAAATGATTTTTTTATTCGACAATAATTACATACCTTAGAATGTTCATCAGTCCATCAGAATCAAGCATTCAGTAGCCCTGTAGTATAAGCAGATGTATATGATGTGACTTTGGAATTTCGATGGGATTTTGATTTGTTGATGAACAATTTAACATTTTTTTATATATTAATATATAAAATTACATTTAAGCAGGCAGATGCAATATTAGACTATTGTGAAAAAATACAGTACAACCAGCAATTCTGAGCCAGTTTATTGATGATGTTTTGAAGAATGTCTTGAAATAAAAGTAGAATTTCTTCTGGGTTTTGGGTCGTGGCCACATTACTACCTCAGGTGTTTTATATAGATCATAATGTAAGACAATTTATACAATTACAAGTCAAATACAGATCAAATATCTATCTGTCTGTCTGTCTGTCTGTCTTCCCATCCATCCATCCATCCATCCATCTATAAACATGCATATCTGTCTGTCTACTCATCTACCTACCCGACTGTCTGTCTCTGTCTGTCTGTCGTCTATCTATTTATACTTTTTGTATGAAATAGTCATCTAACAATAAACCTACATCCCAAATACATTAGAAGTGATTAAGAACACATTAAAATGATTTTAAACAGCGAGTCACTAGAAGCTGTGTTGAACCCAGAACATTTCCTCTGTCTAAAGAGTGTGTGAAGACCACCAGCATGCTGCTTGAGTGTTTTTACGAACTTTACTAACAAATGCTTGTGCTTTTGCCCCGACACCTTCAGCCGCCCGCAGCGTCACCAGAGCAGCAACGCTTGATCTGCACATGTCCTGCATTCACACACAGACACTGACCTTTTCTTCTCATTCTCTATTTTCTTTCTTTCCTTCTTTTTTTTTTTTAAGTGTTGAATGAAAGTGGAGGATCAAGAAGCAGAGACGGGTACCGCTCAATAGGAGGCGGCAGTGAGAGCATGAATGGGTACGAGGAGCTGCTTCGCTGGAGGAGCCGAGAGCCAGGAGGAGCAACCTGTTCAACTCCACTAAGCCGCAACTCCCACAATGCACCAGGCTTCACGTCCTCCTCCAGCTTGCGGCCAGGACGCAGGCCAAAGGGTAACACTAAATTATGAAGTTTAGCACACGGCAGCGGTTTTGAGCTTTAAATGACAGACCATGGTTATTCTGCCATGTTCAGCTGTAAATATACTTTCCTTAGAGAGGATAAAGTGACAGTTCACCCAAAAATCAACATTCTGTATCACTTGAACACAAAAGAAGATATTTTGAAGAATGTTGGAAACCAGCAGCCATTAACTTTCAAATTATTTTTTTGTTTTTATCAGTAAATTTCTCAGTTTGGAATATATATATATATATATATATATATATATATATATATATATATATATATATATATATATATATATATTTCAAACTGAGCCATCAGAAGCTGTGTTGTCAGCTTCTAATATATATTAGATTTTTTAAGTTAATGTTTTTTAAGTTTGCAGTTATTTTTACATAAGTTATTTTTAACTTATTTTTTTAACACATTTAATGTTTTATGGTTAAAAGAGGTGGATAGTTTCAGTGTTGGGAGTAACGCATTTCAAGTAATCCGAGTTAGGTAATATTATTACTTTTGTAAGTAACAAGTAAAGTAACGCAATACTTTTCAAAAATAAGTAATAGTATTTGAGTTTCTTTTTAGTGATACGCTAGTTTAGACGTCAGAAATATAATAAGATTTGGCCCGCCAAAACATATTTTTGAATACTTTTATTGTTGTGCAGTCGTATATAGCCACATGTGGTTTTAACCTCCACCTACTGGTCATTTAAAGTACTGTACTATTTACCCGGGTTACTTCATCTCTCTTAGCGTGCGGTCGAGAGTAACGTACATGCAGATTATTTCTGGGGATGATTTAAACATTGAAATATATGTCTGTAAGTGCTCTATTTGTACTAAAGCTCTATTTTTGTAAACATTCAATGGTCATTTCATTATAATCAGTTTTATACCGATTGTATTTTGTTGTACAAACACTTCTTCATGGCTTACACATTATGCTGGTGGTGTTAATATACACACTTTTCCCCTTTTTGTTGTAGTTTTACAAAAAATTATGATATTGAGAATAACAATTGCCTGTAAAGTTAACAAAGTAACCCCAAACTCTTTTCTGCTGCTATTTGTTAAACTTTTGGTTAAGCAACAGTTGATTGGGACTTAATTATTGTTATTATTATGCCTATTATTCAATTGTAGTATTTTCGTAGCATTTTAAACTACCCCTTCATTATGTACAACAAGAAGCAAAAAACAGTCCATCTATCTCTGTCGATGAGCTGATCATCTGAATCAAGCGTCTTAAATAAGGAAAAATGTGCTGGACAGGTGGACTGGAATTGAGAACCACTGCTTTAACCTTTGTGTATTGTTCAACTATTTCATTATGTTAGTGGCTGTTTTTGCTCCATTGACTTCCAATATAAGGACTTTTTTTTTTTTTAATTGCAAAGCCTTGACGCCAAATAACCATGCATTCTTGATTGTTGGTGGTTTCCAAGTTGGAAAGAGGTCCAATTTGTCATATGAATAATGGAAGTCAATGGGGCAAAAATAGTGACCAACACAATCACCATTATTACCATAATGACCAACAACATTTACAATTTTCAAAGCATTCTCCCAAAATATGTGTCAAAATAAGATTTGTCAGCAAAAATCATTTAATTTGCCGTAACATAAAGAAAGTCTTGGCTAAATTAAGCCTCAAAATCACCCCAGAGTGGATGAAAACATCTCCAGCAGCACACAGGACTTAATGCACAAGAAAAACATTAAGATTATCAAGGCTATTTTAAAAATGACTATAAACATTCAATCTGACAAATCATCAATTTGACAGACCAGTGAAAATCATTTTCCTAGATACTTAATATCAGGCCATGGATACAGTTTAAAGCCAGCATCATGCTAGCTGAATTATGTCTGCGTCCTAATGGAGCTTAATCAATTCCAGTCAACTTCTCATTGCAGTCAGTGAAGTTTCCGTTGAGAGATTTTGCTGTTGTTCTTCATGCTGCATTAGTTTATTTAGATATTAGCTAGTTTATAGTGTGTAATGTGCCAGCATGTACACATGGGGGCTTCAGCTTTAAACAGCACTGACCCTCACAGTCGCATCCCAGCCAAAAAAGCCTTGAGCTCATTTCATCAAGTCGCTGTCAGCGTAATAACAAAGCGTTCAGTCTAAATGATTGTTTATTTTCTAGTGCTTGAAGCTTTCTCAGATATCCAGTGCTCTGCGTAAACAAGCAGTCGTGTTCAGACAGAAGCACACAGGAAGACTGCAGTAGCCAAAGGCCCCGTCGTGTCCTATGATGACACTTCTTTTTTAAGAGAGCATCTTTGAAAAAGGAACCGAGAGTGTTTACATGATAACAGTTTAGCTAAATAAAAAAGATAGAGATGACGACAAAAATAATCCATGCTCACACAGATTTGTGAAAATGGTAATAATTGCTGTATTATTCATGTCAAACCAGCAGTGGTGTAAAGTATTACAAATACTCAAATTACTGTAACTGAGTGGTTTTTCTCAGAAATTGTAATTTACTGTGTAGTTTTATAAATGTGTACTTTGACTCTCACTTGAGTACATTTTAGTACAGTATTGGTACTTTTACTCCACTACTTTTCTTCAACCTGCAGACAATACTTTCTTTTCTCTTCTATGGGGATTAGAAAAATCAGTCTTGTGATTCCTGTCCAATCAAATCGCACAAAAAAGGTAAATCACATCGTAATGAACTACCTCAATTTGATTTATAAATGCAGCAAACTGTTTGGAAGCATAAAAAGTGTCCAAGAAGATGTTCAAAGTCTTTACACCCAGAGACTGTTTACTGGCCTTAAACACCCAGCAGGCACAAGATGTTAACATGAGGTCAGACTGAAGTTGTACCCTAACATCATGGGGAAAGATGCATTTTATTTGGATGACGTCAGAACTTAACGTCAGGCCGACGTCAATGTCCAACGGCCAACCTAAAACCAACTAAATATCAATGTCTAATGATGTTACAGTTTGACGTTGTGTGGACGTTTCCACTATGACGTCTATCAGGCGTTGGATTTTGGTTGCCATAACTGATGAATAAATGTCAATATGACGTTGGATTTTGTTCACTTTCCAGCACAACCTAAAATCAACCAAATATCAGTGTCATTATTGGTCATTAAAATAACGCTGTGCTTGAACGCTGGCTAGACATTGAATTTTGGTCACTTGACATCAAATCCTAAATTTAACCTAATATTAACGTCTTATGATGTTGTGTGCCTGCTGGGCAATGACTAAATGCATTTACAAATTATATGTAAACGCATCAGCTTCTTACAACGTAATACTCACTACTCTCGAGAACTTTTAAAAGGTCTACATTTTACTCTGAGTAATATTTACAACAGATACTTTTACTCCACTTGCACTTCATTTTTTGGCAAGTATTGGTACTTTTACTTGAGTATAATTTTTCAGTACTCTTTCCACCACTGCAAAACAGTAGTTTTGCGATCTTACTTTGTACAGATAGCTGGTAACACTTTACTTGAAGGGGTGTTCATAAGACTATCAGGAAATCTTTATAATCATGACATGAAACATGAATGTGAATGAGATTTTATGCATGCTTATGACAGCTGTTATTAAATGTAGTTTGCGTGATTATGTCATTTTAAATGCAAAGATAACATTGTTATGACAACTTGACATAAATGCACAATAGCCGGTCTTCATCTTTATGACAACTTGACATTACCAAGACAATATAAACTAGTCACAAATCTGTCATAAACATAACTGTCATGAGACATTGTAATTGTGCCATCAATCTATTTCTGATCACGTTTTTAGTGGAACAAACTGTATTTGTAATTAAAATGCTCCATTAAAAGTGTTGTTACTCTGTCAAATCATTTTAACAGCGACAGTAATATTTAATAACATTTTATTTAAAAATTCAGCTTGTACAAAAAAAATATTAATGACAATGTTATAAAATTCAAGACATATTTATAATGGCTTTATACATAAAAATCATTCAAGTTGTCATAACAAACAATATTAACTGTGTGAATGACTCAATTTTAATGACCTATTATAACGATCTAGGCACAAAGTCTAAAGCGCATGGCGCAAAAGCATTAAAGGGCCATGACACCCCCTCGTTTCAGCAGGGTGTTTTCACACCTCTACTTTGGAAAAAGTCAGAAAAGTGGGCGTGTCCAGCTCTGTTTAGGGGGGAGTGTCGGAGGAAGAAAAGAGGCTTGGTGTGGGAGTGTCTATTTGGGCGCGCTGAATTTTAGAGTCAAAACACACACCCAACAGGGGAGAAAGGGACTGTTTACATGGACATCTGTAATCAAATTATTTGCCCAATTATTAAATGGTGGACTTTAACTGCAGTTTGGCTCTTTCATTCAGGGAATTCATTCATGTCCCTCGCCACAAACGAGATATTTGATTTGATGTGATATTTGATCACAAAATCCTACATGAGGTTATAGTTTGGTTGTAAAGCTAACTTGTTTACACTCGGTGCAATAGTTTGTTCGATAAGAATAAAATACGAACTGAATAAACAAAGAGCACTGGTCGCCCACTTACCAAATCTGTAGAGGCAGGACAATCACCAGCAACTAGAGCCGCGTCTTTATTAAGAGAATACTACAAGCGAATCCGGATCTCAGCGTTTGCAGATGAGAACAGCTCTCAGGTAAACAATAATCCTCCTTAGACACGTAAATTATTGTTGTCGCGCGTCGCGTACACTGTTAATCCACACATGAGTCTGCGCTCTCACAGAGAGAAAATGAAAACAAAACTTAACTGCAGCAAACTATAAAGGCAACACTTCACGCTTGTTTTGCCAACACAACGTGGCATCTCTGCCTTCTAAACACTGTGACAGTAATGAATATTAATGAAGTTGCACAATAGAGCGCGCTGATTGGTTTGAACCAAGCTTTATTCATGCATTAATGCAGCGGGCTGTAAGACGTAATAAGACACTCTGGCACAGACGTCCAGTCTGCACGCTGGAATACAGGCTATTATGTCATGACCGTGACGCAGCTTCAAAAATTAGTTTCAAACCGGAAGTATGAATTTGCTTAAAATAACACAAAAACAACCAATTTACACTTTTTAGTGAAATATAGGTGTCCTAATAGTGTTTTTAGCAGTGTGGGACACATATACGACTGTCAACAGCTCAAAAAATGTGTTTGGGTGTTTCGTGACCCTTTAAGATAATGTCCGAATCCACTTTTGCTATTTTAATGATGGAAAAAAATGCTCATCTCTCATTCACTTTAAGAGTCAGTTGCGTCGCACCATGGCGCATTTGCTGTTTACATGGCGATTTTTTTAAGTTGAAAAACTGAATGACTGGACAAATCTAAACTTGTTTTAATAAAAACAAATATAAATATGCGTATAAAAAAAGTCATTCTGCTGATAATAATGACATTATACAGATGCAAATTGTCATGAATAAACTGAAAAAATCCCCTGAGATGAAGAAGGCATGCAGGTAGTGGTTTTTATATTTATGTAGAAAATAATAATTTTAGTAACATTTTAATCCTTTATTTTTTCATATGTAAAGATATTTGTGTGTTGCTGTACATCCTGTGTGTATAGAACGTATAGCCATATTGCGGCGGGTGTATGATAGGGCTCATTATGACGGTTGTTATAAGCATGCGTGAGTCTTATGAACACCCCTTAATGTGTTACCGAAATACTAATTATGCACATGACATCACTATTGTCATAAATTCAGGCAGTTATAGTTTGTAGTGTTGGTATTGTTATCGCTGAGGCTGATATAAACATTTTAACCTAACATTGATCAGCCAGAAATGTGTTGGGTTGATATCAATAAATGTGTATTTATTGGCTGATAACACACTGATGTGTTATAATGTGTTGTATACTGATGTGATATAGTGTATAGAATACAATTGCACATTTAAACCTTTTTTTTTTTTAATCTTTTATCATGTTTTTTTAAACCTTGTTTTCATTCTCAGTTATGTTTAATTTACTAACGTTAACAAACTGAGCCATAATGTGAAGGAACAAAAAAAGGCAGAATGTAGTCATTTTTTTTCTTTTCTTTTTTGTCTGAAAGAAACAGTCTTTTAAGATCAAGCTTTCGGTGCTGTGATAAACGTCACTGTGAATACAAAAAGCAGAGTATTGTTAAAGGCATATTCCAGAATTTACTCGCTATTTACTCACCCTTAAGTTCCATTGTAGGAAAAACAAATGCTATTGATCTTATGTGCTCATTTCTGCAATTGTTTTAAAACTTTCGATTCATTTGCCAATGGGTGAAATGACTAAGAACTATTAACTGCAGAAAAGGGTCAAACTTGCTCTACAAACAAGTCTGTTCATAAATATACGTAAAAAGTAGAATGAAATAATCCAAAAATATCAGTTTGCAACATCAATAAGCATTACAAGCTGTTTTTAATTTCTAAATATCAAAACAAGTAAATGATACAGGAAGTCTCAATCCAAAATGGCTGTGCCCACTTGGACGTCAAGAATAATATCAAAATATCTTCTTTGTGTTCAACAGAAGAGAGTCAAGTTTGAAACAAGTCAAGGTTGAGTAACATAACAGAATTAAGCAATTTGAGTGAACTATCCCTTTAAAAGTCATTTTCAATGTTTAAATGATACACGTTTATTAATTATCACCGTATATTGTACTATTGAATGTCAGCAAATAGAATGGCTGCATTGATTGTCAAATGCATGTGAATATCTGTAGGACTGCAGTATTTATATTAATAGATTCACTGCTCAATTGTTCCAGGGCTGGTCTCAGAGGAAGACTTGCGCCATCATTCTCCAGATGCTGGGTTTGGCAGTGGTGTCCATGGAAACACAGGTAAGAGAATTAACTAGATCAATACATGTTGCCTCTACAGCCTTGCTTTACTTCTTGATGTGTTTGTGTAATGTTTGCCCCCCTGTTACAGGACACAGGCCCAGTTCTGCCGAATTCAGCCGCAACACCTCCAGCAGCAACTCCCCTGTCAGCTCTAAAGGTCGATCTGTCTGTCTGTCTGTCTGTCTGTCTGTCTGTCTGTCTGCCTGCCTGCCTATCTGTCTGTCTGTCTGTCTGTCTATCTATCTATCTATCTATCTATGTCTGCCTCTCAATCTGTCTGTTTGTGTGAGTGGGTGTGAGTTACCTGTTACATATGCATGCATAGTCATTCGATTAGCTATGGAAAATGCCACCTCCACACACACTCCATCTCAAGTACCATTGAGACAGTAATTGTTTCTGAGGGTGAAACAAACATCTACTTGAACATTCGCGTGGCTCCTGAATAGAAATTCAATTGCATCACTGTTGTTAAGCAAACATTTTGAATAGTCATTTTAAGCAGTTGAATTAATCAGAAAAGGATTATTTATTATTTGACGATTAAATAGTTCTTAATTTAAATAATAATACTATATAAACTAAAAGGGCTAATAGGTTAATATATAGTGAGAACATTTAAAAAAAAAAAAGTCACTTAACAGTAAAAGACTAAAGGCTGGACACATTGTGCGATTTATTTTTTATTTTTATTTAACATTTATTTATTTTCTTTAATAAATAAAGAAAAGCTTTAAATATGAAAACGATCAAAACTTTTGAAATGTTTGAGTGATATGCTAATGGTCTAGTTTGATTCAATGATTTATGCTAAGCTAAGCTAAAAGTGCTCTGCCAGACCCGGAGATCGGTTGAATAGATTCAAAAATGGTATGACTCACCTGTTTAACTCAAGGTGACGTATAAACATGAGTGTTCCTTTTAAAAAGCATGATATGTGACTGTTCAGACTATGCAAATTTTGCCATAATGGTCAAATGAGAGGTCGTTGGCGAATATAGTGAATGATGGCAAAGTCCCTCTCAGGCAAGTCATTTTACTCGGCAGCCATCTTTGAAACGCCTCTCAGGCTGTTTGCTTGGGCATTGTGTCTGAATGGAGAAACATCTAATTCTCCAAAACTACATGCCAAGCTTTACCATTTAATTTTAAATATTATGAATAAACAATACAATTGAACAACAAGTGTCTAGTTACTGGTTAGTATCATTTCTAAATGTTCGTATCACACAAAATCTGCAGAAACTCACGTCTGGTCTGAGTCCCTTCCCCAGAGAATTGTCATTCTATAGCGATCGCTGATTGGCTCCTGTACTATAAGGCGGGGCTTCATTCGCCATATTGAGAGTTACACTTTTCCCCATTCAAATGTATATGAGTAACATGTCTTGTGTATTCTATAGTCTTTGATGATGGTGAGATAGAGAGCGATTGTTGATAGCTGTTTGTCTATTTTTAAAAGGTTGCATTCTAGTCCATCTACACTAAAATGAAACCCCAGCTTTTCCAAACTGAAATGTAGTCCTTAGTGTTTTCAAAATGCTCCTGTTTTGCAGGTTGAAGATGATGGCATAGAGTGTAGGGCCAATTGTAACCACAGCAAAACTCATACATCGCATCCCAAATGGCACACTATACACTTTTTACTTATGCACGTACACACTCTACAGCATAGTATATGAATGAAGTGTTGTCCCAATCAGAGTAGTTTGATGGTTGCAAAATCAGTTAAATAAATGACCAAACTACCAAAGGTGCTATAATCACCCAAGTAGGAGAATTTGGCTTTCACAATTCAACATAAATGTAATCCAGAGCCGATAGCTCAGCCCCTTTTGAGACGTGAGCAAAGCTGCAGCCGTTGAGTGTGTGAAGTGTCCAACAATCCACACTTAGTTTTAATGGTGGAATAAGTGCACTTATATCAGCAATACTAATATAATGAACTAATATTTCTGTGTGAATGTGTTTTTATAAAAGAAGATGGCGTAGAATAGTGCATAAGTATCCAATTTGGGACAAACTTGAGCTGAAACTTTACAGACACATTCTGGAGACGCAAAACACTTATATTAAATCTGAAAAAAGGGGTAACCTAGGTGCCCTTTAAAGTCCCCATTTTCATGGCATCTCACACTGTACAGCTCATGGTTTATTCTCCTGTTTTCCTCCAGGGTCTCTGGATTGTCTGCAGGGCCGATCTGCCAGTCTGTCCAGTGATGATGTGGTTGGACTGGCTCACGAAGGCTCTCGTCTCAGTCAGTCGTCTCTTCTTCCTCGTAGCTCCACTCTTCCCTGTGATTCCCCGTCTGCTTCACGCCCCTCCCAGAGGCCTGCGTCCCGCCGGCCGTCCTCTCCGGGCAGTGAGATGGTCACTCTGGAGGAGTTCCTGCAGGAGAGTAATGCCCTCTCACCACCCACTGTAAGTCCTTTGCACACTTACTACACCTAAACGCTTCTCAAAAAACGTTTTTGTCCTCCCTGCTGGTTTGACCTTTGAATAGGCATTTATTTGCAGGGGAGTTTAAAATGAATCATACATGGAAGGATGCGTCTTCTCACTTTGTTTTTTTTTTTTAACACCTCAAAGGGTTGTGTGTATATTTAAGTGTGTATTTATGCAGAGTGAATGGAATCTTCTCACGTTTAACTGATAATCTCTAGAGGGATTTTTTTTTCTTTCTAAATAAATGACATCTGATATTTGGTCTGTTTGGCCCTGGATTACAGATTGTTTTTGTTAATTGGTGATGATGAAGATAATGTCTTGAAGTGCTGGGTGTGCTATTTATAATGGAGATTTTGACAGTGATGGATGGCCGTTATCACATATCATGTTGTCTGCCTGTGTTGTCATAATGGACCCTAATGTGGATTCTGTTCTAAGACAGGAAGCAAATTGTGATGCATGCACAGGATTCTCATGGTCAAAAAGCTGGAAATCATATTTGTGTGTGTGAGGGCAAAATGTATTTCGTAGAGTTACTGGTGTTCACAATTTAGAATTAAAAATTATTTTATTACATTTTTCAGAATAAACGAGTTTACAACTCACAACAGATTTCTCTGGAAAAAGGCGTTTAACACTTTCTATGGGATCCTATATAGAGAAAGATTTTTGCATATGAGGTTTGCACTAGAACAAATACCCAAATTTTCCACTGCGTCGCATTTAACACTGCAGTTTTACAAGTTCACTTATTCTACAAAAAGGGAACTTTCTATCACCCTTCACTATCTCTGATTGATTTAATCCAAAGATGTTTGTAAAATATTGAATGTTTAACCCAGTGGTCACCAAACTTTTTAGCTAAATATCCTTAACTTCTTGCTGAAAGGCAAGATCTACCCATTTTTAAAATGATAGAAAAATAAAGCTTACATTTTTCATCGTCATTTTCAGCTTATGACCTTTAATTTTACATTTCCAACTATATAAAAAGCACTAGTTTAACCTGCTTTACATTTTTTTTATGCAACAATAAAAAATCTGACAAAGTTTGGTAAAATGAAGTTCAATGATACTTTTGCAGGTACAGCATTAGCATTTTATAGATGAGCTGTAAACAAATCTATGTGTTTTGTTGTATATATATATATATATATATATATATATATATATATATATATATAAATATATATTAGAGCTGCACAATTAATCGTTAAAAGATCGCAATCTCGATTCGACCCCGTAGACGATCTTAATCCAGCATTTCTACGATTCTGTCAATCATATTTTCATGTTCAGGAGAGAAGAAAAGGCGGCTGCACGAGTCTTTTAATTATTTCACACACGTTGCTCAGTGACATTGACACCTCCAAATGATGTTGAATGAGTCACATACTGTATTTATAAGGTATAATTCACCTAAAAATTTCATTTTGTCTTCATATAATGATGTTTTCGTGATCGGGAAATCACACGTGAAATGAGCTGCTGACCGTGAGCTGTTATCACAGAGAGGGTGCGCGTCTACTTTAGTGAACAGAACCTGCATATGTTGCGAGTAACGGGTAATACAGTTGCAAATAATGTTCTGTCTCTGTCACAGAGGGATCGTTTAGGAGCCGCGCGCGAAGTATGAACAAGCACTTAGCAGTCAGAATGAAACCGAAAGTGTGCACTTCATTTAAATGATCGTATCGCACTTTAGAGTTATGATTACGGCAAGCGTTTGATATGTTTTTTCTTTCATAGTGAACCCACAGTTGTGCATGAAAATAAAGGTTTTCAATGTCAGTATAACTACTCCAGCCTTTATATTGTTGAATATAATCTGATAATGGCAAATGTCTTGATTTTACCAGTGAATAGAATTGTCTAATATGACAGATTGCAAGCATATATCTCAAACATAATAATTCAACATCAGAATTATTATAAGTAGAATAGAATTATTTATAGAAACCAGTAGACCTACACATAATATTATTAGCGATGTTGAGCCATATGTTTGTTTTTACCATACATTTATTTTACATCCATAGAATCGTGAGAAAATCGTGATCTTTATTTTAAGAAAAAAAATGCGATTCTCATTTTAGCCAGAATTGTGCAGCTCTAATATATATATATATATATATATATATATATATATATATATATATATATATATATATATATATATATATAGCTATGACAACAATAATAAATGAACTAAAATCATTGCAGCATAAATTCACAATGTAAGAATGCATACTGCTGCTTACAGCTGGATATTATTGTGAGTGTTTAAGCAAGAACACACCAAAAGCACTGTTGAGGTGAGATTTAAATGCCGTTTTCTATTAGCAGTGAGAGTTTTGTGCACTGCTTATGTACCTCGGTTGCCTCACATTTTTGCAGTTTAATAAAAATGTTGACATGTTTTCGACTGTTGTGCCTGGAAAAGGCAAGCTATGCGTCTCCATTTGCAATAACAAACTTAAGCGTGCAAAAGACAAATGCTTGAATGGCCCTTTATTACTTTGAGCCTTGCACCTCACAATGTCATATGGAGATATCAACGTTTGCGGCAGTGGTTCAGTTTAGGTTATGTTTTCTTCTTAATAATAATTTCCTTTAAATGATCTAATACCATTATTATCCCTCCTTGCCGGTAACCTAAATTTTATTATAGGCCTGCGGATATTTCTGTGCCAGTCTGAGACTGGGCCTATATACTAATATGAGGACACTTCTCACACCTGAACTCGCCACGATGGAGAAAATTAAATGCACATAAGCGCAAAGAAAATCAGATTCTCAAGACATAATCTTTACAATAATGACTTCTATTACAAGGTCTGTTAACATTTTTAATACAAGAATTACAGTGAAGCATTAATTAAATGCTTAATTTTCGTGAAGCGATCGTTTTGATGTGTAGGCCTGCTTTTAATTTGATGGAAGAAAAAAAAACTTAGTAAGCCTGATTGGAAAAAAAAGGATTGGTTTTTAAAGGATTGAGTCAGTGTTTTTGTTTTGTAGAATTTAAATTTGTAATTTAAGTGAAAATATTGAGCGCAGCCCTATATATTTTATTCTTTTTTTTAGTAGACATATTTAGTTTTTTTGTTACTTTTATTAATGTGTGGTTGTTGTTGGAAGGCTGCAGGTGCATTAAAATTGAGTTTTTTCACATATCTTAGGCCTCCTTTCATTTTCTCCTTTCAAAATACGAAACATACCCTCTCTTTTGCTGAATATCAGTTTTAATAATCGATAATTCAATTCAATTCAATTGAATTTATTTGTACAGCGCTTTTACAATGTAGATTGTGTCAAAGCAGCTTCACATAAATGGTCATAGTAACTGGAACAGTGTGGTTCAGTAACTGGAACAGTGTGGTTCAGTAACTGGAACAGTGTGGTTCAGTAACTGGAACAGTGTGGTTCAGGTTTTAGTGTTTAAGTTCAGTTCAGTTCAGTTTAGCTCAGTTCAGTGTGATTTAATCATTACTGAGAGTTCAAACACTGAAGAGCCAATTATGGCCATTATGAAAGTATAACGCACAATAAGTTTATACATTATAAGAAAAGGCAAGCAATCAGTCAATATTAAGCAAGTACAGTACGTGCTTACAATAATCATTAGCTTATCTTTGCGCATAGCCAAAACACGTTAACTGAGAACAAGTAATAGATTCCAATGACCAAAGTCAGGGAATATGTCGTTAGAAAAAGACAACAAGATGAATGAAATAACACGTTTAATAAATATAGTGAGATTAAATCCAGCGGGAGATGCTTGATGAGCAATCTGACTAGCACAGCTCTCATCTGGGTAGATAGGCTGCAGCGCTTGCCCGAGAGTGTGTGTGTGTGGTCACGTGATGTGCGTTTTCAGCGTTTTGGTGTGGACGGAGAGCTGTTCAGAAACGCTGGGTAACATGCTAGTATGGACGCGGATCGTTTTCATTCTAAAACGCCGTTTTAAAACTAAAACGCACTAGTGTAAAGCCCCGTTTACGCTTAGAATAGATCGATATTTAAAAAATGCAATATTTAATGTGTTAGACACAAAATAGACACATCATCTAGTTATTTTTTAAATTGATAGTTTTATATTATTCTGGTTGGTTAACATACGGATGACATTGTTGTCAGTTAGGAATACTAACCAAAATTAGCATCCATAGTTTGTGTCAATTGAACCACAGTCTCAGACTATTTAAAAATGTATTTATTTTTTGTCCTTGAATAGCTGGTCGCACCGGTGCAATTTTTTAGTCGCACTAATAAAATTGGTCACACGCCCTGGTTAGGTATCATATGTTAATCAAAAGAATTAGAAATAGTTAAAAATAAGCATATTAAAACATTTTCAAAGGGGTGTATTCATTTGTGCATGGCAATGTCTAAGATATATTTAATTAACAATTGATTTGTTAAGTCCTTAAGCTCTTGGTCTATAACAGTAACAATTAAAGTCTGTTATTATGTAAATATCATTACTGTCTTTGGTGCAAAATAAAATACAAAATGGTAATGAGTTCAAATGTCTTTTTCTTAGGTGCAGACCGGCAGTCGAGAGGACCTGATGACTGATTATTTCACTAGATCTACTCGACCCGTTCCTCTTCGAGATGGTGCTAAAACCCCCACCAATTATGTTACGCCCACTGTCAAGACCACACCACCAGAACTAGACGCTCGGACCCCCAAACCAGGACACAGCGTCAAACCAAGTGTTCGCCTTACAGACACCTCCACACCACCTTCGCACTCTCAAACCCTTCCCAACAGAGGAGCGGGACTGCGACCCTCAGCACTGCAGCAGTCCAGTCCTCGCGGAAGTGTGGGTGGCAGTGCCAGCCTGAGCCGCACATTCAGTCTGGCCTCTGCAGACCTGCTCCGCTCCAACGGACCCGACAGCTACCGCACAGAAGCAGCTTCTCCCAACCAAAACGATGTGGTGATGAGGAGACCTGGTGCAGTTGCTAGAGAAAGACCAATGTCTGCTAGAGTGACAGGATCCTCGCCATTGCCTGGAGATCCAGGGCACATTTCTGTGGACCCCCGTCGTCTGTCTCTTGCTCAACCGAGAGATGAGTTTTCCCTGGTCAGTCCTCCTCCACTTCACTCTTCCTCCATGTCTCTACAAGCTGAACGGGAGTATGTCGGGAGTGGTAGTAGCCGAGCAGGAGCAGCTCGTTCTGGGTCTGCCCAACCCCGAGGAGCTCCCCACCGTGGTGAAGTGGCCATGGTGACTCCAGTGCGAGCTGTACCAGCTTTGAGGCTGAACGATTTGGAGGAGGAACCTCAAGAGCAAAGGGAGGCAGAGTCTCCTCTACTGAAGAAGGCAGACACGACAAACTTAAGCTATGCCTCCAAGGAGCAGCCCACCAGCAAACCTGCATCTCCAGACCCCAACAATGACCCTCAGACTGTGTGGTATGAATATGGCTGCGTGTAGAACCTCAGCCTTGGCTCAGAAACGCATGTGATGTATGAAACTGCACTGTAAACAGGGAGATCCAGTCAATCTGGAAGACAGATCAAATCTTTTCTTTCTCCAGGTGCATCAAAGGCACCAGGTTGCACACCTGTAAACGAATGTACGGGGCACTTGAATGTATTTTCTCCCTTTGTATCCAATCGAACGCCATTGATTTCTACCGCTCTCTGCAGCTCCATGGCAGGCCAGTCCATGTTCTATTCTGAATGTGGAAAACAAACGTTGGGCTGTGTGTGAGGAGCCACTCCCAGCGTAATTACTGAGTACAGACTTGCATCCATCTTTAGGAGGCACAGGACAGTTGCAGGTCCATCACCAAGACAGCCTCACAGGGACCCATTACGGGAAGCGGACTCTCTCTCACTCGCTCCCTGCTGACATACCAAACAATCTGCTCTTTTCTGCTTCTTGTGGGTGACCATGGGTTTGTTGTAGGACCTGGGTTTGGCTCAGGCTCTGTTCAGAAGCACGCAATAAGGCTGCGTAGCCAGAAAGAGAAGACGGTTGGGCATAAGGATAAGAAGCACCTACCTTGTGATTATAAGCTGGAAGAATGTCTCGGGAAGGGGTTTTCAGGTGGAATCTGGACACATTGCCCAGTTTCACTTCTGCATTTAGGGTTGTGCTAAATTGAAGCTCCATTTGTTTGTTTGTTTTCTGACACGTTCATTTTATAACACTGCACAGCTGTTCTAATGGCCTGATGTTCTGCTTAAGGTTTATTTATTAACGTCTTTGAGGCAATTAAATAACACTTGTTTGTGGGTTGTTTTAATGTGTGCATATATATATATATGTGTGTGTTTGCCTAATGTTTTGAGTAATGGAGTAGTTTGATTCAAACCCCCGCCCCGATCATGTCCCTAATGCTGTGTGTATGTCCTTTGTTACCTGGCAGTGGTGCTTTTCTGCCATCTCAAGTCAACAACTCATGGTCTGATCACCAAAGATGGCAGATCTTCATCTAGAATAATATATTTAGATCAAGCGTTCACACTGGGTGTGTAAATATAAAGAGTGTCTCCTTTTGGAATGTGCACAACTACTGCTTAGCTGGTTTTAGATATACAACTGATTTTTATATACACTATTGCACATGAACATAGATCATTACCTGTAAGATATGGTGTGTCGAGTAGATTACAAACTTTTTACACTTTATAAAGTTTGTGAATGATAGATGCCTGTTTAGAGAAAGCTGATGTCCAAAACCCGAAATCTTTGTAATAAAGCTTTTTAAATATATAAATAAATGATTTCTGAAGTTGCATTTGATTGTTTGAGGCCAACTGCTGGTTCATTCATATATTTTACTAAATGTTTAACCTGAACGCAAAGTATAATTGTGAGAAAAGTATTGTTTAGTTAGGGGTGAGATAGCACATGCTTTCATAACCTTGAAAAAGTTATTAAACCACAACAAAAGAACTTTTCCTGCTATATTTTTATTTAAAATAGACAAATATATATTATATATATATTTATACATATATGATTGTAATCTCTAGTCTTGTTTAGCAGTGAGAAGACGATAACAAGTTTTAGTTTCATCAGTTGTGCAGACGGGAAACGTTTTAACACCGCTCTAATAATAGCTAACACATTATAACAATGACTAAGACGTTAAGAGTAAATGATGTTAGTGATGTCATTCTTCTGAATGTGTTTCTTCACCTCTTTTCTCTTGTTGATTTCAGCTGTCTAGCTTTGTGTTGCAATTGCAAAATTAATCATTAAAAAAACTTTTTAATGATTCCAACTGCAAAAAAAAAAAAAAAAAACTTCCTACTCCATTCTATTGGGGTATATAATAACAAATCTACACACTTTAATCATGAAACTAAAACATTCCTAGTAGACAACTGTGAAATTCATTCATTTACCTTCAGCTTAGTTCCTTTATTCATCAGGGGTCACCACAGCGGAATGAACCACCAACTTATCCAGCGTATGTTTTACACAGCGGATGCCAACCATAAAATTAAATAGAGAAAAAAACGTCTAAACCTCATGGATACAGTCAAAGGTGTTAAAGGGATAGATCATTCCAAAAATCCCAATTTACTCACGCTGAAGTATTTCTCAATGTTAGTGAATTTCTTTTGTCGAGCATAAATGATATTCTGAAGAATGTTAGAAACCAGCAGCCATTGACATCCAAATGTAGGCTACTATGGAAGACAGTAATGGCTGCTGCTGACCAACATTCCTAAAATATTCATCGTTTGTGTTCAACAGACGAAACAAACTTGAACAAGTGGACTAGGATGAGTGAATTATTTTTTGGGTGAACTACCCCTTTACCAGGCTTTCTGCAGGTTTCATCAATTCAAATTTAAGACTTTTTTCAAGACCCTTTTATGGCCATTATGAATACAATTTTAGATTTATACAGGGCTAAACACTATTGATTATTTCTAATGGCCTGGTTGGGCAAATGGATTTTTTAATTTTTTTTTTTTGCTTGCCACAAAAGCTACCGTAGTTTGTTCTTAGTGACATACTTTAATGTGTCATAACAAGGAAAGTCTAGTAGAATACACTATTTTCAACATAATATTACATACTTTTTTAAATGACAAGTTTAACAATGTTAAAAGTATATTTATTGTGGAGGCAATTACGTAAATAGTGAACTATATATTTGTTGCCTTTTTGTCTAAATTTTCACGCCCATTTATATATATATATATATATATATATATATATATATATATATATATATATATATATATATATATATATATATATATATATATATATATCTCACCTTTTACTTCTGCAAATATTGTTTGTGTGAATGGAAGATAATGTAAAGGGATATATTGCTCTGTTATTATCGTGAAGATATTGTGTAGTTGTTTTTAGTTTTCTTTTTCTGATTTTATTATGAGTTATGAATTGTGGGTGGTTGGATGGATGTCTGGCCGATTGGGTAGCTTTACTTAGAGGAAAATTAAGACCTATTTAAAATTATTTAAGACCTACCACACAAAAATTCAGTGAATTTAAGACTTTTTAAGGCTGAAAATTTAGGTTTTGAATTTCAAGACCTTTTAAGACAGTCAATACCTTGCTTTAAGTTGTGCCCTGCTCACGCCTAATGGTGGTTGTTGTACAATTTTTATATACAAGATAGACAATGCATAACATTTTATATTGCAGGAATTGTAACATATAAATAGTCATTAAAATAAGTTAATTACAATGTATCCTCATTAAGCAATTTTTAAAACAAGTATTTTTTCATTTCATTTTATGTTAAATAATGGTTTATTAATCAAATCTAATACAATGTCAAATATTAAGTAGCCTAAATTCAGTCGGACACCGAAGAAAATAGCTACAAGTGTTTTGAACTCTCGTGATGTATGCTTTGCTTTGCGTCAAGCCAAATGAACAAATCCACCGAGGAAATCCTCTATGACAAATATATTAACTCTCGTTTCCAAACAGGTACGAGGAGTCACCGACAGCACGTTTGCCATTATAGTTCCATGTGATTTCACAGACTCGGTTCAGCAGACACGGAGCGCATTAGTAATGCCCAAGCATGCAGTCTATGCAGGGCAGCTTCACTATAGGATATGAGACACATCCTGTTTGTAAAGGAGACACTTGAGATGAGTGTTTCACTTTGAGTAATATGCGGCATCGTCGCGTAAAATTAATGACGCAATATAAGTTAAGATATTTTTTCCCGACACGACAATTGCGCTGTTTTCTCCGGAAATATCCCCACTGCTGAAAGTAAATGAAAAGCAGCAGACAGATGAGTGGAGCTGCTGAGGAGACGAGCTTCACTTCAGACATGCTTTCATCGAATCGCGTAGGATTAAAACCAGCAATCTGAAGGTAATGCACTTTCATTAAGCTACAGATGCTATACTCTTATACTGTACGAGAAATTGACACAAAACTAACTCAGAGTTGTGCATTTTACTGGATAAACATAAGTGATTTTAATTTGACCAACATGAGTTTATTAATTCTAAAAGCAGTTACAACACGAACTGTCATATCTGCGCCTGGAATTATGGGTACCATGCCCGCTATTTGAATGGTGGACAAAATAAATGAGAAAAGTGAGCGCACAAGTGCCTATTTCATATAGATTTCCAACAGTTGTTCGTAACGCGCATTGATGATAACAGTGCAGCATATCAGACTGGTCATTTCTGAAGTACGTATGAGAATCTGCAGCCAACTGGTAAATTATTCAAACACGTATATTAAGCTTTTTTTTTTTTTAAACAAATGACTGTAACTGTTTCTTCAAAGTTAGAGAAATGCGTGTTTATTCCTGGTATTCAGAAATATGACACTGGTGTCAGATATAGAAAATGACTACTAGAATGGAAAGGTACTGTAACATCTCCAAGAGCGCATTGGTGTATACAGTTATGCGAATGTTCTGTTTTGACATTTTAATCGATCCGTTCCACTCAAAATGGTGCAGTGATGTGGCGCAAAATACAACAACACATTCATATAGACATAATATTACATGTGCCCAATATATAGTCGTTCAGCTTTTCTATATTGCGTTTAATACCTCACTTTTGTCACAAACGCTTCCATTGGGACCGCATGGCTTTAATAGGTTAAACATTTCATGTCTGAAGTGAGCGTGTCAGCATATCGGCATAGAAACATGTTGAAGCACACGTTTTCACACATTTGCTGTTTGAGTTGGAACAGGGTGATTGGGTTTAGTTAGCTTTAGTTTCGTAAATAAAATGCATTAGTGTAAACTTTTAGTGCATTAGTTATCTTGCCTACATTAAATATGAAATAGGTTATCATGCATTGTATGGTTTACAGATATTGGGATATATACTGTATGAGTAGTTTTATTGTGCTGTGTAAAATTAATTTTTGTGCATGTACATTACAAACATACTGGCATAAAGATATGTAAAACCACATTTGTGTGGTTGGAATTTAACTTGCCATTTTCTTCCTGTGAATGCTAGTCCTGAAATCCCCTGTGCAAAATGAATGATATGAATTTAGTAAATAATTTGGTGTTTGGGCATCTTCATGCAGTTTTAATCAATATGAAAAAAATGCATTAATTAAAATGATAGTTGACTTTGAATTCTGATGAATTGGGTTGCTTTGAAAGCTGTTAGATGTACTTCAGTTGAATTTGGTTTACACGTTCAACTCAAAATGGTGCAGTGATGTGGTGCAAAATACAACAACACATTCATTATAGACATAAATATTACATGTGCCAAATTTATAGCTTTTCTATATTACCTTTAATACCTCACACTTCGGTCACAAATGCTACCATTGGGAGCGAATGGCTTTAAACAGGTTAAACATTTCATGTCTGAAGTTAGCGTGTCAGCATATCAGCATAGAAACATGTTGAAGGCAGCAAACGTTTCACACATTTGCTGTTTGAGTTGGAACAGGGTTATTTTAAGTTTGTTTGACAAACTATTAAGCCATTTACAAGCTTAATTTTGCCAAGCTTTAGTTTCATAATTAAATGGCATTAGTGTAAACTTTGAGTAGTGCATTAGTTTTCTTGCACACATTGAATAAAATAATAGGTTATAATGCATTGTGTGGTTTACAAATAAATGTAAGTATATTTATTGTGCTGTGTAAAATTATTTTTGTGCATGTACATTATAAACATACTGCATGCCATTTTAGGAAATTGGGAGTCAAGTACAAAGAAATCTAAAGTCAGAAATGTTTTGAAGTGTGTGAAACAATATGTAAAACTCTTTGTGCAGTTGGAATTTAACTTACCAACTTCCTCCTGTAAATGCTAGTCTTGAAATCCCCTGTGCAAAATGAATGATACAAATTTAGTAAATAATTAGTTGTTCGGTCATCTTTATGCGTATTTAATCAATATAAAATATGCATGCATAAAAAGGATAGTTGACTTTGAATTCTTGTTGAATGGTCGCTTTAAAAGCTGTTAGATGTACTTCAGTTGAATTCAGTTAACACAAATTCTCTGTCTACTAAAAATGTTAAAGATTTTATGCATTTTGGTCATTGATTTAAAATGTGCCTTAAAATGCAAACATTTTTAAAAACAAAGTAACATTAACACAATCATTGTTTAACTACAAAAATAGAAATGTAAAAATGGTGGTATCATGTGCATGTGTTACATTGAGTAGTTCTGTATGAAGGCTTTTTCATCTGCTACCCAGAAACCAATTAGAATTAGCCCTCTTGATGGACATTTCAGTTCTCTAATTGGACCATGAGGAGACAAGAAATTAGTAAGGAACCTTCTTAGAAGGGTTATGAGTGAGAAAACACAGGTCATTTTTTCTACAGGTCCAATTATTTCAAAACTCAAGCCCAGATAAATTATTCTAGACATTACATATATCAAGAACGCAACTTGTTTTATTAATACATATTCAAACCCTTTAAGTGCCACATTAAGAAACCAATAAACTTTGAACAATTTATGTGGTTAAATGTGTTCCTGACACTATTACAAGCAATTTGATGATAACATATAAACAAAAGGTCCACTAAATGGTTACAAGGCATTGGTCGGTGTAATTTCTGATGGTAGGATAACCTTAAATAAAAATGTCACGGTTTCATGGTATCATAGTATTGTGATTACTGCCCTAAATTGACTTTTTTTTAAAAATGTCTTAGAAATAATTTTTCCCCTTTTGAACATCATATATTTTTTAGGAAACATAATATTTTAGAGCAGTAAGTGTCAGGCTTAATAGTTTAAATAAATCATTGGCTTATGCTAGCTTCAATAGTTTTAAAAACCTTTACATCAACATTAGGAATAATATAACATATATATATATTTTTTTGTATTTTAAAACCCTGACTTTTCCAAACCGTAGTAAACCTTGAAACCGGTTATCATCCCAAGCCTCATGGTTAAAATGCCAGATAAAGGGATAAATACTGTATATCAAACTTTAACAACAGATTACTTGAATGCAGCTCATGATGATCTCTTTGAGTGACACTTGAGTGCTCAAGAATTTTCCAATATGCAAATAAATTCTCATTTGATTCCTCCATTCTTGCATTCTTTTCTTGTGCCCTTGTGTTTCCCTCAAATCCTACAGGGGAAAAGCTTAGCCACAAAGAAAGGAAACAAGAAAAGAAACAAAATGCACATATAAGATACGCGAAATACCCAAAAAAGAAAAACAAAAATATAAGAATGGGCTTATAAGAAAAAAAAGTCCAAAGACAAGCGCTATAGGTGAATTGGTTAGGCTAAATTTTCCGTAGTGTATGTGAGTGGAAGTGTATAAGTGATGGTTTGCAGCTGGAAGGGCATCCGCTGCGTAAAACATATGCTGGATAAGTTATCAGTTCATTCCGCTGTGGCGACCCCAGATTAATAAAGGGACTAAGCTGAGAAGAAAATGAATGAATAAAATTCCTAATTCTTGCACAAAATTTCCTTACAAAGTCCCACTGCAAACTACTGGCATGGCAAAACACCTATAATCCAATGTAAAACCATTATAACACACTACACCTCTTGTACAATTTCTTGTTGTCTGTTTTATATTACTTATTATTATCCTATGATTATTATTATTATTATATTTTGATTATTATATGATTTCATCAATTTATATTCACCTTATTCTCCGCCGACGAGCGGGCGCTGCCATTTGAATCTTTTTGGCTTGAGACATCCAGTCTCATTAACTTCCATTCATTTTTTGACGTTAAAAACTGCTCATTACGCTGCTTGATGTTGCAATTTGATATTTTCTTATTATATTATTCTACTTGGTTTGTGTAGTCATGCAAACATTTGTTTGTAGAGCAAGTAGTTTGACCGTTTTCTGCCGTTTATTATTCCTAGTCATTTCTCCCATAGGCGACTGAATCGGAAGTTCTAAGACAATCGTGAAAACAGGCGCACTTCCGCATTTTAGAATAAGGTCAATAGAGGAAAACAGTGCAATAGTGCATTCACTGGGCCTGCGGGTCAAGCTCGGATTTGCACTTGTCAAAATAATGTCAAGTCTTTAGGCTTGGTGGTGAAGCTGATTCCATATATACTGTACATACATATTACACAATACCTCAAGTAACCTCCAAGAGCTAAACTGAAGCAATTCGGATTTCCCTTATTGCGACACTTGCAATGCTGCACTTGCTCAAAAAACGTTCATTATGTCTGACTGGCAATATTATTGAAGGTGTCGCATATGACTCAGATGCAGGTAGACATTCGTAGGCATTTAATGAATTGGTGATGAAAAATTTTGTTCACACCGTTTACTTGGTCTATAGCATATACGAGTTTCCACAGTCATCGCAGCCAAGGTCTCAATCCTAATGTATCTGACATGTTTTCATTAAGCAGACATTCTGTCAAACAGGTCACGGTCAGGTTGACAAGAGCAATGTATGTACTGAAATCCATGATGTGAATTGAGATTTCAACATTAGCTGTTTTGGATGGGTTTAAATGCGTTTCATAGCCTTTAAACAATGAAAAAAAACAACAACATTGACCAGCAAGTGCAAAATACATTGTATGGTTTAATCCCCAACAGATACTGTAAACGGTTGAATTCTTTCAAGAGAATTTCACACTGCATTTAACTTATTAATAACTCATTCTGAATGTTTAGAATATTTGAGAGTCTGAAGGACGCAGCCCACACACAAAACATTCATCATTCTGCAGCCATCTTCTAGGCTGCTATTTGCTAGGCACGCATAAGTACAATGTTTGTCTTCTTGAACTGAGAAAAAGAAAGTTCTATAAACAATTAAATCAAACAATGGTTTTAAGACCAATCCATAACTTAGCATCACCCTGGATCCCTCAGCAAAATTATTTTTCTTACTAGCTTTTGGATTGAAGGACATATCCTTTGTGCACTTAAAAAAGGTGTATGACTCTTAGGGCTGATTTATATTTCTGCGTTGAGTGATTGGCATGACCCACAGTGCCTTGTGTGTAGCTGTGCATTTATACTTCTGCGTGCTGTTTGTGTTGCTCTGCAATAACACTTCTGAAACGCTAGCTGGCAGTAGGATTTATGTTCCTCTGGTTTCTTCACGGTTGTTTATTTTTTCTGAATGCTACCTTAATGTACAAGTAGCTAAAACCTTCTCATTCAGTGGCAGGAACCGGCAGACGTGCACAAACTTTAATCATAAGGTAATCGCAAAACAAAAGCTTCCATCCAACACTTGTAAACAATTGTTCCATCTGGCTCATGGCTCCCAGCACCGCTCACACTTGTCACCGATACCAAGCCGACCATTCACAGAGCTTTGCGTCATTGCAACGTGTAGTTACATTTTTTGAGAGGTGTGCATCAGCGTCTGCCACGTCAAGTGGTCTGCGACCGTGTAAAAGCTGCGCTGGAGCATTTGTGTGCGCTTGATGCAGAAGTATAAATCAGCCTTTATGTTTTGTTCTAGATGATCTTGAAATTTGAAGCCTAAATGAGATGGACAGAAACAAAAATCTAGATGCTGTCTTTTGATATTAAAATTCAAAAATGGCTATAAACCAGGGACGACTAACGCTGCACCTAAAGATCTACCTTCCTGCAGATTTCAGTTGCAATCAAACACACCTGCCTATAATTATCAAGTGCTCTTCAGGTCCAAATTAATTGGCTCAGGTGTGTTTGTCAAGGTAGGAGCTGATAGCTGTTTATCAATTCCAAGAACAATGAGAAAGAACTCGAGTTCTTCTGGAGACCGCTCTTGCCAAAGTTAGTAAAGTTTCAAGATATCTCAATATATACTATGCAAAAAGACATTACAAATATACATTGCACAATATAAAAAATACAGAATTTAATACCAATTTCAGCAAATAAACACCCTTAATGTGTTTATGCCTTTATTAAGATTGTCATAATGTTTACTTTCACCGTCTCATTTAGGGAAACTCCTGAGATAAATAAGTTATAGCTCTTTAATTATAAATTTAATAATAATAATATTATTAATAATAATAATTTTCTTTAATAATAAATCTATATAAAATGTTGTGCTTCCCACCTCCTTTATTCAGCTGCACTGACTTCTAGGACTTTGAGCGAATTTTGCGCTCAAGTCTGCATCGATGCATCCTCAAAATCAAGAACACATCCGGCAACTTTCACATGTCCTCTGTTTTTGCGATCGTGAGCTTTGGAACTGGACTTTGAAGGTTAATGATGACGTTACACGAGGATGCAAGAACACTGAAGAACACATACTGAGAGTTAATATCTGCAGGAAGGTAGATCTCAAGGAACAGGGTTTAGAACCCCTGCTATAAACCATGGTCGCAGAATTTCAAAGTCAAAACAAACAAGCTCTTTCGATACATATTTAAAATTTGATGTCAACAAAATGAGACCGTAAATGTAGACCAGTTCATCATAATGACATGTGTAGTCACTTATTGCTGATCACTTTTTCAAGGAAAGCATAAAAAAACACGTGATCTTTTATAACAGCACAATGTCTTGAACTTGAGTTAACCACGATACTGATACTATACTTCAATGTTGCGACTATCATGTAAAAACCTCTCTAAAAACAGCTTTTTTAAGATTCTGATGTGCATTTCTGCTAATGTGGTAAAATTGCAATGTTCTGAGGTTTTCCTGCTGATTACGAACATTGCAATCTTCCCACACCATCAAAAATGCACATTAGAATCTCGAAAACTTTAGAGTTTTTAGAGTAGTTTTGCCCTGGTTGTGTTATGTTGTGTTGGTTTAAACATGCTAATTATTTGACATCCATTTTGTTTGCTTCCCACAGAGTCTGGAGACCTCTGTTGATTACGAACTTTCTACAGTCGTTGAGTAAGACTCTGAACATGTGGTTGGAAAAATGAACATGTCTGAGGAGCAAATCAACTGCACTATAAACCATGACATTCACCAGTACCTGTTTTCTGTTGCATACCTCTTAGTTCTGCTAGTGGGTCTTCCCGCCAATGCTTACTCGCTCTACCATGCCTGGCTTCAGTTGAAAGCTCGCAATGAGCTGGGGGTCTACTTGTTGAACCTGACCATTTCAGATCTGCTATACCTGGGCTCCCTGCCCCTGTGGCTCCAGTATATCTTCCAGGGGGACAACTGGAGTGGCTCCGAGTGGCTCTGTCAACTGTGTGGCTTCCTGCTCTATGAGAACATCTACGTCAGCATTGGTTTTCTGTGCTGTATCTCCATTGACCGATACCTGGCGGTGGTCTACCCCTTCCGATTCTCTGCGTTCCGAACGGTCCGAGCAGCAACGCTGGTCAGTACGGTAGTCTGGCTCAAAGAGCTTGCAGTAGGAGTGGTGTTCTTCCTGCATAAGGAGCTCAGCAGAGACAAGCATAACCAATCGGTGTGCTTCGAACACTATCCCATGAAGACATGGGAGTACCAAATAAACTACTACCGTTTTTACATAGGCTTCCTGTTTCCTTTGGGAATCCTCTCGGTGTCATACTTCCGGGTTCTCCGAGCAGTGGGTAAAAGTGCAGGCACACAAACTTCCCAGAAAATCCGCATCAAGTATTTGGTGACCAGTACTATAGTCATCTTCCTGGTGTGCTTCTCGCCGTACCACATCTTTTTGCTGGTGCGTACCATATTTGAACGGGACTGCAACTTCATTGAGAGCATTTTTAACTACTATCATTTCTCTCTGTTACTGACTTCTTTTAACTGTGTGGCAGATCCGGCTCTCTACTGTTTTATAAGTGAAAGTGCCCAAAAGGGCATCCAGAAGGCTCATGATGCTTGTACTCGGGTGTTCTGCTGTTGCTCAAAAAGTCATGGAAGGTTCAACACACACTCCACTGAGCTGGCAGTCACAAACGATAATGTTACAGGCACATCAGTGGTGACACTCCTGCAGCAGATCAAAACTGAAGTTTGAACAATGTTGTTGCATTAATCATTTATAGCTGTGTCTCAATTCAGAGGCCTTTGAATGTGTGACCTTTAAGATCCACTATGAAGTAAGTATAGGCCTCATAGCATAGGAACTGGGACAACTGATACGACTTGCAGTAATACATTTACTGTAATTTTTGAATCTTGAATTTTTTTAAATCACATTACAAGTAAAACAGGGTGCCAAACCTGTCTAAATATGCTCGACCTGGTCTATCAATGCACATATTAAAAGTATAAAATATCTATAAAATTATTTAAATCTTATCTATAAATCTTAGTTAGACAATCAAATTTAGTATTTTTATTATTTGTCTCATTAGATATCAGACTAAACTAAAATACAATGCTTACATAAAAGTGTGGTTAAAATTTTCGGCAAATATCATGCACAAGCCAATAACCTTGAGTTGCAGTGGTTGATGAACACATTTTAAGTCCACATTTCAAAGAGACTTATTGGGGCATTTTGTTAAATCGTGATTTATCCATCACAACCAGACTACAAGTGTGCCCTTCAAAGGTTGCAGGCTCTGAATTGGTATACAGCTTCAGATATCATACAGTATCCCCAGGCACTTCAGTGACATAGATGCAGACAGTTGTATACCAGTTTTCATTTTGCATTAGTTCAAACAGCCTACCATGTCAGACCTCTTTTTCTGAATTTGCTGCAATTTTACATGGTTGTGGTTCGCTAACAATGTACTGTTGTGTGGTGTATCTCAGGGACTGCTACCTTGATAATCACCATTGTTTGACATGTAAAGCTTCAAGAAAAGATGCGCTTAACTGTTTGTTTTTCATAGTCGCTTTAGCCACTTTTGAAAGTGATGGTTGATTGAGGTGTTCAGGTTTCAGCCATTTCTGTTTTTAAACCACACGTTTCAGTTGTAGTAATTTTTGGACTGCTAACATGAGAGGGAAAAGCCTTTATGGTCCTTAATAGTATACCGAATTACATTTCTGTCATCATTTACTCACCATAATATGATTCTGACTAATCTTTTCAGATGACAGTGGTTTCTCAGGGGGATGTAAGGGTGGTAGTTGGTGAATTTATAGCCATTCTTTTCTTATATCTCTCTCATTAAAATCCCCAGATAAATTACTTAATGTTTTGTGACAAACACAAAGGTTGTGTGGTTATTTAATTGCAGTCTGAATTTACATGTCTGTTTCGAAAGCAGATCATTTCAAAAGTGGTTTCATAAATGCTTTTGGCAACTGAAATACACTGTGACCGTATGATTGCGATTTTGAGGTAATCCGCATCAGAAAGGTTGCATTTTGTGCATTAGTAATCGACCACTTTGGACATTACCAAAGAGCTAGATAGTTTATGTCTGTGTGCTGGTGGTCAAAAGCCACCTTTTATGTGTCCACATATCATCATGATCATGCCAGTGCTAATGCTGCTGCTCCTAGCTTGATTTTGATCAGAATTAATTTGATCAGAGCTAAACTCTACATCAAAATAGATTTTACAAACCAAATGATAACATCAGAGACTTGTACTGCTGGATTTAGAGACGTCATCATGAGAAACAATTATTGTCTGAAAAGTGCTTATTTATTTATTTATTTTTTAGTTCCCCAAGAGAGTGAAACTATATTGACCTTTTTTCTTTTACAAAAGAGTAGGCACGTAAGAGTGAGCTATTCGAATATGACTGTATCAAGACATCCAGCAAGATAGGAAACATTTACGTATTTTACACATTGCCAGAAAAGTGGCTGATATTTTTATTTTAAGAGGCATGACCCCAAACCTCATGTACAAAATGTACAAATGAGATCATACAAATAATATGGATTTTAGTATAAACTAAACCAAAAAGTTAGAAATTGCCATAAGAATCCATTTTCATTTTGTATTTATGACCTTTTTCACTTCCGCGGATTTGAACTTATAAAATCAGCTTGTTATGCACATTGATGTTGCAAACTAGTATTTTTTTATTACATTATTGATATATTTATGTATTTTCAGAAAAGCACTTGTTTGTAGAGTACTTCATTTTTACTGCCATTTATTATTTCTAGTCATAGGCAAATGAATCGGACGTCCTAAAACAATCACAGAATGTTCATACATAATAATCACAAAAGAAAACAGCTTAAATCAGCATTGCAGAATAAGCTGAATAGAAGACGAGTCTCTCACCGCTTGAGAGGAGTTTTCAAGCTCAAGAAGGTGTGTTGGTTTTCATCAGGTTTTGTTGCCATGGTAACTTGCACTACATGCTAGTTTGATCCTTTGCAGTTTTTATTCTGTGTAAAGCCATGGTCACACATCACTTTTCACCCTATAGACTTCTATTCATGCACATGTGAATGTGGCAGACCAGAAATGCAAGTGTGAAAAGTTTCGGTAACACATTATAATAACTACACACTATAAATCATTTATTAAGCATATAGCAAATAGTGAATTTGTTATCTGTTAAGCATGAACTCTACATTAATAAATGTTAGTAAACAGTTTATAACTGAAGCTACAAATGCTGTAATCCTGACTTAAAAGCACATTTATAATGTAATATAATATTTATTAATAATAAAATAATATTTATTAAAGGGCACATAGGTTACCCATTTTTTCATATTTAATTTAAGTCTTTTGCGTCCCTAGAATGTGTCTGTAAAGTTTCAACTCAAAACACCCACCAGTGTATTTATTATAGCTGTTTGAAATGTCTGTATTGTAGCTGGGAAAAGGTTGTTGCTGATTTTGTCTATGTCTTTAAGGCTAGTCATCCCCGCCCACTGTTCCCATGTGCCTGTCAGATCTCACGTAACGTTTGTGAGAAATATGACGTTAAGAACTTTACCAATCAGTATTTGATGCATTTTTTTGTTGAGTTGCAACAATGAGTTCACGCACACACAGTGCAGACACAGACACACACACATAGCACAGACACGTAGCGCAGACACACACACACAAACATACAGTACATAGCATAGACACGCTGACATACACATACACATAGCACAGACACTTAGCGCAGATACACACGCACACACACACACACAGAGAGAGAGAGAGAGAGAGTGAGAGAGAGTGAGTGAGTGATAGGGGTGTAACGATTTATCGTTGTACGATTTATTGCGATGCAAAAATGTCACAATATGCATCGTGGCGTTATGACGATATAATTACGATATGATGTCCATTTTCTCTTATTAGTTGAGCTGTTTGCACGTGAGCTACGTTCCACCTGCTATCGCACGTGAGTTCAGATTGCAGCAGCAGTAATGTTAGCAGACCAAGATGAGTGGAGCTGAAATAGAGGATGGCCCATCCTCTCAAAATCAGACGTCTGGCAACATTTCAGTTGTACAGTCATTGCTTTAGACTCGTCCGCTTTTTGACACGCATACTGGGTCAAACATCCTAAGTTATAAAGACTTCACAGTGATTTACAGTGATTCACAGTGATTGTTGAAAGAGTCACATACTGTGTTTATAAGGTACAATTCAGCCTAAAATATCATTCTGTCTTCATATAATGTTCCCGCCGCAAAATCACACATGACGTGAGCTGACTGTGAGCTGTTACTAGAGAGGGCGGACTTTGATAGACGCGCGCATATGGCAAGACGTTTTAGCATTTAAACCTTTGTTCTGACTATCCATAAATATATTTAGAGATATCTCTAATTATATTTTGACTAGTCATAATTGTAATTCGACTAGTCAGAATGACAATTAGGGATATCTGCAATTACAATTGTACTAGTATGAAATCAGATTGGAGATATCTGCAAATATCTTATGACTAGTCATATTCCTCCATTGAAAAATATTTGCAGATATCTCTAAATGAGTTTTGACTAGTCACAATTGTAATTAGAGATATCTCTAAATGAATTTAATTAAATATTAATTAAATACCTGGAAATGTGGATTTTTTTTTGCACACACAAAAAACGCAAGTGACCAAGCAAAGCCTTAGGCTCTTACTGTTAAATTCAATTGAATAGAAAGCTTATTGTTTTTGCACCTTTACTTAAATTGTTCCTTAATTTTGTCTCAGTCATTTCAATAATATTTTTAAGAAGTTTTTAAATTGTTTTATTTTCCAGAGACAGGCCTGTTTAATTTATTTTCTTAAAGAAGGTTCAGTTTAACAAGTTGAAACAAAAGAAATACATAAAAAATAGTTTACTTGGTAAAATTTGCATTTCAGTTTAATTTTCAATTTTTATTCCAAATATCGTGATACATATCGAATCGTGAACATTATATCGTGATACACATCGTATCGTGAGCTGAGTGTATCGTTACACCCCTAGTGAGTGAGACAGAGAGACGCGGCTGTGCTGATGAAGTGAATCTAAAGTGAATCGCTGTAATTCATTACACACATGCTGTTTTAAAACGTGTTAAACTTGTAAAACTCTCTCTTGATCACGTTTGATGATGACTGATGATCCTAGCAAACTGAACAGATCTTTTATTCCCGGTTGCTTTGCGCTCGTCCTGTCTTGTTGATATCATTATTTGCATTACTAGGAGACATGTTATTGCGCGCAGCTGTCAATCAATATTGGTGGGCGGGGGGACCACACTCTATGTCAAGTTGCGGTCGGTCTGAAAACCGCCTAAATTGGTCCACTGTTTTTTTGTTGTTAAATTTGAAAAAAAAAAAGAGGACTGGGTGTGTTTATTTCACCCCAGTATGACAGTATATACACTATACTTACACACATGTCTGTCCAAACAGCTTGAAAAGTAGATTTTTCACCGTAGGTGCCCTTTAATAATAAAATAATATTTATTAAGTTATGAATTAGTAGGTATTGTTTTATTTACAAACCAGTTATTCAAGCATAGTTTTTGTTTTTTAAGATAATTCAGAATGAGTAAGTGGATGATTAATAAACTATATAAATTAGCATTTATATATCTTATTATTCAGGCATATAGTACTGGTTACTATGTATGTTACTAAATGCTTTATTAACTCAACTTCATCCAATTTTGTGACCTAAAGTGAAGACTATTTATGATTTATAAATAGATAAATCATATAAAACAATAATCTTTGCAAACTTATCCAAAAAGTAAAAATACTGTAAAGCATTTTAAACATTGCTGAATAAAACATAAAACTGAATAAAACAACAACACTATAATAATTTAACAATATAATAGGATGCAACATTTCAATGTTATTTAGCGATGTTGAAACTACTGTAATTTTATTTTAGATTATTTCATTTGCAAATATTTATTTTTCATTTTAAGTACAGTTTCATTTGTGTATCTTTAAACCAACAGAAATAAAGTTGTTTATTTTCCTTCTTTTCCCCAATTTAGAACATAACTGAACCTTTAATTGTCATTTATAAGGGATTTATAAATCATAAATAGTCCTCACTTTAGGTTAGGTCAATAAAACTGGACAAAGTTGTGTTAATGAAGCAGTTATTTACATATATAGTAACCATTACTCTATACCTGAATAATAGGATATGTAATTGTTCATTTAAATAGTTTATTAGTCATCCACTAACTCATTCTGAATGATCTTAAAAAAACCAACTGGTTTGTAAATAATGCAATATTTAATTTAGTAATGAAATAGGAGTCATTTTCAAAGTATGAAGGTACAATTATTAAGCACATTATAAATGTGCTTATAAGTCAAGAACACATTTATAGCTTCAGTTATAAACTGTTTACTAACGTTTATTAATGTCAAGTTAAAGCTTAACAGATGATGAATTCACTATTTGCTAATGCTTAATAAATGGTTCATAGTGTGTAGTTATTATAATGTGTTACAAAAGTTTCTCAGGGAGCTGTGTAGCAAAGTTTAAACCTAGTCAATTCTGATCTACATCGCATCAACTGATTGCTTGAAAGCAATAGAAGATCAAAACATGACCCCTCTGAACAAAAATTTAAAATATGGAGCAATCACTTGCTTTTTTTAAAGTCTAATCATCTTGTTTAATTCCGACCCTTTCGCAAGCTCAAACAATAGTGTGACCGCAGCTTTAAAGATCAAAAACCAAATTGGACCAATAAGCTCTGAGAAAAGTGATATATCCGAGAGACACTTCTTCTAAAACATTTTTCTTCCAAATTAAAGTCCTTTACACAAAACATTTTAGAGACAAAATAGTGTTGTTTCTAAAAATATGTTTATAGAAATTAGTTATTGATATGTATCATTATAGATCCAAACACTTTCAAATGTTTAACTAAAATGACTAAGGTCTTTGAATTAACATTTTAAATATATAAAGCGTTTTATAACTTTAATATATAAAGCTTTTAAAATGAAATGGCTGTCTTTTGAGCTGTTTGTGAACCTACTGTACATTATTAAAATAAATGATTAATTAAATTATTAAAGTAAATATTATTATATCAAGTTGCCTTAAACTTTTGCTGAATCAACGGTATTTATTTTGGTCTTGCCAATGTGTTGTAATTCATTATATTTCTGATACGAATATTACTTAATCTTCAACAAAGAAGAGAATTTCAATGACTCACTTGAAAGGATTAAATCAAACTGAGTCTCTTATGTGCCACGTGATTGGCTGATTGCTGCATGTCATGTTCATGTGCACACGCTCCAGAGACAATCACTTACTCTGGGTTAACTCTGAACTGACAAAGAATGTTTTTATCAAGCATTGCGAAACAACTTAACCTGATCTTAACCAGTTTGCACTTCTTTGGATTTGAATTTAGCTCGTTTTGTGCGACAGGCCTCAGGACACTGGCTAAACAAATTTGATTAACTCACTAGGGTGATTAAATAAGTACAGAACTGTCACTTTGTGAAAATCTAAAGCAAAAGCATTGAGAGAAAAGCATATCCGCTGCTAAAGTTTTTCATGGTTAGACAGAGAGCACACAGGAAGTTAACAAGCAACAGAACGTTCACAGTGTGAATGTAAAATGTCAACCGCCCACAAGCAGACTATTCTAACCTGGACAGCTTCCTACTGTGATTTCAAATCCTGAGGAAATAGATGAGGAAAAAGTGATTGATGTCTGCCTCCACAAAGCAAAGATCGTCTGTTTGCTCAACCTGCTGAGGTTTATACGGTCTTGAATGTTTGGTGCAGTGTTTACATTTCTAAGACTGAAGCGACCATCGCTACATCTGGGATTTTGAATGAATGATCTGTACTGACACAATAGTGTTCTCTGATTCCTGCTCATTTAAACTCTGTTTACATTGAATACTCAACATGCATGGAGTTTGGATGTATGTAAACAAGTCAAGATTGTATTTTGTAATCTCACATAAAGACTGCAGTTCAGTTTCGTATTGGGGTTTTTCTAATTACTGGTTTTCTATTCTGTTGTTTATTGTATGTGGTGCACAAATCATTGCCATTGGCAGTATTGTTACACAGTAGACTAAGTTCTCAGTTTTGACCAAAAATATCTTAATTTGTATTCTGAAGATGAATATTGGTTTCAGGGGTTTGTAATGACACGAGGGGGAGCAATTAATGATCAATCACTTCTTATTTTTGGGTGAAATAACACATTTAATTAATTAATTAATTAATTATAAATAAATAGTCTTGATACTTTTTGGTCTATTATTGAGCTTATGAAATGCCTCTTTAATGTATTACTTTACATGTAGAAGTAGGGCTGGCGCCGACGATATGACAAAAATGCAATATCAATAATTATTTTCCATATTAAACAATAACGATATTTTAAAAGATTTAAAAGTGCACCCCAACAATGACTGAAGCCACAAAAATTAGAGGGTCGATTAAATACCATAACATTTTCGGCAAATAAATTTTCTGTGGCCGAAAATTCGGTACATCTCTAATATCAACACATTTTTGCATTCCCATTTTTGCACATTTCTGCTGTGTGATGGCTCTTATATCAATATAGAGTAAAAAAGTCCAGAGCTTATTGATATTGACATAAATTATCGCGATTTGATATATTATTTGTTGGCCCAGCCCTATATAAATATTATTTTTTCCCCCCACACTTTTAGGGTTAGTAAGGGCAATCATGGTTGTTGACCGGGTTTTAGAACAATTATGCAATATTAGAATACTGCTGTTTAAGCTCATGGGATGTTTTTTTATTATTGCAGATAATTTGAAGGTTCTTTGTGAATCATGCATGTGTTTGTGTCTTGTATTCCCTATTTTAAAGGGACCAAAATGTTCCCACAGTCAAAATTAACTGGTATTACAATACTTGTGCTGACATTTTTGGTCCCCAAAACAAGCCTACAACTAACATAAAATTAATGTTTTGACAATCTTAAATAGCAGAAAGCTTTGTGTGAGAAGTAGATGTAGGTGCAGGGTTAGAGTAAGGAGACATTTCCTATTGTCTTTTTTGTCATTTAAATGACTTTTAGATCACAATGACAAAAAGGTTAAAAAGACAGCAACTATTCTATTGACGTAACTGATAACAATTGCATCAATGCATCATATTGTATATTATTTGCTTGATGATGTTCAATTATCCATGTTTCAACATTCCTGAATGAATTGTGGTGCTGTTTCCCCTTTATTATCCCCTTTTAAGTGTCCCACATTAGAAAACTGCAGATTTTTTTCAGATGACTTGAACTAAGAACTATATTATTGCTATCATTTTTGAAAGTGCTATCTAACTTTTTTCTTTTGATTTAATTAAGACAAATCATCAGTTTTTAAAGTTACATTGGTTGTGTATTTATGGCTACATTTAGTAATACTTCACGGAAATCTAAAATGTAAAATAAGAATGCATGAAGTTTGACAGAAACAATGCAGTGTTAGAAACGGGTGTAAAATGTGCAGAAAAAAAAATGAAATCATCAGTACTGTAATACAAAATCTGAATTATTTTTAAGATAGAATGTTCTTTCTGGGTGCATCAATATTAAAATTAGTTTTTGCATGGCTGGAATTGTAATAGCCTCAGACAAGATATACTGTACATGACAGCGAAGTATGTTTACACAACATTTACCTGAAAACTATTAGTTTGAGCCATTGATTTTCATGGCGAAATTATACAACACTGACCATTCGCTCACCAAATCTATGAAAATGTTTCAATTCTTAAGCTGTACAGTACATTCATAAAAGAAGAATCCTCTTTCAAATCAGAGTAACATGATATATTGTGTAAAATTCATGCAACAGGGAGCTGCTATCAGTATGCAAAGTAAAACTGCTCATTAATAGTATTCTCATCAGTATTTTTATGTGTGCAGAGATTAGCTCTGACTAGAGCTGGGCAATAATTTGATATTGATAATTATCATGATATTTTTTTTCTCGATAAAACGATAATGACAGTTCGATAATTGCTTGATAATATTTACGCACTATGCGTAACATTGCGCAAGCATTTTGCAGCCTACCCTTTCGGACGCCGTACAAGTTTACAGCCAAAGTTGTACTTAAAGAAGTAAGAAAATAAGGTAAAAAAGGTCAGAGTCACATACATTGTTGACAAGAAACGTCACCAGACATCAGTCTTGAGCTACTTAGTTTTTTGCTATCCGACACAAAACAGCAACGTGCACTGCAAACTGCGCAAGAAGACTTGTGTCATCAAAAGCAGGCAACACCAAAAGCCTGTTTCATCACTTAAAACAACACCACACTTATGAAGATGCTAAGAAATTACAGACCTAAACAAGTGCTGGAAAACCACGGCAACTACCCAGCAGTGTCTCATGTCATCATTTTCGAAAGCCAAGCCTTACGAGAAAAAAAACCCTGAAAAGACAGACGTAAGATATGACAGACAACACAATCTCAAACACATCTCAATGAACACTTGAAGCTTGCTCTACAGGCTGCATTAAGGATATTTACACTACAACATTTACACAAATAAAAAAATAATAAAGTAGAAAATTCAAAGTATCAAACAAAAATTTGTTAAACTCGAGTAAGGGGACGATAGTGAAGCCAAACAAAACAAAAGAAATAAAACAAAACAATTATAAGTCATGAATAACCCCTCTTACCTCTCTAAAAACTGATGAAAAGAAAAAAAAAAGTCCTTCAGCGCAGCGCCGCATTCTTCCCTGTAAAATAACTATAAATATGACCTTCACCTCTTACCTGATGTCTTTAACAATACATTTCATGATTATGATTTTCGTTGTTTTTGCTTAACTATCGTTTAGGTAAAATTATTTTGCATTACTTTTGCCCACTTTGAGACATTTAGTGAGTCTACACTTCAGTTATTCATTTAATTTTAGTTTACTTAGTTAAGATGCCTGCACTAAAGATAATAGTTTTTTTCAGACTAGTCTATATTGGAAGTATTTATTTAACCCCAATATTTGTCAAAGCACTCACGTTGTGTCTTGTCAGTCATCTCCAATTCAATCAGCGAAACTGCATTTAAGATGATCCATGTGTACAACTGAAGTAAACAGCTTTAATTAAAAAAAAAAAAAAAAAACGATAATGGTCAAACATTGTGCAACTACCATGCCTGCCATAGCTAGCCTATTGTGAATGTGCAAAGATCCAGCGGGTAAATTAAGGTGTGCTGATATTACTTAAAAATTGCAGCTTGTTCTTACAAAGATATCTTTTTATTTGTGTTGTTCACTTATTTATTTGATTTGGGATTTCTTTTAAAATGAGATACATTTGTCTTAAATTTTAATTTGTATAGATTCAATAAAATAGAAATTATATAATTGCAAGTTGAGTTGATCAATACATCCATAGAAAACCAAAATATGTTACGCAAAATGTATTATGCCAACTACAGCTCTGATGTAATGTAGTGTTTTTAGTCATGTTTGCGCATCAGTGTTAAATGTGCTGTATGTATTGTACGTTTTTGAAACATAAAACACCAAAGTTTTTGCATATATTTAAGAAGCATGCGAAGTGAACATACTTGTTTATCTGAAAAATAATTCTGAAGTCAGCTATTCTCCTTTAAAAATGTGCATTCTATGACTGTGTCTTTGTTTTGGCCTCTATAACCCACCCACTGCTGGTTTATCCAATTATATTTCAGCACTCAGTGTTGCCTTGAGATGCAGATTCAGAGTTCTAAAAATCCACATTAGGTGTTTTTTAAATAGTTAATTATATAAATATTACAAAATGTAAACATTAGCTGAGCAGGTTACGTTGTGTCCAAACAACACACCACTCACAAGATTCCAGCAACAAGCAATTTGACCGTCTGCACCAGATGTAACAAGACAAAACGCAGCCATTCAGAAGCACAGAGTAGTGCACTCATTAAAGTGGTCAGGTTTACAGTCTACTTAATATAAAACTTCTTTAACATTAAAAGTGCTAGCTGAGGGACTAATATTTGTTGGTTTGCGCCCAGTCACATTTCTAAAGTTCATTTCCAAAAGTTCATTCATTCATTCATTTTCTTTTCGGCATTTGCGTTTTCTTTTCTTTGCGTTTTTAATCTGGGGTCGCCAGAGTCGAATGAACTAACTTATCCAGCATAGGTTTTTAAGCAGCAGATGCCCTTCCAGCTACAACCCATCACAGGGAAACACCCATACACTTCCATTTACACAAATACACTACAGACAATTTAGCTTATCCAATTCACCTATACTGCATGTTTTTGACCTTGTGGGGGAAACCGGAGCACCCGGAGGAAACCCACGCTAACACGGGGAGAACATGCAAACTCCACACAGAAATGCCAACTGGCCCAGCCAAGATTCAAACCAGCGACCTTCTTGCTGTAAAGTGAAAAAGCGCTACTATTTGCCACTGTTTTTCAATAAATATTATATAAAAAGGCATTCAAACTCACGCTGGTAGCATTTAACACTGAAACAAGCACATAACCAGTACCTGAGGTGATTGTTGTCATAGAGGTTTATTCTATTGTTCAGCTATGAGAAATAGAACCACTGGATTACAATCTTACATACTGCACCTTTAACAAGAACTGTCCTTAGATTGTAATCTACCGCATGTAAACGTTTCAAAATCGCAAAAGGAAATGTTTTCTTGTTTAACTACTTAGCTATAAATATACTGTTAATTACGACTTAATAAATAATAATAAATAATAAAAATAATAAAAATTTGCAAATAGCTGCTTTAGGTAATTTCCAGACCAGCCAGCTAACACAATAAAAAATATGACATAAAAAGACAGACAAAAATGCTTTGTAAAAACAGCAGGGCAGCAATAAAAAAATTATTTAATAAATGAAGGGACAACAGTACAAATGACTGAAAATACCAATACTTCAAACTATGAACTTTGGTCTCGTAGTCCAATAATTACTCCATAAAATTACAATCTAACAGAAAAAAGGACCAAATCTGTCACATCTCTAAATATTATTAGAGGAAGGATATCCCATATTAACTTTAAGTGTAAATATCAAAAGCAACCTCATGTTTGGTTCAGAGAAAGACTTTCACCAGCAGAGTCTTGTTACTCAGGAACGTTTTATTGTTTTGGCCATCTTTATTTGGTTTTGATTATTTAACTCTGTTGGATGCAGAATTGTGACATTAAACAGAGGTGCATAAACAGACGCCTAAATACAGCCGTGATTAATTAGCACAAAGTCATATTCCCACTAAAATCGTATCCAGCACTATTTTAGAGAAAATTAGGGATTTGACTATTTATTTTATTTTCATGCTTTTTAATCCGGTCCCACAGAAACGCTTAATACTTTCAGGTGTAACCAGAGCCAGACTAAGCGTAATTAAAACTCTGCTGTATATTTTACTTTGTAATTAGGGGCTTCTAAATAGTCTACTCCAGTGTTGATTTTAGTTTGAACCTTAGAAGGTCGAAAGACATTTATCTCTAAAAAGGTCAGTGATAATATACAAATTTCCAAATGACATGAATTGGTTATGTAACACTGCACAGTTCTGAACTAAAACAGCTGTGTATACTGACCGATGCATAAGAAAAGTTTTGTAACAATATTTCTTTTTTTTTCTTATTGCAGCATTATTATGGTATATTTATATCTTAAACTTGTGCTCTGAAGTCACTATTCTTTTTCATAGAAACCACCAAAATAATCACACAAACTTTTTAAAGCAACATTACAGCATTGTGGTGGAAACGACACTCATACTGTAAAACAACTATTTGTATAAAAATAAATATTAATAAGAGTCTCACAATAATAACTATAAAATATTTAACCTATTTCACTAGTGCTTAATTAAGATGGATTAACAGTTACCACATAAATATTTTAAAATGTTATTTTTTTATTTCATTTTGCGACAAAGTGAAAATGGTGAAAATTTGACACTTAAAAAGCAAAAAGTATGTTTTTCTATTAGTTTGACAAAGAAAAAGAATATTGAACAAAATTATATTTATTTTTGGATATATAATCAAAGGACATAAAAGTACCCGTAGTTGATTACCAATAAGTTCCATGGTTTGCATAAAGTGTATACCATATCACACAACATATATTTAATAAAACCAGACATCTGTTAATTAGATTTATCTATTAGTACTAGGAATAACTGGAACATTTAAACGCTTAGAGATATTTGGCTTCTCTGTCGCCATCTGCGGTTTAAAATAAAACTGCATCAATCAGACAGTTTGGGTCTTTGAGGAATCGCCATTTCTAATGTTAAAGATCCGTCGAGCTCCAAACCATATTAAAAACAATAAACAATAGCAAATATAGATCTGCATAAAACATTACACAAGCCGTGATCGGAGCAAACAAACATTTGCCACTGTGGAATATTTGTTTAGACAGAATCCTTACCTTCTGTAAGTCAAAGCTTTGTTTTGGCGATGGGTATTTCTCCAGCGGGTCGTTTAACTGTTTACTTAGCTATACTATTTAACTATCTATACAACATTATTTATTAATTGTAGCCATATTTGCCAAAAACAGTACACAGACCGATTTCCGTGTTTACCGGACTCGACGTGAACCTGGCGTTTTCCCGCGATATAGACAGTACTACAGTATCGCGAGAGTGATTCATTCGGGCTATCTGGCTACTTGAGTTTGTGTTGGCATTTTGTCATCATATTTTCATCACGAGTGCTGTAACTTTTTAAAGATACTTTACTTTCCCTTTTGGGGGGTTGGAGGGAATGGGCGAATTAACCAAAAAGGCTGTTTTTTCTCTCTCTTTTTTAAAATTTTTTTTCAGTATTTGGTATTTTCCAAGTGACAACGTATTCTTAACAGACCTCAATATGAAAATTAACCATGGTTTAATTATAGTAAAAGTGTACTACCATGTTTACTTTGGCACTCTGTCTATAAAAAAAAAAAAAGACTTCAAATTCCACGTTACGGTTAAGAGTTGCAAAACCATTGTTATTTTTTGTTAACAATATCTTAATTTAATTGATTGTTGTAAAATTGTGGTTTGTTTATATGTTTATATGGTTATATGTTTATGTGGACTATCATTCATTTTCCTTCGGCAGAGGTCACCACAGCAGAATGAACCGACAACTATTTCGTCATATGTTTTACACAGCGCATACATGTGCAACAACTTTTTTTTAATGCAACATTAGTCTCAACTTATGTCTGTTATTTGAGCTACTGAAGGGACGTTTTGGTCAGACTTTATTTTGATGGTACGTTTGTTGAGTTACATTGCATCTACATGCAGACTAATTCTCAATATATTATAAGTACACTGGTAGGTTGGGGTTAGGGTTAATGTAAGTTGACATGTACTTGCAAAGTTTCTTATAGTCAGTTAAATGTCTGTTGAATGAGCAGTATCAACAGATATTAAGCAGACAGTCTACTAATACTCAAATGGACCATCAAAATAAAGTGTTGCCAATTTTTTATTCCAAATGCAAATAACTGAAAATCAAAACTGCAAAAACAATAGTAACAACCTCATTTTAATTATTTATTTTTTTCTTTTATTGAGTCATCATGACCACAAACACTTAAACTAAATGCAGCAAATACATCAAATGCAACATCTTCCAAGTGCAGCTTTAAGAAATTATGCTCCTCTAGTAGGCTACCTAAAAAAATATGATTTATTCTTATTAGTAATCTTTACTGTGAGAAGATTGCTGAATAAAGCGAGAGGGGCGCACATAAATTGAAACACTTTTATTTAGCAGATCTTTCCATTACATTCACATATGAGTGAAAGTACACATAGAGATCTGTATCATGTTTCCTGCTGTGGCTGCATGATGATGTTAGTCATAAGTGAGATGACGAAGCCGTTGTATGATATCGGAATGGTATGGGTGAAAGGTTAATCCATCCACTTCCAGTCCCAGGTTTGCAGTCTTGCCACTGCGGACGCCATATTTCACCAAAATGCGCAGCATCTCCTCCTCCTGTTTGTAAATAGAAGCACCACGTCAAGATATTCAGTCTTTTGTCAGGATTTTTAAACCAACTTAAATCCTCGTCTTTTATTTTGAGATGCAATGTGGGAGTGGGAGTTTTAAAAACAGGAAAAGTGTCATTAAAGAGTCAATTCGTAGCAGCCGCTGAGATGCAACAGAAAATATTTATGCTAACAGGAAGGAATGCAGCAGTCGTGGTTGTGATAATTATACCGTATGCTGGCAGAGGTTCTGAAGTGGTCTGCAGTTCACCGCAAATGTAAAAATGGCCAGTGTTGACTGGAAGCAGCACTGTGACGTGCCTGTAAGTTTTATACCAGTGGATTTCCGTTGAAAATAAAATGGCATACAAAATCAACAGTACGAGGTGACATGCATAAACCCTTCTAGGCACTTGTTTTTTGGAGGAAAACAGACTGAACTCATCATCATAAGTATCTTGTATTTATTTTTTATTACCCCCTTTTCTGCATATGACAACTGGATTTAAAATTATAGAGAGCACTTCTGATTCTGGAACTTCTGTTAAAAAACTGAAAACAAATCACTCGTCGGCTTATGAGCATGTTTGTTTCTGTGATTTCAACTATCAGCGCCATTTGGAAAAATTCACATTGTGCACACCTTTAAATTTGCCATAGTATGGAAATCTGGACTGCCCATCATAGCTTAACGATACGAGTTCAGCTCATGGTATTGACATACTGTAAGGCCCCGACACCATCTCACGTAAATTCTGCGCATGGTTTGTAATGAGGCAACAGACACGTATAGACTGCTGAATATAAGTGTTTGATGCACATGTATGTGCATGAGTGAAAGAATGACGATAACTTTAACTTGTATATTTATGCAGCAGTTGATCATTCTTGCCTGTTTTTAGATACATTAAAAAAAAAAAACTTATTGTATCTGTCTGCCCCTTTTGTCAAGTAATAACTGTAATATTGTCTATATTTCTTCAACAACACAACTCAGGAGAACATTTTTATTTCATATAATTTAATAATAATAATAATAATAATAATAATAATAATAATAATAATAATAATAATAACAATAATTCCTTACATTGATATAGCACTTTTCTGGATACACAAAGTGCTTTACACATTATTGGGGGAAATCTACTCATCCACCACTAGTGTGCAGCATTCACCTGTATGACATGACAGCAGCCATATTGTGCCAGACTGCACACCAGCTGATTGGTGGAGAGGACACAAAGTGATAAAGATAATTATGGGCATGGTTAGTAGGCCATGGTGGACAGAGGCCAGTGGGCAAATTTGGCTAGGATGCCTACTCTGGGAATTTTTAATTCACTAGTAGTATAGAGTCCCCATCAATATACTGGGGTGTTAGGACGCACACAGGCCCCCTGCTGGTCTCACTAACACCACTTACGGCAGCAACCTATTTTTCCCATGTGGTCTCCCATCTAGGTACTGACAGTGTTGCCAACTTAGCGACTTTGTCACTAGATATAGCGACTTTTTAGACCCCCCTAGCGTCAAATTTTCAGAAAAGCGACAAATCTAGCGACTTTTTTGTGTGTTACTGGAGATTTTTTATAGACTGTCATTTGTCCATACTCCACTGTCCCCACTCCTCTCAACGAGCTGAGGGTGATGCCGTCGGCCCCTCCCCCGCCTCAGAGCCCTAAAGGCTGATTTATACTTCTGCGTCAAACGTCGGCGTATGCTACGGCGCTGACGCATAGCCCTTCGCCGTGGCCATCGCCGTCACTGACGTGCACCTCTCAAAAAATGTAACTACACGTCGCAACGACGCGTAGCGTAAGCTCTGTGATTGGTCGGCTTGGTAGCGCTGACGAGTCTGGGCGGGACCGAGAGCCGCGCGAATGGCGCGAGCGATTGTTTACAAGTGTGGAGTCCCATGAAGGAGCTCCGGATGGAAAGTTTTGTTTTGTGTTTACCTCATAGTTAAAGTTGTCGCACGTCCGCCGGTTCCTGCCTCAAAATGAGCGAGTTTGAGCCACTTGTACATCCCGGAAGTGTTCAGGAAAAGCAAAAAAGCAGAGAAGAAACTCGACACAGAGGAACATTAACACCTCACTGCCCACTAGCGTTTCGGAAGTGTTAATGCAGACCGACAGAGACAGCGCGCAGAAGTATAAATGCACAGCCACGCGCGTTGCCTGCGCCGTGGGTTACGCCGGTCACCTGACGCAGAAGTATAAATCAGGCTTAACAGGCGGCCCAGTCCTCCTCGTACAGCAGCCTCTCCCACCTGCAGCCTGACAGCAGATCACCTCTCTGTGTACGGTACCGACGGCAAATGATTTAGCACCGGCAGTGTGAAGGTATTCCCCTTGTAAAGTCAAACCAATATGCTTCTCCTTTAGTTTAACAATTTAATTTGACCGTTTATTATTTTCTTGTTCACAATCACAGATATTTTAGAGACATTTTCAGAACTTGTCTGAGTTTATTATCTGAGAGATTACTGTAAATTCACTACACATCTATACTGATATACTGTTTTCAAACAGCAATAAATTTAGGTAAATCGACATGCTTATATAAAAGCGTTGAGCAAATATAAATACCTCTTTTATTGAGGCTGTTAAACAAACAGAAATGGTAGAGCGTGATTACGTCATTACGCAAATTAACATATGATGAATGCAAATTAACATATGACGTAATCTAGCGACTTTTAGCGACTTTTCAGGCAGAGCTTAGCGCTTTTTTGTTGAAAATAGTTGGCAACAATGGGTACTGACTGGGCGCAGCCCTGCTTAGCTTCAGTGGGCGACCATGTGAGAGTTGCAGAGATCTAGCTGCCTCACTCTAAAGCTAAAATAAACCTCTCCACTACTTCAGTTGAAAATATTTTTCAGCAAATGCAGTCTGATTATTTTGAACATGCATTTCAGAGTACATCATGCATGTGCAAGTGTCAGACAATAGCTGCAGTGCATCAGAGCAGAGATCATAGCTGCGTCCCAAATGGCACACTATACACTATGCACTTATGCACTATGTACTTATGCACTTACACACTCAACAGGATAGTATATGTATGTAGTGTCGTCCCAAATGGCACACTTATGTTTTTTTACTAAGCGTAAATTCAAACAGTTTCCCTGATGACGTTTGACGGTTGCCAAATCAGTGAAATAAACAACCAAATTATCAAATAATACCTGCCGTGAGTATTATTGCATTCACCATCGGGAGGCGCTATAATCACTCTCGTAGGAGAATTTTGCTTTCACCATCCAAAATAAAGTTATTCAACATGTGCGTCCCAATAGCTCCGCCCCTTTCGCTACGTAGGCAAACCTGCGGTCTTTTAGTGAGTGAAGTGTCCATCGTTACACACTTCATTTTAGCGGCTGAATGAGTGCATCATCCGGGTAATTAAAGTGCACTTATTATTTTTAGAGTTTTCAGTGTGAACACACTACTTTAACTATTTATACTACAAAATGGCGTAGAATAGTGCATAAGTATGCGATTTGGGACGCAGCTCATGAATATTCATGATCATTCCAAATATGGTCAAATCCAAGCTTTTGATTATAGGGGCAATTCCTGTGGTTATAACTACACATATAAAAACAGTTTGTGGATCATTTTTGGACTTACCTAAGCCACATACCTACTATGTAGATATAAGAGAGCAATTGAACATGTTGAATCAATGCACTTTAATGGCACCTCTAATATACAACGAATAAACTGTGAGGAGAATAATGCTGCCACATCTTACCCTGTTTATTTTTTTTAAACGGTTCACTGGCTATTAACAGTCTAATAGACATTATGCTCATAAATCACTTAAGGCATCACAGTGTGTAGGAAAACAGTTACCTTGGCTACGGTGGGCAGGCATTCAGCCCACTTGCTCTGTTGTTCAGGTGTGGGCGACAGACCCAAACCCCTCTGGAGGTACCGCTGGTGTACTGGACACAGATTCAGGACATACAGAGCGCAGGCTACAGCATAGCCACCCCAGTTAGAAACTCCTACAGTGCAGGGAAAAGACGGAAAAAGACTGTTTATCGCTAGCACAAATACAGGCTAATGTATTTCACTGATGTGATGCTGAAATGTGTAGCATGTATATTACTTATTCTTATTTTAAAAACAATTAAGTGCATATGCAAATCATCACTAAGTTTAAAAATTCTTTATAGAAGTTGAATATATCTATATTATATTATATTATATCATATTATATTATATGTGTACAAAAACAACAGCAATCTGTCGAGGATGTGTGTGACAAACAGTTGTCTGCCACATTCAATTATTTCAACCTCAAGATCAAGTTGTTTATGACTGACCAGCACAAAAAAATGACAACTGCTAATAAATTTAATAAAAGACAAACAAATTCATCCCCATTTCTGTTATTTACATGTTTATACATCTATTAAAAAATAATAATGCATTGAAAAAATAAATTAATTAAATAAAAAAGTATCAACAAAATAAACATGACCCTGAAGGGAAAATAAAGGGTTTACTTAGCGTGTTTATTGGATCAAACTCTACTCTCAAGTTGCCTAGTAACAAATGTGCATGCAGCAATCACATTATTTACCTGGAAACAACAAATTGTAAATTCAGATTGGCTGGTTGGTGCCATTTAACACTGTATAACTCAAGGGAACCTTGCACCTCATCCATTTGGAAAACTGAAGGACGAGTTATCCCTTATCACTCAGTATGAAAAATACCAAGCAGTCACCCTCGAGAAGCAAATATTGAAGTAACTGAAACTGCAATTCATCGTAATTCCGCTAGTCCTGGCTCCATAATAGAGCAAATTTCTCTTGAGCAAATTTTCCTGTTAAAATGGCCAACTTTACAGCAGAACAAAGGGTGTTTACAGCCTGGTACAAAGAACAATTTTTGTTTATATAGCTAATATTACCCTTCATGACAACTGTGAGTTTTTTTTTATTTTATTTTTTTATAACTCATCCGTTTTGTTTATATTAAGTTTTATTAAGTCTGCATAATTAAGAGCATGGCCACTTGTGTGAAAGCTAGGTCTAGCTGATTTGCAGCAGAACTTATTTTATTTGGCTTTACACAGTCAGTTGCTGTTTGGAATTATTTCTTACAATTATCATATGATATGGCATGCTGTGTGCACTTTATTGGCCATAAACCATTCACGTGGCCTCTATTTCCCAGGTGAGTGAAATTTTATACTTATTTAGCATCTCTATAAATGTATTTGTTTTGTTTAAGAACATTTATAATTCTTTTTAGACCTGTAATGCACTCCAGAATCTGACAGATTGATTAGCTGTAGGCTCTAGAACAGTGGTTCCCAAAGTGGGGGTCGGGACCCCCCGAGGGGTTGTGGGACAATGAAAGGGGGCCGCCTGGTGATTTCCAAAAATCTTTTTATTTTTATTAAACCATAAGAATTACCATATTTTATCCATAACCTAGAAAAAAATAGTAATTTATAGTTACTATATACTACTTTATATAGTTAATATAGTAGCTAATAGTTACTAGTTCTATTCAATTGGGATCACTGGGGTAATTACATTATATTAAAGACAATAGCTTCAGATGCAGCAGTTTGATATTATAACACCAGGTTAAGTTTTCTGGGACATTTACAGCCCTAACATACATAAAAAAAATCTATGAAGAATAAACTTTGGTGTATTGGTGTGTGTGTGCCATTGCATGCAAAGTTTCTGTATTTCTAACCACCTCAGAGGATATTGGGGGTCGCGAGCCACTAGCATTGTTATATTAGGGGTCGCGGGCTGAAAAGTTTGGGAACCCCTGCTCTAGAACAGTCATCTGAAACACTGTCATACAGTGTTATGCCTGGATTTGATCAATAGCCTTGCATTTACTAACACAGACTATATTTGAAGTGTTTGGAATTTGTGTTTTTCTCCTGTAGAAAAACGTCATAAGAACAGTGCTTAGTGGCTCAATGTATTACAACAGTGTTTTTAAAAATCTAAACACTTTATTGATATAGTACACAACCAAGCACATGTGGTCAGAACACAAACAAGTCGCAGGTAATGAAGTGTTTGGCATTTCTACCAAAGAAAAGCCTGTCTAAGAAAAATGCTAGCATGCGTCTGTAGCTCCGCTCACGCTTTGCCCTTGTTTGGTATCTCAAGGTGATGATGCGCGAACAAAATGGCGTCGGTTGGCGCCTACTTGTAGCTTCTTTTGCGTTTTTAAGAAACCTATGGGTGATGTCATGGATACTGCATCCATATCTTTTACAGTCTATGAGAAATACAAGGTGTGGTGTGTCTGAATAGCCTAAAATGTAGGTGTGAAAGTGAATATGTGTGAGACTTGAGAGTCCTGCATTTAGCAACACAGATGCAATGTTGATGGATGCAGTGACCGCTGTTGCACTTCCTTTAATATCAGAAATATAATTTCCAAAGTTTGAATGCCAAACTTATAAGCATTGCGTGTTGAGCTCCTGGAAACAGACATGTATTATGTGTTTTCTCAGTGTGAGGTGTGTTCACCTGCTGTGATGGCGAAATCCGCAGCCACATCGCATGCAATCAGCTTCCCGTTAGGCATGTGGGCTTTAACTGCTGCTTTGACTTTACCCATACCAAGCTCATTACCTCCATCTCCAATCCCTGCACACGCACACAAACACAGACACACACAATTAATCCTGCTCCAAAGAGGTGACATATCTCATTAAGGTCTTCCCTTGAGCCTGAACTTATCCTTAATTTGGAACAAAGTTGATGATTCAAGCGTTGCGATTGTTAAAGGGATAGTTCACACAAAAATAAAATTGTGCTCATCATTCAGTATTTGATCACCTGACCCAATGAAAAAAATAATAATTTGCCTTAAACATTATTTTTTGATCTCTATAAGAACAATTTTATCTAACCTGATACAAAGCATATTTGTCTTGTTGAAGAAAGTCAATTAATTTAAATGATCTTGTTGTTCTAAACAAGTAGATATAGCTCTAATCAAAGCAAAAATATCCATAAAGTGTTTATTCATCCAATAAAAAAATGAGGGTAATGGGTTCACATCTAAATTTATTCACTTGACTCAATCAAAAATAAATAATTAGCCTTAAACGATATATTTTTTAAATCCACAAAAGTACAAAGCATATTGTAATAGCAGCATCATACCACCGGGTTGCTTCCTTTACACACTACCCTCGTTGATGGCCAAAACTTTATAAATAAATTAAATTTTGAGCCTAAATCACAAAAGCAAACTCAAACATGAACACACAATGTTTATAACAAAACCACCCATTTATTTTCACTAATATAACACATAAACTAACTCTAAACCATTTCCCATGATGCACTGTGAAAACAGTCCAGTCAGAGCAGCTGTTAGCAGTGTTAGCTGCCTGAATCAGACAGAAAATGATGAGCACACGCCTGAGCACACCTTATGCTCTGTAAAATAAAATCTGACAAGAGTCTTTCAAATATATTCAGAATAATGCAAGTAATATGAAACGTTCACATATCTTTTGCGAATTTGCTATTTGAGATATAGAACGCATGGAAAGCGTCCGCATAGAGAGACACTGCACGAGCTGCTGAAGATTGTGGTTTGACTGATAAATATGAATTTGTAGCTAAATTGTTAGTGGCGCCAAACAGCACTACCCATTGTTTACATCCTTGTTTATGTCGTCGCTACAACATACCATTAATACTAGAGACTGTGCATGTAATAGATCAATTTTAACAAATAAAAACACTCACAGGTTGTGGCTCACAATCCACAGCTTTGTCAGCTGGAGGAGTTTTTGTTGAATCTAGCACTGAACTGTGAGAGATTCTGGAAGCTGTCCTTTGTTAAAGGCTAGCTGTATATTTATTATAATTCTCTGGAACATAATTAAAATTAAACTGAAAGCCCTTTTCTCTCTGTACAGAAACAGAACAAGCTCTGTGGAAATTGCAGAGTTTGGATGGCGTTTTAGCTTTCTCTGCTATAACATTACAGCGCCTCTGGTGACATCCCGTTGCTCTGTGGTGTGGCGATTGCGTATAACCTGAAGCATTTATGATCTCATTAACCAAGATGTATTTTCCCAAACTTTGTTCGCTGTAGTCTTTGCTAAGCTAACTCTGGGTAAGCCAATGTCTCTCTTTTTTATTGACCTTCGAGCATCTTACATTCAGAGATGTTGTTTATGCTCACACAGCTACATTACACATCAACTAAAATTTAAAATATGATTGAAAAAATATGACAACCCCTTTAATCTGTCTGATGTCAGTCATACTGGAAGTAAAGACAAATTATATTAATACGTGGAGTTGTCCTTTTTATCATTAAAACACTAGAGATTTCGATTTGATGTCAAAACTTTGACGTCCATTTTGCATCACACAATGTAATCCCATCGACCACCGAAACAATGAATAATTCTAAAACATAAAACTCTTCTAGGCACCCTAATCATAAAATTGCTGAATTCAGAATCAAGTAAATAATTAGACTATGTCCCTGTTCCAAACCTGTTTGAAAATTAGTAGCCAATATTCTATAAAATATCATAATTTGTGTTTAACAGAAAAAAGAAACTCACAAAAGTTTAAACCCACTTGAGGGTGAGTAAATGATCACAGAGTTTTCATTTTGTGTGAACCATCACTTTAAGAGAGATACTCAAATCCCAATCAGATTAAAATCTGCAGTATATGTTAATGGTGTGTGTGTGTGTGTGTGTGTGTGTGTGTGTGTGTGTGTGTGTGTGTGTGTGTGTGTGTGTGTGTGTGGTGATTTGATACCTGTGGTGGTGATTCCAGCGATAGTGCTGGCGGCGGTGAAGAGCTCATCTATGGGGTCCAGCAAGTGTTTGATGTTCACTCCTCTCATGTTGTAGTAGTTGCCATCTGCTGCCCGGCCGCTGCGCTCTATCGCCACCAGGTGGTCGAACCTTTACAGTGTGTATAAGGATACTTCAGTAGAACATTCATTCATTCATTCATTCATTTTCTTTTTAGCTTAGTCCCTTTAATCAGGGCTTGCCACAGTGGAATGAACTGCCAACTTATCCACCATTTGGTTTTTACTCAGTGATTGCCTTCCCAGCCGCAACCCTACACTGGGAGACACCCATATACTCTTGCATTCACACACATACAAAGCCAATTTAGCTTATTCAATTCACTTTTACCGCATGTCGTCGGACTTGTGGGGGAAACCAGAGCACCCGGAGGAAACCCACATGAACATGAGTAGAACATGCAAACTCCACACAGAAATGCAAACTGACCCTGCCAGGGCTCGAACCAGCGACCTTCTTGCTGTGAGGCGATCGTGCTACCCAAAGCACCACCATGACACCACTTAAGTATAACATTAAGTGGCAAAACTTTTTAAGTTCACCTACAGCACTGGTGCCAAACTCAGTTCCTAGAGGGCCGCAGCTCTGCACAGTTTCCCCCACAGTCCAAAGACATGCGGTACAGGTGAATTGGGTAAGCAAAATTGTCTGAAGTGAATGTGTGTGAATGATGCTTCCCAGTGATGGGTTGCAGCTGTAAAGGCATCCGCTGTGTTAAACATATGCTGGATAAGTTGGCGGTTCATTCCGCTGTGGCAACCCCAGGACTGAGCTGAAAAGAAAATTATTGAATGCATGAAATACGGGGCGACAAAACAATAATATATAAAATAATACTAAATTGTTATTAAACTTCTTAAAGAAAATGAAAGGTAAAGGGTGTTTTCCAAGTCTTGATAAGTACTTTACACAATGCACAAAAGGTCTCCAGACACCTTTTAAAGACATTTTGTGTTTACTGTACAAGAAAGACTTTTCTATTGTTATATATAATTATTATTATTATTAGCAATTTATTTCCCTATTATTATGTCTTAAGCCAAAGTTTTTCAACATAATTTTAATTCACGAAATCATTAGCATTCACATTTCTGCATTTGTAGAGCTTAGATGCAAAAACGTCTAAATGCCGTCTGAAATTTTCCTCTACAATTAGTATTTATCAAGCTCATGTGTGTCTGTTCAGTAGGATCACTTTTATGGCAAAGAATAAATACTTTTCCTGGTCTTTAAAGTGAAATATCTCAACATAAAAAATAGCAGGCTGAGAAAAACGTTCATTTTCGATGGAAACTTCAGACGGCACTCAGAGGTTTTTGCATTTGAACTCTTCATTTTATCCCTCCAAAAAACAGATCTATAAATTTCCATTAAAAGAGCCTCAACATGACCTCAACCGTTGTTTTGAAGGTAGGACAAACCATTTTTTTACGGTGCTCAACCATATGCCGCAAATGCTGTTGACTGCATGCAAGAGGTATTGATTCTGTAATATTCCTTTAATAATGCAGTAATTAAGGGATAATGCAGTCATTAGCCCAAAATAAACCCCAACATGGGACCTAGAACCACCCTAAAGCGGGTTATTATATGATAATGATTGACTCACTGTACTTTATCCTCTTATTATATGGCAAATCACCAAATAATTACATAAATGGATGACCATGAAATATTAATCTGAGTTGAGGCAGAATGGAACAGTTGTACAAGACAAAAAAAAAAAAAAAAAACACACCAAATGTATATAAAAATCTGTTATGTGACAATGTCTTTAGGAATGAATTATTAAACATATATGTGATAATAAATCTACTGCACTAACGTTTGAAATATTGATAGTTTCCTTTGTTTAACATATTATTATATTTTTAAAAATATATAGTGATGAACATACAGGGGTTCAACACACTTGATCTTATTAATGAGGAACAGAACAAAAAGAAGTAGGTAGAATGTGAGATTGAAGTAGCATTCCACCTGGGTTTAGTGGGATCTCCATCACCGCACAGGAAGTGAAGAGCTGAGTCAGGCCCATTACTCTGGAAACTTATTACCGGCACTGCACTCTTTATCACACCTGTTAGTGAGCAAACACAAAAACACACACACACACACACACACACACGCACACATTTAGAAATTATGGTACATTACTGCAACTAACCAGGCTTTATAAGCTTCAAGTTAAATGTTTATTTATTTATTTTATTTATTTTGCAATGCAAACTGCAAAGTAACTAAAATTACATTCAATATAAAGATATTTTTACAGAAATACTGTCAATCATTGTTAGAATTAAAATGTTTAGGATCATTGGTCCTAGTCTTTAGTGTCAGATAATTCTTCAGAAATGCTTTAAATTGCATGATCTGCTGCTCAAGAAACATTTTTTATTATTATCACATTGCTGCATAATATTGTTCTGGGCTTTCAATTAAACGAACTACAGTTATTTGAAATAAAACTCTTCTTCAATGTTGTAAATGTATTTAAGGTCATTTTTGCTGAGTTGAATGTATCCTTGTTAAATAACACTCATTCATTTTCTTTTCAGCTTAGTCCCTTTATTAATCAGGAGTCACCACAGTGGAATGAATCGGCAACTTATCCAGCATATGTTTTACGCATCGGATGTCCTTCCAGCTGCAACCCAACACTGGGAAACACCCATAAACTCTTGCATTCACACACATACATTACGACCAATTTAGTGTACCCAATTCACCTAGGGTGCATGTCTTTGGACTGTAGCAAAAACCGGAGCACCCAGAGGTAACCCACGCCAACACGGGGAGAAAATGCTCCACACAGAAATGCCAACTGACCCAGCTGAGGCTTCAAGCAGCAAACTTCTTGCTGCGAGGTGATCGTGCTACCCACTGCACCACCGTGACCTCCTAAATAAAACTATTACATTTAATTTATTTTACTCAAATTCTTAAATAGTAGTGTTTATATGTGTACTTTGAACCATTTTATCTGCCTTACCAGTTCAGCTCAACATGACACTGTACCATGGCAGCATATTTTCTCTTTAAAGAGTTTGGAAGTGATTTATGGAATTCTGATAACATTTAAAATGTTTGCTAACAAATCACATATCATCACAATAGCTGATCTAATTATAGTGAAAAAAGAAAGACAGAAATGTTTTGCATTGGCAGTTTTTCAGATTTTTTTCAATTACAAATAATTTTTGTATTAATAAAGTGTTATTCAAAAGTACACATGCACGCACGCACACACATTACTTAAAGAATATATAGCACAAACGTTTAGGTAAGGTGATTAAAAAAAGGTAAAGGTGATTTACAATAACTGTGAGAAATTATTACTTTTTACTTAATACAGAGCCTAGCGGAGACTTAAACATTTTCACAACATCTAGTTATTAGTCAGTCAAAATAAAAAATAAAAATTATATATTTAATAAAATAATATTTTTGTCACTAAGCATATTAAGAAATTGAAAGATAAAACAATTCAATTCAAGCAAAATATTGCATAAAAAAAATTACAACCTACAAAACTTCAACAAATTAAAAAAATGTTTTGCTGCTCTTTTTAAAATTTGTATTTAATATTTTTCTATAACATATAAATTTGGCTGTCCTAGTTTTTAGATCGTTATCATAAGATATTTTGTTAAATAAGCTTCAGATTTGGCTTCAGTACTGACTAATCAAATGTATATGCACAAATATAATATTGTATAGCTTCCTATTAAAAATATGAATTAAAAAATAGATTTGTGAGGGGTGCACTTATATATGCTGAGCACTGTATATATATATATATATATATATATATATATATATATATATATATATATATATATACAGTATACACACACACACACACACACATATATATATATATATATATATATATATATATATATATATATATATATATATATATATATATATATATATATATATATATATATATATATATATATAGACACACACACACATACATACATACACACATTATTTTATATACGCGAACGCACGCACGCACGCACGCACGCACGCACGCACGCACGCATGCGCGCACACACACACACACACACACACACACACACACACACACACACACACACACACACACACACACACACACACACACACACACACACACACACACACACACAGTCAAAAGTTTGTGGTCATTTTTTCCCATTTTTTTAAATAAAGAAAATGATTTTGTTCATCAAGGCAGCATTTTTTAAATATGAAAAAAAAATTAAATTATTAAATATTTATACAATTTTTAAATAACTGCTTTTTTATTTGTATGTACTTTCAAATAAAATTACTCCAGTCATTACTGCTTTTATTACTATTACCATTAATAATTTTCAATAATAATAATAATAATAATAATTAATAATACAGTGCTTTCTGAAGGATCATGTGACTCTGAAGACTGAAAGCTGAAGCTGAAAATTCATCTTTAAAATCACTAAAATAAATGATTAAATGAAATTATAAACTACTTTTGAACAGTTCTTTTATAGTGTAATAACATTCACAGTTTTACAATTTGTACTGTATTTTTTATTTAAAAACATTTAAAAACATTTAAAATCCTACTGACCCCAAACTTTTGACTGGTATGTAACAAAAAATAGTGCTTAAAGGGGCTAATCATGTTCACTTTAAAATGTAAAAAACTAATATTAATTAAGAACTTCTTTTATTCTAGTCGAAATAAAACAAATAAGACTTTCTCCAGAAGAATTAAATATTATCAGACATACTGCAAAAATGTCCTTGCTCTGTTAAACATCATTTAGGAAATATTTTTAAAAATCTAAAAAATGTAAAAAAGGGTTAATAATTCTGTGTTCAATTACAGCACATTGCATGATGAGCACTGTTTTTGGAACAGTGAGATTTCACTTTGGCTGAAGCTACTCATTGCACAGCAACAAAATAAAAACTAAACAACCAGCAAAATGCCCTGTCACACATCATTTGCTGTGGTCACGGCGGGTAATAAACAAAATTGGCACGACACTTAATCCCATCTAGCAAGCAAAAACACTAAATCAGCAATGATGGAGGCCAAATGTGGCACCTTTCTCCACAGCATCCTGCATGATGTGCTGATTCATCTCCAAAGCCCGCTGATCCGTCACGATGACCACCTCTTTATGAAGTGCTTGAAGCATAGCTGCCATAGCGAGGGCCCCGGGCGGCCCATCCGTCTCTTCCGGAGGGTTGTGCATGTAGTGTGTGGGGAAGCCGGTGGTGATGAGGACGGAGGAGGAATGGGACAGAGAGAGACAGGCCTTCAGAAGCTCATCCTGCAAGAACAGGGCCCGGATACCTCTTGAACCTGCACACAAATCAAGTCGATTGTGCCATTAGCAATGCTTATGGGATTGTAGTTCTTTTTCACATTAAAGCTGTTTAAGGTCCCGTGAAGTGCTTTTAAATTAGATTTTTTTTTTTTCGATGTTTGACGTAATCTCATCTGAAATATTAAGAGAGGGTAATGGATGAGCTAAAGTATTCAAAGATTATTATCAAGGTAGTATGAAGCAGAGCAAGGCTAGAAGCCATCGAAGTGTGAAAAAAAAAAAAAAACGCTGAAGCAAGCGATTTCTAATGAGAGACGAGCATGATGTGCCACAATTATGCCACAGTCGGCTGCTTTGGATCTTGTTCAGGCTGTGGATCATGTAGCTAAAAAGCAGTGGTTTTTATCATACCAAATACATTTTAAGATTCTGTTATAATGTTGCTCTGTGCATTTATTAAAAGCAATAGCCTAGTGGTTAGTGCGTCGACACAGCACTGAGGTGCTCGCAGCGACCCGAGTTCGATTCCCGCCTCGAGGTCCTTTGCTGATCCTTCCCCTATCTCTGCTCCCCACACTTTCCTGTCTCTATATCTCCACTGTCCTATCAATAAAGGTGAAAACCCCTAAAAATAAATAAATAAATAAATAAATAAAAATAAATAAATAAAAAGACAGAACATAAAAACATAGAGATAAGGCAAGAAAAACGTCTGTAAAAATGTAGCAGTAGAAAAGACTATTAAAATCATTTTAAAAAGCCAAGCTAAAAAGGTACGTTTTAAGAAGTGATTTAAAAAAAAAAAGTAATCAAAGAGCCATTCTAATTACAAAGGGGCAAGGTGTCCCAAAACCGACGACCTGCCACAGAGAAAGCTCTGTCCCCTCTGTCCCGTCTGTCCCGTCCCGATCACTTGACCTAAGAAATCTTACGGGAGTGTAAAAATGAAACAGCTATGAGAGATAGGATGGGGCTAGATTTTAAAGGGATTTATAGACCAGTAAATGCACTTTAAAATCAATTCTGAATTGGACAGGCAGCCAATGAAGGCCTCTTAGAAGAGGGGTGATGTGTCCTGTTTTCTGCTATTACAAATAAATCTAGCAGCAGCATTTTGGACCAACTGAAGGCGAGAAACTGGGGATTTTGACATGCCACAGTAAAGTGCATTGCAGTAGTCTAACCGTGATGTAATAAAATCGTGAACAGCCCCAGCCTAGAGTGGTGGGATTTAAAAAGTGTTTAACTTCAGACAGGAAACGTAGTTGATAAAAACTGAAGCCAATAACAGAACTGATCTGTTTGTCTAGTTCCAATGACTCATCAAGAATGACACCCAGATTGCAGACACGGGGGGATCTGAAAGAATCTTTGGTGCTTCATTGTTTTCTATAAAACCAAATCAGAAATCTAGGGTGTGTTATGCCATTAGCATGAGCATTTAGACATGATCCACGTTACTAAAGTGACTAGTTAGGCTAAAGTCAGCACAATATATAACACTATTGTATTAGTTTTTTAAATCTTACAAATTTAGATTTTAATCATTCTTATACTGTACTTTTCCTGGGAACAAACTAAGTTGCTTCATACCTGGGTCTTCAACAGCGAGCTCCTCAATTGCTCGGATTTGTTGAACGGCTCTTTCACTGGCCATGCTGTAATGCTGAGGATCCTGGGAAATGCGGAATGTCAAAGGGCGCTGTGCTGGCTCCAGAGAGAGGGGAGAAATGGCTTCTGCTTTTTGATCGGTGATGAACATGCAGCCAGGAGAGTGTGTGAACGCTAGAGCGGACTCTGCAACATTTAAAAAAATAAAAATAAAGGTCAACAGCTGCTCTCCTACACACTGAGTAAAAATATATAAATCTGTTCATGCTGCAAAAAAAGTGACATTAAAGAAACAGAAGCTTAATTGTACCGGAAACCCAGTGACATTAAATTCTAAAGGTGGGGTGTATCATTTCTGCTTCACTAACAGCAGCAAATGTGCAAAACAAAACTGTACAAGGTGACATTTTTACATTTTACAGTAAATGAGAGGGCGACACGGTGGCTCTGTGGGTAGCACTGCCACCTCACAGCAGGAAGGTCTTTGGTTTGAGTCTCAGTTGGGTCAGTTGGCATTCCTGTATGTAGTTTGCATGTTCTCCTCGTGTTCGCGTGGGTTTCCTCCGGGTGCTTCGTTTTCCCTCACAGTCCAAAGACATGCAGTACAGGTGAATAAATTAATTTGGTAATAGTGTATGTGTGTGTGAATACGCAGTACGGATGTTTCCCAGTACACAGCTGGAAGGGCATCCGTAGAGTAAAACATATACTAGATAACTTGTCAGTTCATTCCGCTGTGGTGACATCTGATGAATATATATATATATAATACCGAGCCATGGATGACCAGAGCTCAAACAAACCTTGTCATTGTCTTGATGTACAGACACAAAGCCAAGAAGAACAAAATCTGCCAGGTCCTGTTGTTGTTTTACGAGGCCGTCTAAAAGTGTGAGTGGTTTTCGCTTTCTCTTTTTAAGTTGATGATAATAATGTGTGTGATTATTGAAGTGTCTCCGACATCCGATCCGTTCAGAAACTAAAAGGACAAATGCGAGAGTGAAGTGCGAACAAACAAAGGAGAAGCTCGACAAAACACAGGAGCAAATTGTTTCAGCAACCTGAATCACAAACAAACTGCCATGTTTATCATCCCCTTTTTGGCTATTAGGAACTCGGAATGAAGGAATTACTTTCTAACAGGAGGTTACATGTGCTGGTGGAGATTAAAGGCACAGATGAGAGGTTTGCGCTGACTGTGGGCTATGTTGCGTGTTGTTTTTGAACCCAAATAAGGACTAAATGTATGCCGGGTGTAGTATTTTTCTGCCATTAGTAACATATCGGAGACTGTAAGGATCTGTATGTGTTTATATATGTTGCATTTATTTATTTATTTTATATACTTGTAGACGTTACAGTAGGCTATTTAGCACCGTCATTGCTGTACAGATCATATCATTAGATTAGATTCAACTTTATTGTCATTACACATGTACAAGTACAATGCAACGAAATGCAGTATGTTTATAGAAAGGTTAGTAATAAACATTTATACTCAATTATTTATATGTATAAAGCATCTGTTTTGTATGCGCCTTTTTCTAAGTTAAACAATTGAGTTTTACCATTTCTGAATCCATTCAGCCAGTCTCAGGGTCTGGCATGAGCACTTTTAGCATAGCTTAGCATTAATCATTAAATTAGATCAGATTGATTGAGCATCTTGCTAAAACAAAAATGTTTATGTAGAGCTTGATTCTTCTGTAGTTACAGTAAATTGTGTACAAAGACCAAAGTAAAGTGAAATGTTTCTATTTTCTAGGCCGATATGGCTTAGATAATTTATGCTAAGATAAGATTTATGCTAAACTAAGCTCAAAGTGCTCCCGCCAGACCAGCTGAATGGACTCAAAAATGGTAAAACTCAACTGTTTAACTTGGAAAAATTTGCATATTCCCAAACAATGTGAATTGCTCATCTCTTTTATAATATTGGAGGGTTTTTGGAAAGCTTACTGCAGCTCTTTACAGCCTCAACACCAGTGACCCCACAGGCCCAGAACACAGGCACATCAGCAGGGCGGGCGTCCACTGGGTCCCCGTAGTCCGGACGTGACAAGTCACGGATGCCCAGCAGCTCTGAAAGGGGGAATCAAAGGTTTCTGAGATGTTACACACTTTTTTCAACTCCCAAGTACAGAAAATGTTAACAGTTGAAGTATGTTTTGTGCAGACATGGTGATAAGATTTACAGATGGATTCCTAGAAACAAATTAACACCCTACATAAAACTATCTTGTATTTACATAGGGCCATAAAGTATTTGAACACCTAAAGACCACTTTAAAATGTATGAACCTCATTTGTTAGATAAAACAAATCTGAGATTAACCAATTTACTCTTATACTACATTATTTTTAACCACATAAAATTTTAACTACATTAAAATATCTATTTTTTATGCACCTGAAAACTGTTTTGCACCTGAAAATTGGTTTGCATCTAAAAAGTTTATTTGTTGTTAATTTTAGGTATGGTTAAATGGTGTAATCTACATTGACTGTTACATATTTACAGTTGGTACGAAAAGTATTCAGACCCCCTTAAATGTTTCACTCTTACTTAAATGATTTTAGCTATAACTGCAATGTAAGTTAATTTGTTTTACTTAATGTTCACACAACACCCCATATTGAGAGAAAAACACAGAATTGTTGACATCTTTTGCAGATTTATTAAAAAAATGAAATATCACATGACTCTAAGTATTCTGACCCTTTGCTGTCACACTCATATTTAACAGAGGTGCTGTCCATTTCTTCTGATCACCCTTGAGATGTTTCTACATCTGATCTACATTCGATTGCACTGATTGGACTTGATTAGGAAAGCCACACACCTGTCTATATAAGATCTTACAGCTCACAATGCATGTCAGAGCAAATGAGAATCATGAGGTCAAAGGAACTGTCTGGAGATCTCAGAGAAAGAATTGTCCCAAAGCACAGATTTGGCCAAGGTTACAAACAAATATTCTGCTGCTCCTAAGAGCACAGTGGCCTCCTTAATCATTAAAAGGAAACACATTTGGGATGCCCAAAACCCTTCCTAGAGCTATCTGGCCAAACTGAGCTACCAAGGGAGAAGAGCCTTGGTGAGAGAGGTAAAGAAGAACCCAAAGATCACTGTAGCTGTGCTCTAGAGATGCAGTCGGGAGATGCAAGAAAGTTGTAGAAAGTCAACCATCCCTACAACACTCCACCAGTCTAGGTTTTATGGTAGAGTGGCCCGACAGAATCCTCTCCTCAGTGCAGGACTCATGAAAACCCGCCTGAAGGACTCCAAGATAGTGAGAAATAAGATTCTTTGTTCTGATGAGACCAAGATAGAACTTTTTTGGCCTTAATTCTAAGCTGTATGTTCATCACCTGCCCAATACAGTCCCAACAGTGAAGCATGGTGGTGGCCTGTGGGGGTGTTTTGAGCTGCAGGGACAGTAAGACTGATTGCAATAGAGGGAAAGATGAATGCTTGTCAAGTACAAGGATATCCTGGATGAAAACCTTCTCCAGAGTGCTCAGGGCTTCAGTCTGGGTTGAAGGTTTAAAATAACGAAGGAGTGACTTTACAACAACTCCATGACTGTTCTTGAATAGCCTAGCCAGAGCTTCAACTTAAGCCCAATTGAGTATCTCTGGAGAGACCTACTATAAAAAAACGGCTGTCCACCAACGCTTACCAACCAACCTGACAGAACTGAAGAGGATCTGCAAGGAGGAATAGCAGAGGATCCCCAAATCCAGATGTGAAACACTTATTGTATCTTTTCCAAAATGATGCATGGCTGTATTAGGTCAAAAGGGTGCTTCGACTAAATACTGAGCAATGGATCTGAATGTTTAGGACAATGTGATTACATAAATTGGTAAATTAATTAAATTGCATTAAAATAAGATAACTTTATATAACAAGATAAAGTTCCATCATATACTTTCTTTAAAAAAAAAGTCCATACTAGGATCTCCAATATGAACAGGTCCTCCATGCGCCAGTGGGATGGCATGTGTGCATTGAGCAGTAGCGTCCAGCTTGTCTTCTGGTACTGGTCTCATAGTCACCACCATTGGACAATGAATCTGACCTGCTTTAATACAAGGCACTGAGGTCTGCAAAAAAAAAAAAAAAAACACTTTCTTTTAGTTATTTTATTAAGATTTTGAAGAAGAAAATATCAGACACAAGCAACATCAAGTAATATGCTGTAGGCTCTCACTGCATGTGGATGTAATCCAGGCTTGCGGCTTGAACTGACCTTGTACATGCTGACGTTTCTGCCCTGCTCCACATTTCTCACCGGAACCCCAGCGGCTGTCAAGGCCGATTCAAAGCCAAAACTACAGCCGAGGTAGAAAGTGACCATGTGCTCCAGTTCAGAGGTAAAGGAGGACAAACTAGAAACCTTCTTCATTAGCCTGCCATTCTCAAACACACAGTACTCTGGACAGTCCTCCCTGAGTCAAAGACAGAACAATAATGAAAGCTTCAGGGGCTTCAGGGCAAGGGTTCAGTTGTAAATATTTTAGTGATGTATCTAAAATCACATGCGGTATAGTAGAGCTGCACAGTACTGGAAAAATACACCAGTATTGGGAGTACTGTGATAACCATATTTCTTAACCATTGCAATTTTCATCAGCTAAGTTTTTGAATCATTTAATGATATTAAAATGAAAAGGTAAAAAATATTTTTCCGATCTTTCTGAAACTAAAAAACTCAGGGTCCAAACATTTAGGGCTCTATTTGAACAATCTAGGCGCAAAGTCTAAAGTGCATGGGACAAAAGCATTAAGGGTGTGTCTAAATCAGAGGTGGGCAAACTGGGTCCTGGTTATAGATTTCTTGTGATCTTGAAGAAACTGATTAGCATGTTCAGGAGTGTTGGATTAGTGTTGCAACTAAACTATGCAGGTCACCGGCCCTCCAGGTCTGATTTTGCCCAACCCTGGTCTAAATCCACTTTTGCTATTTTAAGGATGGAAAAATATGCTCTGCAGCCTGGTGCATGGTCTAACAGGGTTGTGCTTATTCTCTTAATGAAATATGTGTGTGTTTTGAGCGTAATGTGCATTAAACCAATCAGAGTCTCATCTCCCATTCCCTTTGAGAGTCAGTTGCGTCTCACCATGGCGCATTTGCTATTTACATGGCAAACCTAAAAACTAAATGCTTCAGTAGCGAGAAAACAGTTAAACAGACCATCTGCAGCACGAGGATAAAGAATGAGCCTCCTCCACTCAGCCTCTTTATTTTTACTCTTTACTCTTTTACTTTCATGAATAAGGAAATGGTGTTGTACTTGGTGTTGTGTTGTATTTGTTTCAAAACGATTTCTAAATTCAGTTCTAATTTCCAGCAAACGAATAAATGAACAATAATAAAGTGTGGTCAAAAGTTATATCTAAACACATGTCCTATTCTTATGACTTATATAATGATGCAGACATCTCCAAAATCCAACAGATGGACAAATTTAAACATGTTTTTATTAAAACAAATAAAAATATGCATATAAAAAAATAATACTGCGAATAATAATAACAACAACATTATAATAAAACTGCAAATTGTCATAAATAAACTGAAAAAAATGACGCAATCTATAACACACTTCCTTTTTAGACCAGCACATACATGGATTTGCGATTTAAACAACGTAGCACAAAACGTGAAAATTAAGTTTGCCCTGGTCTGAAAATAGCAACAAATCATGCCAAACACGTCTTGCACTTTATTGTGCCAGGTGTATGATAGGGCCCTTTTAAAACACTATGAATGAGTCAAAACAGCAGATATTCTGACTCTGATTGGCTGTTGTCTTTATAAGTGTATTGATTCATCTTTGAGCCATATAACCAATAGCAGAGCAGCAACTTGGTAGATGCTGATAGTAAAGCGATGAAATCTGATTGGTCAAATTTAGATAAATGCATAATATCAATGTAATTTAATCACACTTTTCTAAAATACAGTGCATCTGCAAAGTGTTCATAGCGCTGACATACAGCCTGATTCCAAAATGGATTAAATTGATTTATTTCCTCAAAATTCTAAACACAATACCCCATAATGACAATGTGAAAAAAAGAGTTTTTGAAATTGTTGTAAATTTATTTAAAAAAAAAAAAAAAAACTGAAAAATCACATTTACATAAGTACAGACTGCCTGATGGATGAACGTAAGCTCCTCCGCTAATGGTTTGCGCCTGTAATATTTGTATTATTTGCTAATTAAAATAACTCCTCATGTAAATCTTTTTCATAAAAGGCTGCTACTGTCCTCCAAAGGTCACATTTTTGGCTTTGTCTGCATGAGAGACAGCCTTCATGCCTGAAATGAAATGAGCTGCTTTCCACCAAGGCAACCCGAGGTGCTGAAATATAATTGGCTACACATAATATGGTATTTTAATGCTTTTGAACAGTCAAATACTGACAGCACATTTAAAACCATTCCCCGTGTATTTCTGAATTTTAGGGAACTGTTTACTATGTTGTGTTTTCCATCTAAAATCTATTATACATTTGTGTACTTGAGCAATCAGTACAGGGTTTTCACTGTAACCATTGACTTATAGCTTTTATTTAATACTATAAATGTCCTTGGTAGGTTTATAACATTCTTCAAAGTATCATCTTTCATCTAAAAAAGAACAACTCAAACAGGTTTCGAACAAGTAGAGAGCAGAATATTCATTTTTGGGTGAACAATTTCTTTAACTCGATTAATTGATTTAAATCACTTGCATCAGTAGTGTAAAGTAACAAATTACAAATACTCCAATTCTCAGAAATAGTAATTTACTATGTAGTTTTCAAAATGTGTACTTTTCCTCTCCTTTGAGTACATTTTTAGTGCAGTATCTGTACATTCTCTCCACTGCTTTCTTTCAACCTACAGTTACTACTTTATTATTTCTTGTCCATGGGGATTACAAAATTCAGTCCTGCAATTTCTGTCCAATCAAATTGCACATAGAAAGTAAATCACATCATACTGAACTACCTTAAGACTATTGCAGCAAACTGTTAGGAAGCTTTAAAAGTGTCCAAGAAGATACTTTACACACAATGACCAAGAGCAGGCCCGTAGCCAGTCTGGTAAGTCGGATGGTTATTTTTTCCGCAAAAACGTGGATCTTTTTGCAGTTATTCGCCTCATTTTCTATTTAGTTATGATCTTTAAATGCTGATTTAGGTGACATTTTAAGCACTATGTTTAGCTAGATAAACTTATCTCATAGTCATCATAACCAAAAGGATTTCCTAAATATTTAGATTAAAGAAATATTACAAATATTTATTTTTAAAATACAAATGTATTGCATAATATATCATTAGAATTTTTTTTTTGAAAACTGTAGCCTATTGTAATTTATTAGGCAAATAAAAAAAACTGGCCAGCAACTTTCCTCAGTCAGAATGGGGCCATCTGAATAATAATAAAAGTTATATATGTATAATAATATAATATAATATAATATAATATAATATAATATAATATAATATAATATAATATAATAGCAATTTAGAGCTTCACAATTTTTCTAGGCTCACTTGTAAAAAATAAAAAGAACATTTGAAAATTCATGGATAACAATAAATAGCCAAAATATTCTTCAAAATGATTTTAATATGGGCCGCTTTTGATGCTTTACACCTTTTCTTATTGGTCATGTTTTCTTTCAAGAATAAGGTCCAAGATTTAGAATAAAAGGTACTGTTAAATGTTTTCTCTGTTTAAAAACAATGCAGTAGTGAAAGATGACTTCTCTTATGTCAGATGTCTTCTTGCATAGCTGGATGTTGAAAAATAATTGTTTGCATTGGCCAAAACTGATTAACGTAAGTTACACCTGGATTCCGCTTAATCTTAAAGCAATTTTGGGTGGGATATTTTGACTATTTATGATGGCAAAGCAGTTAAAATAGGACAAATGAGCTCATGTATGGGACAAATTCTGGACCTTTGTCAGTGAAGGCTGGGTCTTCCGAACCACTCGAACCTCCCCTGTCTACGGTTGTGAAGAGACTGTTTAGACTGCATGTCACTGATGAGAAGATGACGGATGTTTTCCACTTGATGACCGAAATGGCCTTAAACTATAACTAATGTACTACAGAATGTTACGTTTACACACACACAAACAAATTACATGTAAACACATCAACCTTTCACAGCGTAATACTCACTCAGTGGCGCAAAAAGGGGGTATGCAGTATATGCGGCGCATAGGGGCGCCACACATGGGGGGGCGCCATTGTGCCACAACTATTTTTTAAATTATCCATATTAAAAGTTTCAAATAATATATATTAATAATAATAATAATAATAATAATAATAATAATAATAATATATATATATATATATATATATATATATATATATATATATATATATATATATATATATATATATAATATATAATATAATAATAATATTAATAATATATAATATAATAATAATATTAATAATATATAAATTGTTAAAATATTTAATATAATAATAATAATAATATATATATTGTTAAAATATTTATTTAGCATTTTATACGCGTATAATATTGTATTTTATTAAATTAAAAAATCATTCCACCCCTCCCCCCCATTTTTCATACCATATACATGTTTTTATGAATTTATTATGTATCATATTGATTCATCAGGCCTTTTGGTAACTTCTTAGCTCAAAACTATTTTAATTTTAGCTACAAACAAAGTTATAACATTTCAATTAAATAGAACATTTCACACAGTTTGTTTCTGTTTTTTTTACACTAAACATTTGACAGTCTTTTTTATTTCACTTTTAGCAGTTTCAGTCAACTGTTCTGGCAAAGACAGACTTTCCACTTCTCACAGTATGCATGTGAGAAGTAATCACAATGTTCTTTTGCCCTTTAGGACTCCCATGTCTATGATTTTGTTTTGAAAAATGTAGTACAAAAAGTCCAAAAGTAAGGCTAGTCAAGGTGCTTTAATCATTTAGTAAGGTAAAATTAAACTGAGATGAATTTTGGGGTGGTATGAGATGCATTTTTTGCGACTTAACATGCTTAACGTAATTATACATGTACCTTTTACTACTTCATACTATTTCAGTTGTGTTCAGAACTGCGAAACTGTATTTTTTAAAGCATATTAATATCTTTATGAAAAAATATCTTTAATTTATTGATGGAAATATTTTCCACATTTTATCACTTGCCTGTTTTAAAATATAGTTGGATTGAAGGGGGGGGGGGGGGGGGTGTGGGGGGTTGAAGCCGCATACCCATCAGTTAATGTGCAGTTGCGCCCCTGTACTCACTACTCATTACTCTTGAGTACTTTCAAAAGGGCAACTTTTAACCCATACTTTGAGTAATACTTACAATAGATACTCTAACTCTACTTGCACTACATTTTCAGGCAAGTAATGGTTCAGTATGATTTTTTCAGTACTCTTTTCACCACTGACCTGCATTGATACAGTCAGATATTCATTTCCAGTTTCCTTCTCTAACTTTTGGTAGTTTCTTCCTGCCTTGGAAATGAATTTAAATTTGTGATATTTATAATTACAATCACTTATCCTTTAACAGAGAAGGGAGCTGCACCAAATCTCTTGTGAGAAATGAATAAACATGGATGACACATGATTTCAGGCACATGCTCTGCAGAGATAATCCTTAACCTGACTATCATGATCTCGAGTTGACAGAATATGTATACCATGCGTTTTGTGTGTAAATAAACATTTGACCAACTTTTTTGATCAGCACTGTAGTAAATGAAAACTCAATAGTTCATTAAACATTTGTATCAAAAGTCTGTTAAAAACATTTTTAGGACGTACAACTGTGTTCAAATTAGCTGGGAAAGTCTCTAAGTGTAACTATTAAATAACAGGATGATCCACTCTGTTGTAAAATTAGATTAATCTTTTACACCCATCTGTGACTAAGCATATTTAGTACTAGGTCAAGAATTATGAATGACTAGATTAAAATCAAAGCATGAAAGTAAACACTCAATAGTTAAGGCTAGTTAGTAGTAGTATCATAAAAGATAACGCAAAATGATACATTTATGTCAAAGCACAAATAATATCTAATGATTTACAATGCGAGCGTGGAGCAATGTTCTGAAATTGAGCTTTTACATTAAATCGATTGAAATCAAATAAAAACTAAAATTATTTTTCATCTGACACATTTCCCAGAACAGTTTGCACATTTGCACCAGGCACTTTCCTACAATCACTCCATACTCATAAAAAAAACAACAATGTGGATTTCTAAATGTGTTGCTTCACACAAGAGAGCGGGCTTGACAAACCTGTAAAAACACTCCTCACTCTAAATGCACTGGACACTTTACGTAAACTCCATCTTACAAGAACTTAAAAAGGAAAGCCATGTTTACCTGTGAATTTACCACAAATCATGTTACATTACTAATTTTATATAACCTTAAATACCTCTTCTTGCATAATATCTTGCACAATATTGATCCATCTTTTGTAAAAGTACTTGTATACACTACCTGACAAAAGTCTTGTCGCCTATCCAAGTTTTAGGAACAACAAATAGTAACTTAAAATCTAGTTGATCATTTGGTGTCAGAAGTGGCTTTTATGAAAGGCGAAGGCCTCTAGATTACGCTTTATCACAATAAAATATGATCATGCCTCGATTTTTAATCATTTAATTAGAACAGTAAAGTCTGACTTTCTGACAAAATCCTTGTCACTTAACAGAAATAATGTACAGTATAGATTATCAAGTCATGCTGCAGTGGAAAGAGAATTAATATTGTATATGACTCCCATGAGCTTGGAGGACTGCATTCATCCATCTCTGCAATGACTCCAATAAATTAATAAAGTCATCTGGAATGGCAAACAAAGCGTTCTTACAGGACTCCCAGAGTTCATCAAGATTCTTTGCATTCATTTTCAATGCTTCCTTTATTTTACCCCAGACATGCTAAATAATGTTTATGTTTGGGGACTGGGCTGGCCAATCCTGCAGCACCTTGACCTTCTCTGCTTTCAAGAACTTTGATGTGGAGGCTGAAGTATGAGGAGTGCGAACCTCCTGAAGAATTTGCCATCTCCTGTGGTTTGTAATGTAATGGGCAGGACAAATGTCTTGATACCTCAGGCTGTTGATGTTGACATCTTTTCTGCAGATGCCCCCATACTGAATGTAACCCCAATCCATGATTTTTCCTTCACCAAACTTGACTGATTTCTATGAGTACCTTGGGTCCATGCGGGTTGCATTAGGTCTGTAGTATTTTTGATGATTGGGATGCAGTTCAACAGAAGATTCCTCAGAAAAATCTACCTTCTGCCTCTTTTTCATATGACCAACTAGACATCAAGTAATTATTTGTTGCTCTTACAACTGAGATAAACGACAAGACTTTTGTTAGATAGTGTAGCATGTCTTATGTTAAGTTTATAGTTATATGTATAGTTAGATTACCACTCTGGTATGTTAGTCATGTATATTTTTATAAAAGCTCTTATGTCTAGTGTTGAGTTGATTAAAGTTTTTTATGTAGCACCGTAGTCCTGCGACCCTTTGATTTCACTGTTCGTCCACAAATGTAGCAGAATGACATTAAAGTTCCAGCTGACTTGACTTTTTATTTGAGTTCTGTAGTGAATGAGCAGTTGGTGTGAATATACCTGATGTCAGATGCCGTGGCGAGAGGACCGGCGCTCCATTCTCCACATTTGCTCCTGTACAGCAGCGGGAGAGGGCTACTGTTAGCTCGACAAAACGCCTCAAAGTCATCCGCAAGATCCTTGTGCAAGATCACCACGTTAGCCTGCTGAAATCCTGTCAGTGAAACGGTTTACTCTGTGAGATTCTACAATAGTTTCCATGCGTACAGACATTGTAAAATCCAATCTAAATATTTTCTGCAGTACTATTTGCTACATAAGAAACATGAATAGTAACAATTGAAAAGTTGAATAGCTACACAAAACTTAAAAAATAAGTGGAAAACTAATTCACACAAGATCCAACTGCAATGATTTACACTTTTAACAGACTTTTTTTTTGATTATACTATAAAATATTTTATGAAATTACATGACTTATTAATGAAGGCCATGATATTTCATTTTTAATGTTTATTTCTTCCAATTTTCCAAATTCTTAGTTTAAAGTGTATAAGATTTTCCACAGAATTATTCATACATATTGTTGCTATAATTAAATGAAATTTTACATGTCAAATGGTACAGTTGTCGCTCGTGCATTTCAAATTAAAAGTCTGATATAATCAAAATAAGTTTCAAATAAACATTTGTTGTTTTTTAGACCACACACTCCGCGACCCTCTGAAAATGTTCCCGCGAAACACTTTTGGGTCGCGACCCACCAGTTGAGAAACATTGCTTTATCCCTTACATAACATACCTTGGAATGTCATGACTGACCAATCAGAATCAAGTATTCCAGACAGCCATATAATAAGAATCTATATTTTCAATTTAGTAATCTGATCATGCCAATAATTGGGAGCTTAACTGATGAAATATTGATCAAGAACAAATCGCACGTCCAGAGAAATCACACCAGAGTTCAACATTAAGTCCAAACTAAGTTCATACCAATTTCTGTAAATCACCAAAAATTAGGTATGATATATTTATGGTAGGACATTTACAAAATATCCTTAAGGAATATGAACTTGAATTAATATTCTAGCGATTATATAATGTATTGTTGGCTATTTCTAAACATGCAACATAAGACGCCAGGGTGACAAATGATCAATTATAATAAAAGCACTTGACTTAAATGTTAGTAAACAGATTCATTCATTTATTTACTTTAAATAATTCACATACACATAAGTATGTGTTGTTTTTTGCCGAGCTGTTATATACTGGGCTAACACAATTGATAAAGCCGCAATACAGACACAAGAATTAAAGTGTATTTATTAAACACGCCATGACATTAAATCCTAGTTCGACCCTTCATACCTGCTGCGATACCGGAGGTGTTCTTAATATCCTGACTCTGTTTCCGTATAATACTCCGCAGAGCAGACGGAGATAAACCTTTTGAATGCCACATGATAATTCCTATATGCTTTTTGACAGCCAGACGTTTTAAAGTCCAGCTGGTTAATGGTTTTAAGCTGCTGTAAACCCACAGTTGTAAAGGTTAATGCATGATGGTGCAGGGTGTAATTAATACACAACTGTCTGTAAATCATACCTGGTTTCTTTCTGGCTCGAGTGCTGTATGTCAGTCCTTTCGTTCCGACAGCACGCTGGAGAAAGTTTGTCACACGCGCACATTTCAACAACACTGCAGGAAACATACGGACATGGGTTACTGGTGTGCTGATAAAATATGATGTTTTTTCTCATAGAAAAGCTGTGCTTGTATATCAGTCATGAAAATATTGTTTTTTAAGCAAAAAGTCTTTAAGCTTTTATTTATTTGATTGTTATTTCAGCAATGCGTTTTTTTTTCCATGATTTATGCAGTTTTACTGTGATTTACAGAATATAGTTACTAAAATGTCATTCAGTGTAACAGCAGTGTATAATAAATTACTTTTTTGATGACATTAAAATACAAGTATCTCAGTGCAGCAGAACATCATTCAGTCATTTTTAATTCACTATCTGTCAAACTTGTATCCATTTTATCAGCAAGAAGTTTTAATGATTTAAATTATAATCAAATTTAATTTCTATTCTATTATATATTTTAATAAGTACGTGCCTGAATAATCACACAGTTTCATTTTATTTTATAAACGTATTATAAATGACAACAGATTACGATTTCACCCATATTTGAAAAGCTTGCTTACTTTTATTTTCAGTTATTATTAAAAAATTAAAAGTCAGTTATTAGAAAATGAAAACAGAAACTTTACTTGTACTTAATAAGCTGTCTGTTTAAATGTGTGTGAATTTACAGTTGAAGTCTGATTATTAGCCCTCGTGAATTATGTGCCCCGTTTATTTTTTTTCAGAGATTTTTTTCAACACATTTGTAAACATAATAATAGTTTTAATAATTCATCTCCAATAACTGAATTATTTTATCTTTGCAATGATAACAGTAAATAATATTAGACTAGAGATTTAAGACACTTCTATACAGCTTAAAGTGACATTTAAAGGCCTAACTAGGTTAATCAGGTTAACTAGGCAGGTTAGGGTAATTGGGCAAGTTATTGTATAATGATGGTTTGTTCTTAGATTATTGGAAAAAAAAATTGCCAAAAGAGGCTTATCATTTTGTCTATAAACTAGTTTTAAAAAAATTAAAACTGCTTTTATTCTAGCCATAATAATAATAAAACAAATAAGACTTTCTCTAGAAGAAAAAATATTATCAGACATACTGTGAAAAATTCTTTGCTCTGTTAAACATCATTTGGGAAATATTTAAAAAAAGAAAAAAAATTCAAAGGGGGGCTAATAATTCTGACTGTGTGTATGTGTGTGCGTGCATGGGACATTCTACCAGAAATGTGCATTTTCACTTATAAAAATGTGACAGAGCCTAACCTTTAAGCTTGTCCACCTTGAAGAAATCATACAAAGATGAGCAAGAAATCATACAATTCAATGATCAAACCCATCCTTGATCACTGTCAGCTTTTCCTCCATCAAATAATGTCACTTCCGAGTCATAGCCTTAAAGGTGTATTGCACACATTTCGATGCAAATGTGATAGGACGGACAGAAACACAGGGGCAATCATAAAATGTTATTTATTTGTAACTTGATGTTTTTAATCAATTGATGTGAATGAAAACTTAAACTTGCCATTTCAGTTTTTCCCCTAAATAACAGTTTTTAGCATTACAAAACTATTAAAGCTGTAGGTTTAATTGGCAGACAATGACAGAGTTTGTACATTTGTAAAGCGTTTTTAATAACAGAAAAGAAAAAAAAAAACATCTGAGCACCAAATAAATGACATATTTTTTTTTTTACAAAACTCACAGAAATCAACCATTAGTCCATTTTGGTCATTTTTGAGATTAAATAATTTTTATTCACTGTACTTGCATTTTATTTCAGGGACAGATAAGGTATGTTTCTGGTAGAATGTCTATATATATATCAATAAACTTCTATACAACTTAAAGTGACATTTAAAGGCTTAACTAGGTTAGGTTAACTAGGCAGGTTAGGGTAATTAGGCAAGTTATTGTATTATAACGAATGTTTGAGAGAGTTTTCATTTTATTGCCATTTTAGCTTCTTTGGCAAAAAAAAAAAAAAAAAAAAAAAAAGATTAAGTTTACCGGATTTTATGAATACCACTTTTCTATAATAAAAAATATTCTAACAATTAAAAGTCGTCAACAGTAATAAATAATACATAAATAATACATGAGGTAAAATACATAAACAATAATAATAATGATAATACATAAGATAAAAATCTAAAACATTAAGGTTTTCCTTTGATAAAAATTGTACAATATAAGGATTCACTTTTAAAATATTTCATTTAAAGTCTCTTAAGATAAAAATTGTTGTCTGATAACATTAAAAACAGGGCCTTCCACAAGAATATGTTTTAATGATGGTTTGTTTTGTAGACTATAGAAATAAATATCCTAAAGGGGCTGATCATTTTGACCTTAATGTGTTTAAAAAAATTAAAGCTTCTTATTCTAGTCGAAATAAACCAAACAAACAAAAAAAAACATTCTCCAGAAGAAAAAATATTATATATCAGACATACTGTGAAAAGTTCCTTGCTCTGTTAAACATCATTGGGAAAGATTTAAAAAATAAAATAAAATTCTGACTTCAACTGTGTGTGCGTGTATATAATGCAAGTATATTTTGGTGGCAGGATCAAATTCATTATTTAAAAGAATGTAATTCTCCTTGAAATGTAAACAAGTAATTGATCCTGGCACATATACACACCCAGATATCTAAATATAAAATTAATTTATGTTCGGTAGTGACAATGATGGAAGTATGAACGTGTTACACAGGTTTCAGACTAGCCTAGTATATGCGTTTTTCAAGTCTATCTTGAAAGTCTAGCCCTGACTTGAAAACATAAGCATAACTAGCCTATGTAGTGTCAAAACAAATAGTTGACTTATTTTCACACACTTGAGTATTCTCAAGTCAGTTCAGTCTGTCAGTTTAGTTTAGTAAATTAGTTATTACACGCTTAAATAATATAAATTAACGACAGATTTTTTGATTAATTTATACTGGTTAAAGCAATGACTTGACATTTATATGTGTGTATTGTTAGTTAATATTAACTTTGAACCTCTTTAGAGAGGCAAAAATGAATTATACACACAGTAAGTTAGCCCATGTTTCTCTTAAGATAAACAGCAGCCTAATAACTTACAGGAATCAGGAAAAAAGTCTTAAACACATGTAGGTCACGCTTAATGGCATTGACAATCAAGTGCCCACATTTACATACGTCACCAGCGATTTTGCTAAGTCTACACCTTGCACGCCACAGGTACGCGTTAATGCAAGTCTGTAATAATAAACGCGTATAACGGTAGTGAGTGACCCCCAACCGAAACGCTTTCTTTTTTTTTTTTTTTTTTTTTTTTTTTTTTTATTGAATGCTTGAAAAACAATAACAACAAATGTCATGAATTAAACAGCAACAATCCAGGGGTTTTTAGTCATTTAGTCCAAGATAAGTGCCAAGTCCTTCATCAAAGTCCTCGTTCGTATTGCTTTTAAGTTGGTTGATCCTTTAATACACTCAAAATACATTTTCATTTCAATTTTAAATTTAGGGAAAAAAGGTTTACACTTGCAAAACTTGCTCTTGTGAATATGAAATTTGGCCAACAAAAAAACAAGGTTCATGAAATAGGTATTATTTTCCTTTTCACAATCATGGAAACCAAAGATAACATTCTTATATGTAAATTCAAAATCTGCCTTCACATAAACTTTTATAAAATCAAGAACATCACACCAAAATGACATTGAATGAGGGCAAGTCCAAAATAAATGAACAGACGTCTCAGGATTCACTAAGCAAAATGAACAGTTGGTGTTAATATCATTCTTAAGTCTTTTAAGATTACACTTGTCTGGATAGCATCTATGAATCAGTTTAAAGGTAACTTCTCTTATTTTGTTTGTTATAAAAAATTTGTGGGGTAATGTCCAAACTTTCTTCCAGGAAATATCATTCACAAAACCATTCCAATATGACATTACATAAGGTACAGTAACAAAATCTTCCTGAAACAGGGCTCTTATTTTCTTATTGCATTTTAATTTAGATAAAGAAAGGCAGTTTTTACCAATAAATGTTTTCCAAAGGTCCGCTGAATGAAAAGTAATTGGAAATGAAAGTCCTTTAAAAAGCATAAAAACACCTTGTGGAATAGCATCAGCAACAATAGCGAAGTCTTTGGGGCTTACGGGAATTCCGTGCTTAACTAAAAATTCAGAGTAGTTACAAAGTAAACCCCTATCGTTGAAAAGTTGAGACACATAAATTATATCATTTTTAAACCAGTTATTGAAGAATATAGATTTGTTTTTATACAAGATGTTCTTGTTATTCCAAATTATATATGAATGAGGTGTAAAATTGTGTTTAAATATGAGGGACCAAGTTAATAACATTTGCCTATGAAAATGGGACAATTTTATGGGGATTTTCAAAATATTATAATTACAGATTAATAAAAATTTTAATCCACCTAATTTGGAAAAAATTACATTAGGGATCAGATTCCATATAGACAATGGGTTATTGAGACAGTTCTTTATATAATTTATTTTAAAGGTATTGTTTAATGTTGTGAAATCAAGAAAGTTTAAGCCTCCTTTCTCTACAGTATTCCCGAGTACAGATTTCCTAATAAAATGAGTTTTATTCTTCCAAACAAAGTTAAGGAGCATAGTATCAATTTTTTTAAGAGTGGCTGAATCAACATTTAAGGAGAGAGCAGCGTATGTTAACCTTGATAAACCTTCAGCTTTAGATAGTAAGATTCTACCCTTTAAGGACAGATCACGTTGGAGCCACATATTAAGTTTTTTCTTTGTTGTTTCAATTATTGGATTAAAATTTAAAGAGCCTCTTTCTAATTCATTTTTTGTTATTATAATACCTAAATAAGATATCTGATTTCTGATTTTAATATTACAAATTTCAGATAGATTACATTCTTTGATGGACATTAACTCGCATTTTGAAAGGTTCAAGGATAGGCCTGATGCTTTAGAGAATATCTGGATATATTTAAGGGCTACAGCAATTTGATTAACATCTTGCAGAAAAAGCGTGGTATCATCAGCCAATTGACTGATGAGAATTTGTTTGTCAGCTATACGAATACCATTAAGACCACTATTAGATATAAAGGAAGCGAATATTTGGGAAACTAATAAAAATAAATAAGGAGACAATGGACACCCTTGTCTTATACCTCGTGATAAATAAAATCTGGGAGAAGTGCCATATTTTAATTTAATTGTACTATTACAATTGTAATAAAGTGTTTTTATTGCTTTACAAAAAAAATTACCAAAACCAAATTTTTCTGCTGATTTAAAAATAAAATTGTGTTCAATTGTATCAAAAGCTTTATAAAAATCTAGGAAAAGAATAAAGCTATTATGTTCCACCAACTCATTATAGTCCAACAAATCTAAAACTAGCCTGATGTTATTCATTATGTGTCGCCCCCTCATGAATCCTGATTGAGTCTCATCTATAATAGTATCTAAACAATTTTTAATTCTTTTGGCAAATATTGTGGCAAAAATCTTATAATCATTGTTAAGGAGTGTGATGGGTCGCCAATTGTCCAAATTGTTAAGATCTTTCTTAGGTTTAGGAATTAGTGTGATGACACCTTGTGTCAACGTAGGAGGTAAAGTTTCTTTTTCAATACTTTCTTTAAAAACATTAGATAAAAATGGAGTAAGATCATCAGCAAACAATTTATACAGCTCTGCTGTAAATCCATCACACCCAGGGGCTTTATTATTTTTTAAACTCTTAATTGCACTTTGTATTTCTTCCGAAGTTATATTGCCATCACAAAATTCAGAGTCAGAGTCAGATATAAGCTTTAAATAGTTAATTGAGTCCATAAATGAGGAAGAAGTATCCTCTGAGCATCTTGATTTATAAAGATTTGTATAAAAGCTAGCACTAAATTCAGCTATTTCCTTAGGATCTTTAACAATATTTCCATTAATACGTAGTTGTTCAATTGTTGAAAGGGAATAATTTCGCTTTTCCAGTTTAAAAAAATATGCAGAATTAAGTTCTCCCTCTTCAAGCCATTTTTTCCTAGATCTTATATAAGCACCCCTAGCCTTTGATAAGTATAAATCATCTAATTTTGTTTGTAAAGCTACAATTTCAGATTTTTCTTCTAACGACATGACATCGAAATTAGAAGTTTTAGATAAACTACTGATCAGGCTGTCTTCAAGAATCTTTCTTTTTTTAGCTAAATCGGCTCCAACTTTTCTTAAATAAACACCAATTTCAAACTTAAGAAGCTCCCAATATGAACAAAATGAATTTTGAGTTGTGGCTGTTTTCCAATATTTAGCAATTAACTCTTTAATTTTATCCTTTACATCATCTGATTCTAATATCAAGCTGTTCAATTTCCACAAAGAGGCTCTCTTATGATCCATTTTGTAATCTGCCATTAATGGTGTATTGAGTAAGATAGTTTTGTGATCAGTCAAAGGTGTACATTGAATGCTAGTATGTAGATCAAACTTAGCCATATCTTTTGAGATTAGCCAAAAATCAATTCGGGATTGACTTGAGCCACTTTTGTTGGACCAGGTATACTCCACATTATTAGGAAATTTCTCTCGCCAAATGTCTACCAACTCAAATTTGTCTCGTAGGTCTAACAGAGTTGGACTTGAACAAGCTGCGCTTTTTGAGGGATATCTGTCTAATAAATTGTTAATAGATACATTAAAATCTCCACCTAAAATGATAAATGCCTTAGGGAATTTGTTTGACCAATATGTAAGCTTTTCATCTAATTTATCAAAAAGAATTTTATTATCTGTTGAAGTATTGTATCCATATATATTCCCAAGAATTACAGTTTGTTGGTTAAGTGAAATCACTAATACGAGAAAGTGACCCAAGCTATCTGAATCTGACCCTAATATCTCCCCTCCATATTTATTTCTGAAGATGCTTACACCAGCCGAGTGTTCTGTGCCATGTGAACACCAAATATCATTTCCCCACTGAGATTTCCACCACCTGTAATCATCATTAGTAGAATGGCATTCTTGAATCAAACAAAAATCTGAATTGTGCTTTTTAGCGAACAAAAAAAGTGCTTTCCTTTTGACACTATCCCTGAGACCCCTGGCGTTAAAGGATATTAATGACAATGACATTTAAACAGGAACACCAGGAAAACTAACTAAAATAAAAAAGAACCTGTGAAGCAAAGAAAATCTACTTGTTTATATTACTTATATCAAAGACAGGCAATCAACGACAAATACCCACCCGGGAATAATCTACAAGTAAAAAAATAACTACTGTACAAGTTCAGTAAATAACTAACATTGTTATTGTGGTTAAACTTCCTAGAAGTCTAGAAAAGAGCCAAGACTTATTATATATGATAATAAAAATATTAATAAAACAAAACATTTGAATAATAATAAAAAAAATAATAATAAAATAAATAAATAAAAAATAAATAAAAAAACAATAAGTTATCTAATAGTTTAGATTCATTTTTGTGCAATAAGTCTAACACTTCTTAATAAACATATGTATATACGAAAATAAAATAAATAATAATTAAAATAATAATAATACTAGATTTAGATTCACTCTTTACATTTATAAGGCTAATTGCTAACAGAAAAGGTTGCTTTTTGAGCAAGTACCATGCTTTAAATGTTAGCTGCTACATCTTTAGCGGTCAGTCTTTTACCCTCAATCACAGCAAAAGGACCGTGAAAGCCAGCTCTCTTCCCCTCTTGTCTCGCTTTCTCTACCATCGGCCACAGGAGAGATCTTGCATCCTTATCTTGCTGTGAAAGATCCTCAAAGATCTTAATTTTCTTTTCCTTGAGATAGTTTGACGTTTTGGCATCATTCCAAACTCTGTCCCGTTGTGATCGCGATGAAAACAGGACTATGATGCGGCGAGGGGATTTTTCTGAAGCAGATCTCGGTCCTAAGCGGTGCGCGATGTCTACTCCGACGGGCAGCTCTGCTGCGATGTTTGGTGAAACCTGCTTAAAGAGGTCGATGATCATCTGTTTTACATTCTCCCCTGTTTTTTCTGGAACGCCAGCAACACGTAAATTCCATCTTCTCTTGTATGCGTCATTATCATTACACCTCTCACGAAGTTTGTCATTGACTTTCTCTAGTTTTTCGATTTTTCTTTCAAATTCTTTGGATTTTTCGTTCAGGCACTTTACTTCTTCACCTTGGAACTCGAGGGAGTTGATTATCTGTTTAATAGAATTTGAGTTTTCAAGTACCGTTTTTTCAACCCCATGAATTCGGCGCAAAGTCTCTTCGTGCATGGCTTCCATCCTCTGCAAGAATCTCATTAACGTTGCATCACTCACCGAAGGACTGTCAGAGCTTGGTTTACTTTTTTTGGCAGGATTTGGTTCGGGTGTTTCAGGTAAAGACACAAATTGCCCAGGCTGTATATCCATTTCAGAAATTAGATTTCTTCTTGCATAGCTGTGTATTGCGACTACGGTTTCTTCTTTTTCGTCCATAGTCTTTGCAGCAGTTTTAGCAACCCGTTTAAGTTAGCAAATATAGCTACCAAAAGCACTCGTCTTTCAAACTCAGCAAACAGAAAACTAAAAAAGAAAATAAACGAATAGAACGATAGCTTTTTAGCTCATAACTTTTGAAACATATTTGAGTTAGTTCCTGAACATGAACTTATTCCCGGGTCCGAGCAAACTTTAAGAGCTACAGCAAAAGCAACTTGCTACGACGCCATCTTGGCCCCCTCTAACCGAAACGCTTTCCTGAAGCACTCCGATACTTCCGGTATCGTCACTACCAAACAAACATCAAGCGTCGACCTGCAGACTCAAACACGAAACAGCAGCGGAGTCCGAAGTAAGCAAAGAAAACTCACCCATTTCTCCACAGTCTCTGGAAGGGATTCAGAAGGTCAGCAGTGTTTCCATCTTAGAAGAAAACACAAAATGGCCAAAACTGCACTCTTCGTTTATACACATGCGAGGGCGCCAAACACTCACCCAATGACCAAAAGCAAGACAGACACCCAAGAAACATTTATGAACGGTATAATTTAATCGTTTTCTCCCATACAATACTCGCATGATTCATATATCGTCGTTTATATTCGTTTTTAGATTATTGCTTTACAGTAAAATGCATTGGTTGAATACATCCATTGCTTGCAAGACAATACATTCAAGTTACACACCAGCGTCGTTTGCCGAAAAATCATTAAATCTGTAGACCTTCCGAAAGGTTTCTTATATGCCGATCCACTCACAGTGCAGCAGGTCACTCGTGAAGCTGCGCATGTCTGTTTGCGCATGTGTGTGTGTGTGTATGTTCAATCAAGAGTCCGCATGAGTGGTTCTCATACTCTTGTGCATATCCATGCGTTGCTTTAAGAGTTTGCCCTCTGAAGAGGTTTACGGTGGACAGTGCATAAAGACTATTCATGTGAGAGTGCTGTACAACTGGCAACAAAGACATCCAGTCTGGGGCGACCAGATGAAATAATGAATCAAATCACCCCGGAGGTCCAAAGTTTACAAAATACAGTTAAAGTAAAAAAAAAAATACTCATCTCAGTTCAAATATTACATCAAGCATGGCACGGAGTAATCGCAACAAAGTCATTATAAGGAGATTGTGCTAACAAAAAGCTTGTAGAGTTATTAAATACAGTAGATGAATGCACTGTCTATATTGCACTGGCAAAAGAGATGTCAAAACAATCAGTAAAGATATGGCAAGCCGCATTTACATTTACTCTATAAACCATGGGCCTCGAACTCGATTCCTGAAGAGCCGCAGCTCTGCAGTTTTGCTCCAACCCTCGTCCAACACAGCTGATCCAGCTAATCAAGGTGTTCAGGAGCGCTAGACTATTAAGCATTTGTGAGCTGGTTGGAGTTAAAATCTGGAGGGCTGTGGCCCTCCAGGAATTGAGTTTGAGACCACTGCTATAAATCGTAGATCTATTTTGATCCTAATAGTTCCTACAATATGTTTATTTTTAAAGATACTAGTACTTTAGATACTTTTTTAATTAAAGGGGTAGTTCACCCAAAAAATAAAATTACCTCATCATTTACTTTCCCTCGTGTGGTTTTAAACATTTGAGTGTTTTATATATATATATATATATATATATATATATATATATATATATATATATATATATATATATATATATTTTTTTTTTTTTTTTTTCTCTGAACAGAAAAGAAGATATTTTGAAGCACTTCCATATTGGTGAAAAACAATTCAAGACAAATTCAATGGGTCCCAGCAATCAACTTTTCTTTGCAAAATATCTTCTTTTGTGTTCAACGGAACAAACAAGTGAACAATGAGTAAGTAGTGGATTTTTTTTTTTTGGATAAACTATCCCTTTTAGTGCTTAATCTGTAGTTATTAGTGCCTTTAAAAAGATACTATAACTTATTACATACTTGTATCTAATTAATATGAACTAAAAGTTATTTCATTAGTAATCCAAACAGTTGGGTTTGTCCACATTTGAGCCAACGTCGGGCTACAACTCAGAATTTTTAGAGTGTAGTCAAGTAATAATAAGCTTTTGTGACTAGTACCAGTTATATATACATATGATGATAATGTGTGATAAACAAGTAACAGTGCCAAATAAATAACTACTAATATTTATTAAACAGGTACTAGTATCAATAATGAAAAAGTACTAGAATCATTTTAATAAGTGCCTAATGTCTACATGCTAGTATCTAATAAATAAGAACTAATGTCTAATGATTAAATGCTATAGTATCTAATAAATAAAACTAGAATTTATTATAAATATATATTTAAAAATGTACTAAAGAATTAGTTGCAAATAAATAAATAAATATTAATACTAAATAAACAAGATACTACTATATAAAATAGATACTAGCAAAATAGACACTAGTAGTGTTTATAGAATAAATGTCAACACTCCACTTTTTGGATAAATATTCTCATTTTAAAACTCCCCTAGATTTAAAGAGTGGATTTTTTACTATGTATAAATCTATTCAACTGATCCCTGGCCTGGTGGAAGCATTTTTAGCTTAGCTTAGCATAAATCATTGAATTAGATTAGACCATTAGCATCTCGCTAAAAAAATGATTTTGATAAATTTCCCATTTAAATCTGAACTCTAATGTAGTCGGATGTTTGCAGCAGGCGCATTGGTGTTACACAGTTATATCATTGTATATCATTGCGCCTGCTGCAGCCATGATATGACAGCAAAGTTCCTTGATTATTATGCCGAATGAGTGTATAGTTCCTAGACAATTTAACCTAGAAATTAGCCACTTTTTATTTTCTGTCTTTCTTGGTACACATTGTACATGCAGAAGAATCAAGCTTTAAAACTATCAATGTTTTTTTTTTTTTTTTTTAACTTTTTGAGTGAGATGCTAATGGTCTAATCCAATTCAATGATTTATGCTAAGCTAAAAGTGCCCCTTACCGTCCACAAAATCAGCTGACTGGATTAAAAAAAATTCTAAAAATCAACTGTCTAACTCTAGTGGTGTTGTAAAATAAGCCTGTTACCCCCCAAAAAAGTGGTGTTTCTTTAAAACAGCTTGCCATAGGAAGGAAACTAACATACAGAACAGAGAAGGAACGTAATAAGTACTGAAATACTGGCACCAAAGAATTCATTTAACGCTGGAAAAAGACTATATAACATGGAGATGCTCCTTCAACAGTATGCATATGGTGTATCTATTTCTGCTGAATAATGTATCACACAGATCACCACTGAGAAACACCACAGAACAAAGACGAAAATAAAAAGAGAGAGAATCATCACATGACACCACCGTCATTCCACACAGTACGTATAGCCACTATAAACTAAAGTCAACATTGTACAGAATGGTACTGTAATTCTGTGATGACGTGAGATTAGATGACAGAATCTGCATGCACGTGTAACAGCGGTGGGCGATTTCAGCAGCTTTCACAAAAATGGCTCATCTATGAAAATATATAATCCCCGTAACTCAGCCCTCGCCGACTGAGATTGCATATATCATATATAATGTGTACATCAAATACTGCAACACCTGTCTTTCTGCACAGACAACAGCGACAGCACCTCCTAGCACTTAAACAACGACAGGTTCTACGACTGACGAAAGACACAAAAGACACGTTCCTCCAAGCTCAAGTTCCGATCTTCTGAGCCCATTAGCAGCTCATTTGGTTGAATTGGGTCTAGTAGCTGCCATTTATGGGTCAATCTCTGGAAAGCAGTAATGAATGTGGTTTGGTCATATTTCACCCCCAAAATGTGAAAACTATAATTATTATATGTTTTTTTAAGAAGACAGTATAGATCTAGATTTTACCATCATTACTGCAAAGGGGAAACACACTGCTTATAATAATGCGTAAAAAAAAAAAACCAGAAATTAAGTCATTACCATAATGGCAAAACAGACGCAAAAACCTCTGAGTGCTGTCTGAAATTTACATCAAAAGTTAACATTTTTTTCAGGCTCCTTTGTTTATGTTGAGATATTTTACTTTGAGGACCAGGAAAAGGACTTATTCTTTGCCATAAAATTGATATTACTGAGCCTGATACTAATTTCAGAGGAAAATTACACCCTAATATGTGTGTATGCATCTAAACTTTTCATATATAAATATTATGGTAATGAAATTAAGCACATTTTCCACCTCAATTCTTAATAATATTTCATTGCTGTGAACAAACAGAAGTACAAAACATACAAGTATATACATATATCTCATCATGGAAATGAAATTAGGCACATTTTCTACCTCAATTCTCAATAATATTTTTATTGCTGTAAAAAAAAATACAAAAATACAAATAGATTTTTGGAATTGCTGCAATAAAGATTTCTTTTTTTCTGTAAAAAAAAAAAGTTACAAAAAAACATTAAAGATAAATATAATTTATTGTAATTTAGTTATTATAATTATAATTTATTTTAAAGTATATCCAAAAACACATTTAAATATGAAACATACTAACACTTATAACGGATTTTAATTTATATATAATTATATAATATATTTATATAGTTTTTTTTAACGATTTTAGGTTTTAAATTGATACATTACATTATTGAGAATTTGGATTGAAAATGTGCAGAATTGTCATGAAAATAAACCCTATTCATTAAATAATGATAATAATTATAATAGATAGATAAATAAATAATATTTAATCTTAACCCAAATACTACTTTGAAGCCCCTGCGCAATAAAATAAATGTTTTTTTTTTTAATTTGAGTGTGAAATATGACCTAGGCACATCATCATGAGCTTCATCCTTACTGTGAGCTCACAAAGCTTTTTGCCCTGCTTTAGAAATGGCTTCTCTGTGTCAAATCATGCATTACAGACAAACGGTAATAAAGATCCAGAGAGGGAGGAGAGAGTGCATTGGAAATAAAGAAAAGGTGGCCTCTTCAGGTCACGGATATAAATCCACCCTCCCTCCCTTCTACTGTAAGGAAGCACTGGTTCAAACAGGATCAGTGATGTTAGATATCTACATATAAACAACAAACTTGGAGCATGTTTGCAAAAAATCCAGGATCTCATCAGTGTGTGTACGAAATTGTAAAGCAGTTATCATCAGTCTCATCTTCCACACCGCCAAACGAGCAACGAGCGGTCCTGAGGGTCTTCTGCTCTGGTCTGAATGAGAGGTGAGGAGCAGCTTTTGATGTGTGCTTTATGATTGGTTCCATTCACTGGTTAATGCAGGTCTGGAATGAGAAACGGGGAAACCAAAACGTGTCTAATTGCAGAGCTTCTGCTCCTCCTCGCTGACCTCTCCTCCAATGGGAACCCTGCCGGAGGCTCTCAGCTGGAAATACATCATCCAGCTCATAAGAAGCCCATACAGTCTCTCGCACCCCCCGCTGCATGATCGAGAAAACCCTTCACATCTGGAATGCGTGTGATTTTCAACAGTTTTCTTGTGTGCAACGAGCTGCGAGAATCAGTTTCTTGCTCGAGGGCAGTTCCGCCGTTTTATTGCGCCCACATCAAGGACGTATTTTTCATTTTTCCATACTGGAGGAAATAAATTAATAGAATATAGATGTTTTATGCCACATATAAAGTGCATTATGTTCACGTTCATGTCAGACAGTGTCTCAAGGGAAGACAGAAATTCGAAAAATGTAGATTGCTAATGCACACAGGAATGAGCAGCATTCTTTGTCAGTGGCGTGTGATGAAAGTGTGACCGTTTGAATGCTCCTGCTCTGAACGATCCGGTAAAGACTTTTTTCTTTTTTTTTTTAGATGGGGCTGCGTTGTGATTGTCCGAGGTTCAGAAGTGGAAAGGATTTCCAGTTACAAAAAGGAGCTGCCAAGGAGAATTTCGGTTCCTGGAAATTGGTGAAGAAGAGAAAGTCAGTGATTTTTTTTTTTTTTTGTAATTTGATTTTTTTGGGAGATGTAGTTCTTCCATCTGAGCCACAGTGGTGTGAATGTGCAACGAGGAACAGTGTGTTTCTTTTAACAGTAGAGCAGATTGAACTGGAGAAACAGCAGATTCATTGGTGATTTTGGTTGTCGGAGGTATTTTGGTTCAAAGCCCATGGAGAACTTCTGGCTTACTCCTCCAGCTCTATGCACATGGGCAGGTTGACAAAGGTAAAGACGTTGTATTCAATCATGATGGAAAAGGTGAGGAAGATTGCATATAGAACAAGCACGTAGATGCCCAGCCTTAAGTCCAACCTCCATCTGTTCACGTGGATTCCCAACACCTGATGGCAGAGAAACACATTTAAGATGCAAGAGTAAATGAAACATGTTCACTTTATGGCAGGGGTGGCCGACCCTGTTCCTGGAGAGCCACCTTCCTGCAGATTTCAGTTGCAACCCATATCAAACACACCTGAACCAAGTAATTAGGACCTGAACACCACGTGATAATCACAGGCAGGTGTGTTTGATATGGGTTGCAACTGAAATCTGCAGGAAGGTGGCTCTGCAGGAACAGGGTTGGCCACCCCTGCTCTATTGACTCCTAAATATGGTTAGGCTGGAGCAGAAAATTGCTCTTTGTAGCGTAAAATAGGTAATGGAATAATATGTTTTACACTTTATTGCAATCTCCATCCTAAAATAGGTCTCAAACTTGATTTCTGGATGGCTGCAGCTCAGTTTTGTTCCAACCCTAATCAAACACAGTCTCAAGTAGTCTTGAACACCTGATTAGTTCCATCAACTATTAAGCAGGTGTGAGTTGGAGCTGGTTTGAGCTAATCTATGCAGAGCTGCAGTCCTCCTGGAACTGTGTTTGAGACCATTGATCTAAACCATAGGTGTCAAATACAGTTCCTGGAGGGCCGCAGCTCTGCAGTTTAGTTTCAACCCTGCTCTAACACACTTACCTGTAGGTTTTTAAACAAGCCTTAAGAACTCAGTTAGTTTGATCAGGTGTGTTTAATTAGGATTAAAGCTAAACTATGCAGAGCTGCGGCCCTCCAGGAACTGGATTTGACACCAGTGATATTGTTTATTTATAAAATTTTGGTTTAATACCCGTTTTCATCGATCTGTAATACCAGACCAAAGAATATTAAAAAGCACTTACTTTTTTCCTCTTGCTTATTAACACAACACAAGCGTCCTTATGATTATTGAACAGATATGGCACTAGTAAAGCCCTGGTCAGATCACACGATTTTACTGCCAGTTACGAAAGGTTTTTTTTTTTCTTATGTCAATCTCAATAAACACTTATGCTTGCTGACAACTAGGCTACATTACTTAAGGACATTCGTCATGACATTGATAGGATCAAACATTTATTTCCTTTTTAATGTTAAGATATTTTCTTTAAAATCCAAACGTACATTTTTTTCAACAATGGGTTGCTTATTTAACAATCCCTTGCTTTAGGCTTGCCGCAAATAAGATGAAAAAATTATACACATCAGCAGCAAGGAAAAATCAGATGCTCAAGACATAATCTTTAAAATAATGACACAAAAAAATGTAAAAAAAAAAAAAAAAAAATTGCAAATATGACACAGAGGTTTGTGATACAACAAGTACAGCGAAGCATTAATTAAATCTCTTGTATATTTTTCGTGGAAAAAATATTTTTTGAATAATTTTTGTTTGGTATAATTTGTCTCTTCATTTTAATGTATTCTTTGTTCGTCAGTTATCTATTAGATAAACAATAACGAATAACATCTAAGGCGACGTGCTTCAAAACCAGCCATACTTCAGCACCAAAGTACAAATAGTTTTTTTTTTTTTAAATACAATAAAATCTTGCCTAAATAAAATTAAAGTGAAATATTCAGTTTCAGAAAAACTTATGGGCTATTAAACTTTTCATTTTTATTGACAAAATCATCCATTGCTGGTGTGTTTCAATTTAGTTAGTTTAATCAAGTAATTTGAATAAGTGAGACAGACTTTTACAATGTACTGTATTAGCAGCATTAAACTTTCCAGATTACATCGGAAGAACGAATTGAGAAGGGTGAATCTCAGAAACTTGTGAGAATGGGGATGTCTGCATATTTGTGCCATTCTTTCAAACAAAATAGCTTAAACACTTTAATATTTTACAGAAAGTAGTTAAAGTTTGCATAACCAATGATTGATCTTATCACCCGAGTCCCATCCATAAGTAAATATGCAGCCTATTTTTTGACCTGACCCACAAATTAACAGCAAAACCTGCGGATATAACTGAGAAATGATGTGCTCCTATTGTCCACTGTTACCCATGTGACAGAACTCGTCGTGAGGATCGGGGAAATTATTAAACATGCTAGATTTTCTGTAATGGGGTCGTGAGGCTTTGCTGACATGGTACCCGTTGCTGTGAACTATGCCACATTACACGAGAAGAAACGCTTGAATTTTGTCAAGTCGTCTATTTAATGTTTACGACTCCCCATATCACTCTACGTTATGGAAATCATGCCAAAACATGACAAAATCATGTGATCTGACCAGGGCTTAAACATATAGTAATGTTTTATACACAAACTAAATACAAACATTATTGACTAAAAGACAGAGCCAATATCGATTAGTTAAAATTAATAAACAAAACATTTCCATTTCTGGTTAAAACAACACTGGGATACATATACTGAACCACATATATGAGAGGTGTTGTTTTCACATTTACTCACGGTTAAAGCCACTGAACCCAGCAGCAGAACGACAGAGTATACCAATCCTCTACTGTTGATTTTAACCTAAACAGGAGACAAAAGAATACATTTTTACAGCCTTTGCGGAAGTGTCAGTGTGTCTGTTTGAGGAGTGAAAAAGACAGATACCACAGAGCCGTAGTTGACAGCCATTGTCTGGATGCCCCAGGGAACGCCAAGTCCAACCAGGATATCAAAGACGTTACTGCCAATCGTGTTGGAGACAGCCATGTCCCCCAGGCCTGGACACACAGACACAGAGCTGGAACGTTAACTCATCGCGAATGAAAGATGAGCAAAGGTAGAAACGGCAACAAAATGAAACGTACCCTGACGTGCCACAATAAGACTTGCTATGCAGTCTGGAACACTGGTACCGGCAGCCAGGAAAGTTATGCCCATAATGACATCTGGGATTCCAAGAGTGTATCCGACAATAGTGACCTGCACACAGCGACTCGCATGAATGAACGGGTTTCAGTGACGTAACATGCCAGCAAGCAGCATGACCTCAAATTGGCACCCTAGGGGCTGCAAGGAGGTGCTGGAGGTCATATGTTTGATCAAATTATTTCATCATTACAGTTAGTTGTGTGACAGATCTCACGGTTCGGATCACATTATGGTTTTATAGTCATGGGTCAGACCATTTTTAGGATCGGCCAAATAGAGAAGGAGATAAAAGTAATTTGCTTTCCATTTATTATAAAAACAGCACTGCATAAAACTTTCAGTTTTAACAGACAGAACTTAAAAGCTGTAATTTTATTAAAAATAAAATGAAGAAATAATCAGCTAAATAAAATGTAAAATATTCAGCACTGTGAAAAATTCACTGTTACTACTGTTGCTGATAATGCCAAATGTAGAAATCTAACATTAAAATTTGTGCAACCCTTATGTATTTTTAGTCTCATGATTCAGTTAATCACTCATAATACTTCATGTATCATTGCCAGATGGATCATTTTTAAAGAATTATTCGGTTTCATATTTTTGATGGCTGGTTGTCGTCTCCTATTGGTTAAATAAATATAATTTCTGCCAACAAATTTCATTTTTGAGCGTTATTAAATGGATATGCTGGTGATTTTAAACTTTACCATAAACATGAGTGGTTATATCTAAACTATAAACTGTTAACCTGGGGTCCGTTCTTTGTACGTGGATTACTCAGTTAGCTGGATTTGGATATTGACGATTTGACACGATCCAGGATCGTTTCGTTCTTCAAAGCTGATCCGAGAGTTGTTGTCATAGCAACAGTTCTGCTAGGTCAAACCTGATCGGGAGCAGGTTCAATTCATATAAACAGGATTAGATTGGCTTAGTTCAAGCAAAGATAATACAGAAAGTATGTTCCCAATTCTGATATTTTCTTACAGTAGTAGTTATATACACTTGGGAAAATGGTACATATTTTTAACTATATATATAAAGTTATAGTCATTAATAAAACAAATAAAGTTATACATATTAATAAAACGTAAGCAATCTGCACCCTCGAAATGAAAGTACAAAGACTGCCACCTGGTGGTGCAAAGAGAAAACTTATTGATATGAACTTTTTAGATCGCTTTAGTACAAATTGTGTATAATAGAAATGCACAATATGTGACTTTTTTAAAGCAATAATACATTTCAGCAGTCATAAACATGTTTTGACAGTTAATATGACAGTGATTTGATGCTTCACAAAAGTTGCAGACGCCTTTACCAATATGAAAACGCTTTTGCTGATCATGATTTCGAGGATCGATAGATCTGTCCTTCACAACACACGCAGCGATCTCAGATCAGTTTATCCAGACATTCTAATCTGATTCGCGAACTCGTTTGAAGAACCAAATTAGCGAGAGATCAGTTATCAAGATTAAAAGATCCGGGATCTGCCAAATAATCTTAGATCATTTAAGCGAGGTACGAAGAACCGACCCCTGTTCTGTGTTATTTGACTGTTTGTAAACTGAAAACTGAATCTGTTTTTTACATTTTTTTTGTGCTTTTTTAAACAAAGATTTGAATGCACTGCAGCGATGCAAAGAATTCGTAAACAAGCAAATCACCATCATTTATAGTTTGTTGCAGGGGTGTTGAGATCCTGATCTTTTAATGATTAATCTTACAGCTTACACAATGCAGTAATGCAGGCTAAACAAGTAGTGACAGAAAACACCTTTAATAACCTAAAAACCCAGTATATCCTGAATAACCCACCACAACTTCTTCTGTCATCTATATATTTTACAGGAAATCCTGAATGCTTTCATACATGTGATTTGAATGACGCGAGAGGCAATCGTTACAAATTTAGTAAAAGTAAAAAAAAAGTATTAATCCACAAGTCATGTGTGGTCCAACTGTGGGTTGTGATCCGTACACCCCTAATTACAGTCAATTCTAATACATACTTATGCATTATATTGTGCATTTATTTATGTATCAATTACATTTTGTTACTAATGAGAGTGCAGCAACAAAACTTAAGGATAATTCACTCAAAATTGAAAATTCTGTCATATTCCGTTCACAAACCTGTTGAGGTTATTTTGACTACCACACTATGGACGTTAGAACTTACCGATTTCCATCATATTTCAAAATATCTTCTTTTGTGTTGACCAGATGAAAGAAACTCAAAGGCTTGAAGGCACTTTAGGGTGAGTAAACCGTAAGTAAATATTCATTTTTTAGTGAAATACCCTTTTAATAAGACCTTCCCAATGTCCTGGGTTGTTTTTGAACATTTGCAAACTAATTTTTTATGTGAAGAATATTAGAAGATGCTGGAGCCTTTTTGATTGAATGAAATCACACAGTCAGATCTACAGTATATCGTCTTTAGTCTTAAATATACTTTATAATTAAATTTATCATAAAAATGTAACTTCTTGCCGTTTTACTATGTTAAGTCTATAAACTTATTAAAAGTAAAAATCAATTATATCAAGCCTAAAACAAGATTATTGTACTCACACCACAGACAGATAATTTAGCTTGTTTTAAAACCTGCTTAATTTTGACTTATTTACAAAAACAGAAAAATAAAAAAGAATATTTTTTAGTTCTTCTGACTAGAAACAAGTTTAAAACTAAGAAAGGCTTATTTATTTATTTATTTATTTATTTATTTATTTTTGCAGTTCTAGTGCTCATAAATGTGTGTGTTTTCTTCTTTTTTTTTCTTTAAAAAAGTGCTGTTTTTAGCTGCGCAAAATTGTTTCAGTGGACGTGATCTTGGTTGGCTAGTAATTGCATTAATGTTTCTAGCCAGCAACTTGACTTGAAAACCTTGTATCAAACCATTCAGTATGAATGTATGTACAGTTACATCCCTACTCTGCACACACACAGTTCTGTAGTTTGCAACTGTTTTGGTTGTCAATGTATGCAATGTTGCAATGAATGCAATGTAATGTGTGCATAAAGAAATGCAAAGGCACCATTGGATATTTATATATTCATCTGAACCCTGCTCTCAGCAACAGCAAAGTGCATTTTAAATGTACAGTAAGATTTTATGTACAATGCCTTAAAATGAAATATTAACTCACCATCCACACCAAGATGTATGAGAAGGCAGCGATCCAGACCGTGGAGAGGAAGAAGGACAGCATGAAGCAACACTCCCAGCGTTTCTTGGCACAATTGGGAATGGTAAAGTACAGCAACAGCGAAATGGGCCAGGAGATGAAAAACTTTACTGTATCCATAGCGCCCTCTGCAGTCATAGAAGATCACCCATCAAACCAACACAAAATAAATAAAGAAATAAAATAAAACTGTTCAGGCCATTTATTGGAGCATCCAATCCATTTATTTATGGTGGCTTAGGAGTTCACTTAGTGGCCAGCTGATTATATCCCAGCTCAGAACAAGAAAGCACTCGAGAAATGTCTATACAATTCACAACACTGACACTTTATCACAATAGGGTGTTACTTTGAACTGATTGAACGATGCATTGAGCACACACACTCCAAAAATAACCTGAAGGTAAATTTCTGAGCTTGTACACAATTCTACGTTTACTTTCAAAGAATCTGAACGGTCAAACACATGTAAAATTGTCAGTGTCCATCTAGGCCAGGGGTGTCAAACTCAATTCCTGGAGGGCCGAAGCCCTGCACAGTCTAGTTCCAACCCTGCTCCAACACACTTACCTGTAGGTTTCAACCAAGCCTGAAGGACTCATTTAGTTTGATCAGGTGTGTTTAATTAGGGTTGGAACTAAACTGTGCAGAGCTGCATCCCTTTTGGAACTGAGTTTGACACCTGTGATCTAGGCTATTATTCATGCAATCATTGTTGGTAGCATTCAATCTGTGCATTACTGTAGGTCAGCTCTAATGGAGAGCATCTTTATTCACGACTGTCTGTGCTAAAAGTAATCAAACAACAACAACAACAAAAACAACAACATTAACTGCATGTATTAATGTCTTGTTGTTATACCCCCCCACTTTGCCATCTGAATGAACAAACAAAGACCATTGATCGCTTATTTGACCAAATCTGTAGAGACAGGACAATTAACATCAACTGGATCATTTTTTAAAAGGAGACGAGCTGCAAATCCGGATTTAACCATTTCCAGATGCGAAAAGTTCTCAGGTAAAGAATGTTCCTTACAAACATATTTTTGTCGCGTCTTAGCAGACTAACAGTATCCTGGGGCTTTCAACATGGGAAAATGGAAACAAAACCTTCATTGCAGCACATTTATAAATGCAACATTGACAACCCCTGTCTGCAAACAATTCTTCTTCTAATCACGGTTGGCAACACAATATGGCATCTTTCTTTTGTCTGAACACTGTAACAGGTAAACTACCTTTGAAACTATCATGCATAATAATGAAGTTGCACCTCATTCACAATAGAGTGCGCTGATTGGTTTGAACAAAGTCTTTATCATAAATTATTGCTGAAAACCCAAAGGGGTCACGTTGTACCTGCCACAGACTTCCAGTTTACATGCTGAAATTTACACAAGGATCTCATGGCCTTGATGTAGCTTCTATTTCTTTTCAAACCGGAAGGACGAATTAGCTCAGAATTACGCAAAAACAACCAACTTTCTTTTTTTTCTTTTTTTGTGAAATATAAGTGTCCTTATAGCAGCGTGGGACACACATATCACAGTCAACTTCTCAAAAAATGTATTTTGGTGTTTTTGTGACCCTTTAATATCTTAGTATTTACTTAACAACAAATTCATATTTACCAATATGAATTAATGCTTAAAAAATGTCTGTTCCTATTAAATTCCATGACTTTCCTCAAACTTGGAATCTTAATTTTTAAATACATTAATTTTACATACTTTAAAATTATTATTATTATTATTAATTGGTCTTTATCAATATTATTATTTTTATTATTAATTGATTATTATTATTATTATTAATTGATGTTTATTATTATACTTATTATTATTATTATTAATTGATGTTTATTATTATACTTATTATTATTATTATTATTATTAATTGATTTTTATTATTATTATTATTATTATTATTATTATTAGATCTTTATTATTATACTAATTATTATTATTATTATTAACTGATCTTTAGTATTATTATTATTGTTGTTGTTGTTGTTATTATTAGTTGATCTCTGCAGAAACCTTGCATTAAACCAGCATTAAAATTAATTTGAACATGAAATCACATTCAGTTAAAGTGGCGATGTGTTAATGTGTCAAAGCGCCTCACCAGGCAATCTGAAAGGAGATATCTCATTTTCCTGCTCCTCGGAGAGTTTGTCCTCTGCCACATTGCCATTTTCCATGGTGTCAGCTTTCTGATCAGAGACCAGCACAGAGTCCACGCCATTGGCTGACTTCACCAGCCGCTGCTGCTGCACAACAGATACAAAATCCATTCTTATTCACTTTTTACATAAAACAAAAACTGTTGCTCCAAACCAGTGTGATGCTATTTTTCTGAAATGAATATGGGTTAGAAATAACATCAGACATATTCACCCAACAATAAGCTACACCTTAAAATGTGCCCTTAAAGATGAAGTCAGGTTAAAAACAAGCAATCCAATAATTATATATTGATTAGCAATTTTTGGATCAAAGATTGCTTAACTGTTGAGAGACAGTGAAGCCACTGGAAGCGTTCGATCTGCCATCTTACTATTTCCTAGCGACAGAGGACTCCAACATATGGACTACAGGGATTGGTCGATACACTTCAAAAATGACCCACTGTGTATCCTACAAGTGTCACAGGTTCACTTCAAGCTGATGTAGTCATTTTAAGCACATTTTAGGGTATTTTCCTATGAAACAGTAGTAGTTGCAACAAATAAACAACACTGTATTGCTGCCTTAATTCTTATTGGTCAGTCACAACATTCCAAACTATGTAATTCACAGATACCAACCACTGAAACCAATAACACAGCTTCACCCAAGTAGTGTACGTTGATCATTTTAAGGTTGTCTGTCACACTGTTGTTTTTGACTGTTTGGCGCCGTCTTGTGACTGAATCATAAGTAGATTAGTGTATGCTTCATTCAGCAGTTTGCACTTCTGTCAGCTTTGCATTTAATTTAAAAAAATCATAAACTAAGGCTCTGAACAGTTTTTTTTTTGTGTCTAATGTGTATGCTTTGTAAAATCAATTCAAGATTGGCTTCTGATAAGCATGTCAGGCTTTATTATGCGAGAAAAACCGCCTGGATGTACTTTATCCCTTACATATTCTGTCCAATGGGGAAGTCACCTGACTTTCTTTTAGGCAGTTCATAAAGCCATATCCAAATACAATTACATAAACTAATTTACTGTTTTGTTCTTTAAATTGCATTGGGATCATAAGATAAATTAATCGGTGTGTTTATCATATGTACTTGGCTAATCAAAACACCTTACTATAACAAACCAATATAAACCAAAGAAAGTGGTATACAAAACATATAGATGTGTGTTCTTGTGTTATACTTGGTTGCACCTCTGACATATTACTTCGGATACGCCTGTACTACGTTTCAAACATTGGAAGCCACATTGGCATCCCATAGGGTATTTGTCACTGCAGTGAATGCGCACACTATACTGACACAGAGAAAAAGAAACTGTTGAATAAAGTCATTATTTTGGCTTTATGTGAAAAAAAATTATACTTTCTGATGGAACCACTAAAGGCAGATGGTCTGTTTAGAGATTGTTTTTGATATTTTTCTAGACTCCAAATGAGCTCTCAGATTTCATCTAAAGCATCTACATTTGTGTTCCGAAGAGGACACAAAATGACACAAATGTCTCAGGGGTTTGGAATGACGTGATGGTGAGATAGTAATAACAATTTTAATTTTAGAGTGAACTAACTCTTCAAAGTTGTGTACGATCAATTTGAAAATGTAGAGCACAAAAGAGATTATTGTTTTATAAGGTTGGGAATGAGTCAAACAGAACAGAGAACAGCTTAAAGACGCCTCTCGTGTGGAGAATGAAATCACATGCATTCCTCGGGTGATTTTTTTTCACAGACTACAACAGTGTGTAAAAATCTTGATGGTTCTGTGGGTTTTGTCCCTCCTAACTGAACTTTATTTTGTATTTTCTATTGGATTCAAGTCAGGTGATTGGCTGGGCCATTCTACAGTTTGATTTTCTTTTTCTGAAACTATTTGATAGTTTCCTTGGCTGTGTTTTGGACCACTGTCCGTCTGAAATGTCTTCTCTGGCCTTTCAACACCTCCCTTTCTTTATGTGTTCAATACTTTTTTTCTGTGTCATTTCATTTCATTACACATACCTTAATTTTAAAACTAATTAGATTTGTTTTCTTTTCACATCTTTTCTTTTTCACATTTCTTTGGTTGTTCCCAACATCTGGTGAAAATTTCAAGTCAATGGCACCTTTAAAAATCTGTTTTCAGAGAAAAATGGTGAAGTGTTGAATACTTATTTCCCGAACTGTATGTAGCCTGTATCCACAGGGCTTTTATGGTCATTGCATTTTACAACTATTCAAATGGTTGCAGTGATTAAGAACCAACTGAATGACAAAATAACAAAGTATGACATTCTGCTATAGTATTAAAAGTAGAAAGCACTATGTATCACAAAGGAGAACAAAAAGTACAGTGATATTTTGATACTGGTGATGCAGTGATGCTGGTTAAAAACAACATAAGATTAGATTACAACTAGGGATGCTCTGATTGTACGTGCACTCCCATAAATTATACATAGCCAACAGCAGCCACAACACGTGAGGAGGTAAATGATGCGTAGGTACATGAGCGATCAATGAGCTCGCGTCATAAGAGCTAAAATATATACAGATGCGGTGTGACCTGTTAGTGATGGTCTCTTTGTTGCAATTGCAACCATTTTATTTCCAGTGTTTTGAACTGCAGTGCTATAGTTGCCCGTGGCCAAATATGCTGCAAGACCCCTTTAATGTAAAATTTGAATAAAAGGAAAACTTTTGGTATTTTAATTCAAAACAACTGCTTACAAAAGATTCATTCATATTAATAAACACATTTATTATGATTAAAATTAGAAAACCATTTGATTTGAACCCCCTAAAAATTATCTGTCATATAATTTTATAAATTTAAAAGCACAAAGTGCTTTATCTTAAAGTGATGAAACACACTAGTTTCCCCAACACACTACTGTGCGTCAAATAAATAAACTAAATGTTTTTTTAACTTTTTTTTTTTTTTACTAAATCTCACTACAGACTTTTGTACACATCTGACAGAAATAGTCAAACAGGTTAGTAATAAGTAAAGCTGCTGATTCTGTTTGTGAAGTTGTTTAATGATCCTGATGAGCCGAGATTTTGAGAGATTAATTGCGTTTTCATTTGTGTTCATAAGATCATGTCCACATGTACGCAGGTTTTTAAAAAAAAAATTATTTTATTTTCTAACAAAAGCGCTTTCTAAAAAACACAGACCCTGGCACTTTTGAAAAAAATTTCAAAAATTTGTGTTTCAGTAACCTGATACTGTGTTTTTGTAGAAAAAAAACATTTAGATAAAATCCATGTTAATGTGGACAGCAGGTTCCTAAGGTTGTGACTGAATTTGGTTGTAGTTTTGTGCTTTTATTGAGTTTATTATTCTCTCACTCAGCACTTTAACTCTGCTTCAGTGTTATTTTAACTCTTTGCAGGAGCGGGACCAGTGGGAGAACTCCAAGGGCTTTTCTGTATATCAAACAGTGTAGGCTACTTTAAAGTAAAGATATCAGTTAAATAGTTCAAGACCAATCAAGACCAATAACAAAGATTTATTAACTTATTCATACATTATTCCTTAACTCCCCATGATGTATGTTTACTTACTTACAAGGTATTTGCCCACTGGAAACAATAGTTGCCACTTGAAATTTTGACGAAGTATACAAAAAACTATAGATCTCTTCAAAGATTTGTTTTATTTGGATGAATCTAGAGACATTCTTGATTAAGCTGATATACATTTGTGTCAGCCGGTTACCATGACAAGGAGTTGGTACTCAGTATTGGCCACAAAAATCCTGATCAGATCATCCATAGTTATGACAATTTTATCTCTTAATTTCTGGGTGAACTACCCCTCAAAACATGTCAGTTTGATTCGAATCCATTTAAAAATGCAGCACAAAAAAAGTGAGTATTATTTCATATGGCTGAGTATGACAATGTAAATATCAAACCAATAGTGATGTTTATATCAGGACATGGAGCCTGTATACATACAGCTTTTATGCTGTTTAAATCTACTCAGATGTTACAGCGATTAAGAAACATGACATTAAAATAAACAAAAATAATAATAATAAAAAAAAATAGGACATGCTTTATAACTAAAAAAATGGAAAGAGAGATATTACAATCGATTAGAATAGAAAGAGACATTCTGGAAAGAGAACAAATGCTATTTTTATGAAACGCACTGCTTAAGTTTTTGTCTAGTTTCTAGTGTTATTTTCCTATGAAACAGTTGTAGTTGCAACAAATAAACAACACTGTATTGCTGCCTTAATTCTGATTGGTCAGTCACAACATTCCAAAGTATGTAAGTCACAGATACCAGCCACTGAAACCAATAACACAGCTTTTTAATCTCTTAATTTCTGGGTGAACTACCCCTCAAAACATGTCAGTTTGATTCGAATCCATTTAAAAATGCAGCACAAAAAAAGTGAGTATTATTTCATATGGCTGAGTATGACAATGTAAATATCAAACCAATAGTGATGTTTATATCAGGACATGGAGCCTGTATCCATACAGCTTTTATGCTGTTTAAATCTACTCAGATGTTACAGCGATTAAGAAACATGACATTAAAATAAACAAAAATAATAATAATAAAAAAAAAATAGGACATGCTTTATAACTAAAAAAATGGAAAGAGAGATATTACAATCGATTAGAATAGAAAGAGACATTCTGGAAAGAGAACAAATGCTATTTTTATGAAACGCACTGCTTAAGTTTTTGTCTAGTTTCTAGTGCAAATATTTAACAATTCCTAAAACCAAGAAGCATTTACTGGACAAGCAAAAATATACTTTCTTATTATTAAAAATTTAAAAAAGTGTCACAATTGAGTGAGTTTTTCCTTAAACTAAATAATCTGCCAATGGGGTAATCAAACTAATCTAAATTCAAAGCAAACGCAACATTGTTTTGCTTGTTTTAAATAAAAACTTGATTAAATTTGACTTACTATTTCTCAAAACAAAATAACATATTTTACTTCTCTAGAAACTGCTGCTTGATGTAAAAGTTTTAGATATTTGGATTAGAAATAAAACCTAAAGCTTTTTTTTTTTTTTTTTTTTTTGGTAAGAAACAACAAGATTAAATCATGAAGTGTTTTTCTTTACTTTTGGGTGAAATATCCTTTAAAATGTGTCCATAAAGTTAACCATGATCAGTTTTAACCACATTCCCAGCCTCTTTTCATCCTTAATTAGCTGACATGTCTCTATCAAATTCCTCAGCAATCTTTGTAGCAGGGGTTTGAATTTCTAACGCAATTCTTTGAGCGCCAGCATGTGGATATTTATAGAAACAGTTTAATCAGCCTCACACCCAGAACTGGGCTACCTGACGCGAGGACTCCACAGTGCTGAGTTAACCAACAAAGACTGGCCCATAAGCTCTTCTGAACTCTGGTTTATAATCCAATCCCTGGTTCCCCAGTGTTAAATACGCTCTATTATAAAACGGATAGCGCAGACTATTCAGAATTGTGAATGGATGAGCACGCATGTGAAGCTGAACACATCTCTGACTCACAGCAGCTCAATTCAGCACTGGCAAACCATTTTATGTCTGAATTGTGACATTTTTTCAAGTAAAAGATGATGTTGAGGAACAAGTCAAATTGGGCTTTATTTTATCCATCAGGAGTTGAGCGGATTTTGGATCTTGTTCTATAAATACTGAAGTTCATGAACTTCTCATTATATAAAAACAGAATGTTCTGCTATCATTTATGTTTTTGCTGTGAAACTAAATTTATATTATCAATTAAGTTTTTATCTATTAAAATTAAACAGGACATTTTGACCATTTATTTCATTTTCTGGACTGGGATGTACTGGGGTGATACAACGTAAATTTTTGTTAATTACAGTAACAATATTTTGCAAACATTATTTATGCAAACATTAAAACACTTAAGCTGCGTCCCAAATCGCATACTTATGCACTATTCTACGCCATTTTGTAGTATAAATAGTGTAAGTAGTGTGTTCACACTGAAAACTCTTAAAATAATAAGTGCACTTTAATTACCCGGATGATGCACTCATTCAGCCGCTAAAATGAAGTGTGTAATGATGGACACTTCACGCACTCAACGACCGCAGGTTTGCTTACACAGCGGAAGGGGCGGAGCTATCGGACGCACATGTTGGATAACTTTATTTATTTTGGATGGAGAAAGCAAAATTCTCCTACGAGAGTGATTATATCGCCTCCCGATGGTGAATGCGGCAATACTCACGATAGGTATTATTTGATAATTCGGTCGTTTATTTCACTGATTTGGCAACCGTCAAACGTCATCAGGGAAACGGTTTGAATTTCCGTTTAGTATAAAAACATTAGTGTGCCATTTGGGACAACACTACATACATGTACTATCCTGTTGAGTGTGTAAGTGCATAAGTACATAGTGCATGAGTGCATAGTGTATAGTGTGCCATTTGGGACGCAGCTTTACTTTAAAGTTTTTGCACTTGCCAGTAGGAGGCGATACTGAATTTCGGTACCAAAAAAAAAAAAAGTCCATTTCCTGCTAGCATTTAAGCACTGTTGAGCGTGTTCTTAAACAGCTGATTTGCTATTATGTTCACATGCTCAACAGAAATGACTGTGATTGGCCGAGAAAGTCATCTTTTCATTGCTGATCACGAAGAGCAAACAGTTATACACAATGGAGCATTTTAAAGCAGCAAAGATTAGCTGGTCTGTCTGTAAGCTGACATTCAGGTGATCTGCTAATGAATGGACTTATTTTGTTGGCTTTAAAATGTGTTTGAAGCTGTGTTTGAGAAGTGCTCTACAGTGTTTAAATGTTAGCACGAAATGGACTTTTTAAAAAATTTCAGTACCAAAATTCAGCATCGTGGTAACACTAATTAATAGTAATCATTATCATCTGAAACGGATCCAAATTAAACCCAGCTGGAGACTTTAACAAGTAGGACCACACAGTACATCACTAAACTATTGTTATTGTGTTAATAGTATATGGTATATACGAATTGCAGATATGTGATAAATGACATTTATTTTATGCATTGGTTGTTTATCTAAATTTGTCCAATCAGATGGTGGCTTAGCATCTTCATCTCCACCTCCCCAGTAGTCAGTGTTCTAATATTGGACGGAGAGGCCCAAAGGTGAACCCAGAGCTGAAAAATAAATACTTATAAAGACAACAGTCATTCAGATTCAGAATATCTGATGAGGTTTTCGCTCATTTGTAGTGTTTTATAGACTAAGGACTCTATTTCAACAGTCTAGGCGAAAAGTCTAAAGCGCATGAAGTAAACGCATTAAGGACGAATCCACTTTTGCTATTTTAAGGACAGAAAAATACACTTTGCGCCCCAGCACATGGTCTAGAAAGGTTGTGCTTATTCTCTTAATGAGTTTTGGGTGTGTTTTCAGCATGGCATGCAGTAAAATAATCAAGAGTCTGACCTCCTTTTCCCTTTAAGAGTTAGTTGTGTCACGTCATGGAGCATTTGCTATTTACATGGTGGACTTTGTAAGTGAAAAAACTAAATGCTTAGTTTACAAGAAAACAGTTTACAAACCATCACCAAGTTAAACAAACCATCTGCATGAGGATAAAGAACGAGCCTCCTCCATTCGACCTCTTTACTTTCTCTTTACTTTACTCCTTTACTTTGGTGGAGTGAGAAAACGGTGGAAACTCATTCAACTGAGGACGTCCATTGGCCGACATATTTTTAGTTTTTGTTAAGTGCAAAGATTTGTTTCCAAACTATTTCTATTTTCAGTTCTAATTTCCATCAATTGAATAAATCAACAATAATAAGGAAGTGTGCTCAAAAAAGTTATATCCAAACACACATCCTATTCCTACACCCCATATGGTGACGCATACATCTTCAAAACCCAACAGCTGGACAAATCTATACTTGTTTTATTAAAATATAAATATGCATAAAAAAACAAATACTGCTAATAATAAAAATAATAAATAAATTGTCATGAATAAACTGAAAAAAATCCCCTGATATGACGGCATGGAGATAGTGGTTTTTATAATTATGTAAAAAAATAATAATTTTTGTAATATTTTAATCCTTTAATTGTTTTCGTATGTAAAGATATTTGTGTATTGCTTAACATCCTGTGTGTATTAAGCGTTTTGGCCTGCATAGGCGCATAACCTTAGGACTTTAGACCAGCTTTTAGATGATCAATAGCGTGGTCTATTATAGTTCCCCAACGTGCCAACAATGCGCCTTAAACACCTCCTTTTTAGATCAGTACACCCACGAGTCAACAAAGTAGTGCAAATGGATGTGCTATTCAAATATTGTGGTGCAAAACGTGAAAATTTGAGTTGCGCTTGTCTAAAAAATAGCAGCAAATCCTGGAAAACACGTCTTTCGCCTTAATGCGCTGGGTGTATGACAGAATCCCATTTGTTTGCTTGACAGTTTTTTTTTTACAATTAATATAAAATATTATATATTTTACAGATTTATTTTAATATCATAGCTAATAAAAATAGCATTTTTTTTTTAAGATGTAATACACAAATATTACCAAATCGCAACACTCAACCACATCACATATTTTTTCAGTATTGTGCAGCCCTAGTAACAACACAGAACAGATGTCATAAAGCCCATTTTAGGCTTAAGGTTTTAACTCATTTTGATCCAATGTGTAAACGTTGCTCATTGGCTTTGCAAGCAGTGGTACAAGGACCAGAACACAACCAGCTGAAAAGTTCTGCATTCCTGATGCTCTCCCGCAGTAACCAATCATATTTTTTGAAGCACATTTAATTCCGAATGAAAAGCAGCAGTTGTGGGTATCTCTGGTGAAAGTATGATGGAATAAATAACCGGAAAGTCCTGAAAAAAAATACTCTAAAAACAGTTTATCAGAGGTTGATCCACGCATCAATGCTTCTGCAACGGTCAGCTTCACATAGTTTTAAGTTCCCTACCTTGAGGAAACTGACAAGATGTTATTTGTATCCCAGCCACGAGTGCATCTACAGAGAGAGCATTTGTCAGATCTGTCAGTGTGTGACATGTGTGGATGTTCTACACACAGTAGTTAAATTTTGGGTTTATTTTGGGAGTAGAACTAAGCTAACAGTGTTAATTCATAGCCAAATTTTGGTTAGAGAACTATGTTAACTGTAAAATATATTAAAATCATGTTTTATAAACGAATTATGCATCAACCTATATTATATTTTACCATAAACTTTCTTTTTGGGGAAATTTAAATGTGAGACTGGGAAAACGAGACATAAAATTATTGGGATTGGTGGGAGAAGAAACTGATTCAAAGCAGATAGGAGGTAAACAGAATAAATTGGGAGCAGACATTAAAATGATGAATAAATATAAATAAATATACATTTTAACAAGTATTTTAGCTTCTCTCACCCCAAATCAAAGCCTCAGTTTTAATGGTTTAAGAAAAGAAAATAGATTTAGGTATAAAACACTGTTAAAAAATAGGAATAGAATAGATGACACCTTTCAAGGCTCACAAAATCTATCTACACATTTCCTGGCGGGCCAGTGGGAGAAACAATATATTTCAATGCAGTTACATTCTCTCACAAAGTGGATAATTATTTAAATTGTGTCATTATTTCTCACCCTCCATTCATATAAAACTACTCTTTAACATTGGAATGTTTTATAGCTGCAAAAAATGACCTGAAACTATGTTCACTTATCATTTTTTTTTTGCTTATTTAAAAAAATAACTAAACAAAACTTTAAAAAGCAAAATAATTCAATTTGTTTTTTTTTTAAATGAATGAAAAATAGTCTATATCAAATCTTTTTTAATTAGAGAATGTATGTTTTTTTTTTTGTTTTTGTTTTTATGAAATGTATTTTTTATCTGGGCTACTAACATTTATTTTCAGGCTATTAAAAACTGAAGAGTGCCTGCCCGAGGGCTACCAGGAATTTAGAAATTTTGTGAGTCCTGCGGTTTTTTTTTTTGGTTTTTTTTTTTTAAATAAACAGCTGTACTGTCCAACCCACACACACCCCTCTTCTTAAATTAATTGTAATGTAATAACATGCACCTTTTGTAAAGCTGCTTGAAAAGCGCTATACAAACAATCTTGGCTTGAACTACATTGAACTACTCACTATAAACCATACAGTTCTACCAGTCAAAAAATAGCCAGTTCGTTGAGTGGTGTGATACAAATAAGCTAAAAATAAAAATTAAGAAAACAGAGGAGACAGTATTTGGCACAAAGTGTATAAGTGACCATCGTCAAGTGGTTGTACACGACCATCCTATCACTCAGTCAGAAACCTATAAAGTACTTGGGCATTTACGTTGACAGTGCTTTAGATGGAAAACACACATAGAGGGTTTGTTCTCGTTTACACCAGAGGTTGTATTTTTTATGGAGGCTATGCCTTTTTGGACAGATGCAATTTGCAAAATGTGCCGCGCATCTGTAAATAAGCGGGCAGTACGACTAATCTGATATCTCACTTGAAGCGGCGCCACGGTGTTGTTGTGAAAGCATCTTCCAGTGTTCCTGCATCCCCGGGTTCCTGCTCTGCTTCAACTGTAGCTACCAGCTCCAAAAGTGGTGAGAAAAGCATTGAAAGTTTTTTCCATGCGCAACAGTTTTGTGCGCTCTATGCCAATAACGGATGTTACTGCATTGTTTATCTGCAAAGATATTCAGCCTAGTGTCACGGAGAACGAAGGATTTAAACATCTCCTCCTGTTAATTTTTATTTAATTATAATAATAATATTAATAATAATAATGATAAAAATAATTGGGTGTCACGGTGGCACAGTGGGTAGTTTGACCACCTCACAGCAAGAAGATTGCTGGTTTGTTATACTTTTATTAGCCTGTTGTTTACAGTGATAGTGATCTTTCAAAGCAGCATAACACTGCTAGTTCACGACCTTAAGTTTTGAATATTCAGTGGCAAAATATATCTTTGTAAAACTTGTTTTCATAGTTGAAAAGTTAAATCACAATTCTTGTTGTGCAATGATAAACCTTTATGTTGAAAGAGTGCAAATAGCCTATATATATATTTTAATATATATTGCACTTATACATTCTGTTTATGCCTTTTTGGAGTAAACAAGAAGCTCATGATGTTGTTTTATAAAGCAGTTCTTGAAAGCATTGTTAGATATATCTGTTCAGCGTAAATCTAAGTTGATGCACCTCTTAAAGACAGGATGGAAAATATTTGGGCATGATAAATAATTTAATCCTCAAGTTTTATATGAGAATTGTGTCCTTAATCAGGTGGAAAGGATTGTGAACGATCCAACTCATTTTTTGTTTCCACATTATAAACTGCTTCCCTCTGAGTAGAAGATATAGAGCCCCAAAGTCTAGGTTGAACCGTTAAAAGAAATCGTTTGTACCCGTTTCAGTGTGTTTATTTAACAAGAATCCAACTTAATTAGCATTATACATTTTGTAGCTGCTGTATTTTGTATTGTTTTTATTGCTTGTTTTTATGGAATGTCTGCAGCAATATGGTGATGCCCATAACACATTTCCTGTCAAGGACAATAAAGTTTACTACTACTACAGTAATTAATATAAACATCACGCAGAAATGGTTTTATTTAAAGAAATGAATGGTTTTATGTCATTTGAAATCAACCGTGTGCAGGAAATACAAAATAAAAAAGTATTTCTCTCCATTTGTGAGACATTAAACTAATACAATGTAAACTGCATTACATAGGATAAACTGAAATGCCTGCTTCATCACATTGCTGATTATCATATGAAATTCATATTCTGAAACATTAAAAGTGTTTGCTTTCTTTGATAAAATTCTCATAACAGAGACGTTTATTTTCCCACAGATGTTGGCTCTGCATGCGTATTTTCTTACCTCATTGATGATAAGTCGGCTTGCCATGCGCAGACGTGTCTTGGGTCCAAAGTGATTGGTGATCATGACCCTAAGACCAGCTTCAGGGAAGCGGTAGTGTGGAGGGCTTGAATTCATCATCTCATCCACCATCACGACAGAGCCCCTAGTGTATATTTTATTGGGCTTTACTGCCGACAAAGAAAAAACAACGGTGGTAAGTGCTCTTATATGTGATATTCATTCTCAACACACACAGCAAGTATGGTATTTGTTCATAAACCACACACCCACACACACACACACACAACTGTCAAACCTGCCCTAAGAGACCAAAAAGAAAATCCAAAATAAATCCACACAACAACTGTGCGGAGCAACCAGCGGGACCATAACCACGTACTCAAAAGAAAGAAGTATGTGTCATAATTTTCAATATAAAGTCCTGTCTGTCAGCGAAAGCCTGATTCCTGCTGGGACGAACTGTAGGCCCACCTCTGAGGCCCTCAGGATGCTGTCAGAACCCATTAACACAACTATTACTGACGTGAAACGAAATCCTCAGCCATCCTCCAGATTACAGCTGGACGTCACATGAAGAGCTCTACTGCCATATACTGTATGATCAAATACGTAGAGACAAACACACTGACCAAAAGGCTTTTGCCAGATTAAAGGAATATTCTCAAACAAACTCAACCTGAATGTTAAGCATTTGTGGCTAAACTAGTTTTTATTTATATATATTTTAGGTGCCATAGAGTCCACATTATGATTTAGGCAAGTAAAAGAAACTGTATAATATGCTCAGAAAAATTAACATCCCACAGGAATTACCCTCGTCCACATAGATATTTACATTAGATGTCGTCTATCGGAAGGAATGCGTCGATAGTGCAGCCATTTTAGCACAGCATAGCACTCCTTTGAAATGAATGTGGGACCAAGGTGCAGTGGAGGACTGGCTATCCTGAGCCATATATATGTAAACATATACATATATCTACAATCAGGAGTTTTTCCG